>NC_067411.1:93151508-93785641 GCF_009764475.1 Pristis pectinata
ATAAAAGGAACCTAAAGCACATGAGAAATTAAGTTCAAGTTCAAGTTACTTTATTGTCATTCACGCATATGCTATAAAAACACATGGAGGAATGAAATGTCATTTCCCCCAGACTCACACAACAGAGGACATACATAGAACAGAGGATGTACAATAAACACAGACAAAAAAATTGTGCAAATACAAATAGTGCAAAAGATGGTATATACAGAATAGAATTAGTGCAGAGTTAGTGTAAAACCAAGTTAGATGAAGAAAATACAGAACTCAGTGCGTTACACTAATTGTATAAATATGTTCAGCAGCAGCCAAAGTTCTTATTGTGCAAACCAGGGCTTTTGACACGGCATTTGTCTGAAACTGTCTCCAGGGTAATCATCAGTCTGACAGCCTGGGGGAAGAAACTGTTGTACAGGCTAGTAATTCTCACCCGGATGCTCCGGTACCGCTTGCCAGACAGCAGTGGGACAAATAAGCCGTGTGAGGAATGAGAAGGGTCATCTATGATTCTGCAGACCTTGCATGTGCATCATGTGTTGTAGATATCCAGAATGGAGGGAAGAGGTATTCCAATGATCTTTCCAGCTGTGCTCGCAATTCTCTGCAAAGACTTATGGTCAGAGATGTTACAGTAACTGTACCAGGCAGAGATGCAGCTGGTCAGGACACTCTCAATAATACCCCTATAATTGTATAATTGTAATATAAACAGTAATATACATGTTTCTTCTGTGTCTGCTCACTGTTGTAATTTAAGAATTATTGTTCATAAATTTACTTTCCAAGTACAAAATTGCCAGTGTGCAATGTAAGGCTTTGACAATTCATAAATAAAGGGCTTCAGGGTTTCCTAATCTTCTGACAGGAATCAATATAAGCCAGATTCAATATGCTGAAAATTCAATTCATTTGGAGAGGGGGAAAAACCAACATTGAGTGCACTCATTAACTCTTGATGTTTATTTTTTATTATTCATTATTGGGATGTAGACTGAACTACCAAAGCTACTGTTTATTGCCCATATTTAATAGTCTTTGAGAAAGTTATGATGATTTCTCAATTGGAGCCCTTTCTGTCAATATGGGAAAGATATTGTTAGTTAAGAGATCTGTAATGTTGATTAAATTACATTGTAGGAATGATATATGTTCACATCAGGATGTCCTGTGGATAGGTGATCTAAAGATTCCTTGTTGTCCCATATTTTCTGGGTTGTGGTGATTGTGGGCTTGGGAGAAGCTGTTCAACAATAGCTGTCCATGGCTATCTGAAATTTCTCAGCAAGATTTTCAATTGTCAATGCTGCCATGAGGAGAAGTACTTTTTTATTTTGAGTTGATTTGTTTACCACCTGCCACAAACCTACCGAACAGCAAAGACCACAGTCAGTGTGGATCGGTAGTAACATCTCCTCCTCACTGACAATCAACACAGGGCAACCTCAAGGATGCGTGCTCAGCCCAGTGCTCTACTCTCTCTACACTCATGACTGTGTGGCTAGGCACAGCTCAAACACCATCTATAAATTCACTGATGACAGCACTGTTGTTGGTAGAATCTCAGATGGCGATGAGGAGGCATACAGGAGTGAGATAGGTTGGCTGGTTGAGTGATGTAGCAACAACAACCTCGCACTCAACATCAGCAAGTCTAAGGAATTGATTGTGGACCAGGAAGGTGAAATCAGGAGAACACACACCAGTTCTCATTAAGGGGTCAACAGTGGGGTAAGCAGATTCAAGTTCCTGGGTGTTAACATCTCAGAGGATCTACCCTGAGACCAGCACATTGATGCAGTCATGAAAAAGGCACACCAGTAGCTCTACTTTGTTAGGAGTCTGAGGAGATTCGGTATGTCACCAAAGACTCTTACAAATTTCTATAAATGTACGGTGGAGAGCATTCTGACTGGTTGCATCACCGCCTGGTATGGAGGCTCCAATGCACAGGATCACAAGAGTCTGCAGAGGGTTGTAGACTCAGCCAGCTCAATCTTGGACACAACCATCTCCACCATCAAGGACATGGTGCCTCAAAAAGATGGCATCCATCACTAAGGACCCTCACCATCTGGGACATGCCCTCTTCTCATTACTACCATCAGGGAGGAGGTACAGGAACCTGAAGGGCTCCTGTACAGGAGCCTGAAGAACCTCAGAACAGCCTCTTCCCCTCCGCCATCAGACTTCTGAATGGTCTATGAATCCATGAACACTTCTTAGTATTTCCCTTTTTTTGCACTAATTGTTAATTTTTGTAATTTATGGTAATTTTATGTCTTTGCACTGTACTGCTGCCGCAAAACAACATGTTTCACATCATCTATGTCAGTGATAGTAAACCTGATTTTCATTCTGACCTTCAGACAATCTCCACCAGCAGAAATATCACTGAGCCACACCTGGTGCTGAGCATTGCAGTCCTTAAATGATCTTGCTTCTTCCAAACAATATCCAGCATTCATCATATGAGGGAAGGCAGTAAATGATAGTCATTAGAAAGAGGTATCCTTGTCCATCTTTGACCTCATAGGAACAGGTTAGAACATCTATTTTTCAATCTGCTTCAATGAGGTGAAGCCATGAAACTCGAAGGAGCCTGGAGACAATGCTGAAGTCCTGATTGTCCTGATTGGGATGGTGATGAATGGAAGTCAAAAAACTACAGATACAGGAAATCTGAGAATATTTTTTTCCCAGGATCGAAATGTCTACTACTCGAGGGCATGCATTTAAGGTGGTGGGGGGGGGGGAGTTCAAAAGAGATGTGCGGGGCAGGTTTTTTTACACAGAGAGTTGTGGGTGCCTGGAATGCGCTGCCATGGGTGGTAGCAGAGGCAGATATGATAGAAGCGTTTAAGAGGCTCTTAGATAGGCACATAAATATACAGACAATGGAGGGATATGGATCATGTGCAGGCAGAAGGGATTAGGTGTCATTATCTTAATTAGTTCAGTACAACATTGTGGGCTGAAGGGCCTGTTCCTGTGCTATGCTGTTCTATGTTCTATGTAAAAAAAGAAAATGTTGACAACACTCAGCAGATTGGGCAGCATCTGTGGAGAAAGAAATAAAGTTAACGTTTCTGACCAAAGAGGGACAGAAAAGGTGTCTTCAACCTGAGACATAACTCTGTTTCTGTTTTCTTATAAATGCTGGAACACTCAACAGGTCTGTGTAAAGAGACACAGTAAACTTTTCAGGTTGAAGACCCTTCATCGGAACTCTTCTTTTCATGGATGCTGGCTGCCCTGCTGATGAAGAGGTCTCTCTGCTAGGCCAATTCTGTGATTATATCAAGCTTGACTAGTTTATGTTATTCCTGTTTTTAACACAATCAATTAGGGATGACCTTACAGAGTCGTTAGGTCTGGATGTAACTTTGCTACACCTGAATCTGATGCCTGATTATTAGTTCAGAGCTTTAGAATGCCTGTCCAGTAACATAACCACTATCCTATCACACTCATTGTACCACCAAAGGTAACTAAAGAAATAATGAATACAAAATTGTAATGAACTTATATTTTGATCTAACGACAACTCTTATGAACATTATCTCCCTTATCAGGTAAAGAAATGTAATATGGATTTAACCACATTGAGATGAGCATAACAGAAGTTTGATGCTAAATAATTCTGGCTTGAAAACCTGATTTGAATATTTTGATGTGTTATTGGATTTGATATAAAGTCAAAGTCAAAAGTCAAAGTTGGGTTTATTGTCATTTGCACAAGTACATCTGTGCACAGGTGCACTGAAAAACTTACTTGCAGCAGCATCACAGGCACAGAGCATCATATAAGCAGCATTCACAAGAAAAACATCAATTATACACAATTTTTACAAGAAAACACAATCAGAACAAAAAAAAACAAAGTCAACTGAATCGTTGACGGGAAGTAGCTGTTCTTGAACCTATTCTTTTCACTGGGCAATTTATGAATTGTCACCAGAAAAATTACTCTAACAGAAAATTACCACCTCTCCCTAATCTGACCTGGTGTAGAAACCCAGCAAGTTCAAATATAATTAATTAGCACAGAATGCCATAAAAAGAAAATAAAGCTTCATATCAGGTCAAGACTTAGTTAACCTCAGCTCAACTAGCCGTACAAAATCCTCACTTGTAAATGAGGACTGGAGTAGCAGTGTGATAATTTGTACTCAGAGAGTCATACCTTTTGAACATAGCAGAAGTTTGATGCTAAATAGTTCTGGTTTGAAAACCTGATTTGAATAGGAAATATTGCAATGTAAAAGTCCATCCAGCACAGCCAGTCCATGCCTGTCTTTCCACAGCTAAATCTATCAGCGTAACTCATTATTCCTTACTTTCTCACTTGCTTGTCCAGCCTCTCCTTAAATGTATCCATACAATATGATTCAATCATGTTGAAGTACTGGAGTACTACATGCAGTTCTGGTCTCCTTACTTGAGGAAAGATGTACTGGCTTTGGAGGCGGTGCAGACGAGGTTCACCAGGTTGATTCCAGAGATGAGGGGGTTAGCCTATGAGGAGAGATTGAGTCATCTGGGACTATACTCACCGGAATTCAGAAGAATCAGAGGGGATCATATAGAAACATATAAAATTATGAAATGGATAGATAACATAGAGGCAGGAAAGTTGTTTCCACTGGTAGGTGAGACTGGAACTAGGGGACATAGCCTCAAGATTCGGGGGAGTAGATTTAGGATGGAAATGAGGAGGAACTGCTGTTCCCAGAGAGTAGTGAATCTGTGGAATTCTCTGCCCAGGAAAGCAGTGGAGGCTACCTCATTAAATATATTTAAGGCACAGTTAGATAGATTTTTGCACAGTAGGGGAAGTAAGGGTTATGGGGAAAAGGCAGGTAGGTGGATTTGAGTCCACGGCCAGATCAGCCATGATCTCATTGAATGGTG
The DNA here is from genome assembly GCF_009764475.1 of Pristis pectinata. Classification (NCBI taxonomy): domain Eukaryota; kingdom Metazoa; phylum Chordata; class Chondrichthyes; order Rhinopristiformes; family Pristidae; genus Pristis; species Pristis pectinata. The sequence goes on from NC_067411.1 coordinate 93,156,420, forward strand.
GAGCAGGCTCGATGGGCCAGATGGCCTCCTCCTGCTCCTATTTCTTATGTTCTTATCATTCCCTTTGGCAGTGAGTTCCGCATTCTCATCACTCTTGAAGAAGTTCCCGCTAAGTTCACTTTGGATTTCTTGGTGACTCTGTTACATTGATGGCCTCTGGTTATGCTCCTCCCCACAAATGGAAGCCCTTTCTCTGCCCGCACAGTGAAATATTTCATCATTGTGATTTTTATAAACGACCTGGATGAGGAAGTGGAGGGGTGGGTGAGTAAGTTTGCGGATGACATGAAGGTTGGGGGTGCTGTGGATAGTTTGGAGGGCTGTCGGAGGTTACAGAGGGACAGAGATAAGATGCAGAGTTGGGCTGAGAAGTGGCAGATGCAGTTCAACCCAGATAAGTGTGAAGTGGTTCATTTCGGTAGATCAAATATGTTGGCAGAATATAGTATTAATGGTAGGACTTTTGGCAGTGTGGAGGATCAGAGGGATCTTGGGGTCCGAGTCCATAGGACGCTCAAAGCGGCTGCGCAGGTTGACTCTGTGGTTAAGAAGGCATATGGTGTATTGTCTTTCATCAATTGGGGAATTAAACTTAGTGAGGTATTGTTGCAGCTATATAGTTCCCTGGTCAGACCCCACTTGGAGTACTGTGCTCAGTTCTGGTCGCATCACTACAGGAAAGATGTAGAAGCCATAGAGAGGGTGCAGAGGAGATTTGCAAGGATGCTGCCTGGAATGAGGAGCCTGCCTTATGAAAGCAGGTTAAGGGAACTCGGCCTTTTCTCCTTGGAGAGATGGAGGATGAGGGGGACCTGATAGAGATATATAAGATAATGAGAGGTATTGATCGGGTAGATAGTCAGAGGCTTTTCCCCAGGGCTGAATTGGTGGCCACAAGAGGACATAGGTTTAAGGTGCTGGGGAGTAGATATAGAGGAGATGTCAGGGGTAAGTTTTTTACTCAGAGATTGGTGAGTGCATGGAATGGGCTGCCGGAAACAGTGGTGGAGGTGGATATGATAGGGTCTTTCAAGAGACTGTTAGATAGGTACATGGAGCTGAGTAAAATAGAGGGCTATGAGTAAACCTAGTAATTTCTAGGGTAGGGACATGTTCAGCACAGTTTTGTGGGCCGAAGGTCCTGAATTGTGCTGTGGTTTTTCTATGTTCTTCTATGTCCTATTTTAGAGGCCTCTGAAAGGTCACCTGTCAGCCTCCTTTTCCCAAGACGAAAAGTACTCAATCTCTTCACTCTTTCCTGATATATCTACACTTGCATCTGCCATTATCTGCACACTCTCTAGTGCCCCTATATCCTTTTTATAGCCTGGAGACCAAAACTGGATACAGTACTCCAAGTACTGTACCTGACAAAAGGTTGATGCTGGATCACTTTCATGTTCTCCTCTGATATGGATTCCATTATATTTCCTACCACTGTTGTTAATTGACTGGTCCCTGAACAGCTTCTATCCCCCTTCTTAAATATAGGTATTACTTGAGCTGTCTGTCAGTTTTCTGGCAGTGCACCTGGTTCTAATGAATTTTTAATCACGTGTAATAATTCCTCAGCTACCTATTTGTCAGAATATTTTAAAATGAATGGGAGCAATCCATCCAGACCAGGGGTTTTATCCTCTTTGAGTTTGATTAGCTCATTTAACACATAATCTATGCCTTCTTCCTTGTCCTCAATTATTCTCTTCTGCTTTTTTTCCCATAATGGTTGGAGTCCTGTGAAGCTTTAGTGTTCTCTTTCCTTTTAGCAGAATATATTCTTTGCTGCAATCTATTGAATTCCATTTTAAATGTTTCAAAATCAGCTTTTCTCCAATCTGATAATCTGATTTTCATCCACGAATGTGAATGTTGTGAACTTGCTGATGTGCTTTGATGGCTGGATTTAGCATGGACTTCAGCGACAGAACATGAAGGTGCTGGATTTCCCAGCACTCCTGCAGCTATTCATTTAACTGGAGATTTTACAGCTGCAAAAAAGATAAGAAACATTTTTAGCTTTGCTGCTCTGTGTTTGTTCTCGGGCTTTTAATGTTTAAAAGTCTTTTAATTATTTACTGCCATTTAGTTTTTTTATTTATAATCATTCTTATGTTTTTCTGATTGTTCATTGACTTTTAATATTTGTGAATGTTCTTTATTGTGAAGAACATTCAGAAGCATTTAAAAAACTTGACAACTTTGACAGATGGTAAAATTGGGAGCATATCTTTCTGTCAACCAAAGATTGCTTCATCCATTGCATGAACAGTCATGATTTAGCTTATTCACCGGACATGATTAGAACTCACAGGGTCCTACTACTATGCTGAGCCTTACAACCCTAGTTCAGCTTGTTTTTGTCCTGCAAGTTTAGATCTCTGGACATGAATTGGTAAAATGTGAGGGTGCAGAGGAGGTTCATCAGGATGCTGCCTGGATTAGAGAGTATTAGCTATAAAGAGAGGTTGGAGAGACTTGGATTGATGGAGTGTAAAAGAGAACCACAAGGTTATTTCTCTGTTTAAACCATTGTTTATTATATCATTTACCGAAGTGGGTTCAAAAAACTGGATTTTACACTTTACAGAAATGAAATGCAGGTAATTTGATGTAAGCCTCTGAGCTCAGTCAAAGCCAATGAACTCAGGGAACTCAAATGTTAGAAGGATATCTTTAAAACATCTCGAGGGAACTAATGTATTGCAAATTTGAAGAAACGTCTTCAACCTGACTGGTTAACTATGATTCTCTCTCTACAGATGCTGCCTGAAGTGCTGAGTGTCTCCAGAAGTTTCTGTTTTTATTTCAAATTATGTATTGCAATTTATGGAACAAGTGGAATGGATCAAGGTTCATTTCCTATGGTGCCTCAGGCGGTTATATCCATTTAGGAAGGTGTTGCCTGTTTGGCTTTGTAGGATCAAATGTTAGATTAAAAAGAGCAGTCTTGTAATAAGGTAGTGAGATATATTAAATCTTACTCAGCTGTTTGATAAAACAATGATTTGAGATTTTATGTAAGTCACTTGGACATATGATTCGTTTGAATTAAACGTTATTTAACCACCAATGGACATCTTTAATACATTTCCGAAGAAAACAATGACAATGGAAATCCAATCTGCTCAGAAACTTTTTTTTGGGAGGGAAAATGCTAAAAGTACTTTCAATCAGAACAATATTATAGATCAGGTAACCTGCTTGTTAAACAAAATCACCTTATGCATTTTTAAAAAGTGTGGTTAGATATGTTTATTAACATTTTACTCTATCGTTTATCTTTCTAAGACACGCTTTAGATATAGTCCGAATGGGTGCAAATTCAATTTATAACTAAATAAAAAGCCGGGTTAAACTTTACGGCCGCAGACCTATTTCCCCCCAAGGATGTATGGATCTGAAGAAATGATGTAACTGTGATTGGTATTGCATTGGCATCTGGTCTAAGTTACAACCTTGGAAATAAACTTCTGAAAGGTATAATATATTCTGTTCAGTACCAATTCACTGCGATTTTCGATCTCTCACAAGAAAAGGCCACGAATGGTTAAATTCATGAAACTTGTACGCAGCTGGCCATAATTGTATCAAACGGAGTCACCAAACGAAGTGCTCACTATTACAACAAGCGCTCTGCTGGAGGAGGAACTCAGCGGGTCGAGCAGCATCTGGGGAGGGAGGGAGAAGGAATTATCGATGACCCGCTGAGTTTCTCCTCCAGCAGACTGCTTGTTGCTGCAGATACCAGCGCCCGCTGTTTCCTGAATCCCTGCTCACCATTACATTTCTTAATCTGCGCAGACATTCCAAACGAAAACGAGCCTCAGACGACTCTTTGTTATCCATTCAAACTCTACCCCTCTGCTGTTTAGTAAAACAAAATGCAACGTTAACATTGGGCACTGTGCTCATTCCAGTCATACGGCGGGCAACGATATCCAATTTATGGGAAGGGTATAAGCCAGTTTCGATCCCTATACAGCCATTCCGGGCAGATGAAGAGCTGCACACGCTGCTTGCTCTTCTGCCAGAGCAGAAACAGCAAAAGAAAACCCAACTGTGTCCCAGAAACGATCTTTCTCTTACGATTCTATTCTTACAGCATTTTTACTTGCACCGTACTTACTTCCAAAGGCACATCTTCCCGAAATTAGTTGGGGACTAGATTTCTTACAGTGACTAAGCAGGGTCTAAATGGTATTTTCTGTGTGATGTGGGTGCAGCCAACTGTTCCCTGCCGGGGTATGACGGCTGCCGAGCTGTGAGATTTCAGCAGTGGACAGTTCCCGTTAGTGATGTGTTACAGCACTCGCCTCAGACCGCTTTTAACAATTCCCCCTTGGGAACATTTGATCGATATTGTTATAGAAGGTACAGCGATTTGACGTCAGGACGATGCCTTGCGTAGCATTTGGTGCGTAGACACTGTTTTCATGCTCGGAGGTACCGCTTTCATTTCGCCTGACAGCATCCAGCTCATTGGAAACGCAGTTCACCGCCATCCCAGTTACTCCACGACCTGCCTGGGTCCCCGCAGTGTTTGTCACCATTCTGCGGCGCTCTATCTCTCCAAGCCCCTTGTTTTACGGGATCGAACCAAGAATGAAAGGGGCATGTCCTTGGCTGAGATTTGCAGCTCTCCTGGTGCTTGTGATGTGCTCTATTCCGGACACGGCCAATGCAGACAGACAGTACGTTAATGAATGGGCAGTGGAGGTGGTCGGAGGACCCGAGGTGGCGAGAGCTATTGCCGAAGAACTAGAGTATGATTTTGTGGGCCAGGTAAGTATCCTTGCCTTGCAACCTGTATTAACATTTACACCGAGAAATCTAATTTCTCAAATGCGCAGAGTGGCATGTGGGGTTGGTTCACCAACCCATCACACTCCCAGCCTAGCGACGATAGAATTCCTTTCAAAATGTATTAGTGAGGATTACCGATGTTGTGACATTATGTGCGCCTTCATTGGATGTGAAGCGGAAGCAACAGTGAGAGGCGACATGGTATATAGCTCTCTCGGATATTTACTCTCGTTCGGGAACCGCTCGTTTTCTTTTTACTTTTTTTTTAAATTGCCTTAAGATGCGGAGCATCATTCCGACAGAGCCACCGTTCTATCTAGGTGTTGGTCACAAGCAGATTCATTTCCCAGGACCAAACCAAACAGTAAGCCTGAGCAAAAGATAAACTGTTGGAAGAACTCAGCGGGTCAAGCAGTGTCTGTGGAGGCAAAGTGAACTTTACTCCAGATTCCAGCATCTGTAGTCTCCTGTGTCTCAATAATAAGCCTGTAATTTTGCTCACACGCATTCACATCATGGATGTTTCTCATTTCAATCCATCGAAAATACGATCCTTATTGACTCGCTCGTGAGTTTGTGTTCATAATGATATCGAAAATCAGTTCCCTTCGGGACCAGAGCGCAATCGTTTAAATGTATGTTTAGGGTTATGTGAATAAACGAATTAACACCAGAAATGAGGGTAACAGGATGCAACTTATTACTGTGAAGGGAAGAGAGGTTTGAATACCGGAACATTATAATCTGCATCACAGTATTCTCACACAAGGCATTTTTAAAAAATGAATACAAAGGGGATTTTGGAAACTTGTGTCTCTTCTGCACGGTTAGTAACTTCAGTCACACCCAACGACAGAACAGTGAAGGTCCGCGCACAGATATGTTTTTCTTCACGGGATGTTGGCAGAACAGATGCAGAAATATACATATATCAGAGAAGACTTTAATTGAAGGTATGTGCTAGGAAATACGGCTGCATGGCGTATCATGTTCAAATTTGCGATTAATCTTACCAGGGATCTGATTGTTTAAATGAATGCGAATTAGAATTTATTTTTAAACATTTAGATCATAAGGAAAGAGTTAAGTACAAATGTGGGAGAAATGCCATCCACTATTTGATACGAATAATGTCCCACTCTCGGCAATTAAAGAAGATTTGAAATAAACACCGAAAATACACAGGTTGTCAGTCAGCAGCTGCCAGAGAAGAGACGGTTGACGAGGTGTTGGGAATGTACTATTGATAGAACGATGAATTGATATATTAAACCAAATGACTAGGACTTCAGTGTTTGCTTGTTGTAAATATATATCTTTAAATTGCCGACGCGATGTAACGTGCAATATTGTAAAAAAAAAGAACTCCCATTTGATATAGTTGATAGTATAGTTAAAAGGATTCCAATTCCTACAGTAGGTCTGGATTTTTACACTAAAAGAACCTAATCAATAAATGTCAAAGCTTTAAGAGGAACGGGAACAATATTTAAATGATTCAACAGCTTGAACCTGCTGGCATTTTAGATTCCTGAACTATCTAATCAAATAGTTGGATATTTAATTCTGATCCTGCTGATTGGATAAATCCAGTCTGGTAATTTGATATTTCATTGTTCTACAACATAGATAAATACATGGCTACCTGCAACCTTTTCTGGCTCAGTAGGATATGGTTGCAGACATTCAAAAGAGAGAATATTTATTTTAAAATGACATCTGCCTTCATTGAATGGTGGCTCTTTCGATGTAAGAGTGGACACAATATCTCGGGTCCTGTTGTGGAGATTTATTGTTGGAGGGTGGTATTATACAGCAGGGCAGGTCAGTGGAGGACCTTTGTTCTGCTGATGTTGAGAGTAATGTCCATCCTTCCATCGGTCCTTCCATTCATATGTTTTAGTCAATTTGTTAACAATGACTTGAAGTTCAGCCTTCGAATGCCTGCAAATGCAAACATCACCTGTGTACTGCACTTTGGGGGTGACATAGTTCTGGAGTGCAGGCAACCTGACTTGAAAATATTCCCATTGGTCCCGTAGATTAGGTCTGCTGCACTGTGAAGTTCGAGGTGGGGTACCACATTGTGGTGAGAAAGGCTGAGTATTGGGGCAATGATGGAGGCTTGTTTGATGCCAGTCTTCACTAAGGTTGGCTTTGCTCTGGATCTATTGGTTAGGACCAGGGCTTGCATGCCAACATGATGCAAACATAAAATGGATGCTCAGACCTGTCTATTAGAGACCAGCAACATTGCGAAAGACTTACATATGGCTATTCTGACCTTAAATTCCTGTTTTAATTTTTTTGAAAACTGCTTTCCTATTTTAGTCAGAAAACCATTGATCTTAAGTCTCTTTTTAAATCTTTCAACTCAACCCATTCATTGTATTACCATGTTACATAGTTTTTGATCAATGTGCATTATTTTCCATAGATATGCCTGCAACTTTGGTGAGCTAGCATGCTGTATGTTTTGATACTTGGGTCATTAATTTAAGTTATGGACTTGCCTATCAAAATCATAATACAATTAACATTAATGGCACACTGGCACAGCTAGTCAACATGCCTCACAGTTCCAGTGATCTAGGTTCAGTCCTGACCTCCAGTGCTGCCTGTATGGAGTTTGTACATTCTCCTTGTGGGTTTCCCCCAGGTGCTCTAGTTTTCTCCCCCATCTCAAAGACATGTGGGTTGGTCGGTTAACTGGCAACCGTAGATTGGCCTGCAGTATGCAGGTGAGTGGTACAATACAGGGGGAGTTGGTGGGAATATGGGATTAAAATGGGATTGGTGTAGGTTTAGTTTAGATGGGGATTAGCACAGACTCATTGGGTTAAGAGTCTGTTTCTGTGCTGTATGCCTGTATGTCTGTCCATGTCTAATATTATGTAGGATAAGCCACTGCTGCAAATTAATGCTCAGGTACACAACTTTAACAAGCCTTCATCTGGGGAGTGAGAAGTAATTGGAATGGGGTGTGATTGTGCTGCTGGAGGAGTGAGGTCGCAGTGAGAGGGAGAACTCAAGGAAGGCTCATTTGAGAATAGAGTAACTATCTTGCAGAATACCCTGTATATGAAGACAGATACAGTTTTAGGAGATGAAGTGGTATCACTCAGGCTATAGTGGTGATACAGCAGTTAAATTACCAGACTGATCATCCAAAGACTTGGACTACCAATCCAATGATCTGAGTTCAAATCTCACTAAGGGAGCCATGACAGTTAAGTTCGGTTAATTATCTGGATTTTAAGAAAAAGCACAGCCAATCATTAGGGACATTGACCACAAAACCACTGGATGTCATGTTTCCGAGTGCTGGCCCTCGAGTCGGCTCCATTGATGGTGCCTTGTTGTGCAGCACGTGATTTCCTTGCACTACTAATTGCATAATAACACACACCTGAGTTCCATCAGGAGACTAGTATTAGAACCCTGGTTTCACTACCACTGGTTGCTAGAGTATTGGTCTCCCTCAGAGTATCCTTGGTCTCCTGGCTGCTTAGAGCTGTCAACTCTAGTGCAGTCCTGGTTTTGCTATTTCTCCTTGAAAATCCTGTTTCTGTGTTGGGACTCTGTCTCAGAGCTCTGAAGCAAGATTCCTTCTGGTAGCTGCCTGCGTTCGGTTCTGAGGAAGCATCCCAACTCCAGTCTTGTACTGGGGTTCTGCATTTGGGTTCTCTGTGATCTTGCTCCTCGTGTGACACTGTGGCACTGGATTGGTGTAAAAAATTTGTATGGTTTGCTGATATCCTTCAGGGAAAGAAATCTGCTGTCCTAACTGGTCTGGGCAAAATGTGACTTCAGACCCATCTTATTTGCCCTCTGAAGCAGCCTAGCAAGTCATTCAGTTGTAAGTGACTCACCATCTCCTCCTGTAGGGATGGGTAATAAATGCTGACCCTCTCTGTGTTATCAATAAGACAGGGAAGCAATATCCCTCTTTTGAAAACACATTGGGTACTATTTGCCGTTTGATCAATTTCGTTGTGCTGCAAATTAATGGAACTTGAAAAATAAAGGAAAACAAGTAAGAGCTTAAATGGCCTTGTAGTCAAAAATGCGCATAAAATTAGTGTGAGAAGCAAATTAGCCAAATCCTGAAGGAAAAAAGGTGAGGAGAAACCACTGAAGAATTTGAGAACCCTCACAAGTATGTACAAATGTGAACTATAAATAATTATGGACCAATGAACTACAGGAAGAAATGTTCACAGTATCTTAACAATAGAAGTGTTATTAATGAAGAAATTAGATCTTTAAAGATGTGACTGAGGATGACTAGATATAGTTTGCATCCTGTTTCTAGAGTGTGGAAGACACAGTTGAAGCTAGGTTCATTGTTGTACTACTGAGCAGCTTGCTACACTACCTCATAGAGCATTAAGATTGAACTCAATGAAAAACAACTCAAGAAATCATTAAACAAATAAGGCAGGCTAGGTTTCCTTAGGCGATATTAGTTAATCAATCAGGCTGTTACATAAACTAGAAGTTTTAATGGGCATTTATTTATTTTTAATTGCTAAATGACCATATTAATTCCAGGAAAAAATAATTAAAATGCAGTTGTAACTTTTAACTTGTAGGTTTTAAGTTGCTTGACATCTAAGAGTCAAAAAGCTAAAAATTAATACCTTCCCTTAACAAATTGCATATACACAAAATTATGGCACAACCTATGGTGCTAATGCTGATCAGAGGCATGGGAGAAAGGTGGAATTCAGGAATAAAATGGAGCTTCTTCTGTATTTAAAACAAATCAAAAAGGGGGAACAAAATAAGCTTGGGTAATTGTAGATCTAGAAGTTTATGTCAATAATTTGCAACATAATGGAATTGATCAAAAGGTAAATAGTAATGTGTTTTCAAAAGAGGGATATTGCTTCCCTGTCTTATTGATATTTTGAAGATGTGATGAACATTATGAAACTCTTCAATGTAGAGCACTCGATTTCCAGTTAATTTACCATGGAACACTGTGACACCATGTTACAGCAATGGGTATCCTAGGTAAAACTTGTCATTGGATAAATGATTTGCTGAATATGAAGTGTTGAAGTGGACAGAAAGTGCCAAGGACAAGTAAAGGACACCTTACCATTTCCAAGATTTCTAACTGATATGAATTTAGAAATAAAATTCCAGCTGATTTAATTCACAGACTACCTAAATTGCAGGGGAAGAAGAGGAGGGAGGATGAGTCTGGTAAGACATTTAAATAACTGCAATAAAATCTAGAGAAAAGTTGATAAAGACTGGAATTATGGAAGGAGTAAGTGTAAAGTGTTGCTAAGTGGAAAAGTAAAGGGAAAAAGATAATAATGTTTGACGCTGAATGAAACCAGGGGGTGCAGACTGAACTTGGGACTGTAGGCATCAAAATTGGGCTTTCAGATACTTGAGCCGAAACCTTTATTCTATTGTAATATAGCTAATGTAACCTCAGCTCCATTGCTGCATAATTCTCCACAGACGTATTGATCTAGATCTTATGAGTTACTGGGATGCTTTGCATAGACAGGGCATTTTACCCAGGCTATATCAGTGATGGTTGTTTGGGCCTGTAGAAGAAATGCCAATCAAGCTGATTACTTTGTCATGAATGATACTGAGCTTCCTGATTATTGTCACTGCCATCCAGGCAAGTGATCATTGGGAACTCTCATATAAAATAGTTAATGGAATTTCTAATGAGACAGAACACATTAAAAATTCAGCTGAAATAAATGCTGTGAAGAAACCAGTTATTATGCTTTAATATCATGAACCTTAAATGAGTTAGCTCTGATTGGATTTTATGGTCTGGTCAGGTCATCTTTTAATGGTTAAATAACAACTGTAGATTTGCAGGAGAACACACTTCATAGCAATGTTTGTTTCCTTTGTGTTGAAACCAATCATCGTACAACCATGAGTAAGGAAACCGCAGCAGCACAGAGTTACACCAAAACCCCATTCTTATTTCTGGTTGTAACCCATGATTATAATCATCACAAACGATAATAAGATGATACACAAAGCTATGGTGCAGAATCCAGCTTCTATGGTGATATTCTGAAACCTCATGTGTCTGTGCTCATTTTGTTGGCATGTTTCAAACTATTGTATTGTAAGACACTTCTGCTGTTAGAAATTTTCCGACAGCCTCATTCTATGTTTATCGCAGATGATAATGTCGTGGACCAATAGCCAGAAGGAAGATTTCCAGATTAGTTGTCAGAGTTTGCATCAGAGTATTTCAGTGAACACTGATGCAGAACCAGCATTCTGAAATAATTAGCATATGCTGTTACAATTCAGAGGTGTGTTGGAAAGGTCAGACTAGAGAAGGAAAGAAATGCATATAAATAGATAAATAATGCAGGCATTTTATAAAACACACATTATCTACACAGATGAGGAAATGCATGGTTTAGACCATGTTTCTCAATGCAGTATATAAATGAATCTGGCTGCACAGAGACTGAATTGAGAAAAGTCACAGTTAATGAGAGGGAGAGAGGAAGCCATGAGAAATGATTTAGTCAGTAATTTCACTAAAAATTGGAATACATTTGGAAGCTCAAGATGCATTGAATGGAAGCTTGAAAATAGGAAAACTGTGCAGAAGGATGTTGGGACCAAAGTAGAAGGAACAACATGATGTTTAGGAAAAAAATTATTGATCCTAAGATTATCTATCCTTGGTATGTTCCTTTTCTGATGTAAAGTAAAAAGGACAGAAGTTTTACACACAAGTTCATTACTTTGGAATTGCAATGGTAAAATATTCACATGCATTTACTGTTTACCTCAATAGTTAAATTGCCACTGTATGATTTGGCTGTTATGATTCTACTCTGCTGCTAAATTCACTGTGCTTCATACTTGTGAGACAGGACTTCCCTGCACAAAGCCAGTAGGGCAAACTGGAAAACTCTCTCAAAGAGCAAGTCCCAATTATGAGCCAAATGGCTCCTGTATGACTGTATGATTCTGTATTTCTCTAAATCCAGGCAAACTTATTTTCATTAATAAACTATTGCTCATAACATCAGCAAATATATTCATGAAGTCTCTACAGACAACATTCTTTAGTTCTGTTCCACCTCACTACACTAAAGGTTACCTCGTAAGACTGAACTAAATTAGTCAGGCGTGACCTCCTCCATACAAAGCTGCACTGATTTTCTTTGGTATTTGCCCGAGTACCTAGTCACTGTGGTCTGGATGTTAACTCCTTTTTGGGGGTAGATTTGGGAGCAGTCAGACACTAAATGCATTGAAAGTGACAGCATATCAGGAAGCCGCCCCCAAACCAATGACATCTGCATTTAACCCAAACATTTCAGTTTGCCTGCGAGCAACACCCTGGGGAGAGGCAGGTTGCCAACTCTAATGGGCTAACAGCTATTAGTAGGGAAATTAACAGGGCTTTTAAAGTTTAAATCTATGTGCACAGGTGCCAGTGAAAACAAAACAAGAGCTCTGAGGGGGTTGAAGATTTTACAGCCAAATTTTTCGGTCCACTAAGTAACCTCAGCTTTACTTTCTTGAGTGACCCTGTGAAAGGTTCACTTCACAGAACATATCAGGAGAAGCTGGGTAGAAAACTTTGAAACAAAGTATGTAAAATTTGCAGTTTAATTCCAAAACTTCAGAGATGATTACTTGCGAACTGTATATTGTATGTCTCAAAGGCCGGATCAAAGTGGATAGCGCTTAAGGTGTAGTATTTTATGACTCAAAGCAGGAGCACAGTGAACCTCAATTCCAGCAGCAAACTGTTCCTGATTCTACCTTCAGCTACATAGATCAGCAGAAGTGGAGCTGGCAGGAGATTGTACCTGTCACAGAGGGTGTAGTTGATGATGTTCTTCAACATGTTTGAACTCCACTGCTTTTGGAAGTACAGCTAGTGCCAAACATCTACAATCTGCTGGAGCAACTACTGCTGTGTGTCGGACCTGGTCCCTCTCTCTGCTTTACCAGAAGCCAAAATCACCAGTTTTCTCAGGCTCTGCTGAACTTATTTGTAGGACCATGCAGTTGGTAGCGCACACATAAGCATGAGACTAATGGCTTGTTTTCCAGGGTGATCAATTACATCTACTGTGCTTGCAATGGCGGCAGTCAGAATGATAGAGGTTTCAAGTTTACAACTCTAGTTGTTTTCCTCTAGGTGTAGGGAATTAGGGATTATGTACATGAGGCAATGAAGGTACATGGACAGGAGTGGACATCAAGGTCCAGGGATTCTCATGCATATGGTGCCTGTGTGTGGCCACCTAAGGATCTTGATGGAAATGTGCATAGGATTCTCGAGCAGCAGCTATGATGCCCTTAAGGTGCAGAAAATTAAACCTTGAAGCAGGCTTACCGATTGGCTGTTCAAAGGAAGTGAACACCTCCTTTAACTGAGACCTGGGAGTATTATGACCAAAGTCACCTGACAATGTTCAACGCCATTCCATAGATAATGAAGCAGTCCACAACCAAGTGCAGCAAAACCTGGATAATATCCGGGCCTGGGCTGATAGATGGCAAGTAATATTCGCTCCACATAAGTGGCAAGCAATGGTGATATCCAACAAGAGAAACTTGACTTGGTGTCTCCAAGAGAAAATCCAGCTGTCACCCCCTGATATTCAATGGCATTACCGTCAATGAATCCCCCACCATCAATATCCTGGGGGTTACTATTGACCAGAAGCTGAAGTGGAGTAGTGTATACACAAGGTGGTACAAGAGCAGGTCAGAGGCTAGGAATCCTGTGGTGAGTAACTCAACTTTTAACTGCCCAAAACCTGTCCACCATCTTCAAGTCTCAAGTCAGGAGTGTGCTGGAACAGCCTCCACTTGCCTGGATGAGTGCAGCTTCAACAATACTCAGGAAGCTCAACACTATACAGGACATAGCAACCCCCTTGATTGGCACCCCATCCACAACCACTCACTCACTCCACCACCGACAGACAGTAATAGCAGTTTGTACCATCTACAGGATGCACTGCAGCAACTCACCAAGACTCCTTAAACGGCAACTTCCAAACCCACGTCCTCCACCTGCTAGGACAAGGGCAGCTAAAGCATGAAAGTTGCTCTCCAGGCCACAAACTATCCTGACTGCTGTTCCTTCACTGGCGCTGGGTCAAAATCCTGGAACTTGCTCCCTAACAGTGCCGTGGGTGTACCCACAGCCCAAGGTCTGCAGTGGTTCGAGGAGGCAGCTCACAGCCACCTTAAGGGCCATTAGGGATTGGCAATTAAATGCTGGCTCAGCCCGTGAAGCTCACGTGCGTGGAATGAATAAAAGGAAACATTCAGCAGTGTCATTGTGCAAGTGATCGACATGCTGAAGCTGCTGTTCACTGATCTGGAGGTGCCCTTCTACGTGCAACAGCCAAGATCTCCAAAATGGCACACGAGTGTGCTGCACTCTTTATAACATTGCAAAGCAGCATTCAGGCCTCGGGGAAGCACACGCCAGAGAGCACACTGCCTGCTCTGATGATGCTGATGCAAGGAAGGAAGGGGAAGCTGAGTTATTAAATGCAAGAGGAGAAACGAACATTGCTTCCCAGGATGCCATATTTATTGCCCATCCGTCTCACATCTCCATCAGAACTCCATTTTCTGCCCTCCACTACTTTCACCAACAAAAACCAGTCCTGCTCGCGACTGTGCTCTCTTTCCACAGCCCCCCTTGCTTGGCATAAATTTACATGCTGCACGTTAAAAGGCCAGTTACCAGGTGTTAACCAAATACACGCAGAAACAGAAGGAAGTGTCAATAAATAACATTTGTGTAATAACAGGAATGGAATCCTGAAAATTTGTGTAAAAGGGCATGCATTTAAGGTGAGAGGGGGTAGGTTCAGAACAGACATGAGGGGTGCGTCTTTTACTCAGAGTGGTGGATGCCTGGAAAGCGTTGCCTGATAGGGTGGTGGAGGCAAATTCATTGGGGGCTTTTAAGAGGGGCTTGGATGGGCACATGAATGAGAGGAAAATAGAGGGATATGGGCATTCTGTAGGTAGGAGGGAATAGCTATGTCGGCACAACATTGTGGGCAGAAGGGCCTGTTCTGTGCTGTACTGTTCTATGTTCTAAAATGGCCATGTACATGCCCTAGTGCAGGTTCCTCTTTCTAGAATACTGTACTGCACTCAGCACCCTCTGAGATGATGTCCCGTAGGCTTTGGAGACTGTGAGGGTCCACCTCAGACTGCTCCAGCTGTAGCTGTAGGGGCAAACTCAGCCATTGAGATGCAAGGCAGCATGCGAGGCACTGTATGAGGGGGCACCAGAGGTTAGAGGTGCTTTGATGACAGCCCCCACTTTCATGTCCCCTTTTGTCAGCCTGTCCTTCACGGCCCTTCAATACTACAGCTGAGCTACTGATTACGGTCTTGCAGATTGATAGGCCACTGAATAGCTCCAGGGATCATGTCACACACCCTTTTTTAGATGGCGTCCATGGTGCACAAGCCCTCAGTGAAGACTAGTATGCATTTATTTAGTACCCATGTTTGTTAGTCCATCCAGATTGCCATGCTTTCCATGGACAAGGCTAATGACATCACGTCACCTTTGCATTGCACAGATTTCTCCATTCTCACTGCCAGCGTGCACAGTGCACCTGAGACATCTGCTTGTATCTTACATATTATTTGCTGTACATTTCTATACATTGACAACCCTGAAGTGCAGCATCTGCATGTAGCTAAATGTAGTTTGGAAAACCATGAGCCCTCTGACAACTGCTTCCCACTGCTCCGTTTGTCTCCAGCGTCTTCCCTCGCTCACCTGTAATGTGAGATTCACCACCTGAAAATGCTATCTTTCTCAGCAGGAATGTTGAGGTGACCCCTCAGAGTGAGTGACATCTTCTGAGAAGGAGTCATCCATATACACAAGTCCTGAATCTAGAAAGATCAGCAGAAAATTCAGTAAAAAAGCTTAATGAATGAAATCTCATCTTACAGCTTGATATAATTCATATCACTCATTCTCTTCCATCATTACCCCCTTAGATCGGAGAACTTCAAAATCACTATCTACTTCGACACAAAATTCATCCAAGAAGATCTCGAAGGAGTGCTGACCACATTACAAAACGATTATCTGAGGATGAACGGGTATAATTCATTTTTTTTAATATTAAAATAAAACATAACAGATTCTATACTTTAGTGGTTGCATGAAAATGCAGATGATCAATACTGAGTTCACAAAAATAATCTTGTAGGAATTAGTAATACCAAATTTGCAATCATGTGATCTAGTCTTGTATTCACCTTTTGAAGCCTATATAAACTTCCGTTTTCTAGGGTGGTAATCTCCTGAGGTGGATTGACCATTCATGTAGGACATGGTTGACTGTCTTTCCATTGAACTCAAAGAAGTCAGCTGTTTCTAACTGAAAAACTTTGGTCTAACTTTGGTCACCACTGTAATGGAAGCCTATTTGTGTGGACAATTAGTAAAGGATCAAGTTGAGTCATGATAGTCCTCCCAATGTGCATCCTCAGCCTGGAGTCTAACCAAAAAGGAGCATGCGTTTGTTACTGGATGATAACACAAAGGGGAATTCTGTGATGTGATACCCGAATCAGGTGGATATTTTCACAACTACCCGTAATTGCTTAGACCTACATGCAGTCTACTGGAACTATAGGCCATCAGAATTTCTACTTTTAATTTCTGAGGTTTGAGAAGAAAATCAGAGAGAAAATTGAAGGAGACAATCAAAAACAAAGCTTTTTGAGTGACCTGGTTTATATTAATTATTGGTGGGGCTTTGAAGCCCTGATTCATGTAGATCAAACCAATATAAACAAACACTTTTTTCTATTCAAAGAGATTGCGTTTCAATCTAAATGCAAACATTAAGATTAACCACAGTGGAGGAGACGCCTTACTGAGGAAGTCCTCAGCACATGTGTTTCTGTCATTATCAGCAATATCAACAATGAAGGAGGAAGTTTTAAACAAAAGTGAATTGCATTCCGGCTCACTTATAAAACAGTGTTTGCGAATGATAAAATAAATAACAGTCACACCCATGTTCTGTTTCTGTTGCTTATCTCTAGGTGTCTTGGGCAGAACAACAGTATGAAAAGCAAAGAAGTAAGCGTTCTCCACCAAGGGACTGTGCAGACTGCATGGCAGAGAAACTGTTTAGCGATCCCATGTGGAATCAACAATGGTATCTCGTGAGTGCTTTGATTAGTATCAATAAAAATGTACGGTGAAGGACTACCTTAAGTCGCAGCTTAAGGTAATTCTTTAAAATTCCATATACCTGAAAGTTCCACAGTTCCATCCCATCTTCTGATTTTCCAGTTCTTCGCTTTAGTGGAAACAAAACTATTCTTAGCCCTTGATTTTGCTTCCGGAATATATCAGAGATGGCATTGTAGCTTTTAGGTACTTGAAAGGTTGAATAGCAACTTAATTCCAATTAACGTTTGATGGGTTGACATGAACAACAGAAGATGCAATATTCTTGCTGTGACTTATTGGGTATGTAGAACCCTTGAGCTTGTTGCACCTTCAGTGAGATAATGGCTGATATGTAAACATTAGCTCCTCCATCTTGATTCTTGAAACATATCCAGTTTACAAATGAGGAGATGCTGGTGTGGTCTTAAAGGGCATAAGGGTTGATAAATATCCAGGGACTGGCCAACTGTATCCTAGAACATTGTGGGGAGGTGGTGAAGAAATTGCTGGGGTCCTAGCAGAGATATTTGTATCATTGTTAGTCAAAGTGAGGTACGAGAAGACTGGAGGGTGACTAAAGCTGTGCCTTTATTTAAGAAGGGTTGCAAGGACAAGCCAAGGAATTACAGGCTGGTGAGCCTTAACATCAGTGGTTTGAATGTTACTGGAGAGGATTTTCAGAGATAGGATCTACCCGCATTTGGAAAGGCAAGGTCTGATTAGGGAGAGTCAGCATAACTTTGTGCATGGGAAATCACATCTCACAAATTTGATTAAGTTTTTTGAAGAGGTTACCAAGAGGATTGACAAGGGCTGGGCAGTAGATATGGTCTACATGGACTTCAGCAAGGCCTTTGTCAAGGCCCTGCATGCTAAGCTGATCCAGAAGGGGTCCATGGAATCCAGGGAGAGCTAGCCAATTGGAAACAAAATTGGCTTAGTGGTTGGAGTTATGGGGTGGGAGTGGAAGCAGGGCTGTGACCAGCGATGTGCTGCAGGGATCAGCGCTGGGTCCACTGTTTTTTTCTCATCTATATTAATGATTTGGGTGAGAATGTAGTTGGAATAGTCAGTAAGTTTGTGGATGACACCAAAATTGATGGGATTGTGGGAAGTGAAGAAGTTATCTAAGATTACAACAGGATTTGGATGAACTGGGAAAGCGGGCCAAGGGATGACAAATGGAATTTAACTTGGACAAGTGTGAAGTGTTGCATTTTTGGTCGAGGGGAGGTAGCCATTATAAGGAGGTGAGCGGGAGAGTGAGGCAGGTGGGAGACCGTGGACAGACGGAGTCAGGTGGGGAGGGGGAAAGTCAGGAGACGGTGGCTGGTAGGTGATGAGTGGAAACAGATGATGGAGGGAGGTTGGGCAGATCGAACCAGTTGTGGGAGGAGAATCAGAAGGTGTGGGTGATAGGCAGATAGAACCAGGTGGGGGAGGGGTAGGAAACTGGGTGATGGTGGGGTAGGATGGCAAACTAGAAGGCGAGGGAAAGGAGCATGATGTTATCTGAAGTTGGGAAGTTCAATGTTCATACATTTGGGTTGGAGACTACTCGACTTTTTCTTCTCTTTCTTAATCTGTCTCTACCTATCACCCACCAGCCACTGTCTCTTAGACTCCATCCCTGCCCCTCCCCCTTTCCCACCTAGTTCCACCCATGGTCTACCAGTCCCTGCCTCACCCCTCCCTCTCACCTCTTTATACTGGCTATCTTCCCTCTACACTCACAGTCCTGATGCAGGGTCTTGACCTGAAATACCGAATATCCCTTTAACTCCACAGATGCTGCTTGGCTTGCTGAGTCCCTCCAGCAGCTTGGTTTTTTTGCTCCAGATTCTGGCATCTACAATCTCTTGCATCTCCAACTTGACTTACAACCTCTATTTCAGAGATGTTGGCACCAGTCATTGATTAATGATGTCTTCCATGTTGTAAATTATATTCATTAGGTTTTCTCTGAAACTGAGCAGTGAAGCAAAATAGACATAAGCAATGAAACAACGGACAACTGATTTTCTCATATATGCTGATGGCTTATGAGTCATCTTGTAGCTGTTACATACTTGGAGAAGATATGATGAATTCTGTTTCACCAATATATTTCAAATCTCTCTCCACTGAGCAATTGTCATGCACCAGTGTTATATTTCCATTTCCCCCAGCAGAAAATAATGTGTTTTCTGATTGTAGTTGCTTATTTCTTGTCAATTTGCAGGATGCATGACTGTGCTTTGGGCCTCTTGTTGAAACAATGTTAAGATTACAAGCAAGTCATTTGGAGTCATTGGCTCACTCAACGTGAAGAAAGATTAAACAAATTGAGAAGGGTGGTGCAAATTTGCTTTTGGCTTTGTTTCTGTGCCTCTGTGTATTTTAACCAACAAGGATTAGCAGTTGCACAGATTTCAGTCAAATGCATGAAACTATTCCAATAATATGCAGTGGCCAGAGAGGTGATGAATACAGAATTGATTTCGTATTGAGAAAAAAAGAGGTCTATGATATACTTAAATGGGAAATGGGAAAGAAAATAATCCTACATCTCTGTAAACCCATCTGACAGCAGGGCAGAGATGGATGAGTCATTCTTCCTGGTGATTTCTGCAGAGATCATGGTACATTTTTGTAAGCTATGATTCAACAAGCTCTCAACAGCCACCCACAACTTTCAATGATTTGTCTACAAATTAATTGCTTGCAGCTCAAAGCTGTTAGCTTAAAAAAAACTCTCCTTTGAGAGATGGCACTTGTTATAAAAGTTAAAAGAAAAGGGCAAACTTATAACATTTTACATATCCCCCTTCCTAAAGCAAGATACAAGAACTTCATCATCCCTTCCAAAACTGGATCTTCATGTTATCCCAGTGTGGAAAAAAGGAATAACTGGCAAAGGAATCGTGCTTACTGTGCTTGATGATGGGCTGGAATGGAACCACACTGATATCCAAGCAAATTATGTGAGTAAAACTAAAAGGAATTTTTTAAATTTAATTTCTTTCATGGCTAATGATCTCTTCTGAAACCAATATACTGATTCAGTGGCATTTTATGCAACCTCATTTTTGAGAAATGACTGGTGGCTGGGATTCACAAATTCTGCATCATGTTTTCCAAGTTTTCACTTTTATACTTTCTCTCCTGAGGTGCTCACAGTCGATTAAATTCCTAATATTATTGAAGTTAAACCAATGATTTTGCAACTGGGTGCTGAATCATATATTTATGCAGCAAAATGAATTTTATGGGTTGTTCATCATTATCATTAAATATAATTTCACTAGCTGAATTGATGGGGAAGTCAACAGACTGGGGCTGAGTATTTGGATGGACTTTCATTAAAATAGTCTGGAATTTAACTCTTTTGGATATAAAATCTGAAAAAAACAGGTTCTATGTGTGGACTGTGCAAACCAAAGAGTTGGAAATCAAGCTCATTCTGCTGCTCACTGGCAACTGTTTTAATTATAAAACTACTCCGACCAGATTATATCAACATTACCTATTATGAGGGCAGCAGATGAGTTCGTAATGGCTAAAATACTAAAAGTTGATAATGCCCCAGAAAATCGTAACTGGACGCATGGATAATGGACTACTGTTGTGGACATGTCCACCTTACATCCAAAGGAAGGGCTCAAAGCACTTTATAAGGCAGTAGATATGAAATGGACACTGAGCAGATGAAAGAAGGGAAGAGGGTCAGGGAACACAGAATTATAGAGCCAAAGGTAAACCGTAGCAACTGACCATCAGCTAATAGACCACCATAGAGACCAAATGTGTCACCATTTGAACTGTTAGAAGCGAAAATATTGTTAATAAACCATCACAAAAGTTCTCTGTCTATAAACACCACAAAACTGTGAGTATTTTCACTGCAGACAAAAACGATACAATCGTTCTTGTATTTCTTGAACCACACCTCTTGAGTAGGGAAACACGAAGTACAATACTGTTTCTTTTGATCTTTCATTCAATTTATAAGAACATAAATCATAATTTCAATGGATGGGGATAGGTATTGCCAAGTTTTCCCTCCACATTAGTTATGGTACCACTTTTGATCTGAGCTCCTTATATGTTAAAGGTCATAAATATGTCAACCCCGACCCTTCTGAGCTTGGTGTCCCTTGCAGTGCGTGCTGCCCTTTCCTGGCTAGGTTACAAAATGCTTTCATTCAAGTCACGTGATAGTTTGGAAGGGGACACGGTGACTTCACAGAGTCTTAAGGATATATAGAAATGTACGTATATCTGGGCTTGATATATGTCACTAGACCTGCTTCACTTAATTTGTTTATTTCCTTTGAAATTATGAGAAACATTTTAAAAAATATTTTAAAATATTTTTAAAAATAAATGTTTTTTGAAAAATCTAAAACCATAATGAACAAACAACTTAACATGCATTAATAGTACATAGATAAGTATAGTAGTAAATGGTTTTGATACTTGATATTTGCTATAAACAATTTACTTTTACAGATAAAATTGAGGCAATAACAATTGCAAAGTTATTGTATTGGTCTTTCCCCGTCTATTGCTCCAGTTTGGAAACGCATTGGGTTAGAAATGCTATGTTGATAATAATGTCTGAAGGAAAGTCTGGAGTTATAAACACAATGAAGATATGGGAATTTTTTCAGTAGTTTTATTTTACAGTTGACTGTAACAACAAGGGTTTAAACAACCTTCTAAACTTCATAAAGGAAACATTCTGACATCACTTGGATATCTAACTGTCTTGTTGGACAAATGCTCCATATGGTGTGGTGCTGACTGATTAGAGTCCAGATGTAGGACCAGATCTTCCAGCCCTCTAAACAGCTCAGGGTCTCTCTAAGCATAAGTGGCAGGTCCTGCCCACTGAAGAGCTTTGTCAGCCAGTGAAGCTACCCCCCTATGGCTCACTGACAGTACTTTTGACATTCACAAAGGTCAAAAAACACTCAGGCATTATTAAAAATAAAAATAACATCAAAAAATTTGAACATATTAATTAAAACACCAAAGTGCTCACACAAAAGACAGGACAAACTAATTGAATTAAACCAAGTAGAAAGAAAATTAATCTTTGTTTACTGTTCTGTGGTCTGCCACATATTCCCATTGATTTCAATGAGCTGTTCTCATTCTGGCAGTGGATGGTATTCTACTGTACTTCTTATTTGTCTCTGGGTCCTGGAGAGTCAGGAGCAGAGTCACTGGAAGCAGAACACTCAGCCTCTCACCTGCTCTTGCAGCTGAAGTATTTATATGGCTGCTCCAGTTACTGGTGCGATGATTGATGGTCGGACATAGCTGGTAATATGACTGAATATTAAAGGGAGGTGGCAGACTCTCTCTTGTTGAGAGTAATTATTGCCTGGCACTTGTGTGATTTGAAAGCAACTTGTGGCCACATGCAGCAAGATCTGCACCTCATTCAGCCATTGCTATCTAATCAAACTGAGCTGAACATTGTCCATGTTTTGCTACATTTTGCCACAAACTGCTTTTATCTAAATGAAACTAAAATTTATGATTATCAGCCATAATGATAGAGGAAAAGAATGAAAGCTACTCACAGCTATACTCCTTAAAGTCCTCTCTAGGCCTGGGCCAAGATACTTCTCCCTACTGGGAGAGGTCGTGTTCAATGTGTTGTGACCCAGTGGGGCAAGGCAAGTTTTATGCTAAGGCTTACTCACTGTGGAAAAATTCTACGTTGCATGATGCCCAGTAGGAACCAGGGTGAAGACGGACTGGCAGTCAATCAAGTAGGCCTGAGCTTCAGGCCTGAAGTTCAAGCATTGGTGGACTCGGGTTTGAGATCATGATGGCTGCTCAGGCTGGTGGGTGAAGTTGCCATTGATAGAGTTTGCGATTGGGTGTGTGTCCAAGGGAATCACAGCAAGTAGGAAGTTTATAACTTAAGGGCACACCCAGACCCAGTCTCTAGTGCTGGATTTGAGAGGCTGCAACCTGCTCCGGCAGCTTTTTGTAAAGTTTAGTTGTGGTAGGCCTCACCTTCATGATGGAGGCCTACTTCAGCAAGGCTGGGCATGTGGAATCCGTGGGCCATAAATGTGGAAGTGAATCTAGTGGAAGTACCTTCCAGATGTACATAGCACGTACATATACCAGTGCCTCTGTGCATTAATATGTCATATGCAGGGCGTGCCTGGAAGCAAACTTATGAATTTTGTGATGGGCAATAAATGATTGTTGTGTGATTTGTTTTTCTGAAGAAATATTACCTATGCCATACGAAAATATTGAACTGTGCTATAGATTTTCTAGGCCCTGAACTTGAAATACTTCTGAGCAATAAACTATGCCAAATATATAAAATTTCAAAGTTGAAAGATGACTTGTAATATTTGACTATTAATAAATTTATTTTCCTCTTTTATTTCTACAGGATCCAGAAGCAAGCTATGATTTTAATGATAATGACCCGGATCCCTTTCCTAGATATGACCCAACTAATGAGAATAAGTAAGTTTGCCAATATAAGAACTCCTAAGATTCACCAAAAGCTCCCACATGCCAAGATGTAGACATAGTTTGAAGTAAGGTTAATTTGAAAAAGATGGGCAGTAGTTTTCTTCACTACTGAACTTTGCTGGAAGGTAGAACACAGATTTCTTACGGTTCTGAGAAATTTCTTGGGGATTTTGACCAAAAGGATAGAGGGATATTTCTTTTATAAATAACCTGAGAAAAAAAAGTTGCTATTAGCACAAAATGAGATCTTTATCTCATCCTGATACTGAAAATTCATTTAATCTTTTAACAGGAGAAAACTTAGATCCATTTGTTTTACACCAGGGACATTGTTCTCCAAGTGCAAAACTAAATCCTACTATATATGTTGAGGGTCAGAAATACCTTTGTTTCAAACCCTCTTATTTTACTGCTCTGCAAGTGTTCATGCTCAAATTCATAACAGCGTGGTTGAAGAATTACACCCAAATGATTCAGATCTCACCTGAACTGTTCCTTGTGCTTACCCATGGACAACTAAATTCACTGCAGGACTTTGTACCTCCTTCAATGAATCTCTGAACCTGCTGCTAGCAGTATGCAAACAACCAGGAATATCTGTATTTCCTAATGCTGGTAACCACAGCCATGTTTACTTCCTGATACAAGACAGTGTG
Organism: Pristis pectinata; assembly: GCF_009764475.1. NCBI lineage: Eukaryota > Metazoa > Chordata > Chondrichthyes > Rhinopristiformes > Pristidae > Pristis > Pristis pectinata. The sequence goes on from NC_067411.1 coordinate 93,180,591, forward strand.
TTCTCAGCAGAGTGGTATCTGTAGAGTTTTGCATCATTTCCATCAGCATTAATACATTTTACACAGGTGCCTGCTCCACTTACAGTCTAACTGGAATACCCACCTTGGGTCAGTGGGGTGGGGGAGTAGTCCTTCACTGCACCACCAGCGAGCCAGTTAAGCCATACAAAGGTTCAGAGAATTTGACAGAATTGGCCTGGGTTAGGATGCTGCAGTTAACCCACTTCAATTTCAACTGTTGAGAAAATAAACTTTTAGTTCCTCTCCAAAGTTCTTGGCAAGGTTGAGTGCCAGAAATGCTCAGTTATATCCTCTGTGTGCAGCATTGGTAGTAAACTGAGGACATGCTGAGAACAGACTCTGTTTACCTCACTGGTATAGGATTATGTTAACCTGCCTATATGAGGGGTGACTGCATGATCTCCATACCGTGGTTCCAGAAATCCACCAAAGCAGTTCTCACAAGTCTCAGTGTATTTCTCTCTGTGGGCAGGAGTATGAATGCCATTTTAGAGAATGATTGCAAATTCAGTCATTGTACATACAGGGAAATGGAAATTTAAATTGTTTAATTATTTGCATCAAATTCTAATCTAGCACACAGCATTGAAAGGTTGTTGATATAAATCAGAGGAAAACTAAACAACCTCTTAAAACCGTGTGCTGTAAAACTTCCCCAGAGATAATGCAGACTCTTCATTTATTTTCCTGTATGATTTGAGGAAAGAGAAGGATTTCCTTGTTCCATTCTTTATTATGATCCTTTATACAAACATTACCACAGTCTGAAGGCTTCAGCTGCTACTGCATATTTACCTAGGATGTGGACAATTCTTGTCCATTTAGTATCTATGCTGTGATCAACAACTAGAAACTGCAGGGAGCAGCATTTATCATTGTCTATTCTCAAAGTTATGGTAAGCACAAAGATGCTTTGAAAAGTCTTCCATGGCAATCATTTAAACAAATGGTGGAAGGTACAAGCTTAAGTGTTGGACCCAGCTTCAGCAGCGCCACTGGTTACCTGCCAATCAGCAAATGTCCTCGACATCAACCACAAGTTACACTGTATTTTTGCTGCAACAGTGTTGTTTCTGTTGGATCGCATTTTACATTTCAGTGTTGAACTTTATGTAAATATGTGCAGTATTACACTCCAGTACATTTTGTGCCATAAGCTGGTACATAACTCGGTGACAAAAATAACAGGCTACAATTTCTCTTCCGGATTTGACAAATTCTGACCTGCTTTTTTTTAGGCATGGCACCAGGTGTGCTGGGGAAATTGCAATGCAAGCCAACAACAAGAAGTGTGGAGTAGGAGTGGCGTACAATTCAAAAGTTGGAGGTACAATTGAACTGAAATATCTCTGGTCCAAGAATGTGTGTGAGGGAGAGGCATGTCTTACATGCTTCAATGGTGGAAAATATATAGATTTGCTTTATTCTTGGACTCTCATCTAAAACTAATGTTCATTAGGTTGAATTCCACTCAGTTTTGCCAGCACTTCTGACTGGCGATTAGCATTTTGAATGGCCATAGGACCCAATCTTTGTATATGCACTTTGGAATGTAAAGTCCAGAGTGCACAGCATGATTGATGGTACCACATCTCTCTTGAAGCTCTGTTGCAAAAACCCACTTGGAGTCCATTGGCAAAGATCAGTCTTGCTGGTATTCTTCTGTGTTAGTCCAAGTAATCAACTCTCAGATCTTGTGCCAGGTCAGACATGGCAAAGGATGGGAGACCCAAATGATAACAATGGGAATTATAGGCCTATGGATTAGCAGGCAAAGGAGTAGATAAATTTTGAAATCATTTTATTTTAGTTTTCTGCTTTTAATAAGTGTTCATGTGTTTTAATTAAATTTCTTTTGAATTTTTAAAAACATTTAAATAGTTTAATTATTTACATCATTATTTTTAGTTTTTAAATGTCTCTGAATATCGGCGATATTTAAAAACTTTTGAAATTAACTTACAGCTTTCACAGCTGGTGAAACTCTTCCCCAAGTTTTATCAGCCGTTAGGGTCATGGACTGTGAACTTTGCCACCAACAACTCAGTTGTTACTTGGGCCTTGCCAGTGAACCTGAGGATGTGGAGGACCAGTGGGATATGTCCTCCGCCTCAGCCCCAGATAAGTTCGGGGTTTCAGGAGTCTCATTTGGTGGTTCTGGGCCAAGGGCCTAGTCTAGCTCATGTTGACTGGATAAGTTTATTCAAGATGAATGGCTTAGGAGGATTTAGAATAAGATCCGATAAGATAAGATATTTATTTATTAGTCACATGTACATTGAAACACACAGTGAAATGCATCTTTTTGTGTTACTGAGAATGTGTTGGGGGCAGCCCACAAGTGTCGCCACGCTTCCGGTGTCAACATAGCACGCCCACAGCTCCCAACCCGCATGTCTTTGGAATGTGGGAGGAAACTGGAGCACCCGGAGGAAACCCACGCAGACACACGGGGAGAACGTTCAAACTCCTTACAGACAGCGGCCGGAATTAAACCTGGGTCGCTGGCACTGTAATGGCGTTATGCTAACCGCTACACTACTGTGCGATCCAGATAATAACAGCTACATTTTTATCTGCAGTAACATTTAGTTGTTCGTCTCCAGTTTGATTGAGCCCTAGCTAAAGAAATTAATTAATCAGCTTCATCCAAAATGGATTAACTGGTCATTCCCATATTGTTGTGTGTGAGTGGTTTTTTAAAGTGCCACCCACTGCTGCATTTACCCAAACTACAGCAGAGATGACACTTCAAAATAAACCATTGTAAAGAGCTTTTTGGCAGGACTTTGTTAGTAACTCTCTCCTAATTTCCTCTTGAAGCACGTCCCAACACTAATCTGAAGAGTTTGCCTTATATAGCTGAATAGTTCCAATTTCCTTTGTGAATTTTCCTTCATGAAAATTGTAGTGAATGACGGTTATTGTAAAAACTCATTTTAGATTTTTGATTTTGTTGTTTTAATAAGGAACTTCAGCCATTTGAGTTACCTCTTCAAAATCTCACCAACATTTTGAACACCACAGTCAGATTTCCTGTTAAACTTCTCTGCTTTCAATATAATTAATTCCCGGCATTTTAGAACATGTAGAACGTAGAACAGTACAGCACAATACAGGCCTTTCAGCCCTCAATGTTGTGCCAACCTTTAAACCTCGCCTAAGACTATCTAACCCCTTCCTTCCACATATCCCTCTGTTTAAATTCCTCCATATGCTTATCTAGTAACCTCTTGAATTTGACCGATGTACCTGCCTCCACCACCGCCCCAGGCAGCGCATTCCATGCCCCAACCACTCTCTGGGTAAAAAAACCTTCCACTGAGATCTCCCTTGAACTTCCCACCCATTACTTTAAAGCCATGCCCTCTTGTATTGAGCATTGGTGCCCTGGGAAAGAGGCGCTGGCTGTCCACTCTGTCTATTCCTCTTAATAAGCAATTCCTCTTTTCCTGTGGAACTGCTTTTTGCCCATTCCAAAAATCAGTGCAAGTTGCCACTGTTGATTGTTATCCCGTATGGTCTGTCAGTATAGGACTTTGCAAAAGGAAAATTTTAATTCAGCTGTTTTAACTTCCTGCATGCGTAATGTGGTAATGTCTGCAGAAGGATGTCATTTTAAGCCAAGAAATGCCTGTGGCCATACGACTCCATTCCTGCCATTGTAACCAGCATGCAAGGAAAGGAAAGGAATTAGGAAGGTGAAAACTATCAATAACCAAAACAACCAGCAAAATGATTCGGGTGGCAGAGAGGCACAACAGTCAGTCCAGGTGCTTCACAGCTGCTGCCATCCTGATTTGATCCTGACCCCTCAGGTGCTGCCTGTGTGGCGTTTGCATGTTCTTCCTGTAACCACATGCGCTTCCACCGGGTCCTCCGATTTCGTCCTACATCCCAAAGATGTACTGGTGGATTTAATGGTTATTGTAAATTAGTCCTAGCGTAGGTAAGTGGCAAAAGAACCAAAGGGGAGCTGATGAGTATGTAAAAGAGAATAAATTGGAGGCCTACAGGGAAATAAGAGAGGGAATTGGACTGAGGGGATTGCTCTGTTGGGAACTGGCATGGATCCAATGGGCCAAAGAGCCTCCTTCTGAGTCATAGTAAGTAAATTATTGCATTAATCTTTCCAATATATTAATAAAAAATGTTCAGCTGTTATTTGCAAGGATTTGTTTTTGAAACCTTGCCCTGCCTTTGCGGTCCCTTTACAGATCCAGATGTAGTTAGCAGTTAGATGTTATTGGAATCGTTGAGAAGCAAATAGCAAGCTGATCCTGTCATATAACAGATGTAGATGTAAAAGGGAAACACTCAGCCTGGAAGAGGATCGGATTGATTTGCACGGATGATTTAATACAGGGAGTCATATCACCTGTTCAATTTATCCAGACAGCAGTGGAAATAGAGAAAGCAGCTCATAAGCTGGTAGTGCTGTCTATGTGTGAAGTGCATTTTGTTTTGCTCATTTTAAAATCTCATTGTGAGTGCCAATATCCAGTTGAACAGTCCATTACTGCTCCAATGAAATTATCAAGCCCCTGTCTCTCCATGTGTTATATTAAAATACTTTCCAGCAAGAAGTTGCAGAGGAAAAAGAATAACATCACTCTGAATGACTTTATTTGCCATTAAGCTTCAGTTGAAAAGCTCTATAGATAGAAAGATTGCCTTTCATCATCAGTCTAAGATGATATATGCCTAATCATGTCTTAAAATAGTCAAGGCCTCCCTGCAGGCTGGCTCAGCATCTTGACAGCCAACATTGCGATGGCTCCAACCAGTGCGCTGAATTGCAATTCTTGATCTGCAGTTTGCTGGTTTAATGAAAATGAAGCATTGGCACAATTTGGGACATAGTCAATGTCATAGGGAGTGTGACCCAGGGACAGTGCCCATTTTGCATCAAACCACTTTATTGACTTGAGAGTCATAGAGTCACACAGCACAGAAACAGCCCCCCAATCCATCTGAGTCCATGCCAATGACCAAGAACCTATTTGCACTCATTCTACACCTTATTAGAGTTATAAAGTAGTACAGCATGTAACCAGCATGTCGGCTTACTGAGTCCCTACTGAACTCCAAGTAACCATTACACTAACCTTACACTAATCCCATTTTATTCTCTTCACATTCCCTTCAACTCCTCCCAGATTCCAACACTCACCTACATACTAAGGTTAATAACTTACAGCAGCTAACTAAGTATCAACCTGCACTTCTTTGGGATGTGGGAGGAGACCTGAGGCCTGGAGGAAACACACGCTGCCACAGGAAGAATGTGCGTACTCTGCACACTCAGCACCAGAGGTCAGGATCGAACCCAGGTCACTGGAGCTGTGTGGCAGCAGGCCTACCAGCTGCATCATTATGCAAACATTTTATTTTCTGTATTTAATTTTCAGATTTCAATTTCATTACAAAACTATTGAGAAATTATTTTCCACACAACGTAATGTAATATGTAATTTTAACTTTATATTATGGGAAACTGTTGGTGAATATTTCTAATGGAATGAAATTTAGATGGGTCTGATCAGGTTGATTCCTATCCAATAATGAAGATGAAAATTGGTTTGATCATTCTAGATAGGTTTGATACAATTAAATAAAGAGCATATGTCAAATTACACACTAATTACACACTTTTCATCCTAGTAAGAAAGAAATTATCTGGTTGTTTAATAATCTGCAACACATGGCATCACCACAGGCTCTGGTAGACTGAGAAGAGTATACTTTCTGCCTTTGCCAGCTTATTATTTACAACTGTCAGCAGAGTTTGATATCCGTGCTGCTGTGGCAACTTATAACGTTTTATTTTCCATGTTTTAACACAGTGATGAAGGGCACATGCTCATTGTGTCTAAAAATACAAACTTTATTTGTTATGGCAACAGTTGAGATTATGATACAGAGTCTAATGCATTTTCCTAAGTTCTGCTCCAATATGTTGTTATTGGTTAGAGCAGTGATTCTTTACAAATGCTGTTGTAATTAGCAGGGAAAAACTGATATGTATGTGAAATGTCACTTTATAGAGTAACAGTTGTTTCTACTAAACAATGTGAAGAAGGACTTCAAATTTATCACTTGTATCACTTCTGACTAATCAGCAATTCAATTGTGCAAAATTGAGGAAAGTGCTGTGAATATTTTACCTGTAGAACCCATATGTGCTGCTCCAACTGTCCCAACCGTTTGTGGAGAGAACTAAATATTTGTAGACTGGTCTAATTATTTCAAATGTGTTGATGTCTGGATTTATTTAATGAAGAGAGAAATTTATTACAAACAACAACTTGCATTTATATAATTCTATGACATGAGTATTGGTATTGGTTTATTATTGTCACTTGTACCGAGGGACAGTGGAAAACTTGTCTTGCATACTGATCGTACAGATCAATTCATTACACAGTGCAGTTACATTGAGTTAGTTCAGAGTGCATTGAGGTAGTACAGGTTAAAAACAATAACAGAGTACAGAGTAAAGTGTCACAGCTACAGGGAAGTGCATTGCAGGTAGACAGTAAGGTGCAAGGTCACAACAAGGTAGATTGTGAGGTCAAGAGTTCATCTCATCGTATAAGGGAACCGTTCAATAGTCTTATCACAGTGGGATAGAAGCTGTCCTTGAGCCTGGTGGTACGTGCCCTCAGGCTCCTGTATCTTCTGCCTGATGGGAGAGGAGAGAAGAGAGAATGACCCGGGTGGGTGGGGTCTTTGATTATGCCGGCTGCTTCACAAAGGCAGCGAGAGGTATAGACAGAGTCCATGGAGGGGAGACTGGTTTTCGTGACACACTGGGCCGTGTCTGCAACTCTCCGCAGTTTCTTGCGGTCCTGGGCAGGGCAGTTGCCATAAACACGCTCGGGTGGTTAAATGGTAAATACATTTTTACAATAAGATTGTCGAGTATCTTCCATGTTTATAATTTAATAGAAGAGAGTGTTCTATTTGCAGCTTACTGTACCCTCTCTCTATTCTACCCTTCCCTGTCATTAATTATCCCCTCCACTGCTCCCTGAATGAAAGATTAGACAATGATCTTTTCCCTGGCCTTTGCTGTTAATTTATTATAATGATAGGGTCTAGAGTGACCCACTCTCCAGTTTACCTCTTTCTTTGAGGGAAAATACCTGACAGCATGTGACAGAGGACAGGAATTTGTTAATTATGGAATTCTGACCACAAAGCTACAATTACCAGCCAATTATCAAACCATGTTGAAGATTCAAAGTTCTGTAGTTAATTATGTTGGAATAGATTGGTATACTTTGAAATTATTTTAGCCAATTATATGTGCATTATTCTCTATTCTTTGTTCTATTTGCAGTATATGAGTTTTACACATTAACAAATGCACTTCAATTAAGTGAAATCTCAGACCAATGCCACTAGCTAACTTATTCAGACTTCTGGATTTTCCTCTAGGTATCAGGATGCTTGATGGTATAGTAACAGATGCAATTGAAGCTACTTCCATTGGATTCAACCCACAGCACGTGGACATTTATAGTGCAAGCTGGGGACCAAATGATGACGGGAAGACTGTGGAAGGTCCTGGCAGACTTGCACAAAAAGCATTTGAATATGGCATTCAGAAGGTGAGTCAGACATCACTGGATAGACAAAGGTTTATCCTTCCAGATTTTAACCTTTCTGATTATTCTTTACTCCTGAATGTGATTTGTTAAATAAGATAAGATAAACTTTCTTTCTTAGTCTCACGTACATCGAAACACTCAGTGAAATGCATCTTTGCGTAGAATGTTCTGGGGGTAGCCCACAAGTGTCGCCACGCTTCCGGCACCAACATAGCATCTCCACAACTTCCTAACCTGTACGTCTTTGGAATGTGGGAGGAAACCGGAGCACCCGGAGGAAACCCATGCAGTCATAGGGAGAACGTACAAAGTCCTTACAGACAGTGGCTGGAATTGAACCCGGGTCGCTGGCGCTGTAATAGTGTTATGCTAACTGCTACACTACCGTGTCTGCTGATAAATATCTGTCAATAAACCTTATGTGCAGTTTCATTCCTCCTCAGACAAAGTGAGGAATTTATCTTACCATTATTTAAGCAGCTAGTTTTAACACATTACTTATTTGACATTTTAAGAGCTCTTATAAAGATATAAACTGTAAACAGGTTATTAAAGAGGGGCTAGGGACATTCATGAATGAAAGGGAAACCCTAGCTGGGGAAGATATGACAGAAATATCAGGTAGTTATGAGGAATTAAGAGGCTTTTCCATTGAAGCAGAAAAGGTTAAGAGAAGATTTAGTTCTTTAACATAAAGAGCTTTAATAGTGCATGCAAAATTGATAATGATGGGTCATCAATTTGAAGTTTCGATGAAGAAGGTTTGGGGAATTTCTGTACGCAGTGAATTGTTAAATGCAGAAAATTGAATATGGAACAAAGCAATAGTTGTGCCAGTATTTTTCTATGAATACATCAATAGATTTATCAAGGGAAAACTGGATAAATATTTGGATGAGAGGAAGATGTAATGCTATAGGAAGGCTGCATGGCAGTTGGATTGGTGGGCATGATCTAGTAAGGTGTCAACACAGACTTCATGGATTAGATTAAATAAGTGCTATGACCTGCTATCGTTCTACAATATGTTAATGATAAAATTGACTTCAAAATTGTACTTTTCCAGGGTAGAGGAGGAAAAGGGTCGGTTTTTGTCTGGGCATCTGGGAATGGGGGTCGTCAAGGTGATAACTGTGACTGTGATGGATATACAGACAGTATCTATACTGTGTCCATAAGCAGTGCATCACAACAAGGACTGTCTCCATGGTATGCGGAAAAGTGTTCCTCGACATTGGCTACAGCTTACAGCAGTGGAGACTACACTGATCAAAGAATTGTAAGTGGCAATGCTGTTCACTTGTTTAGTTGTGATATAGCAATAGTTGTGTTAATATTAATCCAAAATCACTCACTTGGCTCTCCTTGGTACTGACCTGAACTTTATATGGATCTCAACATTATTAAGTTGTAGAAGTCTTCAGAATTCATAGGATGGAACTGTAGATTTTGTCATAAGTGATACTGTATATAAAATGCATCAGGCAATGATGAATCTAATTACATCAGGAAGATCTCAAATAGAGCACTGTAAGGACAATATTGAGGTTCTCGAGTAGTACTGAGACCCTGCCTGCAATGGGAAATATAAATATATAGAAGAAAGACTTGGGAAAATAGACTTTGATTCTAATTATTATAGATATAGAGATTAAAATTCTAAGGGAATAGTACAGGAGGAATAGGAGCATGCTTTTTCCAAAATTTAGAGGTCTGAAAATTAAGTGGAAGGAGATTGGAATGGACAACATGAAAAACACCTCCTTGCAGCGTACTGATTCTATAAATGCACATAGAAATATATCAACATTGAAGCTTAGCTTGGATAGGGGGACAGAGGAGAAAGTTTCAAAGGATTATGAGAACAAGTGGATAATTTGAATTAGGATGGTTTGTTCATGTGGACAGATAGTAACAATGCGTATTAGTCGGTCAAAACTAGCTAAATCATGGTAAAAGGTCAAGGAACTGCGAGTACAAATCACTCACCATGCAAATCTGGATTATGTGATTATTTGTGATAATAAAAGAACATTGTGCTGGATCATAGCTCCACTTTCAAACAGGCCTTATCCCCAAGTCCTCATTAATTACTATGGTGGGTTTGCTCTAATTGCCATGGCAAAAAAAACTAATAGATGTTTGAGTGCAATTAGTGTCCAAGTTGTTGGCTATGTGCAAAGCTGAAACTGATCCCTACACTCTTTTACCCCTGAACATTGGTTTGATTCCAATCCAAAAGAATAAATTAATCTATTCCTGCTTTTCATTGCTAAAATCCATTTGCCCAGTCTCAAATCAATTTCTCATGGAAATGCGTCACACAGGAAAAAAAATCTATTCCTTATTTAGCACCTAAGTTAATAGCTTTATGCAGACACAAACTTGGGCTTGGTTCAAAAAAATTTTTGGGAAACATTTCATATCCTCAGTTATTTTGTACCTGAATTGTGAGTATTTCATGCAGTGAATGAAGGCATAAATTGGGAAATAAATAATTTGCTCATGCTTTTTTTTTGCATTTAAGTAGTTTTTTAATTAAATGTAGGCATTTAGAGGCATTGTCAGACTCTAAGATCAGAGTGAATTTCCTTGTAATTGTATCATGTGGTTATGCTTGTGAGAGTTGATAGCACAATGTTATTGCCCATTGCACTGATGAGCATTTGGTACCCATATTGTCAGGCAACTCCTCCTCACCAAACCATCACATAACATGGGTGCATAAAGGAGGAAAACATAATTGAAGTGCAATCCATGAAGCTAAAGTACAGTCAGAACACCTGCACTCTAAATCTCTCACTGTCGATCATGTACACATACATTTGGCTCATTTTATTGAAAATATGTTGAAATGCACAATGTTGTCAAAGTTTCCACCATAGTTAGTCATTTTAATGTTTGTTAGTTTCAAAGAAAAATGTTGAAAAACCAATAAGAACCCTCACTGTTACAGATAATAGTAAATGTTTTCCCTGATCATGGCAGACTCAAACCTCAGTGCCTGTTAAACTGTTTGTGTAACTAAGAACTTTCAAGAACTAAGTAATGATACACTTTTGAGAAATATAGTATATATTTTATAACCTAAGGTCTGTATATATTTCATCTATTTTGTCATATCATGATTTTTTAAGAATTCAGCATGGTTTAATAATCTGCTATAAAACAGCAACCTTGGCAATTGTGCTTCTTTCCATTCTTTTTCAGACAAGTGCCGATCTTCACAATGACTGCACTGAGACTCATACCGGCACCTCAGCTTCAGCTCCCCTGGCTGCAGGGATCATTGCCCTTGCTCTGGAACAAAAGTACGTCAGTAGTCAGAGTAGAATTATACCTTTGAATTGGAAGACTTGATTTGCTTTGGCTTATCTTAAAAGTCACATTAAATACATTGAAAGCAAATTGCTGTCCAATTGAAGGGCAGTTCTAAACAAAGCTGGGGCATGGTGTATTGTACAATCCTTCATCTAACTATATATAAAAAATAATTCAAAGTGTTGGAAGTGTGCATTGGGGACCTTCTTTTTCTGATGGACAGATTCATTTTGCAAATTACAGTGACTTTGGCAGATATGGGTGAGTTATGGAATACAAATCTGTACAGAGGAACATAGTGAAATCAGTAAATCCTGATGCTGTTGCCTGGAGGATCCTTTCCAAACATCTGAAGTGTATAAGTTATTACATTACGAATATAAGTGAAAAAATATTTGATTTAATGGTGGAGTATGAGAACAATCAGAAAGCCTCATGTTATTGATAAAGTGGGCAAACCTTATAAAACTTTTTTTTAAGGAATCAAGTATTTTGGCGTCAGGAGGTATTGTCACCAAGTAGCTTGTCTTGAATTACATCTTAGTAGCTGTGAGGAACTAGGAAGAAGTATCGACGTTTCCTGGAAAATGTAGAAAAGTGGAAGGTTATCAAGGTAAGGCAAGGGAAATAAGGCAATAATCCCATTGTCAAATGAATGCGTGTAATGGTGGCACATTTATGCAGTTAAAGACCAGATTTGCATTGAATGGTAGTACAAGGAGTTAACTGGATGATAGATCAACAAAGATGTCACAATTTACCAGCATCTGAGTTGCACAAGACATTGTCAGTTGGGAGGCTCCGCGACTACCAGGTGGATGGATACAATATTTACACATGTGAATATCCCATCAATATTGATGTTTTATGTCTAATAGAATAAATAGATAGGTGAGGTCATGTACAAAAAATGTTGCATATACTCCTTTCACAGCAACTGCAGAATGCAGAATTCCTGAGCATTCAGCGACAGGAACATCCACCACAGCACCAGTTGGGTGAATTACTTCCACTCTGGTTTTGTGGTTTCTGAGGTGGCTATTGAGGCTAGTGTGGGAACCACAGACTTTCCAACAATGGGGCAGGTGGTGGCTGATAGGGTGGGTAGTGTGTGAGGTGCCTTCTTACTGGTTATTGCAGGGCCTCTGTATGCTCCCAGTGCATGGACTAGAGATTCTCCATCCCATGGCATGCTGTGAAAGCATCCTTGAATCTTTTCTTCTATGCACCCTCTTCCCATGACAGAGCTTGGAATAATGTGTTTGTTTCAAGGGTCTGATGTTGAGCATGTGAATGATGTATGCTGCCTAACGTAACTGACTGAGTGGAACTAGCCTTAATACTGGAGATGTTGGCCGAGGAGATATTATTTCACTTACCTTTTTAGTGAATTTGGAACATTATATGGAATCAGCATTCATGGTATTTCTCCTGTGCCTTGAGATGGTAGTCCTGGTCTCAAAAACGTAAAGGCAAATATAACTACAGTGACGTGGTCGTATTTCCACCTTGCAATTCTTTCAAGTATTGCTTCTCCATGGGGAATGTGGAGTCATTATTATTGGTCTAAATGACATAAGTGAATGTTTTTCTATCTGGGCCATGTTAAACAGGTATGAGGCTCCCCTTGCACTGTAGCTAACTGCCCTGCATTGAACGTGGGATGTCTGCAGTCTTGATGGTCAAATGAACAGCAGCAGAAGCATCAGTCTTGAGTGCTCACATTTGCAGTAATGGCACAGGGGCCCAAGTCTATGAAAAAGTGGAGGGCTGCTTCGAATTGATTTGAAAATGCTGCATACAACTACTGGGCAGAAAATTAACAATCTCAAAGGATTCCATTGATCTATCCTCTGAAGTTAGCTCATGTGAGAATATGATCTTCAGTAATAACTTGCAAGAAACTTGCACCTTTGGTTGTGGCCCAGACCACCAAAACTGTATTGTTTTACAGTCAAATTAAACTGGAGTCATCAGCGATGGAACACTTTTCTGGGGTCGGGTGGGAGAATGTGCAAGACATGATCCCTTCATCCTCATCAACACGGTGCATATAACACACACTTTATTTCCCACTCTATGTGCTCTAGTGATCAAATGAGATAAAAGCCCTGGCTCTCATCATTGGTTGGCTCATCTATCCACTTGTTTGTGGCCTCAGGTCTCCAGACCTTGAATGATTCTTGTCTGTGAGCATTGCCCTCATAAACCTTCATTATTTCTTTTTTCAAAGCTAGACAAACCATGAGTTTTTGGCCAGTGGTCAATGGATAAAGTAAGAGCTGTAGAGTTCAGGCTGTACTCATGTAAGTAAGAATTCAGGCTGTACTCATGTCTAAGGCACAGCTTTAGTGGTCATTTGTGGGATTCATCAAAAGTTTTGGTCAGTGAGAATGTCACCTGTCTTCACTGTTGCAGTGTATGGTCTGTAGTTATTGACTCCTGGGTACTCTCATTCTGTTTTTCCAAAACAAGTCACTGCTGTTCAATGGTAAAGAAGTAAATAAGCTTTTTTCTTGCTTGTTACCAATGGATGGACTCTGGAATTTTCCTCTTAAAGTATTAAATTCAAGATTCATTTAAATTTTGAAAATATGTGTTGCCTCTGAACATGCTGAAAAATATGTGCAGATACCAAAATCAAAGTTGACCCCTTTGATTTGTTAATCATTTTATTTAAATAAAGTACATAGTTCATTCTGTTACATAAAACTGAGGTAATATTTATTCATTATATTGCAGGTATAGTGAATTTCTCTGTGAGACCGCCAGCAAAATAGATTTTACCACCTCCCAGCATTGCACTAAATCTATGCTGCAATGCAATTTACATGGTGGGGCAAAGCATTGAGATGAAATGTATTTCAGCACCAGTCCAAATTCACTCTGGTTCACAGCACGTTGGTGGCTGAAGAAGACGTGTAAAATGGATCGCTTTAATTAGAATCATGGTACATGGAACTAATATTTTGACACAATCAATTATAACTAATGAAAGGTCAGAAAGCCAAAATGTTAACTCTGTTTCTCCCTCCACAGATGGTGTCTGACTTGCTGAATATTTCCAACATTTTCTATTTTTATTTCAGATTTCCAGCTTTTGCTGTTTTTTGCTTTTCCATAATTAACTTGATGCTTCCCCATTTCATCTGGATTTAAAAATGTTAGCGCATAATAATCTTTCCACATCGTAAGGATTTGAAATCTACCTGACAATAGATCGAAGATGAGATGTTACATTACATTGCATTTTACTGTGTATGTGTGAAAGAAGAAAATTCATACCCTTTAGTCTGTTTGGTTTTCATACTGGAAGCTCTCTCTTCAACTATTTCAGCAGGAAAACATCAGAACTTCATTAATTATGCAAAGCTATGTGCCTGTGATGCTGCTGTAAGTAGGTTTTTCATTGCACCTGTGCATACTTGTACCTGTGCATTTGACAATAAACTCAACTCTACTAATTTGAAAATTATGCAGTAATGACACAGCTCCTTGTATACAAAACACCAAGATAAATGTCCTGGAGTTTAGTGTACACACTCTAGGTTATGGAGCACTGAAAGTCTGAATGCATTTCATTTCATTTTGAAGTATTGATATGGGCTGAACCATCATTTATTGCCTGGCATAATTGCCCCAAACTGGGCAATTCTCCAAGCCATATTAGAGGACAGCTAATAATTGACGTTCATGAGATTAGAATCATAAGTAGGCCAAACCAAGGAAGGATGGCAGATTTCCTTCCCTGGAGGACATTCATGAACTAGATGGATTTTTAATGACGTGATCACCATTATTGATGCTAGCTGTTTATTTCCAGATTTACATAATTACTCAAATATAAATATCCCAGCTGTCATGATCAATAATCCAATGTTCTGAAAATTAGTCCAGTAATATAACTGTTATGCTACTAAATCCCATATGGATATGGGTCAGTGAAAATCAAACAAAAAACTGCAAATGCTGGAAGTATAATGAAGATCTTTGACCTGAAACATTAATTCTGTTTCTCTGTCCACAGATGCTGCCTAGCCTGCTGAGTGTTTCCAGCATTTTCTGCTGGTGTTTTGGGTATTGGTAGGGTCAGGATGTGGACTGAGAAGGAAGATTGGGAGGGATTTTGGAGACTGGAAGAAACATCCAAATTAGTAGTAACACTTTATGAGAATGTAGTGATAGGTCTTAACATGGTTATTTCAACTATCTCACAAACATAAATTATAATTTAATAATCCATGTTATTGTTTTTACAACAGTCCAAATCTCACTTGGAGGGAATTGCAACATTTAATTGTCTGGACCTCTGAATATGATCCATTGGCCAACAACTTAGGCTGGAAGAAGAATGGAGCTGGTTTAATGGTAAACAGCAGATTTGGGTTTGGGTTGCTGAATGCCAAGGCACTAGTTGACATGGCAGACCCTAAAACGTGGAAGGGTGTCCCAGAGAAGAAGCAGTGCATTGTCAAAGATAATACTTTTGAATCCAGGTCAGTAATTCTGTCTTTCTTTCATTTTAGTTGCAATATGTTAAACAATATTCATATGTTACCAAAAATAATTCTTAACTTCAATCTTACACTACCTTGATACCAGGGATGTTAGTTTATGCAGCCATAATATATACACTGAGTGTAAGGAGAAAATGAAAGGAGGTGGATTGACAACATAATGTTCCAAACTATCCATTCCTTAACTGGAGCTGCTCAATATGATTTGCAACATTCCTTTAAGTCTATTCATTTTTTTCCTAATATCCTGGGAATCTGTAGGCATCATCTAGTGAATGACCTAGTTTGCAACAGCCGGCAGGGTTTGGTGAAGTTCGGCTCAACTTCTTGACCAAAGGCCCAACCAGTTCTTATTCAGTAACTTCTACCTGACTGGGCATCCTCACATTGAGCAACACCATTTGCTTGCATTTGCTTCCTCCAACTGAACTTACACCATTCCAGACTCAACACTGAGTTCAATAATTTGGGATCATTATCACTGCTCCCTTTTTTTTCCGCATGATAACTTCAGGAAATCATTCTGTCTTTGTCTTTTTTAAACTCTTCTTTTTTCCAGTTTCTTTAATTATCCTAATAGAATTCCCATTTGCTTATCTTTTTTAATCCATTTTTTTCGAAGTTGGTATCGCTAGTAACGTTTATTTGCCTTCTCCAGCTGTCCTTGAGAAGGTGGTTGCGAAGCCCCTTCTTGAATTGCTGCAGTCTAAGTCGTGAAGGTACTCCCACAGTGCTCTTCATTAGGGAGTTCTGGAATCTATAACCAGGGATGAACATTTCCAATGCAGCACAGTGTGTTGCTTGGTGGGGAAGTTGCAGTGATGCTGTTAGCATGCACCAGCTGTCTTTCTGGGTAGAGCTCCTGAGTTTGGGAAGTGTTGCTAAAGGAGCCCTGGCAAGTCCTTCCAGTGAATGTTATGGATGGTAAACTGAACAAGTGTGTTTATTGAAGCAAAACAAGCATTCTTAATCACAGAGTTTAGTTCAACACCTCTTAGTAACCTGATTTTAAATGTACAAAAATGATTTTAAAAGGTTTACAGAATCAAATTTATTGGTGTACTTGCATTTGTTTTTTCTTAGGGCCTCCTCAAGAGTCTGTAATTGTGCGCAATGAGCATAAACTAATATGGCAATTCATTCATTTTGGAACATGACCAGTTTTGTGAACTGTGATGGTTTCTAGTCCTATGATTTTTAAATCAGGACAAAAGATTGCAGAACTTTAATTTCCCTTGGACATAACTTGAAATTCCTTGACCTATAATGCAATTTGGCCAATTTTGGCCAAAATGACCCAAAAACTAGAACAACTCAACTGGAGACCACTTTGTGAAATAACAATATTGGCACAATGCGCCAAGTACAGAGTTTTTGCAGCATTAGAACAGAAACGTCTCATTATATTTTGTTTGTAACTCCATACTTTCAATAATACAATTGCTTGAAAACAGTTAGAAATCAAAATATGTGGTAATATATTCTCATAGATACTTAATAAATCAGTTGACAATCCTTCAACTTCCTACCTGGTCTTTGAAAGTGGTTGTGTTGATTCAGTTGCTCTGAAGTTTGGCCACAGGTCCTGAAGGAGAGGAAATGGCAGTTTCCTAAGAAGACACCATGATTACTTTATCTGTTAACTTGCTTCACATAATAGGTTGTATCCATGCCTCTGTCTGGAGAATGTTTCAGAGCAAAGAAATGGCATGCAGTTGGAATCACGGATCATGTGTGTGGATGATTGTCTCATGCCAATCATTTAATACATTTCTGCAGGCCTTTGAAAGCTGGTGGAGAAATTACAGTTGAAATCCCCACGAAAGCTTGTGAAGGGCAAGACAATCATATTAAAGCCTTGGAGCATGTGCAGCTGGAGGCAACCATTGAGTACACTCGGAGAGGGGACCTTCACATCACTCTCACATCCCCAGCAGGTAAGGCAGCCCTGCACTCTACACGTTACCGAAGCTAAGATCAAAACAGGTGGAGTGGGAATGGTGGGGGATGTAAACTAAAGATAAGATATTTATTTATTAGTCACACGTACATCGAAACACACAGCGAAATGCATCTTTTTGCGTTACTGAGAATGTGCTGGGGGCAGCCCGCAAGTGTCGCCACACTTCCGGCGCCAACATAGCATGCCCACAACTTCCTAACCCGTACATCTTTGGAATGTGGGAGGAAACTGGAGCACCCGGAGGAAACCCTCACAGACACAGGGAGAACGTGCAAACTCCTTACAGACAATGGTGGGAATTGAAAGGACATTGAAGGGGATTATTGGGGCTTTTGGGGGAGATGGCTGCTGAGAGACAAGTTCCCCATATCTGTCTGTAAGCTGGGTGTGCTTAATTTTAACATGCTGCCTTATATTGTTGTGTTAGCATCATCATATCACTCTCCCAGCTGACTCTAAAATTCATCCCATGTATATTGTACATAGGACCAGACCATACAGGAGCCAAATTGTTGTCCCTGGTCCCTACTCATCCACACACACTAACTTTGTCCAGATACCAAGCCTCCATACCTGAGTGTCTTCTTGCAAGGCATAGCTGGACATTAGCAGTGACTTGACCTCAGGAGGAAAATCCTAGGATACTGCCCTGATAGACCTTTAATGCCTTGTTGCCAGCAAAGGTCTTTGAACTACTTTGAAACATCTCTGATTAAGGTGGTTGATCTTTAACCACCTTAAGATCACAGAAATCATCTCAATATTTTAAGATAAAAATAAACAAGATTAAGTAAATCACTTACTTGCATTCATCCTTTTACACAAGGTCAGCAGGCCCACTACAATGAATGGGGTCGCAGTACTTATGTCAGGTTTTGCTGATGTGAAGCTGAGAGACTGGATGCAACATGCACCCAGCCTCTCAGCTCAGCAAGTCAGCGCACCACTGGCTGGATTCAACGGCGAGGCCAGCGGTGGCAGAGGAGGTCATTTGCTCCATCATGTCCATGGAGGTTATCTAAGATTACAACAGTATCCAGATGTACTGGAGAATTGAGCAAAGGAATGGCAGATAGAATTCAGCTCAGACAGGTGGAAGGTGTTGCATTTTGGTCAGTTATACCGGGGCAGGACCTGCACAGTAAATAGTAGGGCCCTGGAGGAGTATTGTAGAACAGAGAGACCCAGGGGCACAGGAACATAGTTCCTTGAAAACAGCGGCACAGGTAGAGACGATGGTGAAGAAGGCATTTGGCACACATCAGTACAGGAGTTGGGACTCTAACTTACCCCTAGTGTAGGTGGGTGGTGGAAGATCTGGAGGGGATGTTAATGGACGTGTGTGAGAGAATACGTTACAAGGAAAAAAGTGGGGGAACTGGATTTCTCTGAGAACTGGTATTGACACTGCGAGACAAATCACCTCCTCCTATTTCATTATGAAAAATATGGAACACATTTTGTAAACACGTTGGTGGAGTGTGCAGTTCCGTGAGCTGGAGGTCAGATACTGGACTGGGCTGTGAGGACTGTCACCGTGAACACCCTTTAATTCATACAGCAATATTTCCATTCCATTTATTGTTACAAGCATCATGATTTTTGTGAGGCAAATGGGAGATAATTTTCATTGGTAAGCTGTCATGTACATGTTGGCTGCATGTTATAGGTCCCATCTGACTCCTTCTTCCATTGACCTCAATGGAATTAAATGTGTCAGGAAATGTAATGAAGGCCTATCTCAAAGTCTCCAGTTTACTGCCTGTGCCAGAAATGAAAATCAGTCCCTTGGTGCAAACCAAGCCCTCATTGGATTGGATTACATTGGATACTGGCAGAAGATCAGGCATCTGGAAAGAAAATGTTGAAATTTTGAATATTCAGTCACTCCTCATTAATTAATTATTGTTTATATGTGAACAGCATTTAAAAACTAACGTAAGAAGGGAAAGGATAAGCATGTTGAGATTATTCAGATCAGCTGGTTTACCTTGTCACTTAGATCCATATTTGTGATTCACAGAGAGCCTTTGTTGCCCGTTGGACTCAATTCTACTTTGAACCTTTCAATTAATGTCAATTAACTGCAAACTATATTACAAATAATTTAATGAGGTAACAATGCTCACTTTAAATTCTCTCTACTTAGATCACATTAACGCAAATTAACTAATGTATCATTAATTCTTCTGTATCTCAGATATTTTTTGAATTCATCCTCTCCCTCTCTACCTTTTCCTTATATTCCCAGACAACTTCCTAATTTATCAAGGCAAAATAATCAGTGGTCGACAGTTTTACCTTTATAAAAAAAATCTTGCTCACCATAAGCCCAAATGGCTATAAATAAAATGTCATTAAATACACATCACTACTTCATGTACTTTAGCAAGAACATATAGCAAGAAGTAAACACATTGTGTGAAAGTCACCTTGACAAAGACAAATATTCACCTGGTTAATAACTTAACCCATTCTGGATTGTGAATATCACTAACAAGAAGTTCCACTTACACGGTGGCTTTAGCACAACAAGATGTCTCAAGATTCTGCACAAGAGAGTTTTAAAAAAAAAGCATTGACCAAGCTTATTGTCAGATGGCTATCAGCTTGGTAAATATTGATTCTTTTAAAGGGTATTTTAAAAGTGGAAGGAGAGTTTCATCCCAAGGACAGTCACAACTGATGCAATTTAAGAAAGATCAAGAAGTTAAGATTCATAGAATCATAGAAAATTTATGACATCAGAGGCCATTCAGCATTGCGATGGTCAAAGAAGAGCCACTGAACCTTAACCCATCTTCCAGCACTGTCCATGTCCTTGGAGATCAAGGATCTTCAAGTACCCGTCCAAGTACCTGCACTGAGGGTTTCTGCCTCTACCACTCTTTTAGGCAATGTGTTCCAGAATCCTACTGCCCTCTGGGTGAAAAGATTTTTCCTAATTTCCCCTCTAATCCTTCAATTAATTACTTGAAATATTTGCCCTCTTGTTTTTGATCCCTCTGCTAAAGGAAATGGACCTTTCCTATATACTCTATCTAGGCCCCTCATAATTTTAATCAACTCAGTTTTATCTCCCTCAGCCTCCACTGTTCCAAATGGGGGGGGGGGGGGGAACAAACTTATCCAATCAGGCCTGGCAGCATCTGTGGAGAGACAAGCAGAATTAGCATCTCAGATCAATGACCTCTCAAGAGCTGTGGTGAATGTTATCAATTGGTTCTCTCATTACAGACGCTGCCTGACCTGAAATCATAGTCATGGTCATAGAGAGATACAGCATGGAAACAGTCCCGTTTGTCCGCTGAGTCCATGCCTACCATCAAGCGCCTACTTTATTCTCCCCAGCCCCTATTCCCACCTGTAATCTGGAGCAGAATCAATCTGCCGGAGGAACTCAGTGGGTCGAGCAGCATTTGTGGATGTAGAGGAATTATTGACATTTCGGGTTGAAACCCTGCATCAGGACTGAAAATGCAGAAATTGGAAATCTGAAGTAACAGCAGCGAATGCTCGAAATTCTGATGCAGGGTCTTGACCCGAAACATCAGCAATTCCCTTTCCTCCACAGCTGGTGCTCGACCCGCTGAGTTCCTCCAGCTGTTTGTTTTTCTGTCTACTACCTCGAGTTAATTTACAGAGGCCAATTAATCCACCAACCTGCATGTTTTTGGGATGTGGGAGGAAACCAGAACACCCGGAGCAAATCCACACAGTCATAGGGTGAACGCACAAACTCCACACAGACTGCGCCGGAGGTCAGGATTGGACACAGGTTGCTCGGTGTGTGAGGGAGCAGCTCTACTTGCTGGGCTACTGTGCCACCCTTACTGGGTAGTCCGAGCAGTATTTTGTTATTGCTTCAGATTTCCAGCTTATGCTTTTGTCTACCTTGGATTTAGCTGTGTCGTCAGGATCCTTTCCCAACAATTTTGTATCATTTTGGACTTCTTCCAACATTGTCATATTCTCTTTCTCAGCTTGTTCAGTGAGGCAAAGTATCTGATGAATGTACGGCGTTTTATCTTCTTTGTGCTTTCCTTCCAAAATCCTTGGTGCTGATCTTAGAACAGAGCGCCTGTAACGCTGCATTGTTCCTTTTGTTGAATGCAGGAACTAACACTGTACTGTTGGCTGAACGCGAGAGGGACTCCTCACCTAATGGCTTTAAAAGCTGGGCCTTTATGTCAGTGCACACCTGGGGAGAGGATCCAGTAGGCACATGGATGTTGAGCATTACTGACATGGTACGTATGGTCATTCACTTCCATGATTAGTTACTTGGAGTGTTGAATGTTTCAATGTATTTTGTTAGTTGTTTATACTCATATACTATACACTCATGACTGTGTGGCCAGATTCTGCTCTAACTCCATCTACAAGTTTGCAGATGATACCTCCGTAGTGGGCTGTATCTCAAATGACGATGAGTCAGAGTACAGGAAGGTAATAGAGAGCTTAGCGACATGGTGTCATGACAACAACCTTTCCCTCAATGTCAGCAAAACAAAAGAGCTGGTCATTGACGTTAGGAAAGGGGGCGGTGTACATGCACCTGTCTATGTCAATGGTGCTGAGTTCGAGAGGGTTGAGAGCTTCAAGTTCCTGGGAGTGAACATCACCAATAGCCTGTCCTGGTCCAACCACGTAGACACCACGGCCAAAAAAGCTCACCAGCGCCTCTACTTCCTCAGGAGGCTAAAGAAATTTGGCATGGCCCCTTTGACACCAACTTTTATTCCTGCACCATAGAAAGCATCCTATATGGATGCATAACAGCTTGGTACGGCAATTGTTCTGCTTGGGACCACAAGAAACTGCAGAGAGTTGTGGACACAGCCCAGCATATCACAGAAACCAGCCTCCCCTGCCTTGGTGAAGCAGCCAGCATAATCAAAGACCCCACCCACCTGAGTCATTCCCTCTTCTCCTCTCTCCCATCAGGCAGAAGATACAGGAGCCTGAGGGCACATACCACCAGGCTCAAGGACAGCTTCTATCCCACTGTGATGACTATTGAACAGTTCCCTTATATGATGAGATGGATTCTTGACCTCACAATCTATCTTGTTATGACCTTGCACCTTATTGTCTACCTGCAATGCACTTCCCTGTAGCTGTGACACTTTACTCTGTATTCTATTATTGTTTTTACCCTGTGCTACCTCAATGCACTGTGTAATGAATTGATCTGTACAAATGGTATGCAAGACAAGTTTTTCACTGTACCTCAGTACAAGTGACAATAATAGACCAATACCAATCTGACCTCGTGCTCCCTTCCTGGACT
Source organism: Pristis pectinata (assembly GCF_009764475.1). Taxonomy (NCBI): domain Eukaryota; kingdom Metazoa; phylum Chordata; class Chondrichthyes; order Rhinopristiformes; family Pristidae; genus Pristis; species Pristis pectinata. The sequence goes on from NC_067411.1 coordinate 93,203,322, forward strand.
CACCACTGGGTATTCCATTATGGCCTGAGCCGATTGGCCATATATTGTGACAAATAGGTCTTTTAGCTTCACCTACTGAAGGATTTGCCAGCAGCTTACGTCTCTCGGATACGAATATTCATATGTAATATTTATTTTCAAATATTGTCTCTTTATTTATCCTCAAAGTCTGGAAGATTGGAAAACAAAGGGAAAATCATCAATTGGAAGCTGATTTTACATGGCACCTCCAGCAGACCTGAACATATGCAGAAACCCCGGGTGTATACTCCATACAACGCTGTGCAGAATGATAGGAGAGGCGTGGAGAAGACAGAAGAGCGAATTGTGGTAAATAAGACCTCTTACTGAGAATGAGCTCAGCCTTTTGATGAAGTGGTTTGTGTGGCTAAATATATTTACAGAGATTAACTTCTGTACATAAAAAAAGTTTTGGTGCTAAAGTGTGACGCTTCAAAATTGTGCCAGTGTTGTGTATTAAATTGTTGAATTGTCATGGTGAAAGAGCCGGGAGGATTGGCGTTAGTTGGCTGACTCTTTCAAAGGGCAAAGTGGCCTTTCTCTGGAGTAAAATATTCAATGCATGGAAAAGGTAACTGAACATTCAAACTATCACAATTAGACACAGGGATTAGTCACTTACCATTCCAAATATTACAGGAGCCTGAAGACCCACACTCAACAATTCAGAAACAGCTTCTTCCCCTCTGCCATCAGATTTCTGACGGGTCCATGAACCCATGAAAGCTACCTCGTTATTCCTTTTTTTTGTGTTATTTATTTAGTAATTTAAGGTAATTTGTATGTATGTCTTTGTGCAGTACTGCTGCCACAAAGCAATACATTTCCCGTCATATGTCAATGATAATAAATCTGATTCTGATATTCATAGCAATGTTTAGTCCATTGAAAAGACACAAACAATGAGATTCAAATATTATAAATAATTATTGCAATTAAATTTGATCATTTTATAGTCAGTATCACAATGGAAAATGACTCCGTCTCAGGCATAGTGCAGCATAAGGACTGTCTCCACTCAAGCAGCCTGTTGCACTGATTAGAATGACTTTGACAGGTGAGGCCCAACCTTCACCTGCTACCATGGCTGTCTCTGCTGTTGAATACTTGTGAAAGTTTATGGCATTCACAAACACTGAAAATCACTTGGGACGTATGAAAAAATAAAACTACTTATAAACATTTAAAACCAATTAAATCTTTTAAACTAAATGAATCAAATCAAATGAAAAAAAATCTATTTCCATTTCTGCTGGCAGCCCATTTCTACCATTTATTTTAGTGGGACAGTGGTTCCTTCACCAGATTTAACCCAGTGCAGGCTCATCAGACAGACTTCCCAACTCAGGAAGAGCTCCGTCATGGGTTAACTGTCCACTGAGCTGGACAGTTACCCTTCTGAGGATTTAAACATGCCAGACGAAAATGCATGCACTTCAGAAATGCTTCAAAGTAGGATGAGTCAAGACAGACAGGTAAGGGCCATAGCTGGATAAAATATTCCTAATCCCATACATCTGAACATTAATTCTGTGGGGCCAGAAAACAGATCAAATTATAGAATAAGAAAGGGAGAAACCCAAACAAACTAATGCACCCTACAACTAGTTATTTGATTCTGAGACCTTCCGTAAGAATTATTAATTAATGACCATCTGATCAGAAGCTAGTACATTGCCTAATCATGTAGCACTTTTTAAGTGGCTGAATTCTATAAATTTGTACAAAGTACACACAGAGGTAATTTTATGAATGTAATTTTGTTCTTTTGTGGCAAATATTATTTTCCAGAGTGGAAATGTCAAACATCAGAGGGCATAGGTTTAAGGTGAGAGGGCAAAAATTTGGAGGAGATTTGTGAGGCGAGTTTTTTACACGGAGAGTGGTAGGTGCCTGGAACATGCTACCAAGGGAAATATTGAAAGCAGATATGACAACAACATTTAAGAGGCATTTAGACAGGCACATGAATAGTTACGAATGGAATTAGTTTATTTTGGCATCGTGGTCAGCACAGACATTGTGGGCCGAAGGGCCTGTTCCTGTGCTGTACTGTTCTATGTTCTGTTAACTGCTCCTGATATCACAACAAGAATTCATCAGTGCAGACCTCATGACTTTCATCTTATAATTTATAAATTATCTGAAAGTAGCTTGTAATTATATATCAGGTTAGATCGGTTTGTAAGAATCTTACTCCGGAATTCCATCTGGGCTAATTTCCATGTCAGGATGTAAAGATAGTAGCACACCAGTGCAAACTGAAGGTGATGGTTCAGATGGATGTTAATACATGAATGCAAGTATTTTTTTTATTGGCTAAATAACTGTTTCCCAACACTGAAGTACAAGCTGATCTAAGTAAGCAGGATAATTGATTTGGATTGTCCTTTTTGTTTTGCAGGATGACATTTCCAAGAATGATGAACCTGAAAATCTCTACACAAAGGAAAACAGCAGCAAAGAGAATGTGAACATGAAAGTGACTGAAGAAGAAGGAGCCTTACACCCTGGTCAAAAAACATTCATCCAACAAGCTCAAAACAATAACGCTCTACACTTTTTCCACAACAGTAAATACCACAAGGATGCAGAAGTACCCATTCAGAGCTTGCATCAAGCCATTGGAAAATTAAGCAAACAGTCCCAGTTGAAAGACTTTGAAGACAGTGAAAACAGTGATTACAGTGACCAGCTCTATGACACCAAACCTTATAAGCATAGAGATGATAGATTGCTTCAAGCTTTATTAGAGATGCTGGCAGAGAGCCAATAATCGTTAATGTATGGTTAGGTTTTGTGTTCAGTACTTAATTGTTTAGTCTTGGTATTTTTGTGATTCTGTGTAAAGTAAATGAATTTGACAAGAAATAATCTTGACAAAAAATTTAAATTATATTTTCATTATTTATTTATTAATAGGTGATCTATAATTTTCACCACATCCATCGTGTACAATGTGACTTTGTACAGTAGGTTTTGTTTCATGACTCTGATAAGCAGGCTATAGCCTGAACACAAATGTTAAGATCACAAAGTGATTTGAACAATGATACTAATAACATATAGTTTAGTAGATTCAGGCAATCATTAGGATGTTATTAGCTAATGGTTAATGATGGTATAAGCAAATTATTAATATTTATCTACCAAAAAAATTTGATAATGATTTCTTTTGCAAATTATGAGCAGGAAATTTAGTCCTGGTTTCAAAGAACAGCAATTTATTAATGGTTTCATAATCTGGAAAGCTTGACAATCAGAAGCATTTTTACACAAACATTTTATTTAAAAGTAAGCTTATTTGCCTTAGCCCTAACTTTTGTACAGTAGGTCTTGCTTCATGACTGATAAGTAAACTGTGGGCCTGAGCACAAACACAAAGATTTCACTGTTACAAGATTAGCTTTACAATCAAATGGCCATCGATCCCAGTCCCTAAGTAGTTTGCCATTCTTATCTACTGTTACGTAGAGATGAATTTCGATTCCATTCAATGATTTAACCAAATAAAGAATACCTCATGATCATGAAGCCGCCTTCTATGTGCTGAGCCCAGAGTGACATAGGTTGATGAGGGCACATTCACAGGACCAACTTTTAACCTGGAGTTGAGTTCTGTGCATGAAATGGAGGGGTGAGGAGGACCACCTTGAGGCCAAGCACAAGTTTGCTTACAACAGTGCTGAAAAATCCTTGACAACTAATTGAGCCATGCTCCTAGGTTTAGCCTGGTGTCAAACTAGTCATGGACAATGTTTCTAAATGGCCCTCTCATTGCCAAAACATGCAAAAGGAATTAAAAGAACATTCAAAAACAATTACACTTTAGGAAATTAACTTTTTACAAATTATTAAAAACTGAAAATGAAAAATCTAAAATTCTAAAAATGCTTAAAAAGTTAAAAACATTTGATTAAACAATTACTTTTTAAGATAAGATATCTTTATTAGTCACATGTGTATCAAAACACACAGTGAAATGCATCTTTTTGTGTAGAGCGTTCTGGGGGCAGCCCGCAAGTGTCGCCATACTTCTGGCGCCAACATAGCATGCCCACAACTTCCTAACCCGTACGTCTTTGGAATGTGGGAGGAAACCAGAACACCCGGAGGAAACCCACACAGACACGGGGAGAACATACAAACTCCTTACAGACAGTGGCCGGAATTGAACCCGGGTCGCTGGCGCTGTAATAGCATTACACTAAATGCTACACTACCGTACCTGCTAAAGGTAAATTACCTAATCCCTCTCCCTTTTCATCTGTATTGAAATGAATGAGGTAGGTTGATATTTGGACTGTTGGGGAATCAAGGTTCAGCGGACAAATTTCTTAGCCTTACTTCTGAGGAACTGCAACAAGGTCACATTCAACCACCGGACCCTAGTCAACATGGAATTCAGTCAGAGAATTCCCAGTGTAGAGTAACCAGTGAGGTCAAGACTTCTGCATTCCCATTGGAGTCCAGAAATTCCTGACACTTCCTGAAATCCCTGAAAAAAAGATGCATTTCACTGTGTGTTTCAATGTACATGTGACTAATAAAGATATCTTATCTTATCACTTAAAAGGTAACTGCTAACAGTTCTTGGTGAAACCACTGATTGATATTTCTTGACAGGTTCTGGCTGATTATGTGAGAATCTGCACTTCAGCACTGAAGCCCTCTCTGATATTACCACTTGCTGTAGACACAGTAGCAACTTACAGTCACTGGTTGTCCAGGTGACCAAGGTAATTAACTATTATGCAAAGTACTCTTTCCAGATTAGAAGTGGAATCATTTACAACATCTCACAGTTTGTGTAAGGGAAGCTATTGAGTCGCTCTTTGCAGGGAGAATTAATTATGTTTCAGTCTGGCCTGCCAGAGATAAGAAAAGGGAGAGACCATGTAGCTTTGCTGTAATTATAGTCTTCTGCAGGCTGCCATGAACTGCACGCACATCACTTTGCATTTGCTCTACAATAAAACTTAAATGATTACATTCCCTCTTTGTCCAGCCAGAGGCAGCGAGTCATTGATGATCTGGCAGTTGTTACAATGCCAGCTTTCTGAAAAAGGTTGCAGTATACACAATGAATACCAGGCTCCCATACAAAATCTCATAGAACCAGCCACCGACTGGTGAAAATAATACTTCCTGTGACCGGATGTGCAGGAAGAGCTGTTCAGTACCTGTCAAGGTGTCTGTAAGTCTATAAAATGCTCCTTACCTTCAGTGCCAGGAGGGCATAGATCTTACCACCATCTATACAGTGAGCAGTGGAGGAACAGGATCATGAAGAGGATGAAAGAGAAAGAAAAAACTTAAAGTCCCTTGCTTTTCAGCTGTCTGTAAAAACTCAACTGCGTCCAGTAATTGCAATCCATTTCCACATTCTGGAACAATGGCATACATATTTCCCTCTATTTCCAACCTACTTGCCAAACTCTTCAACAATATTATCAACAACTTCACTTATTTGGCCTACATTTGTTTTTATTTTCTTAACTGATTAACCATTAACCATTTTCCCTTCACCTAATTCTGAAGAATGATTGCCTGATATATATGTTCAGGCTAACTCTGGGTGTAACCTCTGGCTCAGAATCTCTAGTGGAATGAAAGTCCAAAGAACCTTCAAATGCTGTGATATTGGCTGTTTTTCTCTCTCCATTACCACAACATGACCTGCTGGGCACGTCCTGCAGGTCCCGCATTTTGCCACTAGTTACGCTTCTCTAACCCTCTAACTGTCCCTCATCTCTTGGTTTTTATTTATTTTCTTTCTCTAATTTCTGCCAATAATCCACCGACTGGATGACCTCTGTAACATATCCCCATGGCAACCCTGACCTTATTTGATTAGAGATAGTCCCTTTGTCCTTTCCATCCCTCGCCTACCTTCTCTACAACTGAAAACTAACTTGTTTTCTCTCTTTCCCAGTTCTGAAGAATGATCCTCAACCTGAGACCTTAACTCTGTTTCTCTTTCCACAGATGCTACCTGACACTCTGATTGTTTCCAGCATTTTCTATTTTTATTTCCGATTTTCAGGAGATTATTGCTATTGGAAATACCACAAGAAATTAGAGTACACCAAACTTCCACAAAGCATCAATAAACAGTAAAATAGTACATGATTATCAGTTTAATCGACATTATCTACCTGATCGAGGAATGAACTTACAGTTGTTTTTACTTCTTCAGGAGATTCCAAAATATGGCCCACAAATTACTTTTGAAGCACAGTCACTGTTGTACTCAGGGAAACATGGGAGCAAATTTTTGCACAGCAAGATCCCATAAATGGAAATGGAATGAATAGCCTATTAATCTGTTTTTGTCAGTGTTTCTGAGGGACATGAGGGCCAGAATATTGAGAGCTCCTGGATTCTTCTCCAAGGAGAATGGCTGTATTTTTTTACATCCAGTCAAAGAGACAAATAGGCTCTGGTTTAAAATGTCATATAAAGTCAGCACCTTTCAAATATTGCAGGGCTCCTCCAGTAGTGCAATGGAGAGTCTTGAGCTCACAACTTCCAACTCAGTGATGAAATTTCCAATTCATCTGAGAAAGAGTCAGAAGTGGATACCTGGCGTGATTCAAATGTAACTACCGAACATCAGAAGTATTTCATTAACTATTTTGTACTTTAAGGCATCCTGAAGAACCAAACTATACCAAATAAATGAACATTATTTCTTTGATCAGATTTAAATTTCGTGAAAATGTGATTTTTAAAATTTTTTATGATAGGTATCCAAAAAAAGCCACAAACTATATATCTGCTAGTACAGTTTTGCCATCTTTCATGAAAGCCATGTGAAATTTTACATTATTAGATGAATGACGGATAAATGTATGTGATCTCTTTTATTCTTTTCCCAGTTTGGTCTCTTTGCGTGACAGATCTATCACAGCACTGACCATTTGTTAGCTGGAATGTGGCCACAACAACCTGCTTTCATTTTGCACTATTCCTCTCTGGGAAATATCCCTGAATGCTTCACACAGAAGAAGTCACATTGCACAATAAAAAAAATTAGCGGAGACAATTGAAGATATTGTTGGAAAGACAAATTTTGACAAAATGCAAGGTAAAGGAACTTAAGAAAGGAGCTTCAGAAAAAAGGCTGAATGATTAACCTCTAAAGAAAGAATGAACAGAGGTGGAGGCTGTACATTAGTGTCTAGTATATTGACTGCTGAGCATGGAATAGTCAAGGCAGTGGTGGTGGATTGTAAAATGGCCAGGAGGTGCCTGGTAAATGTCGACATGAAAGCTTTGAATTCATCATAACAAGGTAGTGGAGTTTGAGAAGAATGGGCAGCACAGTGTGATTGGTCCTTCATTTGGGTTAGTACGTGGGTGTAAGAATTCTCGGTATGCTGGGGCTTATGCAAAACAGAACTCTCGAGGAGGAGAATGCAGTAAGTGGAGGGAGAATTGTTGAATGCTCATCCAAGGTCATGAAAGGGTTAATGCAGCTGTGAATGTGCTGTCAAGGAAGGAAGAATGATGATCTCCCAAATCATTTTCGAGCCTTATTAACATGGTTGCAAATTCAGCATCCCCTTTACAACTTGCTAATCAAGCACTGAGCAAGACCGACTGGCTCAAGTACCAGAGGCAGGCATCCCCTGGGGAGATTCTGATAAAATGGTGAATACCGGGAGAAACAAAATGGAGCACTACTTACGAAGCCAGGAAGAAAACAGTCCACGTTTTCAGAAATAAAAGAATATGAAACTAGCTTGTTTTATTAATGTAATAATTATGTGCCTGAGCCAATAATTGCAAGGGCTGGATTGTTAACTTCACCACGGCAGTCCGAGAATTAGTTAAACTAAATCCAGAAATTAAAAGGCAAGAAGCAGTAAAAATTGATTCAATTGTTGTAAAAGTCCAAATTATTCATGGTAAATGATTCTCTAGATCATATTATGTGATAGAATTGATATTGATATTATATCAATGTGATAGAATTTCATATTCAGTTTGAAGGTGAGTAACTGAAATTTAAAACTTGTGTCTGAAACTTATGGTGAATTATTAAGGAAATTGGTACAAGTGAACTGGGAAAATGGATTGACAGGTAAAATGTAAACAGAAATTTCTGGAGATACTGAGCAGTCCAGGCAGCATCTGTGGGGAGAGAAAGAGAACTGAGGTTTCATTTTATTAACCCTTCACCAGCATTTTCTGTTTTTATTTCAGATTTTCAACATCTGCTGTTTTTTTTTGCTATTTGATTGAAAGATTAGATAGCCGACAGGAGATATTCCATAATTCTCAACAAAGGTATATTCCATTCAGCAAAGAAGTTTCCACCAGAGCAGTCCATTCATGGCTAGCAGAGGAAGGGAAACAATGGAATCGAATCCAAAGAAAGGGATGCAATGTTGTGTGGTGGGTCAGAAGATAAAACTAACTGAGTAGAAAGTGGATTATGAGAGTAAACTAGCAAGAAACAAAAAAAAACACTAGCAGTGACTACATATATTTAAAAAGAAAGAGGGTAGATAAGATAGATATTAATATCTTAGAGGATGAGGCTGAGCAATTAGTAATTGGAAATAACGAAATGGCAGAGTCTTTGAACAATTTTCTATTTTCTCCATCTTCACAGTAAAAGACAGTAAAATGTGCAAATATTTGTAGAAAATTCAGAAGCAAGAGGGAGAAAGAAGCTTAAGACAATCATTAATTAATTGAGAAAAGATATTAGCAAACTAATGGAGCACGAGTCAGACAAGACCCTAGGACCTGACGGCTTGTATCCAGGGTGTTAAAATAAGTGGCTGCGGAGGCAGTGGATGCATAGTGTGATATCTTCCACAGTTCCCTAGATTCTGGAAAGGTCCCAGCAGATTAGAAAACTGCAAATGTAATGCCTCTGTTCAAGGATGGAATGGAACAGAAAGCAAGAAGTTCTATACCAGTTGGCTAGACATCTGTCATTGGGAAATTGTGGAATCCATTACTAAATAAGCAGTTGTAGGGCATTTAGAAAATAATAATAGGATCAAGCAGTACCTAAATGATTTTCTGGAAGGGAAATCGTATTGACAAATATATCAGAGATATATCAAGCAAGGTAGATAAAAGAGAACCCATTTCCATAAGGCATTTGATAAGGTGCCACTTACAAGGATTCTGCACGAGTTAATAGCTCATTGCATTGGGAGGAATATATGAGAATGGATGGAAGATTGGCTAACTGACAGAAGGTATAGTTGGGATAAATAGGTATTTTTAATCCGGCAAGTTATTATAGGGATTAGTGCTGGGAACTCAATTATTTACTATATGTATTAATGATTTAGATTAAGGGGCCAAGGTGATCGGAGCCAAATTTGTTGAAAATATAAGAGTAGCTGGGAAAGCCAGTTATGAAGAGAACACAAGGAACCTATGAAGGTATATAATTCAGTTAAGGGAGTGGCAAAAATTTAATAGGTTGAATAAAATGTGGGGAAATACGAGGCTATGTACTTTGGTAGGAAGGACAGAAAAGCAGAATATTGTTTAAATAGAGAGCAACAACAGAATGTTGTGGTAAAGAAGGACGTGGGCATAATTGGGAAAGTAAGTGCAATGTTGGCCTTTATTAGAAAGGGGAGTATAAAAGTTGGGAAATCTTGGTACAACAGTATAGCATATGGTGGAGACCTACAATACTCTGAAAAATTCTAATCTCCTTTTTAAGGAGGGATATACTGGCAGTGGAGGCAATATAGAGAAAGTTCACTTGGTTGATTCCTTAGATGAAAGGGGTTTCACATGAGGAAGAGGTAAGTAGAAGAGGTAAGGGTGAAAGGTGAAATATTTAAGGGGAAACAGAGGGGAAACTTCTTCACTCAGAGGGTGGTGCGAGTGTGGAACAAGCTGCCAGTGGAAGTGGTAGATAGAACATAGAACATAGAACAGTACAGCACAATACAGGCCCTTTGGCCCACAATGTTGTGCCGACCTTTAAACCTCGCCTAAGACTATCTAACCCCTTCCTCCCACATATCCCTCTATTTTAAATTCATCCATATGCTTAGCTAGTAATCTCTTGAATTTGACCAATGTGGGTTCAATTGTAACATTTAAGAGAGGCTTGGATATGTACATGGATGGGAGGGGTTTGGAGGGATATGGTCCAGGTGCAGTTAGCTGGAACGAGGCAGAAGATCAGGCGGCATGAACTAGATGGGCCGAAGGGCCTGTTTCTGTGCTGTAGTGCTCTATGACTCTAAAATGTTTGAGTTGAAATACTCAGCAGATCAGACAACATCTGTAGGAAGAGAAACAGAATCGACATTTCAGGTCATTTTCTGTTTTAATTTTATTAAGACGCCGATTTCCCAGAAATTGAAATAATAATCAATTGATTATTTTCAGTTACTCAATAATTTATCCAAACTGCAAACAGTTTGTGGAATATCCAGAAAAGTCAGGCCAAGCCCAAAATCAGATCAGGCATCTTCTTATTGGATGGTGAAAGGGGTCCAGGAGCCATATGGCTCCTCTTTCTTGTATTCTGCTAATTCACTCATGTCCTTTAAGGAAGGAAACGTGCCAAGTTTTTCCAATGTTTCATTGCTGTGGTCAACACTTAACTGTGCTACAGAATGCTGCGCAAGCTGCTCTTTATATATCAAATAATTATGGCAACTTGAAATTGGCAATAAATGCCCGTCTTGCCTATGAAGCTCACATCATAACAATGAATTCCCTTACCCTTTTCTTGGTGGATTTCACTGCACAGAGTGGAAATGGTCAATGCATTAATATCCAGCAAAGTGTTTGTGACCTAATATGTATAATGCAACAACAGAGAAAATAACTAATTAATCCTTTTGCATTGAACCTCACTAAATATGAAAAGTACAATGGAATATCAGTGAACAAGTGTGGTATTTTTAACATCTGATCTTTGTACTTGCAGCAACTAAAATGTAATCTTACTACCTTTAAAGTTCATTTGCACAGTTATGTATTCAAAATGTAATAGACTTCTAATAATCAAACGGTAAGGAATATTAATGTTTACAGTTTGGATATACTATTGAGTAAGCAAAAATCTGCAATTGATTTTTATTTCAATTTCTGGGAAATCAATGTGTCAATAAAATTTAATCACCCTTTTATGTTTTTAGACCCAGATTATAATCAAAGACACTGACAGTTATCTCAATAAAGAATTAATAACATCAATTAAACTCATTGCTAGCACAGATATTTAATGGGCCTCTCAGACATTAGGATATGAACAATCTTCACTAGGAAAGGCAGCCTTTGAGTCAGAGATGACAATTTCCAAAAATCAAAAGGCTAAAAGCCAATGGCTCATTCAGAACTCTCAATCCCATTCTGAGGAAGCAGATGTGCATTGGAAGCACTGCAATTTATGTTGGGATGCAAGATTTTTTGTCTTTTCCAGCAGTTTCCAGTGGGATTGTTGTTGGAGTAGAACAAGAACAATGTTATAGAGAAGGATCTGGTCAGGAAGAGGCGTGTCCTTGAAGAAGAATTTCCATTGTGCTTATGTAATGGATTCATGGCAAGTTGGTTCACTGAAGGAGTTCAGGCGTGACAATTTATCTATTAACTACTCATGTTGAAATCATGTTGTGTGGTACTACCATTATTTTCAAAGGGATAGATTCAGACAAGACCAAGCAACTCAGAAGTGGCATCCAAGATATGTTACCAACCAACAGCTGCAGTAGAATTATATTCCAACACAGTCTATAATCTGGCATATCTGTCACTCTGCTGTTACATAGACAGAGGATCAACTTTGGTTCAATGAGGAGCATAGAAAGGAATAGCAGGAGTAGCAGCAGGTTTACCTAAACCTGAGGTAACTACCACACAAGACGAAAGCAGCAGACGCAACTAAGTGACCGACAACCAACAGATCAAGTTAAATCTCTGCGCTCCTGCCACATTTAGCCATGAATGGTGGTGGGCAGTTTAACTGCAAGAACATCCTATCCTCAATTCTATTGGAGCCCCACTGAAGCATTTGCAGCATCTTCATCCTGAAGTGTCAAGTGGATGATTTATCTTCCCCTCCTCCTTAGTTTCTTGCAATGCTGTAGAATTACTATTGATCACCCGATGAGTTAAGCCAGTACACCCACAATATTGGCATCCACTCAGTAATATTGAGAAGGCCCAATACAAATCCAATCCTGCTAATTATAGCCAGTCAGTTTATTCTCAATCATCAACAAAGAGAAGAAGGTTGTAATCAATCAGGTTATCACCTTGCAATTACACACCAATAATTTGCTCACAGAAGCTCAGCTTGGATTTGATAGGAACCACTCACTTTAGAACTTATTTTAGACTTGGTACAAACCTAAACCAAGGAGCTGAAATTTAGGAGTGAATTGAGAACACCCTTTAACTCATGTCCATGTTTGACTGAGTGTGGCCTTGGAGAACTCTGGTAAAACAGAAGTCAATGTGAATCAAGTTCATCTGGGCAGTGTCCCAGCCATAGTCTTCTTCATCTGGTCCATCAATGACCTGCCCTCTGTGATAAGGACAGAATGTTCACTAATGATTGCTTCATGTTTAATCATTTTTCAACTTCCTTGGAAGTGAGGCAGCCTACGTCCACATCCAACGTGACTTGCACCATATTCAGGCATGAGCTGATAACTATTAAAAACTATTTGTGCATTTCTTGTGCCATATAATGGCCACTTGCAACAACAATAAAACATTTTTTCAAGCACCTAGCCTTAACATGCAATGGAATTATCACTGCTGGGCACTCATCGCCAACATACTGGAGATGTAGTGGAAGAGGGGGAGAGGGGTTATTGACATTCCTGAACAGTCTAGAGTAAAACAGCCATGGTCCCACCCAAAGTGATGCTCCGTAAACACTTCAACACTGTTCGTAGTCTTTTGCAGCGCATGTCCTGAGCAAGTGTTACGTGGAGGAAACTGAAAGAACAGCTGAAAATCTGTGTTGCAGAAGCGTTAAGCCTTTATTTATATCAGTACTACTGGCCTTTATCCATTCTTATGAAGTAACACTTAATCTCACCTCAGTTTTGCTGGAAATTTTCAATTTTTGTGTCTCCAAGCATTCTTTCTCCTTCTCCAGTCTCTCCTTCAGTCTAATTTATTTACCACAAATATTCACAGCTTCACTTTATCCGTCACCAAAACTAAAACATCCACCATTAATTCCATCAAGCCCATTCACCTTTACTGCCTGAAGAATTTAATTGTGCTTGGTGCAAAATACTCAATTCACATGTGTGGCACCATATGAGATATGAGAGTGATGTATGGGTTATATAGTTCCCCAGCCACAGGCTGTATATTATATAAATAAAATGCATCTCACTTCAGTGTGATGCTCCAGTATTAGGTTGGGATTTGCTGCATTTTTTCCAGCCCTTCCTCTCAGATTTATTCCATGTATTCAAGCTAGCTACCCTCACTTTCTTCTTGGTAAACATTAACAATCTGGTCTTCTTTGCAGTGAGGTTTTGTTCCTCACTCCCAACTCTCTGTATTGGGTTATTTTATCACCGCTAAAAAGTGATAAAAGAGGCCAATTCACAGTTCAGTGCAATCTCATTTCAAAATATATCTGAACAGACATTGTAATTTTTGTAGCTTTCGCAGAGCCTGATTTAAACTGCCTCACCTGTTCTCCAGCTTCTCTCCTCCACATTCCATTGCCCCCTACTCAGTAGCCATTTTTCCTACTGTAATGCACTTGCTGATTTTGTTGATTGCAAGTTCTTGCTGGTTTTACTTTGTTATGTTTAACTAATTTCACAGAAGCATCTGAATATCTTGGGTAAACATACAGACAGTGTGTAAAATATAATGCCAATGGCTTAAAATTTAAAATCTTCCAAGACTGTGACAAAGTTTCATTCAATACTCCAAACAGCAAACTGTTAAAGGATACAAATAATATTATCTGTAATTATACTTGTCAAGTGAAGTAAACACGAAAGCAATGATATTCATTTTCCAGTAGATATGGCTCTTCCTCCAGAAAGAAATGAAGGCCATGGATGAAAAAAAAAATCACAAAACTCACTAAACCTTTCTGGCAGCTGAAAAACTATGACAAATATTCAAGCTCCCACCAGGAGTTTTTAAATGGCAATCTATAAGCTAACAAGAGACATGCAGTGACTCATAATTTTGAATGGAAGTGGTACGTTTTGAATTGAAAGGTCAAACATATCCCAATCTTTTTAGCCTTATTTAGTGTGCTTTATTAAAAGAGCTTGCAATTTGAGAAAACTCCATAACAATTCATTTTCTTCTTAATTCACTGTGACAGTTTTTCCCATCTCTGCCCACCTTTGAGTTCTATCTCCTATAATTGTGCATTGTTGCATGGTGATTGTCACTCAGAGATCCCTTGGAATATTATTTTTGGCCCAGAAATAATTGCATTTCAAGCTTTTTTTCATCCAGTCTTATTTTCTTAATAGGCTTGGTTAGCTAAGTAATCCTAAAGTTGATGACAAGATTGAAATTTTTCATTCTAATTTTAGAGAATGCAAACAGCACTGGAATCTCCCTGCGGAATGCAAATTGGAATCTGTAAGATGGAAACTGAGCCAGTACTGTTGTTTAGTAATATTGGTTGCACACAACAGTGTTTTTGTTATTTTGAGGCTGTCACCCTCCTAATCTACTTCTCCCTGTAGCCTGTATTGTGATACTTTCCCTGTTTTAATTGTTTCTTCACCACTTTCCTTCCAAGTTGTGTTGGACGAAACAGCTGCATTCTGAGAGATCTTTTCCCTAATGTCATTTGTGGAGTGTGGCAAAGTCCTACAGTTTATGAGAAATGCTGCAATTCCATGTTTTGTGGTGAAGTGCAATTAACCAGTCAACTATCCACAACCTGCTTTCTTGATGCCTCAAAAATGTTCAAACTGATCTTGCACAAAAGCAATTATATTCCTTTTCCTGTAAAATAACATAAATTAATGAATATGAATAATTTGAAATAATGTGTATAATATGAAATGGTTATATTGTTACGGACTCAGTGAAAGTCCCTTTAAGATAGAGAGTGTGTGTGTATGTGTGTGTGGGGCGTGCTTACGTCAATAGAAGATAAAGGACGTAATGACGTTGTTGAAGAGGTTAGAAGAAGAAGAAGAAGGAGAGAGAGAGAAGGGAGAGAGACACCAGCCTGCTTGTTTTCTCTATCGATGGATGAGAAACAATAACTGTGTTTGCCACTGAAATCCATGTATGGAAGTTGGAAGTAATCCGGTGGAGTTCACTTTGTTGCTGACCTGTAGAAAGAAACAGGTATTTGTATGTGGACGACCACGGTTCGGATGCTTTTCGGGGTGAGGAAGTCACTACCGAGTAAACACTGAAGTGTCGTTTGGGTTCCATCGTGGAACATTTGGATTTCGTATGTACTCTCTCTCTATGTTTTTCTACATCTACATCTTATCTTCAGACAACGGTGGTTGTTGAAGAAGCCCTTGCTCATGTTTCACCTTATGGCTTGCGGAACTGAACTTTAAGAACCATTCAGGAACTGGGAGTTTTGGACTTTGTCACACACACACACACGAAGAATTTAGTTTTGGGGTTAACGTTCGAGGTTTAACATTTTTGAATTCTAACATACTAATATTTTTACTTTTATTTTACGTATTATCATAAGTAGTGATTAATAAAATAGTTTTTAACACTGAATCATGCACAGTGTGTTTCTTTTGTTGCTGGTTTGTGACAATATGAGATGTTGGCTGCTCCTTACATTTTCTGAGCACTTCAATCAATATTCCTTTAAGTGTGTATTACCCAGGAGCTTTATACTTTTGAGGCAAGCAAAAGGACACAAGTCAGATCCCGGTGCAAACACAACTTTATTAACTTTATTCACACACACACACACACGCACGCACGCACGCACGCACGCACGCACGCAGAGCCAATCATTCAATACTTAACTTAGGCTCCAGCTATCCGCTGGAGTCCCAACCACTGTCTGTTACACTTGGGGTCAGTCACAGGCATCTATGCAGGGCACCCAGAGTCCTGGGTTCTCTGCTCCTCACAAGTTTCCTGCCTCGGGTGATGTTGGTGGCGTCTTTACTCCCTTGGTTGGAGCCCTCAGAGTAAGTCTTCACTGACTGTGGTCTTCACTGGCTGCTGTTGAGGTTCCTCACTGCTGACCACCAGGGCAGAGTTATCACTGTTCTGCTTGCTGACGGGGGTTATTTCCCTTGGATGGCCAGGTGGGAGGGCCACTGCTAGTAACGAGTTTGGGGGAGGCTTTGAATGCAACCCTCCAAATGAGGTGGAGGCAGGAAACAGAGGCTTCGTTCACTCTTCCTCTCTATTGTTTCTCTTTCCCTGGACTGACACTTATGTTAAGTATTCAATCACTAATCAATGGACCCGCATGTAGCCAGTAACACCTATTGTAACCATAGTACCACTAACAAGTGTGCTCAGTCTGAATGTCTGGTCCAGCTAGTTTTCTGGATTTGGATCTTCCTCTGGTCTAAGGTCAGCTTGGACAACCTTCCCTTGGTTCCTTGCTCCCTGTTCTGAGGAGCTACTTGGGCACAACATTTTAATGCTTTATGGTTCATGACTTGTCAAACTAAAGTAATTTAAACAGTTGGCATTATCTGACATGACATCTTAACTCTTCTTTCTTACATTCTTACATATGCTTTACTTCTAGCCACTTTAAATAGCTGTCAACTAATACTAAGAAGGTATCCATTTCTTTTTCATATTAGTAAATATGAACCCACTGGAATAGTCTTGTAGGTAGTTTCCATGCCTTGGAGTAGTGCTTTAGGAGATAGTGCTCTGTAGTTCTGACATATCATACATCTGCTAGCTGGGTCTTCTATACCTTTGTCAGTGCTAGGCTAAATAGACAGATTCTCCATCCACTGCCTTCATATGTACCACACTCAAGTGTATTTTGTGGAGTTCTTCCACTTTTTTTCCCTTGGAATTTTTTCAGTTTCAATAACTTGTGTCCCTATTTTATACACCCCTGGTTAGAGGACAATATGTAGCGTATGTATTGAAATGGTTTTGTATCTTCTCTCAGGCCTGCGTTTGATTCTGTCCATTCACTTAATGCGCATTCATCAACTTGTTTCTGTATTACTGCAGCAATTTCCACTGTTGTGATCAGGAAATCACCTGCGTATAAAGCATACTTTTGATTTTATGCATTTATTTTGAGGTTTTATGGAACAAGACCTCCCAGCCAGTCAGAAATAGGGTGATGGGAAAAGGCTGGGAAAATGCTATAAAAAGTTATAAAGTCCACATTGATCACTTTATCATGATGAAAGGCACCTGGGAAAATAGAAGGAAGACTGCAAGGTTGTGAATCCATCCGTTGTTCAAGAAGAGCTGTCACGAACCAGCAACAAAAGAAACACACTGAGCATGATTTAGTGTTAAAAACTATTTTATTAATCACTACTTATGATAATACGTAAAATAAAAGTAAAAATGTTAGTATGTTAGAATTCAAAAATGTTAAACCTTGAACGTTAACCCCAAAACTAAACTCGTCGTGTGTGTGTGTGACAAAGTCCAAAACTCCCAGTTCCGGAATGGTTCTTAAAGTTCAGTTCCGCAAGCCATAAGGTGAAACATGAGCAAGGGCTTCTTCAACAACCACCGTTGTCTGAAGATAAGACGTAGACGTAGAGAAACATAGGGAGAGTAAATACGAAATCCAAATGTTCCATGATGGAACCCAAACGACACTCCAGCGTTTACTCGGTAGTGACTTCCTCACCCCGAAAAGCATCCGAATCGTGGTCGTCCACACACAAATACCTGTTTCCTTCTACAGGTCAGCAACAAAGTGAACTCCACCGGATTACTTCCAACTTCCATACATGGATTTCAGTGGCAAACACAGTTATTGTTTCTCATCCATCGATAGAGAAAACAAGCAGGCTGGTGTCTCTCTCCCTTCTCTCTCTCTCCTTCTTCTTCTGCCCTCTTCAACAACGTCATTACGTCCTTTATCTTCTATTGACGTAAGCACGCCCCACACACATATACACACACACACACACTATCTTAAAGGGACTTTCACTGAGTCCGTAACAGAGCTGACATATGATCTGTCAAGGGGATACAACCTCATAAGAAGTTAAGAACCACATATACTTCACAGGTCTAATGAAGTAGCTTGACAATAGTGCTTAGTACTGGTTTCATGCCTAGTGAATCTTCTCCACTATTATTTTAAATGTAACTTCCAGAAGGTCATTTGAGCTACATTAGAAAATAAAATGTCTCCAACCTGTGAGGAGTGAGACAATTATATAGCTAGTTCAGTCAGCACAGGTGTGATGGCTCAAATGCCCTTGTTCTACATGGTTTCATTGGTTGCTTTGCAGTTGTATGATGTTTTGTTTCTCTTTACATTATTGAACAAAAATATCTTGCATGACGTTTCTCATTTAGCTAAATTCTGGAACATGTCTGCAACGTTAATCCAAACTGCTAAAGTGAAGCCATAGTTACCAATTTGTTTCCGGGTGGAGTTACATGACCTATACAAGTCCATATAAATACAGCTGTGAACTCCTAGGACCAATTGGAGAGCACATATCTTGCAAATTTTCAGTTTAAAGACCAAAGAATCCAGAAAGAAATACCTGCTTTTCTTTCTCCTTGTTTTGTATATATAATTAAAATGCAAAATGTTAAGGTATATAATATTTTTCCAAAAATTTACCTCCATAGAAATACAGAAGTTTATAATACAAAATAGCCAAGTCGCAATTGTCAGTATGTCACGTCATTCCATTTGCAATCTCTTAGCATAAAATCAATTTTCTTTTACATCTGTTTCTTGAGCAAACAGCCCAAGGTTTTTTTTTAACACTGGTTCCAGTTCCTCACCTTGCAATGGTATGAGGACCCTCAGCTGTGTCCCTTTTCATTGGGGCAACTGCACCAAGCTTTACCGTGGAGTTCAAGTGCAGCAATACCTTCATGTCCATCACAATATAGGTCTACATTTACATTGCTATTGTTAGTAAATGTTGGTATCTTTATATAAAATACAGATAGAAAACATAGGTGTAACCATTGTTAAAATGATGTTGAAGTTAAATAAAGTATGCAGCAGTTAATATTTTTGAAATATGCTCCTGACAACAATGTGAAGCCCAACCCAATGTAACAAGAAGCTTATTTCAGGATCATAATGTCCATATTACTTCCATATTTCCTTGGAACGTAGAAGAGGCCACTTTGACTCATCGAGTTTGTCCCAGCTCACAGAGCAATCCCATTCCCCACGAATTTTCCCTGTAACCTATTCTACCACTGACCTTCTCCCCTACCCACATTCCCATCAACTACCCCCAGATTCTACCATTTACCTACACACCAAGGCAATTTACAATGGCTAATTGACCTTACCCAACCTGTGGAAGGATACCAGAATACCCACAAGAAGCCCTCGCAGTCACTCCAAATTCCACACAGATAGCAGTGGAAGTTTGGATTCAACCCAAATCACTTGAGTCGTCGGTAGCAGCCATACTAGCTGCTCCACTGTACTGCCCTTAGTTGCCATATTTCCCAAGTTCCAGCAATGACTTAATAAGCTACAGTGTGTAGGCAGTAAAAGATTTTTTAGGGTATGCTGAGGTGGATGTAAATGATCCCCTGGCACTTTTCAAACAAGAATAGGCAAGTGTCCAGGTCAATATTATCCTTTGTGTTTGCTAGTATAAAACAGTGCCAAAACCTCAAAAGTGGCCTATTGTCTGTGAAGTGCCAGAAGTACATTCTGAGACTATGAATGGCTTTAAGAACCAATCATTTTTAGAGGTCCTACTGGAAGTCACATGATAGGGGAAACTCTACAGACAATTGAGTGGGCAACTTACCAATCTCTCACAGAAGTGAAAATGAGTAGGGCCTCACGTTCAACTTTCTTTGGGGATATGAGAGGCAAGGGAAGGGGTAGGGGTTTGGGGCAGTTCCCTTTGACCTGTGATCTAGCCATCCTAAATTAAACTCAGGGTTTATAATAATTTCTCTGATCAGCATGTGGTACAAATCTTCACTCTTTCATGATGTTTTGTTTGACCTGCCCCCTTAATGCTGCTGAAGCGTCCAGACAGTTTCAGTAGAGATTCCTTCCCCCTTTTATCCATTAGAAGAAAAGCATTCATAATTTCTTATCAGAACACTCTGACTTGGAAGAAATGGTAATTTTACAAGATCCTGTGCTGCCAGCAGTACCTTGCACACAGGTAAGGCGTCCTGAAAAATGACAGTAGTGTGCCAATGTCATCCATTATATCTGCTACATTTGAGGTTGCACATGCAAAATTTATCCATATTGATAGTAATGGAATCATCCTGTTCAGGCACTATGTTGTTCATAAGTCCTAAGAGATTCATTCCCATCTACTTTCAAGCTAGTAATGAGTACATCAGTGCCAGTAATGAGCATAGTGCCTTTTCCTTAAAAAAAATGTTCTTACCAGAAAAGTTACCTCACCCCTAATGGTGCCTGTTAGTAGAACTAAGTGTAGTTCTTTTTGAACTGTGTCAGTCTACTGTAGCTCATGTTATTATTTCAATTCTTCATAGAGGACTGAAATCTGATAGCTAGCTATATTTTATGAAAAGGCAAATCAATCCTTATTGAGAGACTAAACTGTACCTGCAGTTTAACAGGATGAATATTCTTTAATCATCATCAAATAAATGGACAATTTCAATTGCAAACTTGATGGTATTTTCAGTCTATTTAAAGTATATTTTTAAGGCATTGACAAATTTATATGAAACGCAAATATTCAGCTTTTCAGCTTTTAATTTCTTTCAGTGCCATTTTATCTATTACATTAAATTCAGAGCACCATACTATTGCTACTATGATTGCTACTATGATGTCTTCTAACTTTTTGACCTTAGTTTTTAACAGTTGATATTTGGGTGGCCTAGCTACAGAGAAAACAGATGTTATTGTAAAGCATTTGGCTGTGCAATATAAGAATGGGATTTTTTGCTTACAACTCACTTTTCTGACATTTTCAGCCTCAGCAGTATGGGAGTGATAAAGAGATGCAGAACAACAGTGGGAAAAATTAGCAGCGTGGTCACAAACGCCTAGCTTTTGTTTCTGGTAACTGGAAAGCACCATTTGCAGAGGAAGCTTTTGACCAAGTCTCTGGGTTAATAGCTTCCCAGCTAAGGAAATGCTCTTATTTTGAAAGTGAATTTGGAATTCATCCATGAAAGGAATCAAGGGATACAGGGTTAGTGCAGGATGATGGCACTAAAGTAAATGATTCACATGGTCTTATTGAATAGCACAAAGGGCTGAATGGCCTGCTCCTGCTTCTTTTTCTAATGCGCGTACATTTCACTGAGAATCATAAAGAATGCCGGAGAAATTTTAGAAAACCTTGAAGCATTGAATTATTTAGTGCTTTTCCAGGTAGCTGGAAAATTCTGACTCATACTCCTTAGTTAGAAGTCATGATGCTTTCAGAGAAGCACATCATTTCACCTGCAGTTTAAGGATAGAGAAATGACTCATTTCCTGCATTGTTCATTTTAATAATGAATGGTTTTCTAATTACAACCCTAACCTCATTAATGCAACTAACAATTTACTGATTCAGTCACTCTCTCACTGCTGCTGGCATTTGTTACACTTCATGGAGAGTTTGTGGATGCTGTTAAACCACAAATGATAGTGTGAATATTTGCTCTCATGATTATGTTTGCCCTTGCCGCAACAGCCTAGCATTTAGACAACGTCAAGCAGATAATTGTATTTGTCTTTCTGCTGTGCGACAATGTGACACGCACAACATTATTTTAAATGTAATGTTTTTCTCATTCATTCAGCTTGACTCGTAAATATAAAGGGCTCAGTTTTATATAAACTATCAGCCTGACTTCCACTGTACAATTTTGTGTTTAAAGTCCTTGTTCTGCACATTGTTTACAGGTGCAACTTAAAGAATGAAATAGAAGCCTAATGAACTTTCTGCTTGGACTGTGAGAATATCCTGAAGGAGAGATGAGTGGTAATTCTAAGCTGTTTTAACCTATGGACTTTAGAATATCATAGGCAGACTGTCTTCACAATTGCCTACAGAACCTCCTCTGGCCCTGTAATTATGTGATATCACAGTAAGTATTCCATCCCTCCAGACACTGGCACTCTCAGTAAAATGATCCCTTTTAGGACTAGTTTTGAGTCTACACCCGCATTTGAGTCTACATATGGTAAGTCATGGAACACCAGTTAATGGTAGCAAGTACTGGTGGTAGAAGCAGTTTTGTTTGATAAATGGGGGTGGCACAGAAGCAATGTAGCTCTCACAGCTCTCCAGCGACCCAAGTTTGATTCTGACCCTTGGTGCTGCCTGTGTGGAGTTTGCATGTTCTCCTTGTGTTTTCCCGAGATGTGCCATGTTCCTCCCATGTCCCAAAGATGTGCTGGTTAACTGACCACTGCAATTGACTGCACTGTAGTTGGGTGATAAAAACATGAAGGGTTGTTAATGGCCATGTATGAGAGGATAGGTTACAGGAAGATATGGAGGAATGGGATTGTTCTGAGCTCTGGCAGAGATTTAATGGGCTGAACAGCCTCATTCTCATAAAGAAATATGGGATTAACAGCTATCATTAACAGCTGGAGGTTTTAGAGAGGGTGTGGATTAATTAACTGTGGATTAATTAAATTAACTAAGGTTTGCCTTCATTAGATGGGGTATTGAGTTCAAGAGCTGCGAGGTGATGTTGCAGCTCTATAGAATTCTGGTTAGACCACACTTGGAGTATTGTGTTCATTTCTGGTCACCTCACTATAGGAAGGATGTGGAAGCTTAAGAGAGGGTGCAGAGGAGATTTACCAGGATTCTGCCTGGATTGGAGAGCATGTTTTATGAGGAAAGGATGAGTAAACTAGGTCTTTTCTCTTTGGAGAGAAGGAGGATGAGAGGGGATTTGATAGAGGTGTACAAGATGATAAGAGGCATAGATTGAGTGGACAGTCAGAGACTTTTTCACAGGGCGAAAATGGCTAACACGAGGGGACATAATTTTAAGGTGATTGGAGGAAGGTATAAGGGGGATGTCAGGGGTAAGTTTTTTACACAGAGAGTGGTGGGTGCGTGGAACACACTGTCTGCAGAGGTTGTGGGGGCAGATACATTAGGGACATTTAAGAGACTCTTAGATAGCCACATGAATGATAAAAAATGGAGGTTATGTGGGAGGGAAGGGTTAGATAGACCTTAGAGCAGGATAAAATGTTGGCACAACATCGTGGGCTGAAGGGCCTGTACTATGCTGTAATGTTCTATGTTCTACTCTTCTTTCAGTTCCGCAAGCTGCAAGAAGTGGAGCTCCAGGCCTATGGTGTAGCAGTGGTGCAATGGGAGCAACATGTGCAGCGCTCTCCCAGAATGGCTGTAAGTCTTCCCCACTTTCCCACTCAATAACCATCATTATACCTTCAGATCAGTTGAGTCAGCAGGCTGCCCAGCAAGAAGTCAAGGTCTAGCTTTGTGCTGCTCTTCCGACTTCTCCAAAGGGAAGAATTAAATGGGTAAGTGACAGGAGGATAAAATGAAAATTGATGGCAAACTAACAGGGGGTCAATTGATCTTTTTGTAAGATGTTATGGATGCAAGTTTCGAATTCACAACTTGTGCAGGTATCAGGTAGACCTGGTCGTTAGCCCATTATTGATCCTGCTCCGTGCTTGCACTGGAAGGTTCCCAATCCATTATATCAAATTATTGCACAGTCAGACAATGTGAAAAATATCCCTAATGATATTACTTAGTATTCATGGAAGAATAGCTTTAATTGGAAAATATATGACCACATATCTGAGCAGGACATGAAAAGAAGGACACAATTGTCAATCATTTGAATTTAACGATTTATTTTCTATGCACTTCAACTATATTCTAAGCCATTCTGCCTGTCTTTGATGTTCCTTAACTCTTCCCTTTTTGACCAAGTTTTGGTCAACTCTTGAGTGTCAAGTTTTATTTGATGAATCTCCTGTAAAGACACTTGATTTATTTTTGCACAATGTGAATGTGATTTGTAGTTATACATAGCCTTATCAGTCACCCAATGTTTCCAAGCTATGAGCCAGCAGTTTAATCACATTACAATTCACCTGACTATGAAACTGACTGTGAGTTGTGTTCAAGTGGCACAAAACCACCGAAGTGATACTAGCAGAGCGGTTATCTGAACTAGAAACTGGAAGTGCTGGAAGTATTCAGCAAGAGAGAAAACAAATGCATCATTATTTTTGTCATTTAATATTACATTGATTCTGCCTTATCACGGATCTTTCTTTCGTTCTTTCTTCCTTCCCTATATTCCCTGCATCTAAAAACCTAATTTTTTCTCTAACTTCCAATGACATGAAACACTATCTCTCTCCTCTCTCAACAGATGCTACCTTACTTGCAGAGTATTTTCAATATTTTCTGCCTTTAGTTCAGATTTCCAATACATGCAAAGGTTTTCCTCAGCATTAATGCAATTCACTCTTTTGGACATTTGAAATTGTATTCATTGTGGTCACGTTAACATCCAGCAAAGTTTCCAGAGTTCCCTTTGAAGCTGATTTTTTCCAACTTCCAAGACGAGTTTTGAACTCACATTTATAAGTTTTTCATCCTAACTCACAGATTAATAGTCTTGCAACATAACCACTATACTGAGATCATAAATATCATTCATTTTCTTATAGTCATATATATAAAAGTAACAGGATTTCTCTCCTTTTTACTGGTGTTGGGGAGAAAAGTATAAAAGGAAGGAGCTTTATCTTTGAGTTGGATAAAAACTCTGGCTTGAGTTATTTTGTATATGTGGGGATTTCCATGGTTAATGCATGAAAATTAAAAAGTCAAATCAATGAAATAACATTTGTGATGTAAAAGCACAAGCATCTAAAACATTAAACTACAATCAATGCACAATATATGAAATGATGCAAATGCTGGTGGTGTATGGTTGAATCTGGGCTGAAGTGAAATCAGCTCTGTCTGACAGTCAACTTAAAGAAGAAAACTGCAGGAAGTTAGAGGGCTTATTTAATGTTCGATACTCAGCATAACCAGGTTGCAAGAATCTAATTTCTGATTCAATGAATATCAAATTGACAGAGTATTTTTAAAACGTTTTCAATTTTAGGCATTTGGGCATTACTTGTATGGCCAGAATTTATTGACTATACAAAAGTGGTGGTGAGCCACTTTCTTAAATTGCTGCAGTGTTTACCGGTCTTGGGGAGTCGTGAAGATGCTCCCACAGTGCTGGTATGCAGGGAGTTCCAGGATATTGACACATTGCGGATGAAGGAATGGCAATATTTTTTCAAGACAATATGGTGTGTGACTTGGAGTGCCAGTTTTTCATTGTGCCTGTAACTCACCATACTTGTGTATATGAAAATAAACTTGACCTGACTTGAGTTGGTGGTGTTCCCATGCATCTGCTGCCCTTTTCCTTCTTGGTGGGACAGATCTCGGGTTTGGGACATTGTCAGAGTCACCCTGGTGAGTAACCTCACCCCTCTCCACCATTCAGAGACCTAAACACCTGTCCCTTCATCTCCCCCCTTAACACCACCCAGGGACTTCCAGGTGAGGCTGACGTTCGCCTGCATCTCTTCTAATCCGGTCGACTTCATTTGGTGCCCCCGATATGGCCTCCTCTACATTGGTAAATCCAAGCGTAGACCAGGAATTCATTTTGTGGAGCACCTGTGCTCAGTCTGCAACGGTCATCTTGCGATTCCGTTTGCACGTCATTTTAACCTTCCTTCCCACACTGACACTGACCTGTCTGTCCTCAGCCTTCTCCATTGCTATGGAGAGGCCAAATGCAAATCAGGAGAACAACATCTCATATTCTGCTTGGGTAGCATATGACCCAATGGCACAAATGTTGAATTTTCCAATTTCAGGTAACCCACACCCAGGTGCTCTCCTGCCACACAAACTCACCTTTCTTCTGTCTTTGTTCATCCCTCCTATCCCCTCCACCCACCTGGATTCCCTCTGCTCATCATCCCCTCCCCATCTGGTTCCACCTATCACCTACCAGCCTCTATTGCACCGCTCCCCCCCTCCCGCCCACCCCCCCCCCATTGCTATATACTGGCAATCTTTCCTGTTCCCTCTCAGTCCTCATGTAGGGTCTCCACCTGAAATGTCAACTTACACCTTTTGCCTCCACAGATGCTTCTTGACCCACTGAGTTTTTCCAGCATTCTTTTTTTATTATTCTAGATTTAACGTCTGAAGTCTCTTTGGTCTTCTACCCAATTTGCCTTCTTCACTTCCATGTTAGATAATGGTTCTCTCTCCTCGGATACTGAACCCTCTCTTTCAAGTATGCTGCCATCACCTCATTCAATCCTTACCCCTTCTTTCCTTGCCAACCCCCATCCCATTTCCAACTTACCAACGTCCTCAGATGTGCTGCCTCCTCCCAAATTCATGCCGATTGAGAAAGATCCTTGTTTGGATCCTTCCAATTGGTTTTCTGTACTTCTAACATGAGCAAAACAGCTCTTTTCCAAGTTGCAAATAATATGTGTGGCTGTAATCAATTTCTCCTCTTCCTTTGCTACTTGCCTTCAGCTATTTCCATGGTTGACTGTAACGTTCCCCCTTCACTCTCCACTACCATCCAGCTGGGACTGCACTTACTGAGTTCTACTCTTATGTATTCATTGACCGAGAATCACCTGACTTTTCTTCTGTTGCCAGCACTGGATCTCCAGTCTTCTGCAATGATTAGTCCTTGGCCATCTCTTACTTCCCATCCACATGACCATCATCCAAAAACACAGGGTCAGCTTGCTGATTATGCTCTACCTCAATACTTACAACATTTTACTTTGTTGCAGGTGCTGAGAAATACCAGTTACTGGTATGCAGAGTCCTTATTATTGTGCCCATGGCCATTAGATGTAACACAGTTTGTATTCACATCCAATGTCCCTGCTGTTGCCAGTTTGGAAGGCTGCCCATTTAAACTAACATTGAACACTGATGCCTTGAAATTACTGTTGGCATTCCAAACAATGTCTGCACTATTTCTGAGGTCAGAGGAGTAATATCGGTAAAGAATTCTGCAGCCAGTTTCCCACTTATTTATCTCATGCTGACAAGTTGCTACTTGTTGCAAGCAGTTTGTGGATGCTGATATGTGTGCTAAATTTGTTAAGTTTATCATCGTCACAATAATATGCAGTTTGGTTAAAGGCACACTATATTATGAGGCACCTATTGGCATGAATAGTGCATCAATAACTCATAAGTTAATAAAGTAAATAGATATAATTATTTAAAGTTCTTAATTTTAAACCAATGTTGTCTTAGAGAAAGACCAGCAAGAATTTGAAAGGCAGAAGAAATTTAAGGAATAATCTGTCACGGATTAGAACCTTACCTTAGATAGTTTCTAAGTACAGTGCTATTAGTTACTTCACTAAGCTATCCGAGCATGTTATGCTTTAGTGCCTGCCTATTCTGACCAATAGCACGGGCACATTGTCCAACATTTAACTATGCAGCAGTGTAATCCAGGGCAAAACCCAAGTTGGATATCAGTCTTTTGCCTGTAACTGCACCTGCCTCTCTGATCATTTTGATGGTGTATTGGTGAAACATTTGATAAGAATGGGAAGGATATGAATCGATCAAGCTGATTTATTTCACAGCATATCAATTTAAATAGAAGTAGACGTGATCACACTGGCAATGTAATATAGCAACATGAATTCATGTAATAATACTAAATAATGAAAACAATATATCTTCTGTGTTATGGACTGATCTTCATTAACATACATACATTAATATCCTCCTGCATTATAATTTCCTCAGTCTGACAAAAGCTTACCATTGCAGGTCTGTCACTGTCTACATTGAATTCCCTGCATGTACGGTACAAGAGAAAGGCTTGTGGCAGGCAACTGCTGCCAGAACTTGCAGTACCAGGGATCTCTCAAATGACGTGTTTAGTCTCACAAAGAAAAGACAACAATTACTCTTACAATATCTATGCCTTATGTTGGCCTTTTAGAGAGGCTTACCTCTGATGTTCTGAAGTATTAAGGAAAATTAGCATTTCCTTTTCAGCTGCTCTCAGATTGCATATACACGCAATACTTTCAAATTTGGTTTTATTTTTAGAAATGTTGTTAACTTAAATTTTATTTTAGCCAGACAACTAGATGGGAAAAATCTATACATGCAGACTAATTTTGAGAGAACAAGTATACCAGATATTCCCAATTTCTACATGAAGTATCTGGAGATCTCTAAAAATCTAACACAAAAAAATGGTGTTTAAATTAGTCAAGTTGATCTGCATCTAATAATGTGGAGGAATTTATTTAAATTCATTAAGGTATTCAATGAAATGTTGCCACCTCAAAAGGAGGCATTAGAACTCAATGAGGCACCCATATCCCTAATCCTTAAGTTTTCAATACTGAGCAGACCAAAGAGACAGCCTGCCTCTTCCATGGCTTTGTTCATGTCCAGCTGATCGTAGAAAAGGAACACACAGGTAAATAAGTCTTGAAGTTTACAGAGCTGCCCTAGGTCTGGAATGAGGTGACTGATGAATTCCAGCACATGTACCACTTCACTCCACAGCCCAGTGGAAGAGCTGGAATGTGCTGGGAAGCCTCTGCGATCCTCCACAAGCCAGACTTGGGATTGGACCGGAATCCCTTTTCATCTGAAGGAGGATTCCTGACATGATAATCAGGAGGAAAAAGGTGAGTTGTGAAAATCAAAAACACTGCAGACACTAGGAAATGTGAGATAGAAATAGAAGATGCTGGAAAATCTCAGCAGGTCGGGCGGAAACTGTGGGGAGAGGAACAATTAACGTTTCAGATGTGGAACCCTTCATGAGAACTGAGAGAGACGGAAACAAGTTAATTTAGTTAATAGAAAAGTTGGGGGACGGGTAAGGGTGGAACAAAGAGAATTTCTCTGATAGGGTGAAATAATGTGGCCACGAAGGGGCAGTTAGGTTAGCAATGTGTTGCTATTGTAAAGTCTGTGTAATGTTGTATATTTTGCTCTGCTGGGACATGCCCAGCAAGCTAGCTTGTACGAACGAGGGAGAAAGGGGGGAAGAAAGACGGCAGGGACTGCGGACTGCCATGTGCCCAGATAAACGATGAAGTGCCGCTCCTAGAACTTGTGTTGGGCTTCATCGTGACAGTGGAGGAGGCCACAGACAGAGGTCAGAGTGTGAGGGCGAAGGGGACTTAAAGTGGCAGGCACCCTGAGAGTCACTCCTGTTAACTGAGTGTAGGCACTCTACAAAGTGATCATCCAATGCGCATTTTGTTTCTCCACTGTCAAGGAGGCCACATTGTTAACACTGAATGCAGTACACGAGATAGGAAGATTGTTTGGGTCCCTGGATGGCGAGAAGGGAAGTGATGAAAGGCCAGGTATTTCCCCTCGTGCAGTTGCATGTACAAGTGCAATACTCCAGTGCCAAGGTAAGTTCCGATTTATTCATAGTTATTTATTTTACTATGTTATTTATTTAGTGCTGTCTGTTTTAATTTTTTTTTATTTTTCAACAATTAATAAGCTTTAGTTTCAATATTTACAGCAATTTTAATAGGTTTTTAAATGTTTCTGAATATCAGAGGCATTTTAAAAACTGTTAAAAATGCCTCCAGCTCTGACAGGAGGTAAGGCTCATCTGCCATCTGTGCCTCTTATTGGTATTGGTATTGGTTTATTATTGTCACTTCTACCGAGGCACAGTGAAAAGCTTGTCTTGCACACTGATCATACAGGTCAATTCATTACACAGTGCAGTTACATTGAGTTAGTACAGAGTGCATTGAGGTAGTACAGGGTAAAAACAATAACAGTACAGAGTAAAGTGTCACAGCTACAGAGAAAGTGCAGTGCAATAAGGTGCAAGGTCACAACAAGATAGATTGTGAGGTCAGAGTCCATCGTTCAATAGTCTTATCACAGTGGGGTAGAAGCTGTCCTTAAGCCTGGTGGTACATGCCCTCAGGCTCCTGTATCTTCTACCTGATGGAAGAGGAGAGAAGAGAGAATGACCCGGGTGTGTGGGGTCTTTGATTATGCTGGCTGCTTCACCAAGGCAGCGAGAGGTAAAGACAGAGTCCAAGGAAGCGAGGCTGGTTTCTGTTTCCTCTTGTCAAAAGCTGTAAAGCTGTTCCAGTGGCAAGGCCTCAGCGGTTTCCTGACTGAACCTGATTGGCCCTGGGGCCTTGCTACTCCCTGCCAACCCCCAGGAATTCAGTCAGCTGCTTCAGCCCCTGAGCCCAATCTAGATCACAGCAGGAGAGTGGTGAAGCCAGGTGGCTCAATGTAGCCCCACAGATGAGCTATGACCAGCTGCTACTCTCCTGCCTTTGACCTAATTGTATATTATCGTTGGTCAATGGAACTCTTATCACTTTCAGATTTAAAATTAATAAGTGACCTTGCATCAATTGCTGTTGGCAGTAGAAAATGGCATGAATTACATGGAATTCAATAATGGAGTTTTTCACTTGCTCTCAACTAACTCTAAATGTAGTTACTGTTTCTATATTTAAGAGAAGGTAAGATTCCTTTTAGTCACATTGAAACACACAGTGAAATGCATCTTTACATAGAGTGTTCTGGGGGCAGCCTGCAAGTGTCACCGCACTTCCGGCGCCATCATAGCATGCCCACAACTTCCTAACCCATATGTCTTTAGAATGTGGGAGGAAGCCAGAGCACCTGAAGGAAACCCATGCAGACACGGGGAGAACGTACAAACTCCTTATAGACAGCGGCGGGAATTGAACCCAGGTTGATGGTGCTGTAATAGTGTTACGCTAACCGCGCCTGCCCTACTTGCATGTTTCAAATGATAATATTGCTGTTGGTATTCATTACATGCAAAAATAATGGATGGCACATTTGGATGTCCGTTCAATAGAACTTGAGTTCAGATTTGAAGTCCGATTGCCTCTCCAGAGAGCGGTGCCATTCATCACATTGTTGAAATGGCAAGAAACTGCGTCAATGGGGAGAGGGCCGAATGTGGGCTAGGGTGTGGGAGTTGAGGTGGTGCTATGAGATGGAGGGAGGTGCAGGAAGTAAATCCCTTAATCACAATCAACTGTTTTTCAAATTGTGAAGGAGATCCTTACCTGCTCAAATAAATCTTACTCAAGGTAGTTTTACTGCCAGGTTCACACTCACAAAAATCAAAACCAGGGAATAAAGTCCTCAGAACAAACTCACAGACTTACCCTGATATAACCCACAGAATGGTCCAACTTAAATCCATGCTGGATTGTCTGGCAAGTACATTTCGATGTTTAAGTTTATGGCTTTCTTAACTCGCCAACATTTCCCCCTCTTTTGTTGAGCTTGCAATAATTTTACAAGACCAATTTTTTTTATATAAAACCTTAATTTTGAACCTTGTTCAAACTTTGTGCATGTGATTCTGGACTGAAATATGATCCAGCAAGATCATTTCAGGTCACACATACAAAGATGTGAAACCTTGAGCTGCTGCTCAGAGCTGGAAGTCAATCTGTCTCCCACCTGACCCATCACTTGGTTTGGCTGATCGATGAATCAGCTGTATCCATCATTGCTCTGTATTGATAAATCACTGTTACACTCACCAACCTTATTTCACAAAAGCATTAATGTTATTTCTTCTGCATTCTTCCGCTCTTGGTAATATCTGCAGAAATGGTTACAATCAGTAATAATAGTGAATGCAGCTGGGCAGAAAAGGAAAGAATAAAGCAGAAAGATGGAGTAAAGACCTCAATTTGGCAGCTTTGCTTTGAAAAAGAAGTTAACATACTTCAGTTTTTTGTTGGAGTAAACTTAGAAAAGGATTTGAGAGGTTAACAAGGATCAATATTTCCCTAAATAGTGAAGGAGGTTATCGTAGATTACAGGGGGACCTTGATCAGTTAGGGAAGTGGGCCGAGGAGTGGCAAATGGATTTCAATACAGATAAGCCCGAGGTGATGCATTTTGGAATGTCAAACCAGCGTAGGACTTGTACTATGAATGGTAGAGCACTAGGGAGTGTAATGGAACAGAGGGACCTAGGCGTACAAGTGCATAGTTCATTAAACGCGGTGTCACAGGTAGGTAGGGTGGTGAAAAAGATGTTTAGCACACTGGCCTTCATCAGTCAGGGCACCGAGTATAAGAGTTGGGATATTATGTTGTTGTTGTATAAGTCGTTGGTGAGGCTGCACTTGGAGTGCTGTTTACAGTTTTGGTCACCCTGTTATAGGAAAGACGTGGTTAACCTGGAAAGAGAGCAGGAAAGATTTGCGGGGATGTTGCCAGAACTAGAGGGCCAGGGTTATAGGGAGAGGTTGGCCAGGCTAGGTCTTTATTCCTTGGAATGAAGGAGAATGAGGGGCGACCTTATAGAAATGTTTGATATTATCTGAGGCATAGATAATGTGGATGGCAACAGTCTTTTCCCCAGGGTAGGGGAGTCCAAAACCAGGGGGCATAGAGTTAGGGTGAGAGGGGTCAAAATTTAAAAGAGACCTGAGGGGCAATTTTTTCACACAGAGGGTGGTGAGTATATGAAATGAGCTGCCAGAGGAAGTGGTTGAGGCAGGTATAATAGTATCATTAAGAAGCACTTAGATAGGTACATGGAGGGGCGGGGCTTAGACAGATATGGGCCAGACACAGGAAATTGGGACTAGCTAGATGGGCACCATGGTCAGCATGGACTCATTGGGCCAAAGGGCCTGTATCCGTGCTGTATTGCTGTATAACTCTATGAAATATAATCACTGGAAACAATGGAAATCTGAAATAACAGAAAATGTGGATTTTCATCAGGTCAGGGACTAGCTGTGAAGAAAGAAGCAGAATTAATGTTTTAAGCCGATGAGCATTTATCAGAAATTGGTGGAAATGCTTTGCATCTCACTTTAATCTGTGGATGGTTGAAGAAGACACTTTGTCCATTATGATCAAGATTTAAAGATTAAGTAATAGCATAGACACAAGAGATTCTGCAGATGCTGGAGTCTGAAGCAACACACACAAAATGCTGGAGGAACTCGGCAGGTCAGACAGCATCTATGGAGGGAAATGAACAGTCGACATTTCGGGTCAAGACCCTTAATCAGGACAAGTTATAGCATGGGTCTGATTTTCTACTCAAGAAGTCAAACTCTAAGATCTAATCAACAGGTTATACTTTGTCAATGTAAGATTGTTAGCTGGAAATCCCAATGTGCAGAAAAGTATGTGTTAAAATGGGAGTGCTTGAGTAGTTTTGGACGAAGTCCTCAGGCTGCAGTATTCTACTATGGAAGAGGCCCTAACCATTCTGCAGAGTCAAATGGGATTTGCACATACAGCTAATGACAATTCTCCAGAACCTCACTTCAGAATGACTATTCTGCATGTAAATAGTGACTCTTGGCAGTCTACTTGACTGGATGTGGTATTTTTATCCTTTGTTAATCCTGACACCAAAATTTATTGATTTTCTGGTTCATTTCCCATATAACACAGAAGGAGATCACCTTGGCCCATTAAGTCTATGCTGGCTCATCAGAGCAACCCACGCCCTCACTATTTTTTTCTGTAACCTATTCTCCCCACATTCCCATCAATTCTCCTCCCAGATTCTACCCCTCACCTCCAGACAAGGGGCAATTTACAGTAGCCAATTGACCTTCCAACCTGCACACCTTTGGGATATGGGAGGACTTGGATGAAACCCACACAGTCACAGGCAGAACATGCAAACACCACACAGACAGCGCTGGAGGTCAGGACTGAACTGGAGCTGTAAGCGTGAGCTGCAACACTGTGCCATCATTAACCTGAAATGTTAATCCTGTCTCACATTTCACAGCTACTGCCTGACCTGCTGACTATTTCCAACATAATCCATTGTATTTCAGATTTCCAAAAAGAAATCAGTACTAGCATCTACCTGACATATTTTTCTCTCTCCAATCTAAAGAGTTCCAAAGCTAATTGTAGTGATCTACAATGGGGTTAGTTCAGTATGAGATTTAAATCTGCAAAATTGTTCTTCTATCTGTGCTAGAACTGTGGTGTTGGATGTATTGCTACCATCAGGAAGTGATTTGAATTTCAGTGGTCCCTTTTGTATACGGGCTTCAGTGCTTAGGAATGACACTGATCCACATGCTGGTGAACTTGGTTGTAACATTTTAGAGTTTTTGCATTTAATTGTTTTCGAAGAGGCTGTGGACTTGCATTTAAAAATATAATTTGGTATTTGGCATTGGTATTGGTATTGGTTTATTATTGTCACTTGTACTGAGGTACAGTGAAAAGCTTGTCTTGCGTACCGAACATACAGGTCAATTCACTACACAGTGCAGTTACGTTGAGTTAGTACAGAGTGCATTGAGGTAGTACAGGTAAAAACAATAACAGCACAGAGTAAAGTGTTACAGCTACAGAGAAAGTGCAGTGCAATAAAGTGCAAGGTCACAACAAGGTAGATCGTGAGGTCAGAGTCCATCTCATTGTATAAGGGAACAGTTCAATAGTCTTATCACAGTGGGATAGAAGCTGTCCTTAAGCCTGGTGGTACGTGCCCTCAGGTTCCTGTATCTTCTACCTGATGGAAGAGGAGAGAAGAGACAATGACCTGGGTGGGTGGGGTCTTTGATTATGCTGGCTAATCTTTGTTAATGGAACAGATTATCCGGCCTATCTCTCACTTGTTATTTATGGCCATAATTTGAGTGGTTCCATCACCCTTCTCTTTCCTTGCTGAACTCCCTGTGGAGTTCAACAGCCAGCTTCTCTGGTAGATCCTACATGACAAAAACTTCACCGGCAAACACGGAAAATTTGGTGACTGGTCTGTGTGTGGACTGATACCATATTATTGCCCTATTCCCTTATAGATACACCATAGAAAGCATCCTATCCAGATGCAACACGGTTTGGTATGGCAACTGCTCTGCCCGTGACTATAAGTCTCAGCACATCATGAAAACCAGCCTCCCTTCTATGGACTCTTGTCTTTACCTCTCGCTGCCTTGATGAAGCAGCCAGCATAATCAAAGACCACACCCACCTCGGACATTCTCTCTTCTCCCCCTTTCCATCAGGCAGGAGATACAAAAGCCTGAAAGCATGTACCACCAGGCTCAAGGACTACTTCTATCCCACTGTTATAAGACTATCGAACAGACCTCTTGTACGATAAGATGGACTCTTGACCTCACAATCCACCTTGTCATGGTCTTGCACCTTAATGTCTATATGCACTGCACTTTCTCTGTAACTGTTACACTATATTCTGCATTCTGTTATTGCCTTTCCCTTGTATTACCTCAATGCACTGATGTCATGAAATGATCTGTATGGATGGCATGCAAAACAAAGTTTTTCACTGTATCTCAGTACATGCAACAATAATAAACCAATTTACCAGTTTATAACATAGGAGGAGGAAATCTTTGCACATTGAGTCTATGCCATCTCACAGTACAATCCCAGTCCCCTCTAATTTTCCCAGTACCCTGTTCTCCTCACATTCACATCAACTACCCCCCACCCCAAATTCTATCATTAAACTCATACCAGGAGCAATTCACAGTGGCCAATTAACCTAAAAAGGGGGGAATTCATTTCAAAGATACTTCACCCTAGCTTCTGTCCTCATTTTTCCCTCCATCCCTGCCCTTTGAGTTCCAGACTAAGTTGGAGACTTCATTTAGAATCATAGGATCATACTTCACGGAAACAGGCCCTTCGGCCCACTGAGTCTGTGCTGAGCATCAACAACCCAGCTACACTAACGCTACATTAATCACATTTTTAATTCTCTCCACATTCTCATCCATTCCTCCCAGATTCTACCACTCACCTACACACTATGGGCAACTTACAGTCACCACTTAATTTACCAATCTGCATGTCTTTGAGATGCGGAAGGGAAGTGGAGCACTGGAGGGGGAATCCACATTGTCACTGGCTATATGTTTGCTGATAAAAAGGCCAGGAGCTAATGTGCTCCGGCGAGCAAAGTGATACAGTGAGGGACTGGCTTGAACGATGGACGAGATGGTCAGAATGGCAATCAGCACACATCTCCGCCACCACACTACACTTCCAGTTCTTTGTTGACAGGTTGCACACAGCTTGTAGTTTAAGGATCAAAAATCTTATCACTTCCCTCCCTGCAGGGCAAGCGAGATTCAAATGATTAATGTTTTGGAGATAACCTACTTTTAAATTCAAGAAAATCTTGCTCTAAGCCTCACTGAGTTCTTTTAAAATTATAAGCACTAAACTTGGCATGTCAACAGAAACTAATGTAAATAGTTTCCATTTTGTCTTAATTAATTGTCATTTTAAACATTGACATAATATCAAGTACATTGACAAATGTAATTGCCTTAATTACATTTTGTCTTAATTACTACTCTTATATTATTACTGACAAGTTTTTTGCCGAATTAATGAGAATCAGTAGTATTTTTCTCCTAGTCTTCCCGGCTCATTTTAAAATTCCAGCAATAATGGTGGATGGAAAACATACTTTACACTTTTAGACAACTGCATTGTAGTGGCTGGATCACCATTTGTAGAAATATTGTCTCACACTAAGTCGTTTTCCTCCCCATTCCTGTCTATCAGCAACCATTCTATAAACTGTTTACATGAAGTTCAACATCTTATTATATTTTCCTCCAAATCCCTGGTTGAGAACTCAGCTTCCACTATTTGGCCATTATTACTCTTAAAACCAGCTGCTATGAGTTTTGCTGGAACTGTCTAATCGGTTCACCTGGCCTCTCTTTGAGGGCGTGACTAACTTTTCCTTGAAGAAACTTTAATTTCCCTGAATTCATTGCCTATGTGAGGAATGAGTCATGTGGGGAATTTCAGTCATCTCACACTGTTTAGTTACATATAATAATTTATAGGAACTGAAAATCTGGCAGACTGTCACAGTAACTCCAGCAGGAATGCAGCAGAACTAGAAAATGGGCCAGGACCCAGAAATGCCACATCCTAGTCTTCCCTGCCAGTTTCCACAGGCTCTTCTGAGGAACGGAACCTTTCCCTGCAATGAACAAGGACAGGGAAAGGCTCTGCTCCACAATGACTTTAGAAGAGGTATCTTACAAGGAAAGGTGCTTCAAATCTCCAAGCTTTCTAGTTCTCTGGCAGAAGAACAAATGACCTGGGTAATGAGTGAGAATAGGCATTCCTACCATGGGGTCCCACTGAAAGGCATCAGTCTTAGATTGTGCACTGGAACCCACAAAATTTTAGTGTGGTTTCTTTAGACCCATTATTAGCAAGAAGGATAGGGACACCATGGTTTCTTTTTAGCAGAATGGAGATGGGTTTGCAAAACTTGGCACCCAACCCCATTACTTCCAGTCTGTATTGGCATCAGAAAATGTGGCCATGGTGGCATGAATAGCCAGTGACCGCTCCCTGACCCCTCATACTTTGGCGGGTCGTGTCAATCTTTTCCAGCACAGGTATCCAGGTTGTCGGTGGGATTTTGGGACCACCATTTTAGTTTCCATACATAGGCTTACTGCCCCCTTATGGAAAAATGAAAACATCTTTAAGTAAACATGTTTAGGTCAAACACACAAACTCCTGTTTACATGAAGTTTTTTTAATAAAATTAAGTAATATCCCATGTGGGAATTCCATTGCATCTGCTGGTTGTGAGAATGAATTATTTAGGTTTCAGCTGAAGCCCAGTCCAAGACCAAAGATACACTAGAAAGGTTTGCATTTATATGGTGTCCACATAACTTTATGAGATTTCAATTTTTTCATTGCCAATGGAATATCTCTGGGGTGTAGTCATAGCTGTTAGGTGGGAAACATTGGAATCAGTGCGCACACATAAAGGCTCCCACAAAGTGCAATGAGATGGCAATCAGATGGCTTTTTTCAATGGTTTTGATTACTGGATAAGTGTTGGTCAAAACTTGACACATAACTGCTATTTCTTCAAGATAGCTTCACAAGATCTCCTGTGAGCATCTGAGCAAGTAGATGAAGTCTCAGTTTAATAGTTTAACCAAAAAAAGCACCTACCTTAGGCTAGGTTCAGGACAGTCAGCCTGGGTTGTGTGCTCAAGTCTCAATCTTTTGACTCACTACTGGCTAGCTTAATACCTAGTCCTCCTGCAAGTATGACAGAAAAGGCTGGAAAAGGTATCACATATCTTGTTTGTCTTTCCTCTATGTCCTTGAAGAAAGCATCTTGAAGGAAGTGAATCATTTGAAGAAGCAGTGTCTTTCATTGCAGTTCTCTCAAGTGCAGATGTTAACTCATCATCTGAGTTTGGGAGTTTGAGTGCTTTCCACATTGCGATGCACCTAGCACTGGTGAACAGGAACAAACAGTAGTGGTTGGGATAGTCTGTGAGACACCTCACTGGTGTCTAAGGCTTTCTCCCAGCTCTTCTGGGAAGCAAGATCATTGGGACATCAGGTACCCAGCTACACAAGAAAATTGCTTAAATGCATCACCAGCGGTACCAAGTATCAGGAGAACTGATTCTGACTGAATGCCTCCAGTTCCATTGAAAGGTCATTGACCCAAAACATCAATTTGTTTCTCTTTCCATGAATGCTGCCTGATCTGCTGACTGTTTTCAGAATTTTTTTGTCTTTAATTCAGACTTTCAGACCATCAACATGAGGAAAAGGTCATTTCCATTTCCAGATGGGTAAAGTAATGTTGCTGACCTCTCAATTTTATTTGCCAGCATCACATATCATACTAGACAATAGGACATATTAAGTACTGTAGTGTCATCTGCATCCATGCATCACTTTCTTTATTGTGAAAATACCTAATAAATGAAATTGCTGGACAGCAGAATTCTTTTAAAGGTGTTGTAAATAAAATGCAATAATTCCGATGGGAATAAAACCACACTGAATTGTTACCACAAGGTGGCAGAAAATACTTACCTAAGCAAATACTTTATTGGGAAATCAAAAACCTGCAGATGCTGGAAATCTGAAATAAAAATAGAAAGTGCTGGAAACCCTCAGCAGGTCAGGCAGCATGTGTTGGAAAGGGAAACAGAATTTCAAATTGATCTGAAATGTTAGCTCTGCCGTTCTTTCCACAAATGTTGCCTGACTCGCTAAGTGTTTCCATCAATTTCTGTTTTTATTTCAAACATTTTATTTTCATGCTTTTCCTGATTGGGAATTTCACTGCATCTACAACTGGTGCATTTGGTCAGCACCATCCCTTGTTCCATTTACTCCTCATGGATTTTGCCTGGCCAGCTTCCCTTTGTTGTTTGAAGTCTAAGTATTGGTTAAAGGGATCTGTGTAAGATTGCAACAGCCTGCAGTGAACAATCTGGCCAATTCCAATGGTCTGCCAGAAGATTACAAACCACATACAGAAACCACTCTCCCAAGTTACTGGATACTTCATGCAGTTGGCACTCCAACACATGGTCAAAATAATTAGCCCCTTCCTACTGGATCATCTGGTAATGAAAGGAGATAATGTGCTGATCCTTCCATTCCTCTTTTTTCATAGTCAGCTCATCTACTTTGGCTCTACAGTCTGTTCTTAAACATTGCTCAGTTGGCATCAGTGTTCAAAATTCATCCTTCTTCTTTACCTCGTGGAAACATTGCTCCTTTGTTTGTTAGATCAGTCAACACATATTGAACTAATTCTTGGAACATCGTGCAGATGATATGTGTTCCATTCTTTGGAAATTAGATCAAGTTGTTAACCATTCTCTCAAAACAGCTGTCATCATACTTCACAGCAATCTTGATGTTATGAAATAGACAAAGTTTGTAATAAATGGGGCGAGCTGGAAGAACTGATGGGGCAGTGGGAGAGTGTATGAAAATAGATTTGTAAATGAACCAAGTTGTGTGTTCTTTTATAGTTCTTTTCAGTTATCAAATTTTGTTTTAAAAGTTAATAGCAAGTTGAAAGCATCCCAATTGTTACTTCATTCAAATTCCTATGACTTTAATTTTAACGTTCAGTTCCCTATTTTCCCCAGCTCCCCACAGCTGGAAATAGATTGATGCTACATTTCATAACTACGTTCCAGACACCAGACTACATTTGGGCTAGCCACAAAATCAGCCAGTACATTTATAAAACCATATAAAAATATGCATACCCCATTCATTATGTGATAGGGTAATCTCCTGTCTTGAAATATACGTATTTATGTTGATGTGGTTATGAAGTTTTTACTGCTAATGTATATCTTGTCTCCACAGATGAAGTTGGTCCATCTGGAGTCCAGGGACATACCAAATGACCCTGTGCAATGCACATGCATCAAAGACTGCAATATAGAGGCTTTTGCACACACACTGGAAACTTCACCTTATTTGGGGTCAAAAAATAAAGTTGAGAGATAGGTGACCATCCCTGAGATTTACCAGTTTGACCCAGCATTTCCAGTAACTGTGAGTGAACTCTCACTTTTTCACCATGTGGAAGGAACCACAGGGACTTTGTACTTACTGCCTTTTAAACAGGCAGTACGCCAAGTGCCCTGGCTACTTGTTGAGGATCCTGAGCATATGGTAATTAGAAACAGGAGGCGATCTCCTTTGTGCCGTCCCCACATATTTGTTTAAAGTCCTTCTGTTTAATATCATTGTTAATGCAATTTTCTAATGAAGAAGGCTGGAATAAATATGGAATCACGTCAAGTTAACTAAACTAACATCTTAGGTATTCATATAATCGGGCTGAAAAAGCCAAGGCAATCTGGCTAATTTACTTGGTTGGGAGCAGGGGCAGTTAAAGACACGTTAAAATTAATTCTTGGCAGTGAAGTTTGCAATGCATGATAGCATTTATCCTAAGGGCACACAATGATTAGAACTTTAGATGGGAGGGCCAAAATAATTTCAGGTGTGAGTAGCTGTATTCTTAGTGTTAGAGAACTCCGACCTGTCCCATTGGAAGGATATTATTCATAAAGGGACAAATAAAGCTATTGGAATAGTTAATCCAGCTGCTTACTCTAATTAGATTCTAGTCTGCGTCACTTTAAGGCACACCTTGACATGTGCACAG
Source organism: Pristis pectinata (assembly GCF_009764475.1). Lineage (NCBI taxonomy): Eukaryota > Metazoa > Chordata > Chondrichthyes > Rhinopristiformes > Pristidae > Pristis > Pristis pectinata. The sequence goes on from NC_067411.1 coordinate 93,244,500, forward strand.
GATTGCATCAATTAGAACTAATACCTCCATAATTCAAGGGAGACAAGCTACTTGAACGGTTTTTCCTGATCAAGTTTCAAATGTCACCCAGAACCAGAACAGGGAATTAACCCACAGGAAAGTGAACTTCCCAGAATACCTACGTACACAGCAGATTTGGCATCTTCTTTAATTTGTGAAAACTAAAATGGCTCCATTGACTTGGAGGTAGACCACCAGACAAACCACTTCAAACAGAAATATCCACTAGGGATTGATGTTTTTTTAACATTTGTGCACCACCTATCCAATGATGATCTTAAACCCCAACTATAGTAACATGAAGCAAGAGGCAAACTCTTACTGTCCCTGTGTTGTCCCTGAAGATCTGGTAAAAAGGGCTGTTTCTCCCAGCTGATTGTGTTTGACTCCTGACTTCAACTGACAGGACTGCTGAAAGAGAGCTCATTATTTGCATCACTCTCTTCCTGCACCAGATTTCAGTTGTATCATTACCCGCTGTCTTGAGGGGAAAATTCTTGTTGTCCACAGAGATTTGCCAATAAAGATTTTCATGGATAAGCTTATAGCCTTTTTCATCAAAGGTTATACTGTAACATGTAATTAGATTTGCTTATTTACCCCACGATAAACAAAGAACGTGCCAATGTTCAAACCCTTCTCATGATACATTTGATGAATTAGTTGTTTATTATTTCTGAAAGTCCTGTTCTTCATTTTTTACACATGAATCCAATGGCCCTCAGAAGTGAATAAAATATTTTGGAATTTTGACAACTTTTTTTTCTCACATCCAGTCAAAACATCATCCTCATATAAAAAAAGTTATACCACAGAATGACTCGTTCTTAAAATCTATGCAAAGTTGGTAAATAAATGATTTGCTTGGTTTGTTTTACAGATATGTTAATTCAGCACAAGCCTCTGGAAACTAAATCACACAATGAAAATTCTTGATATAAGCAGAGAGTGATTGTGGTTGAGAATAAATTGTAGGCCCATGTAAGTACTGGAACTTGCAGAAATGAAACTTTTCAGAAGATAATTGAAAGAAGATTTTTTATTGCTTTTCTTTAATTCAACTTATGAATTAGGAACATATATACAAATTAAGAGCAGGAATAGGCCACATAGATGATATTCTTTAAAAACATTCAAAGACTCTGCTTCCACTGTCCTTTGAGAAAGAGTTCCAAGAGTCATGACCCTGTGAGAGAAAAGATTTTGCCTGATCTCTGTCTTAAATGGGCAGACCATTATTCTTAAGCAATGACTCCCTAGTTCTAGATTCTCCAACAAGAAGAAACATCCTCTTCACATCCACCCTCTCAAGAACAATCGGGATCTTTATGCTCCAATCATGCCCTTTCACTCCTGTGAACTCCACTGGTTACAAATCTAATCTGTCCAACCTTCCTTATCCAGTAAGTCAACCTCCCATTCCATGATACCATGATACAGGGTTTGAACCTGAAACGTCAACAATTCCTTTCCCCCTCACAGATGCTGCTCAACCCGCTGAGTTCCTCCAGCAGATTGTCTGTTGCTTCAGATTCCAGCATCCGCAGTCTCGTGTGCCCATTCTACATATCAGTCCAACAAGCCTTGTCTGAAATGTTTCCAACTTATAAACAAACTCCCTTACATAAGGAGACCAGTACTGTACACATTTCTGCACACATTACTCCAGATGTGGTTTCACCAGTGCCCTATATGATTGAAGCCAGCACTTCTTGCTTCTGTACTAAATTTCTCTTCCAATAAATGATAATATTCTTTATTTTTCCTAATTAATTGCAGTATCCACATCCAAGCCTTTTGGGAAACATGCACAAGGTCACTCAGTTCACTTTACATCTCAGAGCTTTGCAATCTCTTATCATTTAGATAATAAGATTTTTCCTTCCAAAATGAACAACTCCACCTTATCCTGCATTATCCTCTATTTGTCACATCTTTTCCCACTCTCTGTATTGATCTAAATCACTTTGGAATCATGTCTTCTTTACAATTTCTTAACCATCTTTGCATCATCAGCAAACATAGCACCCATACCTTTAGTGCCTTCACCCAAGTCATTTATATAAATTGTAGAAAGTTGAGGCCCCAGCACCAGTCCTCGTGGTATACCCTTCACTACATAATTATTTCTCACAATTCTTGTGCTTTTTTCTTACGCTTAGAAGGAAGCCACTTGACCTATCAAATCTCCGCTGGCTCTCAAAGCATTCCAGTTGGTGCCATTTTGCTACTTATTTTCCTATAACCTACAATTTATTACATGCCCATCACCTTGATCAATTCACACTGTCCTCCAGGATGGGGGAGTAAATGTAGGGGATCCCACACGGTCACATGGAAAACGTACAGACTCCACCTGATGTCAGGATCAATCCCACATCAAAGGACCTGTGCAGTGATGCTAACTGCTTCACTGTCTCATCAATCAGAAAATAACTCATTAATGCCTACTCTTTACTTCCTGCTACCCTACCCATCTTTTATCTATGCCAATATGTTACTTCCTACACTGCAAGATTTTACTTATCATAACAACTTTTGATGTGACAACTTATCAAGTGCCCCCTGAAAATCTAAGTTTCGTATATCTACTCTAGTTTTCCTTTAGTATATCCACAACACATCTTCTTCAAAGAGCTCCAATAATTGGTCTAATATTATTTTCCCTTCACAATATCCCCTCCATGGACTCTGTCTATACCTCTCACTGCCTTGGTAAAGCAGCCAGCATGATCAAAGACCCCACTCACTTGGATCATTCTCTCTTCTCTCCTCTCCCATCAGGCAGAAGATACAGGAGCCTGAGGGCACATACCACCAGGCTCAAGGACAGCTTCTATCCCACAGTGATAAGACTATTGAATGGTTCCCTTATATGATGAGATGGGCTCTTGATCACAATCTACCTTGCTTGACCTTGCACCTTATTGTCTATACCTGCAATGCACTTCCCTGTAGCTGTGACACTTTACTCTGTATTCTGTTATTGTTTTTACCTTGTACTATCTCAGTGCACTGTAATGAATTGATGTGTATGAACGGTATGCAAGACAAGTTTTTCACTGTACCTCAGCACAAGTGACAATAATAAACCAATACCAATACCAATACCAAAACTATTTTGACTTTGCCTATTGTCTTGAATGTTTCCAATTACTTGCTATAATGTTTAAAAAAAACAGCTTCTAATATTTTCCCTATCACAACATGTTAAACTAACTAGTTGGCAGTTTCCTGCTTTCTGACTTTCTCTTTGAATAAAGGAGCTATATTTGCTATTTTCCAATTTAATGGAACCTTCCCTGAAACTAGGGAATTTTGCAAAATTAGAATCATCGTATCAACTATCTCACCAGTCACTTCTTTTATGACCTTCAGATGAAGTCCAGCAAGATGTGAATACTTGTCAGCTTTCAACTCCAACAATCTGTTCGGAATCACTCCCTTGCTGATTGTAAGTTTCTTGAGCTGCTCCCTTCCCCCCACACCCCAGAACCCAACTTTATCATCAACAACCATGTAGCCATGCTTAGAAGAACATTCAGTGATTCAAGTATTACGAAGCAACATGCAGTGGATATCACAAGACTACAGTGATAATTAACACGGCTCTCAGATCACTCTGTTCTAATGCTATTATTGAATGTTGAGATGGAATCCTTCACATTATGGCTTGATGAAAGCAGTGATGTATGGAGATAATCTGCAAATTTTACTGTCTTTTTTTTCATCAGCAGAAATTTGACTTGGGATACTAAGGAAACTTGTTTGTCATGACAATTCTACTGCAAATGTTTTTTTTTCCCTGGTCAGCAACCTTTTCTTGAATAAATAAATTCCATTCAAACACACAGTTACATTATCGTCACATAGAGCCAGCATGTGCATGTGGTAAACTGAAGGGCTCAATAAACTGATTCTGATAAAAAAATATGGTAGTTGTTTATGTCATGTGCTAATCTGGATTCTGAGGAAAGATTATTTTGTCTGAAAGGATATGGCATAACTAAGGGAATACTAGGAATTCTGTTAAACTGAGTAAAGAGAAAAAGAGAGAGTGGCAAGGAAGGTTTTGGATGTACTGCCAACATTCAAATTACGTGCAGAATCACAGGAAAAACAGAAGACGAGGTTTGCAGAGATTAAAGTTAAAACTCTGTGATCCAAATGCAGACATGTACTTACTGGTTGTAAACATGGCCTTGCCCCTTTTTGTGCAACTAAACATATTGTTAAGGCAACAACTTTCTTCAAAATGTGATTACAACTACTAAAGCATTTTTCACAAAATTGACATTGGTGTAGGGAACTTTTCAAATGACTTAGGAAGACAAAACCTGTTCCTGTTTCACAACTAAATGGTATATCATAAATTACATCACCATTTTCCACTGATCTGATAAATTTCCATATAGCAGCTGCTTGTAATTCTCAGAAGAGACAAATTCATAATCCAGAGAGCAAACTGCTGGAGGAACTCAGTGAGTCAAGCAGCATCTATAGAGGTAAAGTTGACGATTCTGGTCCTGATGTAGAGTCAAGATCAGAAATGTCGAACATCCCTTTTCCTCCATAGATGCTGCTCAACTTGCTGAGTTCCTCCAGCAGTCTGTTTCTTGCTCCAATTCTCTTGTGTCTTCATAAACCAACTTTGAAAGAGGCAAATCAGACGACTGCTCTCTCTAAAAGATTGATAATCATTTTCAAATGTCTGGAAAGATTTTTGGTATCTATCCCATTAGTGGCAGCAGCTGAAAAAATGGATGAGCTCGTTGAAGACTGTTCTGATTCATAAAGTCTGCAGAACCGTGAATGTTGGAAATGCAAGACAAATGTGTGTTGGGATCACCGGAAGAGCTTTCTCATTTGAAGTCTGCTATTGTTGGATCTGACCATTTCCCTCTGTTATGAAACTTTTCAAGCACTTTCAATGCTTCCACCAGCAACAGGAAGAGTATGTTTCTTGGAAAACGCAATTAAGGACACTTTAAAGATTGCCACTGTCTTGTGAAACTACATTGACATTTCTGATAAATTGCAAAGTAAGTGTGATTAAGACTGATACCTGTTCCATTCACATCAATATTATCTTCTGCCCAGATTCTGAAAAGTGAATGATTTAAAAGTGTTCAAGTGAATCCCCTCCTGTTAGTGGTGGGGAATTCCAACATCCACAGTTCCACAGTTGACAAAATGCTTACAAATAGTTGTCAGGGAATTTTGTACTTTCACATTCATGCTTGGGACTTCCAACATGCTGCAATGATGCAGGGAAATGCCTCCTGTCCTGCATGAAACTTCAAACAATTCCCCACAAAAATCTAGTTCACTATTTTGTGAACACCTTTCAACAAGTATTTCTGTACACAAGAAAGATATAACAGGATATGGGGTGTGTGTGGGGTGGGGAGGGGGGGGGTGGATTTTTTTTTAACTTTCCAGTGATTGCAAGCTCAAATAAATCCAAAAGTTTCCAGGTGATTCTGCACTAAGTTGTCGACTTTGTAGAGACACGTTGATATTTCGAAATATGCGCAGAGATCAATCCACAAGTCTTTGTGCATATATTTAAATTGGATAGTTGGAGGAAATGTACAATAACAAAGTTCAGTTTTACCATTTACCTGATCTGTTAGACAACTGGATTATTACGCTAGACAACTAACTAAACATTGAAATCCCACATGGAAGCATCAGTGGTATTTTCAACAACTGATTGACCGATTACCAACAGATCGAACTTAAATCAGTTCTGATATTAAGGTTGCAAAATATGAAGCAGGATTGTAATTTTCATCAAAGGAAGGTTTGAAATATTAACAAGATAATTTATTCTGGATTTAGAATATTCTGATAAGATACATTGTGAAAAACAGTGACATGTTTTGCCATATTAACTCCACTATACAACTCACCAAAATTCAGAGGTCTGTGGATTATACCTATACACGTTCCACATTTGGCCATTCTTTGCCTAAAGAGGCTAGGATGTCAGGTCAAAGAATGGCTAAATGTTAGTGGATGTACCAAATGATGGTAGGTGGGGAAGTCACAAGGAAATTAATGTGATTGCTTTGATTTTGTTGTTGTAATGGTCAGATGAAGTCACTAAGTCTGAATGGGGTCTTAACATGATGTACAGTGTTGTATTTTACATACGGCCTTGTAATCCTTATGGATACAAGTTTGAATTCTCTTCCATTTCTGAAAAATCACAGTAATGCTCATTTTGCGACTAACCCTCTATTTCCTAAAAGCTACGCATCCCCAAACTACCCTCAATGTTCACACCAACATGAGGTTTATTCTGAGCACATTAATGTATCAATGTCACCATCATTCTGGAATCTTACTTCCACAAATACTTCACAATTTCCAGCTGCCATTTCCAAAGAACAACAGTAACCACCATTGCTTGAGAGTGTCTGTTGATCTGGTGAAATTACAGCAGGAAATTGAAAGATTCTTTGCCACATCTTGATTGAATGCAGAAAAGTTATATTATTTTTCTGACATCTCTGCAGACCAACGTTTCTGGAATAGCTGAATTTTCATTAAAAGCTGCTTTGTTTAAAAAAACATTGGGATTGCAAACGTGATCAATACAGAATCAAAACTAATATTGCTTGAAGAAACCCATCACCACATACACATTCTGCAAATGCAGATGTTTCACACTTATTAGGTAGGTTTAAATGCATTTCACTGAATGAATGTCTCACTGGACTTGAGTCCAGTGTTGATTGTTAGGCAAGTGCAGAACAGCCTTGAAAAGTCATATCATGAATTAGTTGTTCTTAGTGAGGCAAGGACAACAGGGCCCCAAGAAAATGAAAGATGTGGCGATGTTTTTTGTGGTATTGCTTGAGAGAATGAAAGGTTGACTGGCAATTAAGAGAGCACCTTAATACTTCATCTGAAAAATAGTATTTTTGGTTAATGTAGTTTGATACCACTCTACTGGGCAGTCAATTTAGATTTTCAGGCAAATCCCTTTATATGGGCTCAAACCAAAAATATATGACGTAAAGAGAGAGCTTTCAAATGAGCCACACCAACACATGGCATGGATTGTACAGAGAGAGACATGTCAACAGTTAGCTGTGTAAATGGCAACATCTCTCTGCATACCTCAGTGCAGCTTCAGAATTTCTAATGAACATTGAAGTCCTGAAGTTGCAGGCAGTTATTTTGTGGAGCTTTGAATTTAGAAACCTCATGAAGTTTTCATTGTCCACGGAGAGAGTGCAGACTATGGCATTTCGACACCAATTGCACTGAGAAGTCCACCAAACAATCTATGCCAGATTGGTCCTGGAGTTGGAATAAAATCTCCATTGAATTGAATGCAGGGGAAGGCTAACAGGGACACAGGTAAACTTATAGAATATAGAACATTACAGCACAGTACAGGCCCTTTGGCCAACATTTCATCCTGCTCTAAGATCTATCTAACCCTTCCCTCCCACATAGCCCTCCATTTTTCTATCATTCATGTGAATATCTAAGGGAATCTTAAATGTCCCTAATGCATCTGCCTCCAACAACTTCTGCCAGCAGTGCGTTCCACACACCCACCACTTCTTCTGTAAAAAAACTTACCCCTGACATCCCCCTTATATCTTCTTCCAATCACCTTAAAATTATGTCCCCTCGTGTTAGCCATTGTCACCCTGGGAAAAAGTCTCTGTCTATCCACTCGATCTATGCCTCTTATCATCTTGTACACCTCTATCAAGTCACTTCTCATCCTCCTTCTCTCCAAAGAGAAAAGCCCTAGCTCGCTCAACCTATCCTCATAAGACATGCTCTCCAATCCAGGCAGAATCCTGGTAAATCTCCTCTGCACCCTCTCTTAAGCTTCCACATCCTTCCTATAATGAGGTGACCAGAAATGAACACAATACTCCAAGTGTGGTCTAACCAGAATTCTATAGAGCTGCAACATCACCTCGCAGCTCTTGAACTCAATACTCCATCTAATGAAGGCAAACCTTAGTTAATTTAATTAATCCACAGTTAATTAAATAACATAATCAACTTGGGTGGCAACGTGAGAGCTCTATGGACCTCCTCTCTTGTGTACTCTACTGTTGACAACTCTGCTCTGGGTGGCAAGCTGCCATACAAGTATTATTGCTCTGCAGCTGAACTCAACTACATGTGGAACAGTAAACTCAGTGTCTCCTGAAGATGTTGAATATTGTCCCTCCTCACATCCACCAAGATGCTACAACACACAGAGAGGTGGTGCGAACTGTCAGTAGCCTACACTTTCCTGGCCATTGAAACATCTCTGAACCCTTAATGCACATGGTTTCAAGGAACCCATATTGGTCCTACTCCGCTTGTTTCTTTAAATTGTACAGTAACAATAAAGGGAATGAAGCCTGGACAGAAAACATTGTCTGAGGCAAGGCACTCATTCAGGACTCAGCAGTAAGATCCATAGACTCCACCTGTCTCAAAGAATATGGACAGTTCTAAACAGGATCCAGACAGGATGTTGACAATATGGCTATGTATTGCATGAGTGCAAATCAAACTCTCCTCAGTGAGCATGGTAACCTGGATTAAACAATAAACCATATTATCATAATCTGCCCTTGATACAAATTTGATGAAGAAATCTTTGAGGTAAACTCCCTCTCCAAAAAGGCCATACAGTGGCTTCTGAACTTAAAACTTAATTTAAAAATACTGCACAAGCCATATGCAAGAAGTAATTAATTTACATATTTTAAAAATTGTTTTTATTATTTAAATAACTGTAGGTGTAAGTATGTTTTTAATTTTAATAAAATTTTAAGATTTTTTTAATAGCTTGAATGGTTTTAAATAATTTTGGAATGTTTTTACTTGTCTCTGAATGGCTTTCAGAACCATTCAAAGTTTTGGATTCCTTGACATATTTATCATTTTGAACCACTTAAAAAAATCCCTTAATCTTCTCAGTTTGAGATATTCCATTCCTTGCCAATCTAAGCATTCCTATAAATTTAGCCATTTCATCCTTGGCATCATTGTGATGAATCTATTCTATGGCATATTCTACAGGACTGTGAAATCCCTCTGTTTTCAAGAAGCATACAGAATTTTTAGATGCAAATATGTCATCAACAAAGTGACTGGAGTTCAAAAGTATTTTTCTGACAATAAAATACTTGCCTTGGGGACGTGAAGGGTGTTATGTAAATCAGGCTCTTTATTTAACTCTTTATCATTCGCACTGGGTCATCATAAGCTGGATATTCATGTTCCATCTTCAAAGCATCATTTCATTTATTAATTTCCTATTAAATGTACAGCTACTATAATAACATGTATATTAATATCTAAATACCCTTGCTCCTCTGATGCTTTGAGAAGTTTTAAAGCATATTTATATTCTTACCCTTGTTATTAAAGTAATTAAATGGAACATTTCACACCTCATTAAATACAGTTGTCAATGAATGATCCCTTATTCAACAATATCGAACAAGCACCATAGCTGATGTAGTTTAACTATGCATTTACCTTCTTTAAATGGTTTATTCCATGAAACTTCTCATCACATGTAAATAACACCCGATTAATTCACATGTAGGTTTGGAGAAGTAGACCTTTATTTTAATAAAAGTCATTAAATACAAGGGGCTAGAAATAAACCACATTTTTGTTTGGCATTAAAACACAATTGAGTAAATCCCAAATACTGCTGTTGAAGGTTCTGGAAAACATGCACTATTCCTCTGTATCATTTGATAAACAACATTGTCAGGGTCTGTTATATATATTGCTATACTGTTTCAGTATTAACAGGCATTACTGAAAAGCTCTAATTGAGTTTCTTACAGCTGCTGGCACCAGTGAGATAGCTGATACCTCATGAACCATTCCTTAAAGAGCCAGCGGGTCACACAACATGGAAATACACCCTTCAGCCCAATAACCCTGCACTATCAAGCACCCAATTACACTAATCTCATTTTATTTTCCACTCATCCCATCACCTACCCTCAGATTCTACCAGTCACCTACACACAGGAGGCATGTTACAGTGGCCAATTACCCTACCAATCCACACGACTTTGGGATGCGGGAGGAACCTGGAGTAACCAGAGGAAATCTATGCGATCATACCACCATCTGCATCGAGTTGATTATAGGTAAAACCAAGAAGCCAAAATAGGCTGTAGTACTAGAGGTTTGGCTCCAATTTCAAAAAAAGACCATAAAGTCACTGAGTGTATTTTTTGTGTGAAACAGTGACAATTTTCAGCTGACGCCTGAGTCGTCTTTCGAATCAAGAGCTGTTATTAAGTGCTCTTCCGACCTCACTGAGCAGCCATACTATCTTGAATGGTCCTTATCCTAAACATCCATCAATGAACTAAATTGCAAGTATTCTTCAGTAGCCCCTTAGATGAGCACCTATAATGGAAAGTACTGCTTTTCATGATGTGCATTCAAATTCTAATGAGATTATTTCAGGATATAGCTGATGGCACACAAGAAAAGTGAATAATGCAGAATAGTATTCATAATTGTAAAAGGTTTCATAATTATAATAATGTTGATTTATTTTTTAAAAATGTCTTTTTTACTTAGTAAGCTCTTGTTGCGTGTCTTGCTTGCACTGAGCATGGAAATAGAGCATCAACCTACTGTTTATTGGAAAGTCCATGTCCATTTCAATAGTTAGTTCTAACGGTGCCTGTGATTGATTTTATTACAATGAATAAAGACTACTCTAAACATAATGATGCTTAAATGACCCTGCAAGTCTGTGAGTGAGTTAAGAAAGAGTGTGCAGAAAATGGTGGATGTTAGGGGTTTATGAGAATCTATCCAGCATCAGACACCATCTCAAGATGCCAATGCCTGACCTGTTTGGTCCAGTTCCTTGTGGGAAAAAGTAAATGAACTGTTCTGTTCAGGATTAGAAAGCTTCCATGGCCTCACTAATGCAGTCGTGACCAGGAAGCATCTGTGGCCTAAAATGACCCTGAGGCCAGGAAGTTGCCAGTGAAGATGACATTGCAGCCAGTGAAGATGACATTGACTTTGACAGTGAGAGTAAAATCTAGGCAGGTATGTGAGCTTCTACCTGAGGGTCTATGATGTCACGGATGTCAGTGAGAGCTGCCTTGTGGAGGTGGAGACTGCACAGTCATTGCTGCTCTAAGGGTGAGATAAGGGCATGGCTCCCTTTAAAGCCTGGACAGAAAAGGTCTTGGTTTCCTTATGCCTCCAGTGATGTGGTGTCTGGGAGGTGTCTTTTGCGTACACGTATCATTTGTGAAGTGGAGTGTTAGGTCCAGATAAATGCCTATCATAAGTCTGTTTTGATTCCAGAAATGTCTTTCAATTTGCAGGGAAGGGTCGATCTTTAGTTTGAACAGAATGCAGAAAAACCAGTGAACATGTAGAGTGATGTACAGCAGTTTGGGTATGAGTGCAAAATTAATGTAACGAGGAGACAATGTTTCCAACAGTCACCAACACAATCAGAAATGTGTACAAAATTGTTCTGTTCCATGTTAAAGTAATTTTCAACAACACAATGCTGTTTCTTCAGTTGTGTGAATGAATTTCATGCCCAAATTTCCCTCAACATTATTTTCCTTTATTTATAGAAAAAGTTGCCAGTCCGAATTAATGGATAATTAAACCAGCAGCAGTCATGGATAGTAATGTATTAAGCAATGAGCAAAATCATAAATTTACTAACATAAGTTTCAAAACAAACTTTCATTGTTAATCTAGCTGTATGCATAATCTAACTTTTCAAAGCTGCTTGCAAATCCTATGCTATGTTCTTGGAAGTGTGTCTCATGTTGTTACCTAATGCAATTGAAAACAACCACAACACATTTGAACTAGTGCCCCCCCTCATCCACAACTTTAACTTCTTCTAGGAGACAGTTATCATTTCCACTTTGACTCTGAGAGTGAAGTTAAGTCCAGCCCACACAGATGGACTGTCTGCAAGAAATATAAAATGAGTCGTGTACAAAATATCCTGCAGTTGCTGTTAAATTATTAAACACCCATTGAAGTTGTCGTGTGCCCTTTCAAACCCTTGTTGTATAGAAGTGCACCAAAACTCATCTTACAATGAATACTCACTGATAACTCCCCGGTGTGAACGTCTAAACAACCACTGAATCAGTTTAGGACATAGAACAATACAGCACAGGAACAGGCCCTTTGGCCCACAATGTTGCGCTAAACTACTTAAACTTAGTAAGTAAATGCCTATCTAAACTAATCCCTTCTGCCTACACAATGTCCACGTGTCTCCATTCTCTGCACATTCATGTGCCGATCAAAGAGTTTCTTAAGCGCTTCCATCATACTTGCCCTCCACCACCACCCCAGGCAGCACATTCCAGGCACCCACCACTCTCTGTGGAAAATACTTGCCCCACACATCTTCTTTGAACTTACCCCCACTCACCTTAAGTGGATGCCCTCTAGTATTAGACATTTCAACCCTGTGAAAAAGATATCGGCTGTCTACTCTGTCTATGCCTCTCATAATCATGGACATCAACTGCCGCTGGAAGGTCATCAACTCAGTGAAAGACGCCCTTTGGTCTGCCCGAAACTTGTTGGTCTCCCAGCACTGCGAGATGTCCGTAGGGGAATGCTGCCGACTGGCGCGTTCCAGGCCGCAGGAGTACGTGCTGAGGGACGCACTGAAGCTGGGTGCAGCCAACGCAAGGGCTCGGTGGGGAAGGACTACAGTTTAGGGTTCTTCTGCCACTGGAGAGGGAGGGGCGGGGTCAGGCGAGAAAGCCCCTTATATATTGTAAATACGGGACTGGGTAGCCCCCAGGGAGCCACACGAGTGGCATTGGTGCTGTGTGTTTTATATAATAAGGTAACACTAATGATGGATCCGTATATGAATGTAAAGGTTTGGACTGTTTTATTGTTGTATATAGTTTGTTTTTTATGATGAATAAAGTTTATTTTGGAATAAGAAAATATAAACTCCTATCAGGTCTCCCCTCAGCCTCTGCCGCTCATGAGAGAACAACCCTAGTTTGTCCATCCTCTCCTTATAGCACATGCCCTCCAATTTAGGTAAACCTCTCCTGCACCCTCTCCAAAGCCTCTACATCCTTCCTATAATGGGGCAACCAGAATTGAATACAATACTCCAGATGGAGCCTAACCAGAGTTTTATAAAGCTGCATCATAACTTGTTGACTCTTAAACTCAATGTCTCAGCTAATAAAGGTAAGCCTGCCGTATGCCACCTTTACCGCCCTATCAACCTGTGCAGCCACTTCCAGGGAGTTATGGACTTGGACCCCAAGATCCCTCTGCACATCAACACTGTTAAGGGTCCTGCCATTAAGAGTGTACTGTCCCTTTACATTTGATCTCCCAAAGTGCAACACCTCACATTTAGCCGGACTAAACTCCATCTGTTATTTCTCCACCCATATCTGCAACTTATCTATATCCTGCTGTATCCTTTGGCAATCTTCTACACTATTCACAACAGCACCAATCTTCGTATCATCTGCGAACTTACTAACCCACCCATCCATAGTTTCATCCAGGTCATTTATATATATCACAAACAGCGGCGGTCCCAGTATGGATCCCTGAGGAACACCACTAGTCATGGACTCCAGCCAGAATAAATCCCATCGACCACTACCCTCTGTCTTCTATGGGCAAGGCAATTCTGAATCCAAACGGCCAAGTCACTGTGGATCCCATGCATCTTAATCTTCTGGATGAGCCTCCCATGAGGGACCTTGTCAAAAGCCTTACTAAAATCCATGTCGACAACATCCACAGCTCTACCTTCATCAATCACCCTCGTCACCTCCTCAAAAAACTCAATCAAGTTAGTAAGATATGTCTTGCCCTGCACAAAGTCATGCTGATTGTCCCTAATTAGGCCATGGTTTTCCAAATTCTCATGAATCCTATCTCTAAGAATCCTCTCCAATAGCTTCCCTACCACTGATATGAGACTCACTGGTCTATTATTTCCAGGATTATCCCCATTTCCCTTCTTGAATAATGGAACATCAGCTGCTCACCAGTCCTCTGGGACCACGTCTGTGGCTAGAGAGGACGTGAAGATACGTATTGGTCAAGGCCCCAGCAATCTCATCTCTTGCCTCTCTCAATAACCTGGGGTGTATCCTTTCAGGCCCTAGGGACTTATCCACCCTAATGTTCTTTACGAGACCCAACATTTTCTTTTTCTCAAAATGCTCCAGCATATTAGCATGCTCTGCACTGATCTCACTATCCTCCACGCCCTTCTCCTTGGTAAATACCGATGCGAAGCACTCATTTAAGACCTTGCCCACATCTCTGCCTCCAAGCACATGTCCCCTCCTTTGTCCTTGAGTGGTCTTACCCTGTCCCAGTTATCCTCCTGCTCTTGATGTATGTATAGAATGTCTTGGGATTCTCTTTAATCCTACTTGCCAGGATCTTTTCATGGTCCCTCCTGGCTCTCATAATTCCCTTCTAGAATTCTTTTCTAGCTTCTTTATAATCCTCAAGGGCTCTGTTTGATATTAGCTTTGCATTTGTGGTTTTGTTTTCATTTCAGGGAGGACGAGGAGTTTTCAACTTCATGAAAAACTTTGGCCATGGCTTTCCTCCTCTTTTTAAGCTGGTCATAAAGTCCTGAGGTCATGGAGTTGTACAGCATAGAAACAGCTCCTTCAGCCCACCACATCCATACTTCCTGCTGTACCTATCTACACTATTCCCACTTACCCATGTTAGGTCCATAACCTTCTATGCCTTGGTGATGTGCAAACTTGTTTAGATGTGAACATCCTCTCACACAACTCATCCATCAAAACTATTGACCACTTCTTTCACATTAACATTCCCTTTCATGGGCCACCTCTGTGATCACCTCTGTGATATCATGTTCTCATGACTCTACTCATTTCTACTTGACTATGGCGCGACCTCTCCTCAAACAGCATCAGTACCAGTTATTCACAGTCATCTGAACTCTGTTATCCACCTTTCTCTATTTCATATGTTTATTCGTTTTGCTTTGATGAGATCCACTGCAAGCATGTGGCCATATTTCTTTGTGTACTAAGGCCATTAATATAATTTCAACTGTCTGTTTGATGCAGCATTTGAAAGTCGAAAGTTGAGTTCATTGTCATTTGCACAAGTACATGTGTGCACAGGTGCAGTGAAAAACCTCCTTGCAGCAGCATCACAGGCACAGAGCATCATATAAGCAGAGTTCACAAGAAAAACAAATTATAGACAATTTTTCCAAGAAAGAACAGAATTAGAACAAAAAAAAGTCCATTTTAGTGCAAATTGATTAAAGTGGTCATAGTGCTGCTCAACTCTAGTGATTTGTGTCAGTTGGTTCAAGAACCAAATGGTTGAAAGGAAGTGGCTGTTCCTGAACCTGGTGGTGTGGGACTTCAGGCTTCTGTAGCTCCTGCCCGATGGTAGCTGTGTGAAGATGGCATGGCCCAAATGGTGGGGATCTTTGATGATGGATGTTGCCTTCTTGAGGCAAGTGCCTCCTGTAGATACTACTGATGGTGGGAAGGGATATGCCTGTGATGTATTGGGCAGAGTTCACTACACTCTGCAGCTTCTTACATTCCTGTGCATTTGAATTGCCGTACCAGACCATGATGTAACCAGTCAGGATACTTTCAATAGTCAAAGTTTGTTAACGTGTTCAGTGACAAGCCGAACCTTCTTAACATCCCAAGGAAGTAAAGACATTGGCGAGCTATCCTTGTGATATATACAGTAAGGAAACAAAGCATGTGCCCCCAACACTTTGTGCTGGTGTTTATGCTTCACACCTCTCCTCACCTTCCGTCTACATTTCAGCTCTTCAATATAGATTCCCATTCCTATTTCTCTTGCATTTTAATTTCTTTTTAAAGGCAGCTGAGCTGGTTGCATCAGTAATATCCATGCCAGTGAGTTCAACATAAAAGCTGCTCCCTGACAAAAAATTTCTCAACACTCTGTTACTAACTGTCTTGTAATTATGTCAACTTTGTATGCAAATGGCAGTGCTGAGTCACGCTGGAAAGGGAGCAGAAAAGATTCATGGGGATATAACTGGGATTGGAGGGTTTGAGCTATAAGGAGAGACTGGATAGGCTGAGACTTATTTCCCTGAAGCACAGTCGGCTAAGGAGTGATCTCACAGAGGTTTACAAAATCATGAGGTGCATAGGGGTGCTGAAACTTTTGGAAAGCATCAGGTTGGATAAGTCACCGGGACCGGATGAGATGTACCCCAGGCTGCTGTGGGAGGCGAGGGAGGAGATTGACAATGATCTTTCTGTCGTCGATGGAGACGGGAGAGGTTCCGGAAGGTTGCAGGGTGGCGGATGTTGTTCCCTTATTCAAGAAAGGGAGTAGGGATACTGAGAAAAAAAGAGGGCTATGGGTAAGCCTAGTAATTTCTAGGGCAGGGACATGTTCGGCACAGCTTTGTGGGCCGAAGGGCCTAAATTGTGCTGTAGTTTTTCTATGTTCTATGTTTCTATGTTCTAGATAAGGAGAATGGTCACAGTCGTTTTCTCTGAAAACTTAGAGGACATAGGCTTAAGGTGAGAGGGGAAAGATTTAAAAGGGATCTGAGTAGAAACTTTTTCACACAAAGGGTAGTGGGTATATGGAACGAGCTGCCAGAGGAAGCTGAAATGGTAGGTACTATTACATTGAAAAGACAGTTAGGCAGGTACATGAGCACAAGAAATTCTGCAGATGCTGGAATCTGGAGCAATACACAGAAGATGGTAGATGAACTCTGCAGGTCAGGCAGCATCCATGGACGGAAATAAACAGTCGACGTTTTGGGCCGAGACCCTTCATCAGGACTGGAAAGGAAGAGGGCAGAAGCCAGAATAAGAAGGTGGGGGGAGGGGGAGGGGGAGATTAGGCAGGAACGTGGATAGGAAAGGTTGAGAGGGATTCGGGCCAAATGTGGGGAAATGGGACTAGGTCAAGTAGACAATTTGGTTGGCATGGATGTGTTGGGCCGAAGGGCCTGTTTCCATGCTGTATAACTTTATCACTCTAAATCTTGCTTGCTGTGGCAAGTAGTCTGAGGGGAGTTAGTATGGAGGTCAGAGTGTGAACTGGAATCTAAGATCAGTGCTCTGTACTGATATAAGATAAGACACTGATGTGATGATAAGATAAGATTTCTTTATTAGACACATGTACATCGAAACACACAGTGAAATGCATCTTTTGCATAGAGTATTCTGGGGGCAGCCCACACGTGTCACCATGCTTCTGGCGCCAAAATAGCATGCCTGTAACCCGTACGTCTTGGGAATGTGGGAGGAAACTGGAGCACCCGGAGGAAACCCACGCAGACACAGGGAGAATGTACAAACTCCTTACAGACTGTGGCCGTAATTGAACCCGGGTCGCTGGCGCTGTAATAGTGTTATGCTAACGACTACACCACAGTGCCTGCACGTACACTTACCATGCCTGCCCATTACTTTCAACTGTAGCAGGAGAAAAAACTCTCAGCACTTCATTGACATTTTTAACAGTCTTGCTGATCTGTGATGCTATTACAAAGAGATAGCATACTGCACAAGTTGGAAGTCTGAAGTAAAACAGTCTATTCTGAACGTGTGCTGCAGTTCAGACAGCATCTGTGGAGGGAGAGTGAAACCACTGATGTTTCAGGTAGATGGATTTTCATTAGAAGTGGGAAATAATGGAAAGTTTTAGTGATGCAACAGCGCTGAAGCACGTAGTGAGAAAAGAAGTTGGGGAGAGGTGGAAAGCAGGAAAGGAAAGGGCCACAATACGGTGGAAGATTATTTAGATGGCAAAAATTGATGAGGCAAGACAAAAAGGGATGTTGCTGATTTGTTTACCTGTGTCCCTTGATCACATATCACCTTTGCCCCATTCAGTTTCTTATTTTCTAATTGGTGCAGAATGTTTTGTGAGAATGGCCAGACTGATAATCTAAAAGATTTCTGAGCTTCCCAAAACCTGAATTTCCTGGAAGATCTTTGCCACTGTCATTCTAATTGAAGTCCAACAACTCCTCATGGAATTCTAGCACTGCAGTGCCAGCTGCTTGTGGTTTCCCAGGGAGTCATGCTCAGGAGAACCCACCTACTTACCCTGCACCAGATTCTACCTCAAGATCATCTCTAAATGAAGAAACTTTTTCACCAAGGGCTCCCAAGTTGATAAGTATGCTTCAGGTTATTTACAAACTCAATTGAATTAATTGAGTTAGTTTAAATGTATTTAATGTATTTAAATGTATTTAATATGTATCTTATCTTAATGTTTTCTTGTGTCTTAATAACTTTGCATTGCTAGACTGAATTCTAGGTTAATGAGGTGGGTAAAGTTTCAGTTGGAGATCATTGAGAAAATAGTGATCACGACATCATAAGATTTAGTTCAGTAACATGCGCAAAAAGTGCTGGAGGAACACAACAGGTCAGGCAGCATCTACGGAGGGAAATAAACAGTTGACGTTTTGGGTCAAGGAGTCCTGATGAAGGGTCTCGAGCTGAAACGTCGACTATCCATTTCCCTCCGTAGATGCTGCCTGACCTGCTGAGTTCCTCCAGCACTTGTTGTGTGTGTTGCTCCAGATTTCCAGCATCTGCAGAATCTCTTGTGTCTCAGATTTAGTTCAGTTACAGAAGAAGGAGCAACTTAAACCACGGATTTTGCTCTGGAAGAAGGCTAATGTCAATGGGATGAGAATGGATCTGGCTGAGGTAACTTGGAACCAAAGGCTGATAATTAAAACTGTAGGAGAACAGTGGGTTGCTTTTAAGGAAGCAATGGCTCAGATATATTTGAGGAACACTCCCATGAGGAGCAAAGGAAGATTAAACTGATCCAGAACTCCCTGGATGATGGTTGAGATACAGAGGAAGACTGCTTATGATAAATGTCAGATTGTAAATACCAGAAAAAATCAGATTAAGCACAAAAGAATCAAAGGGAGGTGAAAACTAAATTAAGAGAGACAAATAGAATGCATGAGAAAAGTTTCAGACACCGGCTCTCTCCCCTCTCCCCCATTTGGCCCTGGTTCCCTCTCCCTTTCACCTCTCCCATAATGGGTCCCATTGTCACCTTCCTTAGTTATCAGGTTTCAGTACTGGTATCCTTTGGGTTCCTGCTGATCACCAGCAGCTTGTCTCCACCTTTACTTTCCCTTCCACCCTCATGGCTCCATCTTCCTCTTCTTTGGTCTTCCTCCATTTATCATCCACCGGCCTCTGTCTCCCAACTCCACCCTCTCCCCCTCCCCTACCCAACTCAATCTGCCTGTCATCTAACCACACCCTCCCAGTCCACCAATCACCTCTGGCCTCTGTCTCAGCACTCCCCCTCTCCACTTTATACTGGCCACCACCCCCGCCCCCTCCACTCTCAGCCTGATGCACAGTTCCAACCCGAAACATCGACAATTCCTTCACCCCCAACAGATGCTGCTCGGCCCAATGAGTTCCTCCAGCAGATTGGTTGTTGCGTGAGAAGAGTTTAGCTGACAACAAAAATGAGAATCCAAACGCATTCTATCACCATACAAATAGAAAATGTCAATGCATAGAGGAGTGGGGCCTATTAAGGACAAAAATAGAAACTTACACATAACTGCCTAGGGCAGCATTAAAGAGTATTTTGTACCTGTTTTCACCAGGAAAGAGGGTGCTTCCAAAGTCATAGTGAAAGAAGAGCTAGTTGAGGTACTAAATACAATAATATTAGAAAAACTGGGTAAACTGTATGCAGGCAACTCAGCAAGATCAGGTGGGATGCATCCAAGGATTTCGAGGGAAGTACCAGAGGAAATCACAGGGCACAGACCGGAATCTTTCAATGCTCTTTGGATAAGGGGTGGTGCCAGGGAACTGAAGAGTAGTGATTGTTACTCCTTTGTTAATAAAAGAGAGTAAGGAGAAGCCCAGCAACTACTGGCCAGTTAGTTTAACTTCAGTGGTGGGAAAGCCTTCGGAAACATTGATTTGGGACAGGATTAATGGATTATTGAGGAAGATGGACTAACTAAGGCAATTTGATAGAATTTTTTGATAAGGTAACGGAGTTGATGAGGGCAATGCAGGCGATGTGATGTACTTGACAGCTTTTGGTAAAGTGCCACATGACCAGCAAAGCTGAAGCATGTGGCATAAAAGGGTCATTACTAACATGGATATAAAGTTGGCCAAGTAACAGGCAATAGAGGATTGTGGTGAATGGTTACTTCTCAGACTGGAGGAAAATGAATAGTGATGTTCCACGTGTTAGGACCACAGTTTTGTTTTCTGTATTAATGACCTAGACTTCGAATACAAGCCGCAATTTCCAAATTTGTGTATGTCACAAAAGTGGGCAGTATTGAAAACTGTCTACATCAATGGTGCTGAGGTCAAGAGGCATGAGCGCTTCAAGTTCCGAGGAGTGAACATCACCAATAGCCTGTCCTGGTCCAACTACATAGATGCCACAACCAAGAAAGCTCACCAGTGCCTCTACTTCCTCAGGAGGCTAAAGAAATTTGGCATGTCCCCTTTAAAACTCACCAACTTTTATCAATGCACCATAGAAGGCATCTTATCTGGCTGCATCATGCTTGGTATGGCAACTGCCCTGCCCACGACCGCAAGAAACTGCAGAGAGTTGTGGACACAGCCCAGCGCATCACGGAAACCAACCTCCTTCCATGTACTCTGTCTATACCTCTTGCTGCCTTGGTGAAGCAGCTAACATAATCAAAGACCCCACCCACCTAGGTCATTCTCTCTTCTCTCCTCTCCCATCAGGCAGAAGGTACAGGAGCCTGACGGCACATACCACCAGGCTCAAGGACAGCTTCTATCCCACTGTGATAAGACTATTGAACAGTTCCCTTATACAATGAGATGGATTCTTGACCTCACAATCTACCTTGTTATGACCTTGCACCTTATTGTCTACCTGCAATGCACTCCCCTGTAGCTGTGACACTTTACTCTGTATTCTGTTATTGTTTTTACCCAGTGCTACCTCAATGCACTGTGTAATGAATTAATCTGTACAAACGATATGCAAGACAAGTTTTCACTGTACCTTGGTACAAGTGACAATAATAAACCAATACCAATACCAAACTGTGAAGAGAGTATTAATTGCAGCAGGACATGAACAGGCTGACAAAATGGGAAGATATATGGCAGGTGGAGTTTAAAGCAGAGCGATGTGAGATGAATAAAGGATACTGTTCTATAAGGAATCTGGGAGCAGAGGGATCTCAGGGTATCTGTGCACAAACCATTGATTGTGGCTGGGCAGGTAGAGAAAGTGGTTAATAAAGCATTCACAATATTGGGCTTTATCAATGGAAGAATACAGTATAAAGGCAGGGATATCATGTTTGTTCTTGATAAAAACCCTGGTGGGTCCTTAGCTTAAGTATTCTGGCTTCCTCATTTTAGGAAGGATGTGGAGGCACTTATTAGGGTACAGAGGAGATTTATAAGAGTAGTTCTTGGGACAGTGATTACAAGGATAAATTAGAGCATCTGGGACTATTGCTTTTGGAGAAGAGAAGGTTGAGGGGAGATCTGATCTGATAGAAGTATATAAAATGATGTGAGGTTTGGACAGAGGGGATAATGGGAATATTCCCATTGGTGAAGAGGTCAATGATTACAGTTAACATGTATAAAACAAAGTGGAAGAAAATTAATAGTTACATGAGGAAAAGCATTTTTATACAATGTGGGGTTGTAGTCTGGAATGCATTGCATGTAAATATGATGAAGGAGGTTCCATTGTGGCCTTCAAGAAGGAATTGGATAAATATATAGTGAGCAACAATTCCAAGGCCACAGAGAAAGAGCCAATGGGTAGAACTTGTGAGTTGCTCTGGTGGAGACCAGGCATGGAAGCAGTGTGTCAAATGGCCTCCTTCTGAACTCCAATCATTCTATAATTCTGCGAGTTTTTGGTTATTACTGAATGTTCTGTTAATGAACAAATTCATGTTTCAGGAACTTCATCTGAACTGTATTTTCATACTTGTTTCTGTCCAATTGTGGTCCCAGCATTTACATTTATGTTTCTACATTCCTACAATATGAGTAACTACCTTTCCCTCAAATTCCTGCATTTTACAGCATTTTTGATAATTTCTTACCAATTTTGCCATTTCCAATAATTACCATTGTTCTTAAAATTTAACTTAAATGTGACATGCTATTAGTTATCAAATATTTTTCTGCTATCACCAAACATTACCTTTTATAGTTTCTGTCTCTGTATGCTCTGCCACCATTTCTTTGAGCATAAATGTCAATATCATTGTTGGTTCTGACGTTCCCAGTTCCTGGTTGAGTTTATGACCCATCTCCTGCACTCCACTTGGGATTAGGGTGGAAATTTATCAGCTTGCGAAGGATTTTCAATTCCAATTTACTTTAAAAACATGAGGTAGATTTTTGAAATGCACTTTCCAGCTGTGGAGTTTCATGCAACTGACCCCATATATCTGGAGTATTGGAATGCGTTTCCTGACCATCAGTGTTAATGGCTGAATAATTGGGAGGGCATGTTGACTCCCACATATGAATTCCAAAACGTGCTCCAGTCACTTGAAACTCAGCACTGGGAACTGAAGTCTCAAAAAAATATGATCCAAATTAAACATGCTTTAGGTTCTGCAAAACTCAAATATGCAGACTGTTCCTGAAATCCAAAATGTGGAACAATACCAAAAATTGCTCTATTTATAGAATTCTTCAAATGCAGGTCTTTATTATTCTTTTATAACTCATCGAGGTGAGAAGGGCCATCCTGGGGAATTGGACAATTTTCTACCTCTTGTATCCAATGTCAGCATTAAATGTAAATATGCTATTGTAGTTGTAAAAGGCATCCCAAATATAGAAAGGTAATTAGATTGTATTATAGACACAAGGAATGTCTAAATGTTATTTTAATAAAAAACAGGGCAGCCAAGGTTACTGTGACTTACAAAGACAGGTGTATTTAGTCAGGCCTCTGGATTCCTGATTACCTTGAGAAAAAGCCATATAACTTTGTCAGCCTTGCCTTGGTTTTAAATTCCTTGCTCTAAGTCAGAAGGTGGCGTGAGCTCCAGCATGGAAGTTTGATTCGCCATCTAGCAAATGGATGTAAGGATAGAAGCCAACCTTGCCCACTACTCCCCATTACACTTCATGGGTTCCGGCAATCCATTAAGTGGGTTGTTGCAGCTCATTAAATGCCATTTGGGACCACTCACTTTATTAACAGGTAAAAAGGTGATGATGAGCATCAACTGACTGTCAAAGTTGTAGCATAACGGACTGTGATTCCTTCCATTGACTCATGTGAGAAGAGTTATTGGAAGCCTAGTGAGGTGAGGACAGAAAAAATAAGTTTATTTCCACATTTCTCATTCTCCGGAGCATGTTATACAGATATTGTTCTAGTAATATTGGTAGGCTTCTGATAACACACCAAGGAGGACATTTTAAATATATTATCCAGTTGTCTAAGGTTGGCATTTCATCTTGGATATAGCCTGCCCATCTGTCAGCAAAATTGTATTCAATATATAGATATCAGAATGTTCTGTCCTCACTTGTTTGTCTCGAAACTTGACAACATCTTAATAAAGAGGGGCAGGCACAGTAGTGTAGCGGTTAGCATAACACTATTACAGTGCTAGCGACCCGGGTTCAATTCCGGCCACTGTCTGTAAGGAGTTCGTACGTTCTCCCCGTGTCTGTGTGGGTTTCCTCCGGGTGCTCCAGTTTCCTCCCACATTCCAAAGACGTACTGGTTAGGAAGTCGTGAGCATGCTATGTTGGCGCCAGAACCGTGGCGACACTTGCGGGCTGCCCCCAGAACATTCTACGCAAAGATGCATTTCACTGTGTGTTTTGATGTACATGTGACTAATAATGATATCTTATCTTATCTTAAAGCAGTACATTTCATTTGAATTTAGAGGGCAATCTCTCTTTAACACTTCAGTAACTCTTCAATATTCCTGATGGTAATTACAACTCTTGCTTATCAGTTGAAATGTCTGTCAGTGTGTTTCTCTTAATACTTTAGAGGCAAAGTTTAGAAGCCGTGAATGAACAGAAGAGCAGAGAGGTTCTGAGGTTCAGGTATTCGAATCTTTAACAGTGGTCTGAAAAATTGATAAAATGACAAATAGAATCCTTGGGTTTATACGTAGGTCAAATACATAAGTAAAGAAATAATATTAGAGTCATAGAGCAATACAGCACAGATACAGGCCCTTCAGCCCATCGAGTCCATGCTGACCATAGTGCCCACTCAGCTGGTCTCAATTTCCTGCGTTCCTCTAAGCCCCGCCCCTGCATGTACCTATCCAAGTGCTTCTTAAATGATACTATTGTACCTGCCTCAACCGCTTCCTCTGGCAGCTCGTTCCATGTACTCACCACCCTCTGCGTGAAAAAGTTGCCCCTCAGGTCCCTTTTAAATTTTTATCCCTCTCCCCCTAAATCTGAACAAACTGGTTGTTATATCCTGGTTAGAGTACTGCATCTGGTTTTCACCTCCCTACTTCGAAAAAGATGTCAAAGCATGATACTAGGGAAGAATTTAGTTCTGTTGATCAATGGTAGGAATACGGACATATTCCCCACAATTGAGAAGGATGGAAGTCTATCAGATAGTTACATCCAAAATTTGATAAAATTATATCGACAATTATATCAGTGAGATAGTAACTGAAAGATAATGAATTTAAGGTAACCACAAAAAATCAAGGAAGGGATTAGAAGAGTTTTTTGTGCTCTAAGCTGTTGGTGGATGAAATGTTCTCACAGTCAGTAGTGGAAGCAAATCGACAACATCCATAATGTTATTTAAGAGGAAAGGTGCAAATACTTGAAAAATAAAAATATTGAAGTGAAATACATGGGGAGAAAATGGGGGAATGATGCTAAATCTTTAAAGCTTAAGGACAGCTTCTATCCCACTGTGATAAGACTAATAAATGGTTCCCTTATACAATGAGATGGATTCTGACCTCACGATCTACCTTGTTGTGACTTTGCACCTTATTGCACTGCACTTTCTCTGTAGCTGTGACACTTTACTCTGGACTGTTATTGTTTTTACCTGTACTACCTCAAATCACTCTGTACTAACTCAATGTAACTGCACTGTGTAATGAATTGACCAGTACGATCAGTATGCAAGACAGGTTTTTCACTGTACCTCGGTACAAGTAACAATAATAAACCTATACCAATACCAATGAGCCACGTAGACTCCCTCAGTACTCCAGAATTTTGTGAGTTGGGGAGTGACTGAGGACCAGTACTTGGAGCCATTAACTTAAACGTCTGAATTCTAAACTGCTGTGGTATATGTTATATGTCGCATGAGTTCCTTATGCGACCCAAGGTGTTCCTCTGGCTGTTCTGTTTATTTGAACAACATTAAACCTTTTCTTATGCATTGTGCCAACTTTTGCTCTTCCTGGAAAGTGTTCAAGCACTTTTCTCCCAGCTGTCCCTCCTCTTAGCCATATTTTTACAAAGTAAGTCACTGTTTTCAATTGAGTTATGTCTCCTGCCTTCAAAAATGTATCTCCCTACAGCCTGGTCTGTAATAACAAATAATGAATTTTTGCTCCTGTCATGCTAGTGATAGAAAAATCATCACAGCTGCAACAACAGATACACTTCTTTATCAATGCTAAATGTGCTGTAGGCTCCTGAGTCATGCCTATCAACACTTACTCAGCAAAAAACTCTTAACTATCAGTTAACCCCCACTCAATATACAGTGACCTTTATTTGTGTGCTGACAGAATATTTTCAAATCCGACTTTATACTGAGTCATGCAACATTTAATGTTTGCAGCAATTTTTTCAGGTTATATATTGGTCACATTATTTGAAAATGGAGCTCTTAGAAATTAAATTTATAAATATATACAAAAAAGCCTGCTTAAAATAGCATCAAAATTGAATAAAGCACAAAAAAATTGAAGGAATAAATGAAAGGGAATAGAATATGATTAAACACTTAAGACTGTCAACGTTTTAACTTCTGAAATAAGCAAGTAGAATTGATGACAGGTTTGTACCTCACTATTGGTTTATAAAAGCTCATCCTCCTAAAATTTAATAGGTAAAGGCTAATTTCTGTACCAATCCTAACCAAATCCTGCAGCATGAGATTTTGTGGAAAGCCTCTCTGTGGTTTGGACAACATTAACACTAAAATTGCTGTATTGAACAGCAAAGGATTAGTGGATTTACTGTTGTTTAGAAAAATTATACATTTAAACCTGATTATATGCAATTTACTGTGCTTAGCTTGAGTTCAAAATAACATATAGATACCTCATCTTCTTTTCATTAACCAGGTGTTAAATTAAGAACAGCTAAGTGTTAAACAGGTTGTTCTGAATTCATGTGATGAGAGTTGACACTTGTCCTGTAATTCCATTAATCTGAAGCTGGTTAATGCCCAAACCTGTTGAAATAGATTTTGCTGAAATACACAAAGGATCAAATGAACGTGCTTCCTGACTGAACATCAAATGAACAAGTAACAGGCCTTCTACTCATCTGCAATGATGAGGTTGCTTTCATTTTAAACAGAAATACACAAGTTTTTCATTAAAAATTATGAATATAAACGCAAAACTAAATAAGAAAGCTATTTACTTTTAAATCTCAAAAATGTTCATGATGTTAAATACATGGAAACTGATGAGTCCATGTGACACAGGTGGTAATTCCAAAAATAACAATTTTGTGGAGAAAGTGTGCAGCTTCATTGTAAAGCACCATGAGGTGACGTAAATGAGGTACTTTTGTAAAACTGTCTTAAATGGTGCAGTGTTGGTTAAGATGATAATGGATGCAAGCCTTGAAAGACTGCTTTTGACCTTCAGGTCTGTGTACCACTACTCTTGTTAAAATAATAAATCGGTAATAATTTTGTGGCATCGATTAAATTTTTACTGACAATTTAAAATACACATATACTAGTTTTATTGAAAGGGAAAAGGGAACAAATACTAAACTGAATGGAAAATTAACAAAATGAGATAAGGAAAAAAATAGATGTTAAGAAATAAAGGTTGGAGAACAAACATAATTATTTTCCATAAGGTCAAAGATAACTTATCAGATTTATTGGCTATATAAACACTTTGAATCTGTCTATCTAATTTCAGCTGATCATATATATTTACAAAGGTTTTTATTACAGAAGTAAAATTAATATTCAGAAAAATGTTGAAAAAATAAGTTTTTTTTTGTCACCAAAATACAGATTGACAATCACCTTCTAAATAACCTTATTTTCAGCTTCAGAGGAATTAACCTCAAACTGACCTTGGGTGTAGAGTTAAAACTTTAAAGAGACATGAAACTGCCGTACTGTCATGCTTTAACAGCAGAATGGTGCACAATGCAGTACATGATAACAATACTCTTATTCTTATTACTTACTTTGTCCTCTGACTTTCTGTAAAGATTCCATTTGAATTCTGTTGTTGTTTAAACTAAACTAAAACATGCCTTCTGACCACTGCTGAATCAAAGCTTAGTAGCTTATTGAAAATAAAATAATTCTGGGAATAAATCCAGCCAGATAGGCTTTTAATTAACATCCTTTGCACTTTACTTGTTCATTCCAGCTGATGATGCTTGTGCACCTCCAGATATTATTTCTTCCCCTGACTCTACATGATACCATGCACCATGTCAATGCTTGCTCAGTCATAACTTCAGGTCTGCTCAGAACTGATGTGAGGTAACTGGCTACATTTTTGCCCTTTGGCTGGGTTCACAAACAATTACAGATGCAGTTTTGATCTCTATTAATTTCCGTTAAGGGGAGCAACGCACAAGGGACTCAGCTGATCAGGCAGTATCTCTCGAGAAAAGTAGACAGTCAACATTTCAGATCGAGACCCTTCATCTGGACTGAAAGATAGACGGGAAATAGCCAATATAAAATGGTGGAGGGAAGAGGTGGAGCAAGAGCTAGCTCGACTCCAGCTTCTGCAGTCTCTTATGTCTCAGTTAAAGCAATACCAGTTTGATCAATGTTATGTCATTGTAAGATGCAAGTACACATGTATTGGTCATCCATGTGCTATTAAATAATCTGAACATTCAGAAGATTAACTAATCTGTATTACAACATGAGATGGGGACACTTCAATTGCACATGTCATGAGATTAGTAATGTACAGCATTCTTCAGATATGCCATCAAATCAGCAAGCGAATGTTTGTTGATTTGATGGCAAATCTTTTGAAATGTGGTTTTAATGAGGTGTGTGAACAGAAAAATTTGCAATATCCGAATTGGTAGAAGGATTTCAATCTTACTGGATTATCTGGGAATCTGCTGGAAAAGACAGTTGATTTTATAGTAGATGTTCCATGTTACTTAATCAAAAGGTACTACTGTGCCCTGGTTTGCTCATGTTTGTCATATGTAATTAGTGTGGCTTTTAAGTTATACTGGGATTAAAGAATTTCTTATGTCTTTTTATGTATAAATCAGATTTTATTGAATTATAGCAATAAATGTAAATTTCCTCGCAGATCATTTTCCATGACATGGCAGTCTTTGCGTTGACTTTTATTTGTAATGGATTGCCTTTGCCATTGCCATTATGCCAGGCACGGTAGTGTAGCGGTTAGCATAATGCTTTACAGTTCCTGTGACCTGGCTTCAATTCTGGCCACTGTGTGTAGGGAGTTTGTACGTTCTCCCCATGTCTGCTTGGGTTTCCTCCGGGTGCTCCGGTTTCCTCCCACATTCCAAAGATGTACAGGTTAGGAAGTTGTGGGCATGCTATGTTGGCACTGGAAGCATGGCGACACTTGCGGGCTGCCCCCAGAACCCTCTACGCGAAAGTTGCATTTCACTGTGTGTTTCAATGTACATGTGACTAATAAAGATATCTTATCTTACCTTATCTTATCTTGGTGTCTTGTTTGCATTGGAGAGATACCATCAACTTGGTCTCTGCAAAATCCTCAAAATCCACCAGCAGGATAAGTGAACCAACAGTAGAGTTCTCTCCCAGACAAAAATCAATGGTATTGAGGTCCTAACTACACTCATTCAGCTCTGTTAGACAGGCCATGTTGTTCATGTGACTGATACCAGACTTCTGAAACAGATGCTGTTCTGAGCAGAGGACGAAATCACCAGACAAGTGGTTCAGGTTGACAGATGGAGCAAGTGATTCATAATTGTCCTCAAGCCCTCCGGGAAAAAAATGCAACATCCCCACTGACCCCGGGGAATCTCTGGCCCATGACTACTTAGAGAAGGAGCACTTGGAATGGCATGGAGAAGCTTGAGTCCATGCATTGGGAGAACATTGGAAGCTCAACATAAATGGTGGAGGGACTGCATCACCAGACAAACTACCCACCTGCACATCAATTCAGTCTCCTCCTGCCCTATCTGTGGTAGTGTTTGTAGTTCCCACATTAGCCTCTGCAATTACCACAGAACCCGCAGAACCAGAGTGGAAAAAAATCAGCTTTGATCCCAAAAGATTGCCTAAGAAGAACAAAGATTGGCACTGTATTCCTCCAAAATGAGATGGACTATGACCTCAAGATCTACCTTGTTGTGACCTTGCACCTTATTGCACTGCACTTTCTCTGTAGCTGTGACACTTTACTCTGTACTGTTACTGTTTTTACCTGTACTACATTAATACACTCTGTACTAACGCAATGTAACAGTGTAATGAATTGACCTGTACGATCGGTACGCAAGACAAGTTTTTCACTGTACCTCAGTACAAGTGACAATAATAAACCAATATCAGTACCAATACCAATTCTGTTTCTATTGGCTCTATTATAGTATGGGTAGTAAATCATACACCTCCAAATCATGCGGTCCATAAATTCTGTTTCAGGTTCTTAGCTTTGTTGAAAAATAGGATTATTAATTCTTTTTCTTGAGATTAAAAAATTACACCTATGACTTTCTTCCAGTCTTCAAAAAAAAACATTATACTTGGCTCTAATAGGGTTCTAATAGTAGTGATTTTAATTTCCCAAATATTGACTGGGACTACTCTAGTGCTAAGGAATTAGATGGGTCAGAACTTGTTAAGAATGTCCAGGAAAGTTTTCTCAAAACTTTCCAGTAGATAATCCTACTAGAGAAGTGGTTACACTTGACTTCCTCTTGGGAAATGAGGCTGGGCAAGTGATTGATGTGTCAGTGGGGGAACGCTTTCAGACAGTGACCATAATTCTATTAACTTCAACACAGTCAAGGGAAAAGATAGGACTGGTCCTCAAATTAAATTCCTAAATTGGAGGAAGGCTAATTTCAATGGCAACAGACAAGAACTTTCAAAAGTTGATTGGGAGAGGCTATTTGCAGGTGAAGGGATGTCTGGCAAGTAGGAGGTTTTTAAAAGTGAGATAAGAAGAGTTCAGGGTCAGCACGTTCCTAGTAGAGTGAAGGTCAAGGCCGGCAAGATTAAGGAAACTTGGTTGAAAGTGATATTGAGGGTCTGGTCAGGGAAAAAGAAGGCATATGTCAGGTATAGGCAGCGGGGATCAAGCAGGTCCCTTGAGGAGTATAAGGGATATAGGACTACACTTAGGAAGGAAATTAGGAGAGCAAAAAAGGGGCCATGAGATATCCCTGGCAGATAAAAGAGAATCCTACAAGTATATAAAGAATAAAAAGGTAGCTAGGGAAAGATTAGGACCCTTTAGGAGTCAATGTGGTAATCTATGTGTGGAGCCACAGGAAATGGGTGAGATCTTAAATTAATACCTCGTCTGTATTTACTGTGGAGAAGGACATGGAAGCCAATGAGGTCAGGGAAAGGAACAATGATATCTGAGAGCATGGAGCATATCAACATTACATAGGTAGAGGTAAAGGTGGATACATCCCCAGGGCCTTACCTGGTGCATCCTAGTATGTTATGGGAAGCAAGGAAGGAGATTGCTGAGATCCTGGCAGAGATTTTTGTTTCTTCATTAGCCACAGGTGAGGTATTGGAAGATTGGAATGCTGTGCCTTTGTTTAAGAAGGGCAGCGGGGAAAATCCTGGGAACTACAGACTTGTGAGCCTTCCATCAGTGGTGAGAAAGATAGTGGAAGGGATTCTGAGAGAAAGGATTTATTTGCATTTGGAAAGGCAAGGACTGATTAGGGATAGTCAGCATGGAAAATCATACCTCACGAATTTGATTGAGTTTTTTGAGGAGGTGACCAGGTCAGGGCAGTAGTTGTTGTCTAGATGGACCTCAGCAAGACCTGCATGGTAGACTGGTTCAGAAGGTTAGAATACATGGGACCCATGGTGAGCCAGGCAATTGAGTTACAAAATTGGCTTGGTGGTAGGAGGCAGAGGGTGGTAGTGGAGGGTTGTCTCTCAGATTGGAGGCCTGTGACCAGTAGAAATCAGTGCAGGGTCTCTTGTTTTTGTCATGTATATTAATGATTTGAATGAGAACGTACATGGCATAATTAGTAAGTTTGCAGATGACACCAAAATTGATTGCATTATGGACAGTGAAGGAGGTTACAACAGTATATTTATCAACTGGGAAAGTGGGTAAAGAAATGACAGGTGGAACTTAACTTGGACAAGTTTGAAATGATGAACTTTGGGAAGTTAAACAAGGGCAGGACGTACACAGTGAATGCAAGAGCC
The DNA here is from genome assembly GCF_009764475.1 of Pristis pectinata. NCBI lineage: Eukaryota > Metazoa > Chordata > Chondrichthyes > Rhinopristiformes > Pristidae > Pristis > Pristis pectinata. The sequence goes on from NC_067411.1 coordinate 93,276,222, forward strand.
CTGGGCAGTGTTGTTGAACAGAGAAACCTCAGGCTACATGTACATAGTTGCTCGAAAGTATCGACACAGGTAGACAGGGTGGTAAAGGAGGCATATGGTGTGCTTGCCTTCATCAGCTGAGGCATTGAGTAGGAGAGTTGGGATGTCATGTTACAGTTGTACAAAATGGTGGTTGGGCCACACTTGGTGTATTGTGTGCAGTTCTGGTCACCAGGCTACAGGAAACACGTGATTAAGTCAGAGAGGGTGCAGAAAAGGTTCACAAGGACGTTGCCTAGATTGGAGGGCTTGACCATAAGGAGAGATTGGATAGGCTGGGACTGTTTTCCCTGGAGCAAAGGATGTTGAGAGGTGACATGATAGAAGTATATAAAATTATGAGAGATATAAATGGGGTAGATAGCCAGAGTCTGTACTCCATGGTAGGGGTGTCTAAAACCAGAGGGGACAGGTTTAAAGTGAGGGGAAGGAGGTTTAAAGGGGATCTGAGGGGTAATTTTTTTCAAACAAAGAGTAGTTGGTATCTAGAATAAGCTGCTGAAGGAAGTGGTGGAGACAGGAACTAACAACATTTAAAAGGCATCTTGATAGGTACTCGAATGAGCAGGGCACAGAGGGAAATGGAAAGCGGGATTAGTATAGATAGGAATGATGGTCGGCATTGATGCAGTGAGATGAAGGACCTGTTTCTGTGCTGTACAACTGTATGATTCTATGATTCCATGAGAACTATTCACATTCATGATGAGTAGTGGGAGATGAGTTTCTGATAAGTCAGATTCAAATGATAACTATGTTCCCCTCTCCACAGTTACTGCTTGACCTGCTGGATATTTCCATTATTTTCAGTTTTCATCACAGATTTCCAGCATCCACATTATTTTGCCTGCAAAGTTTTAAGGTTGATTTCATTTTGTCCATAAAAAGCTAAACTTAGTTCTTGTTAACAACCACAATCATAATCTTATTTAAACATGACCTTCACAGTCATAACACACTGTACCAAAGACATATGGTACAGAACTATATCTTACTTTTTAATTTTTAACAAGTCTATTTACCATTTTGATAAGGCCCTTGAGCCTAAAATGTAAAAAGCTGGTACATTGTCATTTTTTTCTTTATCCCCATGCAGCTGATTATGAGTTCATATACTTTCAAACTGTAGCAGAAGTTAATCTTATTATTAATGTTAAAATATTTAACCCTCACTTGACACGTTCCTGTGATGCCAGGATGGAACTGGAAATCTCAGACAGAGAACCAATGTGCATCATTTTCCAAGCAAACTCATCACCAAACTCCGAGACCTGGGACTCAGCACTTCCTTTGCAACTGGATCCTTGACTTCCTGACCAACGGACCGCAATCAGTGAGGACAGGCAGCAACACCTCTGCCACAATCATTCTCAACACTGATGCCCCACAAGGTTTCATCTTCAACCCCCTACTCTACTCCCTATACACTCATGAATGTGTGACCAAATTCTGCTCTAACTCCATCTACAAGTTTGCAGATGATACCACCGTAGTAGGCCGTATCTCAAATAACGATGAGTCAGAGTACAGGAAAGAGATAGAGAGCTTAGTGACATGGTGTCATGAAAACAACCTTTCCCTCAATGTCAACAAAACAAAAGAGCTGGTCATTGACTTCAGGAAGGGGGGGGCGGTGCACATGCTGCTGTCTACATCAATGGTGCTGAGGTCAAGTGGGTTGAAAGTTTCAAGTTCCTAGGAGTGAACATCACCAGTAGCCTGTCCTGGTCCAACCACGTAGACACCACAGCCAAAAAGCTCACTGGTGCATCTAATTCCTCAGAAGCCTAAAGAAATTTGGTATGTCCCCTTTGACACTCACCAATTTTTATTGATGCACCATAGAAAGTATCCTATCTGGATGCATCATGGCTTGGTATGACAACTGCTCTGGCTGGGACTGCAAGAAACTGCAGAGAGTTGTGGACACAACTCAGCAAATCACAGAAACCAGCCTCTCCTCCATGGACTCTATACTCCTCCCTGCCTCGGTAAAGCAGCCAGCATAATCAAAGACTCCACCCACCCAGGACTCTCTTCTCCTCTGTCCCATCTGGAAGAAGATACAAAAGCCTGAAAGCATGTACCACCAACTCAAGGACATCTTCTATCCCACTGTTATAAAACTATTGAATGTTTCTCTAGTATGATAAGATGGACTCTTGACCTCACAATCTACCTTGTTATGACTTTGCACCTTATTGTCTACCTGCACTGTACTTTCTCTGTAGCTGTTACACTTTATTCTGCATTCTGTATTGTTTTATCTTGTACTACCTCAATGCACTGTGTAATGAATTGATCTGTACAAAGGGTATGCAAGACAAGTTTTTCACTGTACCTTGGTACAAGTGACAATAATAAACCAATACCGGATTGGAAGATTCTCTTTGGAGTTTGGCTTTAATACACATTATGCAGTGTTGACCTGATGTTGCTGGCTGTCAAAAAAGTGAAATGATTAACCACTCTCATCCTCAGTAATGGAAACCCTCACCTGATAAAGACAGACCAATTTTTCCTTTAAAAAGTCCATAACTTTATTTCACATTTGAAATCATTTTCTCTTCCCCAATTTTCCAGAATACAGTTTTGAAATTTGCTGCTCCTCTGAATATGATTTCATTTGAACAAAAGATAAAATCAGGTAATTATCACTGAAATTAAAAGGAGGAAAGCATAAAAGAAATATATGTTGGAACAGCGATAGGCCATTCAGCTTTCTGAAACTTTTCCACGGTTGATTGAACACAACAAAACTAAATAATGCAAAACAGTTTAAGAATAAGAACAGATGATGAGGTAGAACAGAATAAATAAGGAAGACTTTCACTTCCTAATCGAGAAGATCTGATGGGAATCACTAATTTAAAATGACTGAGGTTGTCAAGAGAGTGGTTAGGAGTATCCTGAGCATTTTTTAAGGAGACAGCTCACTCATTAGTCATGTCACAAAGATTAGACTCATTAAGGCAAATTTACTGTAATCCAGGAAACATCTTCGGAGAGATTATAACCTCTGTGAATGGGTTTAGAATCAGTTAGGGGTTAAATGTTCTGCTTGTGGCACCGTGACAGAAGCCCATTGGCTTCCACCCGAAGAAGTCAAATGGATGCATCTTTGGCTGAGATTATTTGGAAATTTCAACATGGTAATTGCTCACTAAGAACAATGTTACCAGCAGTTTGGGCTTTAACTTGTTGCACCATCAGTTCCCCTAAATCACAAGTGACACCTCAGTCTGAGCAAAGTAGCAGCTGGTTGGTGTTTTTTTGGAGTAGGGAGAAATGATGATGTGCTGAAGATAAATATTACAGGCTCTCAGCGGCTTTTTTCACAGATCACTCAAGTATGGAACGGTGAAATGCAGGACAGCTGTGTTACTGAGACTGGAAGCCAAACAGAAAGTCGTGGAAATGGCCAACAACTTATGCAGTGTCTGTGGAGAAAAATATACTCAGTTAATGTTACAGATGGATAACCTTGCAGTGGAACAGTCTAGTTCTGATACAACCAGAAAAAGCAAGTTTTCTTGAAATTGTTGAAGATAAGATAAGATATCTTTATTAGTCACATGTGCATCGAAACACACAGTGAAATGCACCTTTTGCATGGAGTGTTCTAGGGTCAGCCCGCAAGTGTCACCACGCTTCCGGCGCCAACATAGTATGCCTACAACTTCCTAACCCGTACGTCTTTGGAATGTGGGAGGAAACTGGAGCACCCGGAGGAAACCCACGCAGACATGGGGAAAACGTACAAACTCCTTACAGACAGCCGCGGGAATTAAACCCAGGTCGCTGGCGCTGTAAAGCGTTACACTAACCACTATACTACCATGTCTACCCTTTGACTTTAGGTCCGGAAGGCTGAAATGTGGCCGAATGGACGATGAAATGCTGTTCTTGATACTTACGCTGGGCTTCGTTGGCCTCATTGGAACTGCGCAGGAGGCCAAATGTCAGGGTGAGAGTGGGATGGAGAATTAATGTGACAGGCAAACACAAATTGAATGACCACTTTGCCAAATGGCTCCATTCAGATCACAGGGTGACCTGCATTTGGAGAATTGCTACTGTTATTGGTCCCAGGATCACTTAGGGCAATACATTCCAGATCACAACAACTTACAATTTTTTAAAACTAATTATTCATGTCATTTCTGGTTGTTTAGCTAATTTCCTTAAATCTGTCTGAATATCTCAATTAAATTTCTGTTAATCTTCTCTACTCTCAAGCCTAAACTTCTCTTGTCATTTCATGTAGTCTCTCATCCCTGGATCCCTTCAAGTAATCAACACTGCTTATGACCTTGACATCCTTCAGAAGTGTGGAGCTGAGAAGCAGATAAATACTCATTGAGACTTAACCAATGTTATAAACACCTTTCCTTTTACATGGCATGCCATCTGTTTGTAAAGATCTCGTAAGGTTTGGAAATAACTTTGTCAATGTGTTACGTCATCTTCAGAAGCTTACTATATGTTCAAACCCCACTAAACTTCAACCAATTTGTTTATTGTATCTCTTATACTTCCTACTAACATGAATCGATTTACACTCCTATACCAATTTCATCTGCTGCTATCTTTCAGCTTGAACAATCCACATCCTTCTGGTTTATTTTAAAATTTCTTATTTTTACTGCATTTGCACTTTTCATGTGCTTTTGAAATACGCTCTAAGTACCTGAGTCCAAGTCACTAATGTGTATCAAACAGTGGGGAACTCTATTGCATTCTTCCCTACAATCTGAAGTTAACTGTTCACCATTAATCTGCTATTTAGCCCCGGGCTGATTTTTGTAGCCTTTATCTTTTTAATCCTATGGGTTTCTGTTATCTAAAAACTGACCCAAATTCCACTGCATAATCAATTTCACACCTATCAGCAAGAAAAGTGTCAGCATGTGCAGTGAATGGGCAGATTAAATACTGAACAGAGACCAGTAACAGTTCCCACAGCTTTGCCAAATTGTTGACATAAACAAAGAATAAGAATACTTATCACATCCAAAGAATTTTACTCATCTCAGTAAAGTGCAGTCCATGTAATTCTAGTGAACCAAAAAATTCCTAAAGTCCAACCTGACCACCAAGACCACATGAACTTTCTACTACTTTACTTATGAAATGTATTAACTTTGCTACAAGTAATAGCATCTTGAGAAGAAACAAAACACTCATTTAGCTATAAAGAGAAACGTACTGAAAACTTGGAGTAATACAGAAGTCTGAAGTAAAGCAGTCTCGCCAGCAGTTTCAAAGTCTAAAATTAGATTCATGTTTTGATTATAGATTATTCATCAAAGTCATAGAACAGATTTCATTAAAAACATAAATATCAGATGCTGTACAAGAACTGAAACAAAAGAAAAAATTGTTACACACATTTTCCTAAGAATGAATTGGGAGGTGAAACATATTTTATTCAGTGTCAATTCATCTCTTATTACTTACAGATAATTTATTTAGAAAAGTCCCTCTCTTTCTGTAACATTCTTTTTTATTTCCTAACGCAATTACGTTTCTCTCTGCTTGCTTCATTGTTTCTTCCTTTCTTCTATAGTGTTCATTTCTTCCACAATTCTTCTACAGATATACTTTCACATATTTTCATGCTTGTTTATCCTCCTTCAAAAGTAAGTGAGCTACTATTCGTGTAGTTAAAGGCAGGGAGAAAGGATAGAAAGGCTGGGGCTCAGGGAGCTGTGGCATTAGCTCCGGGGCTGGTACTGTCTGGGACAGAGAGAGGTCACAGGACTTAAGCTTGACTGCTAAATTGCTAAGAAACCATATGAGGGAAAATGAGACAGACACAGTTTTATTTCATAACTTTTAACAATATTAATTGGATTATGAAGTATGGATACAGAAGATATATATCATTATAATGAATAAAGTCAGATAAAGAATGCTTGGTAAAAAATGAATAGTTATCTTTTCACCTTTAAAATAATGAGGACAGTAATCCACACGTAGTTATTGAATTTTCCTGTTACTAAGCAAGAAGCAGAAATAGCGAAGCAGATAGAAAGTTGTCCACAGGCCTACTGATCAGATTTTGAACATTTATTTTAAAGAATGTTTCGTACACGTTAGAGCGAGCAAAGAGTGATCAGTTAAAGCACCTGGGGGTATGTAAGAGAAGGATTTTGTTGTACTAACATGGGAGGGAGAGAGGGGTGGGTGGGTGGTGGGGGCATGAGCCTCCAGCTAAGAAAGCACAGAACAGAAAGGGTCTTGAAGTTGATCTCAGCATTAGTGGAGGTTCACGATTTTCTACGTCAGCATATTATAAAAAGACTTGCAAGTAAGTGTGACTGTTAAAGGAAAGAAAACTACAAAGTCTAAAATGAAACCAAAATATGCCAACTAAAAATGTATAGCATGTCAGTCACCATCCAAAACAAAAGAGTCAGAAACTCTTCTTTAAAACTGTGGTTATAATTAGATTGCACTGTGTAAAACAATACAAAAGAAAACTAAATTTAGGGTGAACATTTCTAGGAATATGATTGCTCAGTAGCTAAATCAGAAAAACAAATCAATTTGAAAGTGAAAACCAGAAATATGAACAGATAACACATGACAACTCAACAGTTACAAAGCAGACACCATAACAAATATAAAGTATTTAATTATAACAATGTCCAAATGCAATCTTGCATAAAAGAAGAAAAAAGGGGCTCCTATGGAAATTCTTTGGGAGGTGTTAAATTCTATCTCCTGCCAAGCGTTCTTGGACACTCGGCATTTGAGATTATTTGGATGCAGCCAACAACCAATTTTAAAATAAGCAACCTATAGATGCCTATTACATTTCCAAAGCCAAAAAGGTTACAGTGACTCTTAACTTCCACAATGTTAGCTTCATCAGAAATTAATTATTTACTTGTGCTACATTGGAAACTGCATATAACTAATCTCAAAGTGCTTCACATCCAATGAAGTACTTTTGACATGCAGAAAAATTGCAATAAAGGAAAATATAGCAATCAATTTGTGCACAGCAGGGATGAAAAACAGAAATGAGATGATGACAACACACAATTGAATTGGATTATCAGACAACTCAGTGGCTGAGTCTCTGGTGTGGAACTTGAACCTTCAATCTTTTGACAGGCAGAAGCTGAAGAAATGAGACTCCCTGCACAACATCATTGCAGGATTGGCAATAAATTCCTACCACTGAAATCCACAGTGACTTCATTATAATGATGCACGATTAATGGGAGAGAAGTTGCGTCTGCTGCCAGAAACAGGAATGAGGAATTTGTGACTGTGAGTTACAGTTATTGCATTTTTGGAGTGTCTCTTTGGAATTTGTCTGCATAGCATTGAATTAATTTGTTTTTTTTGTCAGTTTTAAACCTTTGGGAGATTTTGACCTCTTGTCAACCACTTTGGACTTTTCTCAGGACCAGCTAAAGCTAAAATAAAAAAATAAAAAGTTAAAACTGAAACTAAAGCATGGCAAATCATAACTCATCTTCATGAAAGACAGCAGCGATGAATAATGACAGAACAGGTGAGACAACGTTCCAGGACAATGTACTAAAATCAGCCTTTCTTGAAGAAAATACAACAGAAACACATGAGGATGATACGATGATTTGTTTTTATTTCAAGACCAGGATAATTTTCCCTCCCTAATTGCTCTTGAAGGTAGTGCTGAGCTGCCACAGCTGGCTTCCTTGCGGAGAAGTTCTTCAGCACCATTGGGTAAGGAGTTCCAAAATTTCGACCCAGAGGCAATGAATGAAGTGTAATGTATTTCTAAGTCTAGATAGTGTATGACTGGGAACCAAATTTACAGGTGGTGTGATCCCATTTGTCTGCTGACCTACAAGGAGAACAAGGAGAAACTTGCAGAGTTGCTGTGTAGATGATACATTGTACAGTCATGGTGCACTGGTGATGGAGGCAGTAAATATTTAGTTTGATTGATCAGGTGTCACTAACACAGGCTTTTTGTTCTATCCCAGAGGTTAAGTATCCCGCATGTTGTCGAAAATACACTCATCCATCATTCCAGAGTTATGTCTCTGCAATGGTGAAAAGATGTTGTAGAGTCAGATAATGAGTAGTTCACTGCAGGATACCCAGCTTCTGACCCGCTCTTGCAGCCACATAAGGTTGTTAGAGTTAAGATTCTGATTAAACATAACTCTCAGGATGTCGATGTAGGAGGCCGGTAAGGCTGTTTGACTTCAAAGAAAGGTTGGGCTCAACCTTGTTGGAGATGTCATTGTCTAGCACCTGAGTGGCATGTATATTACTTGCCAATTAGCAGCCCATAGTTTAGTAAGCTCCTGTTCTTACTATATGCAAGCAGTAACTGCTTCATTATCTGACAAATTAAACGACTGCAGCTGACCTTACAAGGAAGGGTGGGGGGGGGGGGCGGGGGTGGTTGTCATTAGTGACGCTTTTGAAGATACTCTGCCTTGGACACTGCCCTGAGAAACTCCTGTAACAATGTCCTGTGGCTGAGGAGATTGACCGTGAACAAACAAAACCATCCTCCTTTGAGCAAGGTATGACTCTAGTGGAGAACTTTCCAATTGATTGCAAGACTCAAAAAGGTCAAAACTGTTGCGTTAATGTTTAGAGCAGTAAGTTAGACCCTTTCTCTGAGATTCAGCTCTCTTCTCCATGTTTGGCCAAGGCTGTTATGAGATTTGGGGCTGAGCAGTCCTGGCAAAATCCAAATAAGCATCAATGAGCAAACTATAGATGAGTAAGTGCCACCTAATAGCACTGTCAATGACACATTCCATCACTTTGCTGATAAGAGGAGAATATTGAGGCCATAATTAGTTGGATTGGATTTGTTTGTATTTTGTTAAGAGGACACATCTGGTAGTTTTCCACATTGACACATTGATGCAAATGTAACAAGAGCTTCATTAGAGAAGCAGTTAGTTCTGAAGTATATCAGTTCCGTAGTTGGAATGCTTTTAAGCTCTGTGGCTTCTTGCATATCCAGCTAACTCTCAATATTATATAGAGTAATCAAATCTGCGAAGGGCTGTCTTCTGTGCTAAGGTTCTTGTGAAAATGCCAATAATGGTTCATCCACTCAGTCAGTACTTCTGGATGAAGATGTAATTTTTTTCAGTCTGATCTTTTGCATTTGTATATTGCGTTGGCAGTCATAGTGGCCGCTAATGTTCTTGGAGCCTCCTCCTCTTCCCATTAGCTGTTTAAGTTTCCATCATTATTCATGACCGGATGTGATAGGACTACAGAACTTTGATCTGATCCATCAGTGATGGGTTCAGTTAACACTGTCTACTGGAAGCTGCTTTTTCTCTTTAGTGAACAATAACCCAGTATTGTAGTTTCCTAAGATTGGCACCTTACTTTTAGATAACCCTATTGTAGCTCCCTGCCTGCTTCTTCTCTCTTCATTGACTAAGGGTTGGTCTCCTGGCTTCTTCTAATGGTAGAGTAAGGCCATGAGGTTAGATTGTGGTGGAACACAATTGATGTACATTATCTGCAAGATGACCCATTTCGAATTGCTAGATTTGTTTTGAATCTATTTAGCACAATGGTAGTGCCATACAACAGGATAGAGGGTGTCCCCACTGGGACGGAGTGGCATCTCCACTAGGACTGTGTGCTCGTTACTTCTACCATTACTGCCATTGACAGATGTGGTTGTATTAAGTATACCAATGAGGAGAAGGTCAACACCCGTAAGTGTTGGTTCTCTCACCATCTGTTGCTGAACCAATGTCTCTCTGGATTTAGCCAGCTTGTTCATTTTAGTGATGCACCCAAGCCATTCTCGCTGATACACATCAAAATGTCTACTCGTATTCACTGCCTGGGATACCTTCAGTGATTTTCAACATGAACAAGTACCAAATTGGTAGGTGGGTGATAGGTGATAATCAGAAGTAAGTTTACTTGCCTCTGTTTGACGTGATGCCATCTGAACTTACTGGCTCTGGCACTGATGTTGAGGACTGCCAGAGGCATTGCTTTTCATCTGTATGTCACTGAATCACTACCTTTGATGTGTCTAACTTACCAGTGGGACAGGGCAGGACATACTTGATTAGTCCTGGGGACAGTTCACCCAGTTTGGGCATCAGCCCCAAATGTTTGTGAGAAAGATTTTGCTGGGTCCACTGTTTATGTCCAAACCCATTATTTAAGCTGATTCTGGTGGTCAGACTGTTTTTATACAGAGAGTGGTGGGTGTGTGGAACGCACTACCGGCAGAGGTTGTGGGGGCAGATACATTAGGGACATTTAAGAGACTCTTAGATAGACATATGAATGATAGAAAAATAGAGGGCTATGTGGGAGGGAAGGCTTAGATAGATCTTAGAGCAGGATAAAATATCGGCACAACATCATGGGCCGAAGGGCCTGTACTGTGCTGTAGTGTTCTATGTTCCATGTACATTCTTAATACGGTTTGATGTCATGGTTTAATACAATGAGTGGTTTCCTCATCATTTATGAATTGAATACATTGCCATGGATCTGGAGTAACATAAAGGCCCAGACCAAGAAATGATGGTATATTTTTTACCCTAATGCACATGAGTAAATTGTGAATTAGAAGTGTATATCATCAAAGAGAGAAGGAGAGTTTATTCCCCACTGCAATAGGGCATGGAACCATGGTTATTTCAGGCAGCCAGGGTGAAGTGCAATCTTAGTCAAACAACTGATGTACAGTATCTTGGAGGGGAGTGGAAAATTTAATGACTTTGCTATTGCAGGAAAACAAATCCACCTAGTTTTAGGGGCCTGATTTTATTCCCAACATCCAGGGAACCACAGTTATTTCCTTGGCCACTGCTCAAAAGATGCAGGACTTAAAATTTGTGAAAAGATCCTCCTTAAATATATAACAGAATCAACTGTTTGCTTCTTCATTGAAGCAAAACTTCCTCACTTTTTGCTTTTGAATTATCACCTTGGAATGTAGCCTCTCCCTTTCCCCTTGATCAATTTTACACCTCAATTCAATCGCATAAAACATACATAAAATTATTAAATTTCTAGGTGCATCAATTTGAAAACTCATTACGAGTCCACCAATTATTTTTAAGACAGCATGTACAGACAGGGATAGGGACTCCTGAAATTTTGCTTGTAATTTTAAACTCGGAAAGAGGCCGAGACTGTTAAACATTCTGTTCTCCTAGCTGCAATCACGAAGAAGGCATGCCAGCGGCTCTACTTCATTAGGAGTTTGAGGAGATTTGGAATGTCACCAAAGGCTCTTACAAATTTCTATAGATGTACGGTGGAGAGCATTCTGACTGGTTGCATCACAGCCTAGAATGGAGCCTCCAATGCACAGGATCGCAAGAGGCTGCAGAGGGTTATAGACTCAGTCAGCTCCATCATGGTCACAACCCTCCCCATCATTGAGAACATCTTCAAGAGGCAGCGCCTCAAGAAGGCGGCATCTATCATTGAGGACCCTCACCATCTGGGACGCGCCCTCTTCTCATTACTACCATCAGGGAGGAGGTACAGGAGCCTAAAGACCCAAACTCAACGATTCAGGAACAGCTTCTTCCGCTCTGCCATCAGATTGCTGAACGATTCATGAACCCATGAACACTACCGCATTATTCCTTTTTTTTGCACTATTTATTTATTTTTGTAATTAATAGATTTTATGTTCTTGCACTGTACTGCTGCAGCAAAACAACAAATCTCACGTCATATGTCAGTGATAATAAAACTGATTCTGATAGTTCCCCTCTCCAGTAAAGTGGCAAGGACCTAACCCCCAAAATTGTTAACTGGCAAGACCATTTCTGTCAATTTCTGTCTGTCAAGGCTGTCAATATATTGATCCAAAGTCCCCCTTTCTAGCATTCTCATCAGCTTCAGATCACATCTATTTCCCATGTCCTGGATTATACAGTGATTGTGGTCCCATTATCTCAGTCAGTATTCTCAAGACTACACTTGTTTACATTTTATCCCTGTGTTTCAAAAACTACAGGCATTCATGGTTTCAGATTTTGGCAGTCATTACTAAATTCTTCTTGATCTGAAGACCCCACCATATAATGAACAAACCTATAGATTAAGCAATACATCCCTGAATAATTTACATGGGATAAATTGCTCTTCTTTTAAATCATGGAGAGGAGTATCATGAGAGACTTGTTCACAAAATACAAGATTGTTTAAGAAGCCACAGAACATTTGTAATTTTTTTCTTTATTAACATTTTTTGTTACAATTTAATAGCAGATCCAGGCCAGCCAAACAAGATTGTATTTCATGTTATATAATTAACCATGTCTGATACTGTGAAGCCTAGTCACTGGACACCCCTTTAAAAATAAAAACATTTTTCCATCCAGATGGTAGCCAAATGACTTATGCAAAAGTATATTGCAACATGCACTCATGGAACTGTGCTATGTGGCATTTATAAAATGCATCTACTTCTATGTCAATTAAAAAGAGGCTTTTAAGAGAATTCTCACTTTGTAAATTGCTCCTTTATTATTCAATGTCAGGCAGGTATTTATGCTGCTGGTTCCCAAAGTACAGGTCTCATGCAGCTGGTGGTTACAAACCTGCCAGATTTCCTAAAGAAATTTCTTTCAGAATGACTGAGCAGTTCTGTTTATTATGTCCAATTACACTATTAATGTCACAGCTTGGTTCAATTGATGGCACTTTCACTTCTGAATTAGAGCTTTGTGACTTCCAAGAGTTGAGCATGATTGCTGTCCTGAAGCAGTGATCTATTGTTAGAAGTGGAGCCTTTCAGATGGGGCATTAAACCAAGAAGTGGTTTAACCAAGTGTGCCTGCATTTGAAGAGCGAGGTAAATGACTTATACTCTCCCTTAATCATAGGAGCAAAAGGATCATATTAACTGGGCTAGTTATATAATTTGTTTCATTTGTGGAACCTTGCTGTGTGCATCTAGGTTTGCCCACATGATGGTGATTGCACTGGAAAATTGTGAAATGCATTGAGATATTCTCATAATGAGGTTAAGTGTGTGATTATCAAATTTATTTTATGGTGGTAAATAGAGGGAAGATGTTCCCATTTGTAAATGGCTTATCGACAAGGGATTCATAGCAATAGGTAAAAGAGACAGGAGGAATGTGTAAAGAAGCTTTTCTCTAGAGCATGGTTTTGGTCTGGACCTTGCTGCCTGTAAGGCTGCTAGGAATAAAGTCAATCAAGGTTCTCAAAAGAGTTTTAGATAGGAACTTGAGGGGCAGGAGTCTGCAGGGTGTGGGAAAGGAGAGGGGAATGTGATTGCTGGCATGGACTCAATGGGCCAAACAGCCTCCTTCTGTGCCATAATGATTCTATGATGCTATTTTCCTTTGCTTTACTGTGAAAAAGAATCATTGGTGAACACAGAGAGAAAAATTGATAGAAATGGGATCAAATCTCACACATAGGGCTTACAGGCTACAAGACGAAGTCAGGCTGCATAGTTAACAATAGCGCATCCCTTCTTGATGAACTTAACGCATTCTATGCACGTTTTGAACAGAAGGGAAGTGGATTGTCACCACCCACCCTGACAGACTCCAATGCAACTGAACTTGTCACCGTTGAGGATGTAAGATCAGTCTTCCGGAGAGTGAACACGAGGAAAGCACCTGGCCCAGATGGTGTCCCTGACCGTTTGCTCAGATCTTGTGCTGATCAACTGGCAGAAGTATTTGTGGACATATTTAACCTCTCCCTGCTTCAATCTGAGGTTACCACCTATTTTAAGAAGACCACTATCATCCCAGTACCAAAGAAAAGCAAGGTAACATGCCTCAATGACTACCGGACCAGTGGCTCTGTCATCCACCATCATGAAGTGCTTTGAGAGGTTGGCTATGGCATGCATCAACTCCAGCCTCCCAGACAATCTTGACCCACTGCAATTCACCTATCGCCGAAACAGGTCTACAGCGGACACCATGTCCCTGGCCCTACACTCAGCTCTGGAGCACCTGGACAGTAAAGACACTTACGTTAGACTATTGTTTATTGACTACGGCTCTGCCTTCAATACAATAATCCCAAGCAAACTTGTCACCAGACTCCGAGACCTGGGACTCAACACCTCCCTCTGTAACTGGATCCTTGACTTTCTAACCAAAAGACCACAATTATTGAGGATAGGCAGCAATACCTCCGGCACGATTATTCTCAACACTGGTGCCCCACAGGGCTGCATCCTCAGCCCTCTACTCTACTCCCTATACACTCATGACTGTGTGACAGTCGGAGTACAGGAAGAAGATAACAAAACAAAAGAGCTGGTCATTGACTTCAGGAAAGGGGGCGGTGTACATGCACCTGTCTGCATCAATGGTGTTGAGGACGAGAGGGTTGAGAGCTTCAAGTTCCTTGGAGTGAACATCACCAAAAGCCTGTCCTGGTCAAATCACGTAGATGCCTTGGCCAAGAAAGCTCACCAGCGCCTCTACTTCCTCAGGAGGCTAAAGAAATTTGGTTTGTCCCCTTCGACTCTCACCAACTTTTATCGATGCACCATAGAAAGCATCCTATCTGGATGCATCACGCTTGGTACGGCAACTGCTCTGTCCAGGACCACAAGAAACTGCAAAGAGTTGTGGACACAGCCCAGCGCATCACAGACACCAGCCTCCTCTTCTTGGACTTTACCTCTCACTGTCTGGGTGTAGCAGCCAGCATAATCAAAGACCCCACCCACCCGGGTCATTCTCCCTTCTCTCCTCTTCCATTGGGTAGAAGATACAGGAGCCTGAGGGCATGTACCACCAGACTTAAGGACAGCTTCTACCCCACTGTGATAAGACTATTGAACGGTTCCCTTATGCGATGAGATGGACTACGACCTCACGATCTACCTTGTTGTGACCTTGCACCTTATTGCACTGCACTTTCTCTGTAGTTGTGACACTTTACTCTGTACGGTTACTGCTTTTACCTGTACCACATCAATGCACTCTGTACTAACCCAATGTAAATGCACTGTGTAATGAATTGATCTGTATGATCGGTATGCAAGACAAGTTTTTCACTGTACCTCGGTACAAGTGACAATAATAAACCAATACCAATACCAATAATAAAGTTTGCCAGATTCTCTACTTAATTACTGTCTGCTCTGTAACCATGAAATCCTTTAGATTAAAATTTTAAAATGGGAATTTTTTAATTGAGGGGTTAATTCAGGGGAACAAATTGTCTTCACCGGTGGTTGTTCATTCGTTGGGATAAAAGAAGTTCCCTTTGGTCATACTGACCACAAGTCAAGACATGGAGGGTGATGTTCAACTGTCCGTAGTGGCTGGGAAATGGGCAGTAGGTGGCCAGCTTCCCAGTTTACCTCCTACATGACTTTCCTTACAACGTAGAACATGGAACAGTACAGGAACAGGCCCTTCGGCCCACTATGTCTGTGCCAACTATGATGCCAATCTAAACTAATCCCATCTGCCTGCTCACGGTCCATATTTCTCTCTTATTTGTTTGTTAATGTATCTATCTAAATGCCTCTTAAACATTGATATCATATCTGCTTCTACCACCACCCCTGGCAGTGTGTTCCAGACACCTCCCAATCTCTTAAAATTAAAACTTGCCTTACAAATCTCCTTTAAACTTTCCCCCTCTCACCTTAAACCTATGCTGTCTAGTATTTGACATTTCTACCCAGTGGAAAAAAACTCCAACTATCTACCCTATCTATGCCCCTCATAATTTTATAAACTTCTATCAGGACACGTCTCAGTCTCCAATGCTCCAGAGAAAATAATTCTAGTTTGTCCAACCTCTCCTTATAGCTAATGCACTTCAATCCAGGTAACATCCTGGTGAACCTCTTCTGCACCCTCTCCAAAACTTCCACATCCTTTCTCTAGTGCAGTGACCAGAACTGCACACAGTACTCCATTTACGGCCTGACCAGTTTCATACAGTTGCAATGTGACTTCCCAACTTTTATACTCAGCACCCTGACTGATGAAGGCAAGCATGCTACACACCTTTTTCACCATCCTATCCACTTGTGTTGCCGCTTTCAGGGAGCTATGCAAGATCCCTCTGTACATCAATGTTCCTAAGGTTCCTGCCATATTCTTTCCTCTTGCATTTGACCTCCCAAAATGCATCACCTTGCACCTATGCAGATTAAACTTTCGCTGCCATTTCTCCCCCCCAGATTTGCAACAGATCATAATTGTGAGACAGGACCTCCCACACACAAAATTGAAATTAATGGAAATTAAAACTAGACAAAGAAGCTACTGCCCAGCCAGAGAGGGAAAATTAAATCTTGCTGAGGTTTTCTGAAAAGTACAACATCAAGGAACAAGACACACACTTCACAAATGACACAGATCACAATGTTCCAATCATTCCATGTGTACTTGTATTGTGTTGAATCTATTAACATTGCCTTTAGATGAACGTTCTGATGAACAATCATTGGCCTGAAGCGCTAACTGCTTTGCTCTCTGCATGGATACTGAGTAGTACTTCCAGCATTTTGTATTTTTATTTCAGATTTTCAGCCTCAGTAATATTTTACTTTAATATCTGCAGGTATGGTGATATTTTAAAATGTTCAAATTATGATTATTTGCATACTTGAAGTATTTTCCATCAAGTTACCACTGAGTTCAGGACGAAACCTTATTCTTGTGGATCAGCTAGTACATTTTGTACCATGCTCAGATTTAATCAATCTGGACCTATGTCAATATAGGTTGACTGGGGAAATTTAAATGTGACTGGGACATTTGGTAAAAGCAGAGAGATTTTTTTCCCCTCACACTTCTATACCACTCCCAACCACTCTCACTCCTTTCCTCTCACCAGCCCAGCCCCACATCCCCCTCCACCCTTCCTCTTCTAGCCCTAATTCTAACCCCTGCCGGGTCTTTACCATCCTCCCTGACCTCCCCCCCTCTGAGGCTGAGCGGTCTGTTCTCAGCAAAGGCCTCACCTTCGTACCTCTACACCTTCACCTCAATGAATTCCGAGCCCTGCACCATGCCGAGCTCTTTTTGCTGCTGCCTCCACATCCGTGCCTTCGGTAAGGAGTCCTCTCCCCTTCTGATGCCCCGTTCTCCCGCCTCCAGACCTCTTCTTCCACCTGGACTCCCCCACCAGGCCTGTTACCTTCCCTGGACCTATTCATAGCCAACTGTCAGTGCAACATCAGCCGTCTAGACATTTCTGCTCCCCTCACCCACTCCAACCTCACCCCTTCTGAACGCTCTCCTCTCCACTCCCTCCACACCAACCCTGACATTGTTATCAAACCAGCCAACAAAGGTGATGTTGTGGTAGTCTGGCGTACTGACCTCTACCTTGCAGAGGCCAGACACCAACTCTCGGACACTTCCTCCTACCTACCCCTGAACCATGACCCCACCAAGGACGACCAGGACATTATTTCCCGCACCATCACTGACCTCATCACCTTGGGAGATCTCCCCCACACAGCTACCAACATGATAGTCCCACAGCCTAGGACTGCTTGCTTCTATCTCCTCCCCAAAATCCACAAGAAGGACTGTCCCGGCAGACCTATTGTCTCCGCATTCTCTTGCCCCACAGAACTCATATCCTCGTACCTGGACACTATCCTGTCCCCCTGGTCCAATCCCTTCCTACCTATGCCCACAACACATCAGATGCTCTCCAACTCTTCCATAGCTTTGAGTTCTCTGGCATGCACAACCTCATCTTCACCATGGATGTCCAGTCCCTATACACCTCCATTCCCCATCATGGTGGCCTCAGCACCCAATGCTTCTTTCTTGACCAGAGACAGAACCAGTCCCCTTCCACTAACATTCTCCTCTGCCTGGCTGAACCTGTCCTTACCCTAAATAACTTCACTTTTGATTCCTCTCACTTTCTGCACTCCAAGGGCATAGCCATGACCCCAGCTATACCTGCCTCTTCGTTGGCTACGTTGAACAGTCTCCGTTCCAAGCCTACTCCTGCCCCATTATTCAACTCTTTCTCCACTATATCGACGACTGTATTGGTGCCACCTCTTGCACCCGTGCGGAACGCGACAGCTTCATAAATTTCGCCACAAATTTTTACCCTGCTCTCCAATTCACTTGGACTATCTCTGACACCTCTCTCTCCTTCCTCAATCTTTCCATCTCCATCTCAGAAAATCCCTTATCCACCAACACCTTAAACAAACCCACTGACGCCCACAGCGACCTCGATTACAGCTCCTGCCACCCTGTCTCTGGCAAGGACGTGATCCTTTTTTCTCAATTTCTCCGCCTTTGCTGCCTCTGTTCCCACAATGAGGCTTTCCACTCCAGGACATCCGAGATGTCCAACTTCTTTTCTAACCGTGTCTTCCCCCGACTGTGGTGGAGAGAGCTTGCACCCGTATCTCTGCCATTTCCCGCATCTCTGCTCTCACCCCCACCCCTCCCAGACCCAACAAGGATAGGGTCCCCCTTGTCCTCACATTTCATCCTACCAGGCTATGTATCCAACACATCATTCTCCACCACTTCCACCATCTACAACAGGACCCCATCACCAAGCATATCTTCCCCTCCCCACCCCCTTCTCCCTTTCGCAAGGATCACTCCCTCCGTGACTCCCAAGTTCACTCCTCCCCCCTCCCACCCATCCTGCACCCACCCTGGGAACTTTCCGCTGCCCCCGCCATAGATGCAACACCTGCCCCTACACCACCTCCATCACCTCCATCCAGCGACTCAAACAGTCCTTTCAGGTGAGACAGAGATTCACCTGCACCTCTCTTAATATCATCAACTGCATTCAGTGCTTCAAGTGTAGCCTCCTCTACACTGGCGAGACCAAACACAAACTAGGTGACCATTTTGCGGACACCAGTGCTCCGTCTGTAACTGTGATCTGTATCTCCCCGTTGCCAGTCACTTCAACTCCCCCTCCCACTCCATCACTGATATGTCAGTCCTCGGCCTCCTCCACCGCCAGGAGAATTCCAAGCGTAAACAGGACGAACAGCATCTCATTTTCCGTCTTGGAACCTTGCAGCCTAACGGCATGAACATTACATTCTCCCACTTTAAGTAATCCCCACGCCCCTCCCCCACTCTCCAAGCCCCTCCCCCACCCCCCACAACTCCCCCCCCCCCAACCATGCCTCTTCTTTTCTTCCCTTTCCTAGCCGCTCTCTCTTTTTTCTAGCCCTTTTTTTCTCCCTTTACCTTTGACCCATCCCCCGGTGGATCTGCTCTCCCCTCCTCCCCCACACCTGCCTATCACCATCTCTTATCTGCATCTACCTATCACCACCCTATGTCCACCCCGCCTCTCCTCTTTTGTCCACCTATCACTGCTCTGCTTTTCCCTCCCATATATTGGGCTTCCCCTTTTCCTATCTTCAGTCCTGAAGATGGGTCCCGACCTGAAACGTTGACCGCCTGCTTTTCTCCACGGATGCTGCCTAACCTGCTGAGTTCCTCCAGCATCATTGTGTTTATCATCTAGATTCCAGCATCTGCAGTCCTTTATTTCTCTTTCTCATGAAGGAAGTAGTGAGCACACCACATCTTGCACCGAATATTGCTGTGAAAATCTGTTTAAACTGAGAAATACAGTTCTGAAGACAAAATACAAATGCAGTGCTTATCATCATTTTCCCCACATACTTGTTTCAACAAATGCATAAGTGCATTGCTGAGGCATTTATAGATCTTAAATCTAACATGCAGGATTCAGTATTGGGCCTAATCTTGCTGTCTATTGTGCAGCCATTCAAATGGAACTAGGTCCCAGATGTGCACACACATGCTATAGTTAGGAACTTGCTGACCGATTCGGGAAGCTGAAACTGTCAGTTTGAACCAACCACTCCTACTGATTGGTGTATTGCCTCTCCAACCTTGTGCCAATGGAATCCAATGCAGGATCTGAAAACCCATTTATTTCAATAGGGAATCCAAGCCTAAGGATTAGGAGGCAGTTAGTTTACTTTGCTCTAGTGAAATGCTTTAATGACTTCTAAATATCTGTGTGTTTTTCATTAACTTTTTTTAATTGTAATAATTTTATAATTATTTACTTAAATTTCAGTAATTTTTAAATGATTATCAGAGAAAGTTAAAATCAGTTGAAATCTATGGCAGGAAACAAAGCTCAGATCCCAGCTGCCGGGGCGACCCAGAAGCAGGGGCTCTGTCCTACAGCAGCAGAGGCCTGGTTGCATTCCACCTTGAGGATGTGAAGCCTGTTAGATCACCTCTCCGTGTTCAGCTCAGCTGAGAGTAGGGACAATGGTGGAGCTTCTGGGAGACAGGTGGGATCCAACACAGTAAAAACTTCACAATTCCTCACAAAAATTTGTTATGAAGCAGTGCAACGTGTGGATTCTACATGGTGCAATTTTCAAATCTGGCTTATGTCCTGGAAAAATCAAAATCAATTCCTAGTTAACAAAGCTGGTTTCAGTTTCAGTTAAGTATCTCAAATAGACATAATAGCTTAATTAGAAATAGACATGAATGGTTAATATCGTGATCCAAGACAAAAGCATTACTCCTGATAAATTCACATTATTTAAAAGAAACACTTTGCTCTGTTATTAACAATAATTAGCACACGTCAATAGTTATAGGCACAATGTGGGCATGTGAGAGGGAGATAAGTAGTAACATAGCTTGTGTGGACTGAATATTAATGTGATAAAACCGGATTAACAGCACAGGGATAAGAAAGAAATCAATTACATGATTTCCTGCAATTTTTAGCTTAGACCTCATAGAATATTGAGGAAACTACACAAATGTGTGAAAATGTGTAACCTTATGTAAATGTTGAACTGAAAAATCTTACATTATAATCACAGAAAGATTACAACACAGGAGGCCATTTTACCCATTAGGTCCACACAGACTTCCCTACTTGGCTCAACCTGCCCGTCATCCTCATCCCCACTCCTTCCCCCACCAGTCCACCAATCACCTTTGGCCCCTGTCTCACCACCACCCACGTCCCCCCCCCACCAACTCTTCTCTTTGTACTGGCTATCTCCCGTCTCCACCTGAAACATCAACAGTTCTCTCCACCACCACCCACCAAAAGATGCTGCTTGACCTGCTAATTTCCTCCAGCATATTGTTTGTTGCACATGTTTTAACTGCTCTCTTGAACTGCCCTACAACTTTGGTGCAGTTGTAATGTATGGAAATAAAACCAAACATATAACTCTTGAAGTGCTGGTTCTGTAGGTTGAATGGTCTCATTTAGGATGTGAAATTCTTTGTGTTTTACCCCATCATTCAGTTACAGACATTCAAAGTAACCACAATAAAGATCACAGAATGATAATACTACAAATAGTGAGAGTTCAAAAACACTTTGCTGGTAAAGGTTTTAGAAATTAACACAGCCATCGAGTATGTATCTTCAGCAAATACAGATGTAAACTGAACATCCTGTTCACCAGGTAAAAAAACAAACTTCATTTAATCCATTTTCTCATGGTAAGTAGTTGGAAATTCAATGTGCCAGCAATCTCCACTCTTGGTTTTGCCTGAGAATTCAGGATAAGGGCAGAGTCAATTCTAAGAATCTTGATAAGTATTCTGTGCTAGAAATGCAACAGGTCAGTCAGCATCTGCGTGGGTTTCCTCCGGGTGCTCCAGTTTCCTCCCACATTCCAATGAAGTATGGGTTAGGAAGTTGTGGGCATGATATGTTGGCGCTGGAAGCGTGGCGACAATTGCGGGCTGCCCCCAGAACACTCTACGCAAAAGATGCATTTCACTGTGTTTCAATGTACTTGTGACTAATAAAGAAATCTTATCTTATCTGTGCAGAGAAGACAAATAAACATTTCAGGATTAGACAGCCATCTAAAACAAACGTTCCTTCAATTTCACTTTAGGATTCCAATAATCCAAATATAAAGCTTGAATAACAACACTTAAAGAAAACCTTGGGATATTGCACAATTCAGGCACACTATTACATGAAGGACAATTAAGCAACTGAAAGCATACAAATACAGATTCACTGGGATGATGCCAAGGATGCGTATCTGATGTTATGCAGAGAGACAAGGTACTGACCGATTTCCACAGAAGCAGACAATCTTAAAATCAACAAAGAAGGAAAAAAGCTTGGAAGCAATTCCTTTAATTTTATTCCTTAAAATATTATCAGAGCATAGAGTGTTTTACCACTGGGACACCTGGGGTCCAAACCAATACATTTGGAAAGGAGTAGACAAGCATTTAAGGTAAAGAAAAAATCAGAAACAAAAAAGCTTTGGACATCCTACAGGTCAGGCAGTGTCCATGGAGATGCTTTCAGCTAGTGAAAGGTGAAGTTGAAATGTTCAGTTGAAATCTGTTTCACTCTCACAGATGCTGCATGGTTTTCTGAATATTTGCAGCATTTTCTGTCTTTATTTCAGATTTCTAGAATATGCTCTGTAGAGGGGTCTTTGATCTGAAATCTTAACTGTTTCTCCTTCCACAGATCCTGTCTGACCTGTTGAGTTTTTCCAGAATTTTCTGGTTTTATTCTAGTATTTGTGTTTTTTTTTTGCTTTTTGATTGTAGAAAGTACAGGAGCAGATAATGACCTGAATAAGCAAAAACCAATCTGCTGAAGGAATTCAGCGGGTCGAGCAGCATCTGTGGGAGGAAAGGAATTGTCGACGTTTTGGGTCAAAACCCTGCATCAGGACTGAGAGTGGAGAGAGGAGATGGCCGGTATAAAGAGGAGGGAAGCGGTGAGACAGGAGTCTGAGGTGATTGGTGGACTGAGGAGGGGTGTAAGATGACAGCCAGGTTGAGCCAGGTAGGGGAGGAGAGCAGGGCTGGAGTTGGGAGACAGTGGCAGCTGAATGATAGATGGAGGCAGACAAAGAAAGAGAGAAAAAAATTGAGAGGCTGATGGAATGAGGTGGGGGTGAGGGGAGGGTGAAGGTTCAAGACAGCTGATGGAGGGAGATAAGCAGGAACACAAGTTGCTGGAATCTGATAAGTAAAGAATGTGAGAATGGGAACCATTAAAGGGAGAGGGAAGCTCTCCCTTAATTCTCCTCTTTATACTGGCCATCTCACCTTTCCACACTCAGTCCGGTAGGGTTTCAACCCAAAACATTGACAATTCCTTTCCTCCTATAACCTGTTAAGTTTGTCCTGCGGATTGTTTGTTGCTCCAGATTCCAGCATCTGCGGACTCTTGACCTAACTTTCAAATATTGTTCACATGTGCTTTTCCCAGTACTCTAAAGCCAATCTCAATTATCTGCTAACCTGCAGGTGGTTTTATGTTGCTTATTGCTGAATCAATGGTTTGAAGCATCTTGGTAAGTGTGCTATTTCATCTACATTATTTTGAAACTTGCTACTAGAATAGCTGAACTATTTTCAAGAATAGAATGTTTTGGTTAATTATGTGTTGATCATGAACTGCAGTATTACTGCAGTTATTAAATCATTTTTATGCCTTGATGCTGATCCAAATATTTTTGCTAAGATTGGGGTAATTAGTTAAACCTAAACAGCTTCAAACTAATTGTGTTTGACTAATCACGGTAGTGTAGCGGTTAGCATAATGCTTTACAGCGCCAGCAACCCCGGTTCAATTCCGGCCACTGTCTGTAAGGAGTTTGTACGTTCTCCCGGTGTCTGCGTGGGTTTCCTCCGGGTGCTCTGGTTTCCTCCCACTTTCCAAAGATGTACAGGTTAGGAAGTTGTGGGCATGCTATGTTGGCACCAGAAGCATGGTGACACTTGTGGGCTGCCCGCAGAACACTCTACGCAAAAGATGCATTTCACTGTGTGTTTCGATGTACATGTGACTAATAAAGATATCTTATCTTATGTGGATGTCATTTATGGTATATAATCACATCATTGAGACCCATTATGCCAGTAACATGCACTGTCTTTTGTAATGCGCTACAAAAAGAGATATTGCAGATCTATATAGTCATTGAGGTCGTTAGCACACAATATGAGGTCACAAATGAAAAAATAATGTTGCTACAGATGGCATTACAGCAGCATAGCACTGAAAGTACACTTTTAAATTTTCACATTCAAATAGATAATCTGATCTTCATATTATAATTCAGCTTTCTCCTTTCATACTTTGTAACTTTATCTTGTGTTTCATTTAATTTTTATTTTTCAATGGTTTTGTTTCTTAAAATCCAAACTATCTCAATATTAGGATAATTGAAATCAACTGGTGGTCAATTGTGAGATGAGCAGAAGGGATGTGCTTGTATTTTTTACCATAGCAATAGTCTTACTACTTTTGTGCCAAAACAACTCTTGGTAATTTGCATCTCTGATGTACCCATACATCTTGACCCTCATTGCTGCGTTATTGCAAGTCTGCGCATATACAGAGAATTAAAAAATATTTTGACAGAAAGAAATTAGTTACAATAACAATATTCCATTTGAAAATCAAAAGGTTGGAGTATTATATTTGTTTAAATATAAGTTCACACAGATCCCTGCATTAAACTTACTAAATGTCAGTTAAATCTATGGAGAACATTGTCACTTTTAATATCTGGGTTGTAAACCGGCAGAGTAGAATCCCTGACAGTTATACAACCTCCACAGTTATATCCTTGTCATCCCAGCTGTCAACTAAGAGAATATTGTAGCTTATGCCACAGAGAGCATTTGTGCAACTTCAGGGTTGCAGGAAAGAAATATCAGAGGTCCATACTTTTCCCAACCACTTTACACAGAAGCTCACGTGACTTCTTTGAGGAAGTGTTTGTATTGTTGAAGGGTCGTATTGGTTGTTGAAGGGTCATATTCTGAATGGACGTCGGTGACCAGTGGTGTACCTCAGGGATCTGTACTGGGACCCTTACTCTTTGTGATTTTTATAAACGACCTGGATGAGGAAGTGGAGGGGTGGGTTAGTAAGTTTGCGGATGACATGAAGGTTGGGGGTGTTGTGGATAGTTTGGAGGGCTGTCAGAGGTTACAGAGGGACATAGATAGGATGCAGAGTTGGGCTGAGAAGTGGCAGATGCAGTTCAACCCAGATAAGTGTGAAGTGGTTCATTTTGGTAGGTCAAATATGTTGGCGGAATATAGTATTAATGGTAGGACTCTTGGCAGTGTGGAAGATCAGAGGGATCTTGGGGTCCAAGTCCATAGGACGCTCAAAGCGGCTGCGCAGGTTGACTCTGTGGTTAAGAAGGCATATGGTGTATTGTCCTTCATCAATCGGGGAATTGAATTTAGGAGCCGTGAGGTATTGTTGCAGCTATATAAGTCCCTGGTCAGACCCCACTTGGAGTATTGTGCTCAGTTCTGGTCGCCTCACTACAGGAAAGATGTGGAAGCCATAGAGAGGGTGCAGAAGAGATTTACAAGGATGCTGCCTGGAATGCGGAGCATGCCTTATGAAAGCAGGTTGTGGAAACTTGGCCTTTTCTCCTTGGAGAGACGGAGGATGAGGGGGGACCTGATGAGAGGTGTTGATAGGGTAGATAGTCAAAGGCTTTTCTCCAGGGCTGAATTGGTGGCCACAAGAGGACATAGGTTTAAGGTGCTGGGGAGTAGATATAGAGGAGATGTCAGGGGTAAGTTTTTTACTCAGAGAGTGGTGAGTGTGTGGAATGGGCTGCCGGAAACAGTGGTGGAGGTAGATATGATAGGGTCTTTCAAGAGACTGTTAGATATATACATGGAGCTGAGTAGAATAGAGGGCTATGGGTAAGCCTAGTAATTTCCAGGATAGGGACATGTTCGGCGCAGCTTTGTGGGCCGAAGGGCCTGAATTGTGCTGTAGTTTTTCTATGTTCTATGTTCTATGTTCTAACATTATAAATCTAAGGGGCACTTAAAAGAATTATTCTTGGCATAATAACTAGGAGAGGGGATGTCATTCTGTAAAATATAGGAAACTCCAGATGTATTGGAGGCATCTGTTAGAAGTTAAGTATGGAGACTTTGGCCCATGTGAGAGATTTTTGCATTAAAATTGAATATTTAGGAAAATTCAGTGGGATGCACTGCCCCACATGGCTGAACTCCAAATTCATGTTTTGTTGAAAAAAAGGCTGCTCATCTCATCCCTTCGATATAATGGACAATCTTGCTGTGATCCTGCACAGACAATTTGGCTGCCACAAATATAAGCTTTTTGTTAAATAATATTGACCATGGGATGAATGCTGAGTAAGATATTGGGATAACTTTCCTTTGAAATGTTGCTGTTGGATCTTTTATGTTATCCTGGGAATGCAGATTGGTTTTTGGTTACTGCATATTAACCACTTTTCTTAAAAGTATAACTGAAGCTTGCCTTGAGCAGAAATACAGTTGTAAATCTAGGAATAATTTAAATTGATTTGGTTCACATTTTACATCACTTAATTTCATCAATGTCAACTTTAAAATACCCTTTTCCACATACACCATTGTTTTTCTTCAACTTCTGGCAATTAGGTGTCATTCTGAGCCTAATGAAAGTAACTTGCTTTGTTAAATTCCTCCCTGGGGTCATAATCTCTTCAGGGGAGTATCAGCCAGGTGCAGTATTGTGAAACATCTTGGGTTAGAAATTTCCCTTTGATCACATGAACCTTTGTATGCAAATACATCACAGTGCTCCAAAATTTACTACTGTCACTTGTACTGATGTACAGTGAAAAACTTTGTTTTGCATGCCATCCATACAGATCATTTCATAATAACAGTGCATTGAGGTAGTACAAGGATAACAGGATGCAGAATAAAGTTACAGAGAAAATACAGTGCAAGCAGACAATAAAGTGCAAGGACATAATGAGGCAGATTGTGAGGTCAAGAGTCCATCTTATTTGGTTCCTTTGTCAGCGATAATAAACCTGATTCTGATTCAATAGGTCAAATTTAAAGTGAAATCCAATACTCATTATTTTAGTCTAAGAGGCCAAGAACAAGTTTCTATTCCATTAACATTCAGGTGGGATTTTAGGCTGGATAATGCTCGATCTGATCTGCCATGTGTAGCATGCTACGTGTGCATTGACAATGACCACACTTACTTTATGTGGCTCCATAGGACCAACTGACCTTGAGTGGCGCCTCAATGTGAAGTGGAGCGGTCCTGCGAGTGGGAACTTGGCCTCAGGCAGCAGATCCTGAAACCCTGTCCTTACTGGTTTTTGACATCTCGATGCAGCGAAACAGCTTTGAGTAATTCAAATAATCTCCATAATCAGAAAATAAAAATATGCAAATCTAATATGATTACTTAAAAACAATTTAAAGTACTGGAAATTAATTAAAAACAGCGATAAAGAGGGAAAGAAGACCAATTACTCACACTTACCTTTTCAATCGAAATTGATGACCCTTTCAAATGAATAGGTCTAACACTAAACATAGCTGGTGCAAGGCTGAAGAGCAGGTGCAACACAGAGGATTGGTCAACATCTGACCAATCAAACTCCGCTTGTCCCTGCCTTTCATGCTACAAAAATTAAATATAATTGAGTCCATTAAACAAAGCCTATATTGGCTTTCTCAGAGGGACAGAAAAACATTCTAACACAATTAGGAGCAGGAATGTTCTCTCACTGTCTTGACCAACATACACTGCGGCACGGTAGCGTAGTGGTTAGCGCGACACTATTACAGCGCCAGCAATCAGGGTTCGATTCCCGTCGCTGTCTGTAAGGAGTTAGTACGTTCTCCTGTGTCTGCGTGGGTTCCCTCCGGATGCTCCGGTTTCCTCCCACGTTCCAAAAGACGTACGGGTAGGTTAATTTGGGTTTAAAATGGGTGGTGCGGACTCCTTGGGCCGGAAGGGCCTGTTACCACGCTGTAAGTAAAATTTTAAAAAAAATTTCTCTCTCATGTAACATTGTTTAAAAGGGATAATCTTGCTGTTTATGGAATCTTGGTGTGAATAATTTGACCACCGGATTTCCCTGCATTAGAATAGCATTTGCACTTCAATAATACTTTATTGGTTTTGGTGCATTATGGGATGTCCTGAGGCTAAGAAAGGTACTTGTTGGCATGGTAGTGTAGTGGTTAGTGTAATGCTACTGCAGCACCAACAACCCGGGTTCATTTCTGGCCACTGTCTGTAAGGAGTTTGTACATTCTCCCCGTGTCTGCGTGGGTTTCCTCCAGGTGCTCCGGTTTCCTCCCACATTCCAAAGACATACGGGTTAGGAAGTTGCGGGCATGCTATATTGGCGCCAGAAGCATGGCGACACTTGCGGGCTGCCCGCAGAACACTCTACGCAAAAGGATGTATTTCACTGTGTGTTTCAATGTACATGTGACTAGTAAAGATATCTTAAGATCTTGTTGCTGCTTTTGGCTTTCGGTTCCATGTAGGACTTTGTTATTGTAAATCTATACCAGTATCTCCAGTACATTAAAAAGTGCTTTCTTCATTAACCAGAAAAATGTTGAGTCAGTCTCACTCAATTATCTCCTCACAGCGTAAACATAGCCGAGAGTAAGCCAGCACTGTTACTATCATTAGAAAGGTATTTGAGATGGATCCAAAGCAAATATTCATGTTGGGATATTTCAAACAGAAGGTGAGCTTTCGTAGATTCAGGAATTTGGATAAAATGAGGAGAGCAATTAGATCCAAATGCAAAATATTAGGAATGGCCATTTCAGCTAATGGCATTCAACACATATACAGTTTTGACATTATCACAAAGTTAAAAATTTGTGATAAGGAGATTACTGAAAATCAGTAACTAATCCACTGTTTTTTTCCACTCTCACCCATCTGTAAACTTTATCTCTCTAGCCCTAAGCAAATTACAAGTGGCCATTATACCTCAAAACTTATAAAAGTTTGTTGTTGTTACTTGTGACTGTAAAGTTAACTGAACCTAATAAGATAACTTAGAATGCAACACTTAAAAGTTTAAGTTACATTATACAAATAATAACCAATTCATATTTCCTTTACCAGGGTCATAATTTAAAATAGTAATAAATAGCTCCATCTAACTAAAGCCATTAGATTAGTTAAGATGCATTTTTCATAAATACTTGATTAATAAATGCAGTAAAAATAAATATAAGTAATAAAATAATTTATTATTTTTGTGCATTTTCTTTGCTTTCAATCTGCTTTGTGTGTGAGGGAAACGCGAGTTTTTTTTAGATAATTCAGTTTATAGTTTGCATAAAAATTTTGTTTGAAAATTGAACCAGGGCATACTGTTGCTTGCCTTGTTCTAGCATTTATTTCTACTCATTCTTTACAGCATTGTCCACTTGTTATTGTTCATGATTGTTGTTCAGCAGTATGCAGGTTAATGTTTTGTTGGTCTAGTCTGTAGCTTTCCAGCCTTTTATCTCTAGCTAAGCATTTGCATTGTTTCAACCTAATAATGTAGCTGTTATTTCAGGCCTTAACTATAAGAGCCCATACCCTTTCAGATGGATACTATTCACATTGGCCTGGATTTGCATTGAGAATAATGGATAACATGTTCACCATTACTATAAAATATATTGGATACCAATTTCTGAAGTCTAGACACGTGCAGTAATTGATGAAAATCCTGAAGGTGATGCAAATCATTCAGATTATTCTGCTCATCCACAGTGTAAGCTGCAAAACAATGCCCCTGATAGACTTGGTATCGAGCAAATAATCAGAATGTGCAGTCAGTGGTTTTGGTCAGCTGGGACGGGGGAAATGGCAAGGTATGAGACTGGGGTTGGTGGTGAGTATGGAAGTCCAGGGACCAGGAGCAGCAGTGATCTTTTGTCATGTTGTGAAGAATAGTGCTGATTTTTGCAAAGGCAGTCAGCAATGGCACTGGATACTGTGTTTGTAAGCATAAAACAAGGCCAACAATGGGGATCAGCTCTCATTAACCCCATTTGATTATAAAATGTGTAACTACTATAAGAACATAATAAATAAACAATGGCGAACAGGAAAAACAAAACTACTGATCAATTTGTCTAACACAGCTCTGATGCATTGTGCATCAAAATACATACATAGAACATAGAGCAGTATAGGATAGGAACAGGCCCTTTGGCCCATGGTGTCTGTGCCAATCCAAACTAATCCCATCTGCCTACACATGGTCTATATCCCTCTATTCTTTGCCTGTTCATGTGCTGGTCTAAATGCCTCTTAAATGTTGCTATCGTATCTGCTTCCACTGCTCCCCCTGGCAGCTTGTTCCAGACACCTACTACTCTCTGTGTTTCAAAACAAAATCTTGCCCTGTAAATGTCCTTTAAACTTACCCCCCTTCACCTTAAACCTATGCCCTTGATATTTCCACCTTGGGAAAAAGACTCTGACTATCTACCCTCTCTGTATCTCTCATAATTTTATACACTTCTATCAGATCGCCCCTCAGCCTCTGATGCTCCAGAGAAAACAATGCCACTTCCACTCTCCATTTCTTCTGGGCATCACTGAACTACCTTAATTACTTCCTTTATTCTTTACATCTCTCTTTAGGTTTTGTTTCTTATTTCCTTTGGCTTCTTGTTTCTACTCCTTTCAACGCAGGTCACTCCACCACAGAATGCAGCTACAGCAGGTAGTACCATTGCTTTTTGTTTCCATTCCTTTCACCTGCAAGAGTTTGAGGAGATTTGGTATGTCACCAAAGACCCTTACAACTTTCCATAGATTTACAGTGGAGAGCATTCTGACTGGTTGCACCACCGCCTGGTATGGAAGCTCCAATGCACAGGATCGGAGGAGACTGCAGAGGGTTGTAGACTCAGCCAGCTCCATCACAGGCACAACCGTCTCCACCATCAAGGACATCTTCAAGAGGCAGTGCCTGAAGAATGTGGCATCCATCATTAAGGGCTCTCACCACCCGGGACATGCCCTCTTCTCATTGCTACCACCAGGGAGGAGGTACAGGAGCCTGAAGACCCACACTCAATGTTTCAGGAACAGCTTCTACCCCTCTGCCATCAGATTTCTGAATGATCCATGAACACTACCTCATTATTATTCCCTTTATTTTGCACTATTTATTTCTGTAGTTTATAGATTTTTATGTCTTTGCACTGTAGTACTGCCACAAAAGAACAAATTTCATGTCATATGCCAGTGATAATAAACCTGATTCTGATTCTGAAAATATTATTGGGAGATTACAAATTTATAGACTGAGCAATTTTACAAGGTCAGTTCTTTTAGAGAAAATATTCCTGGAGTTTTGTGCAAGAGGCACCGTCTAAATCAGTGAGCTGCATGTCAAGCCACAACAGCCAATAAGGTGCACCTAATTAGTAACCGGTTTATCAATGTCACGTGTACGGGGATACAGTGAAAAGCTTTTGTTTGCATGCCAGCCAGACAGATCATTCCATACATAAGTACATTGAGGTTGTACAAAAGGGAAAAAAAATCAGAATGCGGAACACAGTGTTACAGTTACAGAGAAAAAACAGTGCAGGTAAACAAATAGAGTGCACAGGTCATGACAAGGTAGACTGAGAGATCAAAGGTTCATCTTTAACGTATAAAAGGTCCACTCAAGGGTCTTACAACAGCGCGGTAGAAGCTGAATTTGAGCCTGATGCTACATGCTCTCAAGCTTTTGTATCTTCTGCCCGATTGTAGCTGGTCTTGCAATAAACCCCCACATTTTTTTAAAAACAATATGTAAACCCTAGGTCGTCCTGAATGATTTAATCATCTGGAAGCTAAGAAGGCACAAAGTGCTCTAACATCTGAGATTGACCCTCAAGGAATAATAATGATGAGTTTCCCCAGTTCTGTCTCTTTTAAATAGGGGCATTGTTCCTGATTGGAGACCTCTTTGAAATGAACATGGCTGTGCTAGATAGGTCAGGCATCCCTGCATAATGCTGAAAGGTTGCTTTTGGTGTGTAAAGTATTGAGCGCTGCCTTCTGGACTCAGTGCCTGGCCCAGCAGCAGATCAGGAAGTTGAATATAGAAGCATCTGCCCTCCAGCATGTTCCTGAATTCTACTTTAACAATGCTCAAGTGTAGAAATCAGGACGCACTGATCAGTGCATAGGAGCTCGCTGGCAGTTTGCCATGGAAGCTAGCTATCAGCACAATCTGGCCCCAGATTGCTTTTAGACCAAAGAAAGTGCAACATTTTGCAGTTATTATAAGAAACAAGATACAGTCACTTGAGCACTTAAAGTCTTATATTTCTTAATATTCCTCTGTATTTACCTACCGCATAACTGAACAGTTTTCTATCTGTAGTCCTTGAGCCTTCTTTCTATTTCCACATACATATGAACAAACATTATTAAGGTTATTGTATTCAATTAATGACCATACATACATACATACAGTATATATATATATACTGTATATATAGAACATTGCCTGATTGTAGTTGCATAATATCAAAATTCACAGGTAATTAAAAGACATTGGTTAATTGTGAAAAGGAATTTATGTGAGCAGAAGCTGGTGCACAGATTAGTTGATTAGGGCGATGGATGTCTCATTAAATTTAATGCAGCAAGAAGGGAGGTAACAAGCTCTGATAAGGAGAAATGTACAAGCACAGACTTAAGAGTCTGATAAGCAAACCTTAACACTGGGAGTACAAGTTGATAACAAGGCTGTAAAAAAAGTGATCTTGGGTTTCAACTGCATATCACGGAATGGAAGAACAAAGAAGCTGGCATTTTCTACTAGTATTGGTTGTCTAAATTATGAAGGGCATTAATGCCATGATAGGGTGCAAACATTCATTAAAACATCAGATAAGGTGAATTAATTATAAGGAAAGTCGATGAAAGTGAACATTTTGACATAATATACTAAAATTACAAAATATTGGTATATCTGAAATAGAAAGCCAATTTTCCATAATTGTAATGAGAGGTTTGTGATTATTTTATATATAGGCTTCAATGAGTTTTTGTTGAAAGGAAGTCTGATAAATATTTAGCAAGTCTTTAGTAAGTAGAATGTAAGTCTTTTTCCCAGGGGGGTTGGGGAATTAAGAGCTAGAGGGCATAGGTTTAAGGTGAGAGGGGAGAGATTTAATAGGAACCTGAGGGGCAACTTTTTCACCCAGAGAGTGGTCAGTATATGGAATGAGCTGTCAGAGGACGTGGTTGAGGCAGGTACATTAACAATATTTAAAAGGTACTTGGACAGGTACATGGATAGGAAAGATTTAGAGGGATATGGGCCAAACCTGGCAAATGGGACTAGCTCGGATGGGAATGGGCCCCAAAGGGCCCATTTCCGTGCTGTATGACTCTATGACTATATTGTGCCACACCCAACTTACAAAATAGTCAATATGATAAAAGTCCAGTCCAACAAGACTTCAGAATGTTTTGAAAAAGGAATTCTTATTGCAGCATGCTTCAGCCAAATACATTATTTAAGTATGGAGTTTAAAAGTGTATGAATTACCCCTGGATGTTATCAACATGGAATGTAGTAAGGTAGTTGACAAGATCTCCCATGGGAGGTTGATTCAGAAGATAAAGATGCATGGGATCGAGGGAAAGTTGCAAGTTTGGATTTGGAACTGGCTTCCTCATAGAAGACAGAGAGTAGGGCTAGAAGGCTGATATTCTGGCTGGAGGTCCGTGACCGGTGGTGTTCCACAAGGATCGGTGCTGGAGCCCCCGTTGTTTGTGATATATATCAATGATTTGGATGAAAATGTTGATGGGTGGATTAGCAAGTTTGTGGATGACACCAAGATTGGTGGAGCTGTGGACAGTGTAAAGGACTGTCAAAGAATACAGCAGGATATAGATCAGTTACAGATATGGGCAGAGAAGTGGCAGATTAAGGCACATGGGTGAGACAAAGTAGAGTGAGCAAAGTAATTCTTTTTGGCTGTGCTATTGCTTCAAGCTGACACTGTTGCTTGAAATGGAAAAAGTTCCTTTCCTCATCACTATTAGTTTTTACCTTGAAAACACAAATATTGACTAACAGTGTAGTCAAAACCTTTCATCTATTTTCAAAACTCTTTATGACAATTCAGAAAATTAGGCCACATCAATGACTTCTCCTCCTTGTCATTAGATGAATGTTTATCGCTGCTCACCTCATCTAAGTAACCACATGGCATTACTCACAGAATACAGTTTATAACTGTGAATATGCATTTCAGTAATCCATGGCATAATTTTTTGGACCCTGAAATTTGTGTATGCTTTCACTCCGTGATTTCCAATAAACTGTTAGTTATGTGACGCCTACACCAGTAAAGAAAGCCAGTGACCTAAATGCTCTGGAGAAACTTTGGCAATTTCTGTTTGTCTGTTAATCCTTGGGATTTATATGCAAGTACTGAAGTCTCAAATTTGCAGCCAGTTGCTTGTGATAGTTTTGCAGATGTGCTGTTATGTTGTTCTCATGGATTTCAGTGAGGGAGTGTGAAGATGCGAAAATTGTCTACAACTTACAGAGAAGAATTTATTTCAACAACCTATGCCAAGTTGGGCCTGGGTAAGAGACAACCTCCATTCATTTCAAAGGAGGGGGGCAGCTCAAGGAATTAACTCAGTAATAGTTCATTTGATTTTTCTTTTACTTTGTCGAGTCTGTATAAAAGATTTTGAGAACTTTTTCACATTTTTAATTTTTTTAAGGAATTTAAATAGTTTTTGAATGCTGCTGAATACTGGAAATATACTGAAACATTCAGATATGTGACAACCAGCGAGCTAAACCAGGGAATATGGAGGCTTCCAACGTTCTTCAGTTGCTGTGTGGATAAGGTTTACTCTGGGTTTCTTTTTCAATGTAAGACCCTGTCACTGGACAGGGACTCAGCAGTGCATGAGGAAACTACTTCCCTTCCTCAAGTTCTTGCTGGGGGAGCTGCAAAAGTAAATCCAAGTGTGTTTTTTTTAAGATAAGATTTCTTTATTAGTCACATGTACATCGAAACACACAGTGAAATGTATCTTTTTGCGTAGAGCGCTCTGGGAGCAGCCCGCAAGTGTCGCCACGCTTCTGGTGCCAACATAGCATGGCCACAACTTCCTAACCTGTACGTCTTTGGAATGTGGGAGGAAACCGGAGCACCCAGAGGAAACCCACACAGACATGGGGAGAACGTACAAACTCCTTACAGACAGTGGCCGGAATTGAACCCAGGTCACTGGCACTGTAAGGCGTTACACTAACTGCTACACTACCGTGATTAGCAGCAAGCTCACCACTGAGTGCAACAATTGGAACTATATGTATTTTTTAATCTCAGGGATTTTTTTTACCCATTCCCTTATCCTGAAGTCTGAAAACTCAGTACTGTGGCTGCATTAATCCATGATCATTTCTGCCCAACTTCCATATATGTTACCTTTTTAAATACAGGCAGACATTGCCAATGGAATGTATTTGCCTGGCTTTCAATGCTTTCAAATTTACAAACTGAAAAGTAATGGCTAGTAAGGCATTACTGATATTAGTACACAAATTGAACTGTGACTTTACAAAGTCAATTTTGCATTTGTGACTTTTACATCATATTTTATGGACTACACAAACATTTGGCAATCTCTTGTAATTAGGCTGAATGTTTATATAGATGAGGAGGGTGTGGTTTTCTTGGAAATTTCTATGAATATCCTTGGTGAAACTTGTTCTGCTGGCCACCAATCACTTACCACTGATGGGGACATATTACTTCCTGTTCTCAATTATAATTTATAAACAGACATAGAGATGAAGGTTTGAAACAGCTGCTCCTGTCATTGTACTGTACAGTTAGAAAAAAAATCATAACTATTTTCCTTACTAAAATTGTATGTCTTTCTCTTGGCAGAGCCTGAGCTGTATTACTTCAGGACAACTGAGGTAAATTTTATTTAAAGTTCCATGCAGCTTATTCTTGGCTGCTAAACCTCATATTTCTTCCTCTCCTGTCATCCAACTGTACAATACCCACAAGGTATTTCAGTGTTGGAATGCCAATATTGAGTTTTTCTTAAAGAAATATAAGTCTCAAGTTTAATCAAATTCAAAAAAACAAGAAGTGAAGTTAAACCAACATAGAAGTCTATAGAGTTTGATTCACAGTTCCCAGCTCCATGTTTTAGAAAACAGATATAGAAGTACTGGAGAAAGTGCAAAAAGAAATTACATGGATGATACCAGAACTTAGAGGATCCAAATATTAGGAAAGACTGAACATGTTGGGACTCTCCACAAGCAAAAGTAGGACTGAAGGATGATCTTTAAAATTGTGGAGAAGTTTGATATTAAGAAAGATGTTTCCATATGTGAGGGTGTCCAAAGCTCAGGCACATAAATCATAAATAAATCCAATAGAGAATTCAGGAGGACATCTTTACTCTGAAAGTACTCATTCTGTGAGACATGCTATCATGGTGCTTAGTTGCAGAGAACAGAATAGATGCTTTTAAGGAAAACAGAATTGGTGCATTTAAGGATATGCATGATGTCTATTGGGGCAGAAAAGAACAGATGCCTAAGAAATTCAGCCCTTAGCAGCAGCGTTAAACATTCTGTATAGTAGTGGCTGAACATTGTACTCCACTTCTGAAATATGGCGTGCAGGATTGGTTATCCCTCCACCTGCCCATCAGAGAATGTTCTCCAATACTTCAGACATTTGTTTTCTTTTATAAAGTCGAGTTCTATTAGAAAACAATAAGATCACAGGTAATTCCAGTTGGTAGCACTTAGCTTTAGGGTGTGGAACTTGTAGGTTCGGATCTGACATAAGGAGTTCAAACCTCTGACACTTCATCGTTGTGCTGAGATGAAATGTTACTGATTGTTAAAGATTCTTTTTATCTGGGTACTTCAGATTGAAGTTAAAAATATTATCTAAGTTCCTGGGTCAACTTGCTTCCTCAACAAATATTGGAAAAAGCAGTTTAATTGCCCATTCATCTTTAGATCTTCTTGAATTCTTAACACCTTATTTACCTAAATTAAGAATATTATTCCAAACTATTTCAGAATGTGACGTCCTGAGGTGCATATAAACATTACTTTTTCTTCCTCAATTTTAAAATAATTATTTTTACACACTTTGAGGTAGAAATCAGTAGTTTCCAGAACTGGAAGTGAATTTAGGAACTGAACCTCAAAGCGGAACCATCTCCATGTCATGTTTGTCCAGAGCTTATTTTCCTCTTAAAACAATTGCTATAATGAAAATGTTGCTGATTGTTACTGCATTATTGAGACTGTCAGACTAGCAGGCGTGACTTTTGTATGTTATTTCCAGAACCCAAAACAACTGATTGAATGATGGCAAATAATCTCCTCAAAAATTGTGTGAACTCACTCTCTCACTAAGATTTGAATGGATTCTAGTACTTTCTTGGTTGACTGGTTAGATGAATGTGTTGATTTGTGATGTGCTTTGCTGTTTAGGTAACATTTTTCGGTTAACAATTCTCAAAGGAGAAGCAATGTATACATCCCATTTGTTTTTCCACTGGTCATAATTGTTTCTGTAAGGATAGAAAGTTCCCTCACTTCATAACCAAAATGTACCAATGGACTGCCATCATCACATGTTCAAGAGGTGGTGCCTCAAGAAGGCAGCATCCATCATTAAGGACCTTCATCATCCAGGACATGCCCTCTTCTCATTACTACCATAAGGGAGGAGGTACAGAAGCCTGAAGACCTACATTCAACATTTCAGGAACAGCTTCTTCCCCTCTGCCATCAGATTTCTTAACGGTCCATGAACCTATGAACTCTACCTCACTATTTCTCTTTTGCACTATTTCATTTATTTATTTTTTGGTAACTTATAGTAATTTTTACGTTTTGCACTGTATTCTGCCACAAAACAACAAATTTCATGATGTATGTCAGTGATAATAAACCTGATTCTGAATCTGAAAACATTATGGATGCATTCCTCAAATAGGAAAAATAATTCAATGTTATTTGATGTTTGCAATTTATTATTGTGATATATTAATGTTAAGTGTAAGTGTTGTTTTAAGGTCAGTAGGGTGGCAATTACCTTAATAAACTGTGTCATGTTGTTGTTAAGTATTGCAGCCTTGTAAGTACCACACCACACATTCAGATGAGTGTCCTCTGAAACAATAAACAAATGTGTTTACCTTGATGGTTCCAGTCTAAGTTATGTAATATTCCACAGTACAGTACAAGAAGAAACTGAAGGCATCAAGTCAATCAAGTTATCATTAAGTCAGAAAACATTCTATTGATAAAGGTTAAATAAACAATAAGAATATGTCAGGCTTACTGAGTCATCCCTGGAGTTACTATCACTGGCAGCAGAATATAAACATGGCATTTCCACATATGCAGTTTCTGCTCACTGATGAATGTGGCTTCATTGTTGCTGCATAACCACTCTAAAAGATATATTTACAAATCCCAAGCATGAAGTTGTTGGAAGGTGGAGGGGCAGGATGTGTAGTTTCCAGCAGAATCTGTATCAGCCAAATTTCTACACCATTGTCAAATTATTGGTTCAGTAGAGACCCCACAGTGAGGTGTCACTCAAGGATCAGCTCATCTCTAACGCTTTACAGCATGGAAGTTAGTCCCAGTTCAGTTGCCTTCACACATGATCTCTCATTCCACAGGTGACCTAAACACTTACTCTAAGGACAGAACCATGGTTGTCAGGCATGACATAGCTTCATTCATTTCAATGGGAATATTGACATGGATTGAAAATATAAGTACAGGTAATTTTTTTTTATTTTACTTTGGCTCAATGTTTTTAATTATTTTTATAGATATGGGGGTAATTTATTTATTATGTTATTATTAATACTTGTTTTTCAAATAACTTCAATATTTTTAATTATTTAAATCCTTTTGAAATATTTTTAAGTGTCTCAGGTCATTAGAGGTACTTAAGAGATGTTCAATGGAAGGTTGAAATATTATTTGGGAGATCTGGGTATGGGGCCAAAGGATTGGCCACCTGAGGCCTTGAAACCAATTGTGGATCACTCCACCTTGTGGGACAACCTTGGCAGTGAGGTCCAGAGCTTAATTGGGCCATTGGATTGGCAAATTCAGTAAGCAGACCAGATTAAGAATGACCTAGCCCAATATGATCTTGCATTCCATAATCAAAGGAATGGAACCACAGGCATGTCTCTTCTAATTTTATTATATTGCAGTCCCCAGAAGGCTTGATTCCTGACAGTTGAGGGACCACATATTACTTCAAATATAATTAAAATTCTTCATCAGTCCAATCTGAGTCTTTCTTTCAGAATAGCAGGAGTTCATTCTGACCTTGATCTGCCTCACCAAGGTGCTGTCCTTGTTGTGTCAACACATGTGTGCACACAGAGTTTATTATAGTAACTGTTTTACCATCAGCATCTGGAATAAGGTCATCATGAGGCCAAACTAATGGTAGAAGTCCATCCCTGCTATTTAAAAGGTATTGCAGAATTTCTTCCCTTGTATATTTAATGCAATGGAGGGCTCTCTGACTATCGCCATAATCTTCTGCCTTTGTTTATATTATTTCTTAACTTGAGGAATCTTGGCTTATTTCTCATCACATACCAGGAATAATTGAATTCATATTTGTGCAAATGCAAAACATTGAAATAGACATAGCTATATCACAGAAATGACAGTTCTACTCAACATTAAGAAGATCAGTGTATTTGAACAGGCAACTGCCCCTTTTATTTGGCCTGTGCCCCTGGTTTTCAATGCTGCAGATTAGTAAATGCTATTTCTGTATCTCCCACTGTATGAGTCATGCAGTTTCAATTCATTTTTGAAACTGTGAATCCAGTTCAATATCAACTATAAGAGCTTCAGCTCTCCAACACCTTTAACAAAATATTTATCAGGATATTGGGTGTCTACTTTTTGAAGCTGAACTTGGATGTAAAAGGTTCATTGAATAGATTGGGATTGAGTTTCTTTCATCCTTATACATGGAAATAAAACCAAAGTGAAACCAGAAATGTTAGAAATAATCAAAAGTCAGGCTGCATTTGCAATGAGAACAACCACATTGATGTCAAAAATGCCAAAAACTGGAGATGTATCAAGGGAAAACATTTGGAAGGTGTGAGAAAACAAAGAATGAAAAAGAAAGCCTGAAAATCATGGGAACAATAAGTGACGAAAAGTTAGGATTGGCCAAGGCAATGGGGAGTGAAAATTAGACAGTGAAAAAATAAAAGGAGTGTTTAGATATAAATAGAAATGGTAGAATCATTGTCTGTTTCTATTGACTTTGTATGAGTCTCCTAGGTATGTACATTTTGTTGAGTTGACCTCAGTAAAATAAGTCAACATCATCAAGATGTTTGTTACGATATGCTCAAAAAAAGGAAGAAACTGCATGTGTGTGGCATCATTCATGACCTTACAGCATTCAAATTAACTTTACAGCAATTATTTTTGTAGTTTAATCACCGGTGTAATGTAGGAAATGTGACATCCAATTTGCACATATGCCCAAACAATTTCAAAATTGCCAAATACCTGTACTAAGAGAAAGCTACACTAATCAACTATCCTTGGAAGATGAGTCCAGACTTTCATAAGAAATGAAAAAAGCAAAGATAGGAAAAGTTTAACATGAATAATTAGCATTTTAAATAAAAGATCTGTCCCAGATATCATTTTTGCCTTTCATATCAGTACACAACCTTATTAATCATGTGTTCTTGTTGCCACTCACCATCAATAATTCATCTGTCACAGAGCTTCCACATCTAGGATCTGTGTATGCTCATGTGACATGCTGCATCTAGATACATACATATATCTTATCACAGAATCTAAAGGAAGTGATTTAACAATTTTGTTCTACCTAGTTTGCAGAGGACACAGGTTTAAACCTTCAGAGGGATACCAAGGATCTGGCATAAAAGCATAACAGCTGGTAGATTATACAGACTAGGACTTTCCCTGGATGACAGCAAATTCAATGATTAAAGGATGCTTAACTGCATGATGAAGTTTATCAAGTATTCATTTAAAATTCTAAATGGCTTTTTATTTAATCTTTATTTTTGTTATTGTTGGGGAAGTTTCCTTTGTTTCCTTCAGTTTTGATTCCAGATTAAAGTGCAACCTGGCCAAAAATTTGAGTGAGTTGTAAGTAGAATCAATTACGTTTGTGTTTTCTGGTTAAGTTTCAATTCACCCACAACAGGCCTTTCCCACAAACTTACTATGCTTACAGATAAAATTGGGAGATACTGGTGATTGCCCTGGAGGTGAAAGGTTCTTCAAATTGCCTTCATTTCTGAGGCAGTCAGGCACAGCAATGAAACCATTGAATGTTTCAGTATAGATTTTAAGTCATTTTCAGTGATGTTTAAATTGGTTTTATCATAGAGAACATTTCTATTTTCAATGTTTATTTCATGTGTCTACCCATTTGAGGGCAGCATTGTGGGCCA
Source organism: Pristis pectinata (assembly GCF_009764475.1). Taxonomy (NCBI): domain Eukaryota; kingdom Metazoa; phylum Chordata; class Chondrichthyes; order Rhinopristiformes; family Pristidae; genus Pristis; species Pristis pectinata. Next base: position 93,317,592 of record NC_067411.1, read on the forward strand.
AAGGGCCTGTTCCTGTGCTGTACTGTTCTATGTTCTGCTTTGATCTCCAGTAGGAATTGGTGTGCAATGGTGTGCCAAGCATCCTGACATATCCCATTAAGACACTGAATTTCTTTCTGCATTGCTTCATTGTTTGGGGTTTCTAATCCATTGAGGAAACTACTATAGCATCTGCCAGGTTATTCTTAGGATGGGCTTGGTGTGGTGTTGATGTGTTGGTTTCCTAAGCCCCCACCTTAATCCCCAGTGCACAAGTATGTATTTCATTGCCAGATATTCCATGTCACTTTGAATGATTATGAGAGCTGTCTCCCTCTGCCTTCAGCCTCTGTTCCCTCCATAGTAGCCATGGTGTGATGGGGTTGTGTGGCTGCCATGAGAATGTATGTCTTTAAGGGCTCACACCCTTCCCTGATTGCTGCATAGATGAGTGAGGTCTCATCACTCCAATCTCGTTTTTTTTGGTGTAAATGACCCTTGCACTATTTCAAACTAAATTTTGGTCAATTTTATGATTTTTGTTTTGCATGCGATCTGATCTGGAATTAACATCAACCCTATGATGTCTTAAAGCACCAAAAGTAGGTGCAATCTAATTTCTATGCCAGAGAGACACGGGAGACTGCAGATGCTAGAATCAGGAGCAAAAGACAAACTGCTGGAGGAACCCAGCCAGTCGGCAACAGTCGACATTTCGGGTCAAGTCCCTTCTTCTGGATAACCGAAATGTCGACTGTCTATTTCCCACCACAGCTGCTGCCTGACCCACCAAGTTCCTCCAGCAGTTTGTTTTTTGCTCTATGTAAAAGAAGCTAGTTCCCTTCCAACTCACTGTATATCTGATGCAGACAATGGATAGGGATAATTTTCAGTTTGGATGATACATTAAAATGGGTGATCTTGAGGTATCACCTCTTTTGCCACCTCTTATACATGTCTCTCAATTTTCCGTACTGAAATGAATATTGGGAGAGCTGTAGGTTAAGTGTCAGGGGGGAGCACTTTGGGACTAGTAACTATGATTCTATTATTTTTAAAATAGTTATGGAAAAAGATAGGACTATTTCTCAAATTAAAGTTCTAAATTGGCGCAAGGCTAATTTTAATGGCATTAGACAGGAGCTTTCAAATGTTCTGATGCAGGGTTTCAACCCAAAACATTGACAATTCCTTCCCCCGGTATCCCCAAGATGCTGCTCGACCCTTGAGCACCTCCAGCAGATTGCTTATTGCTCCACATTCCAGCATCTGTAGTCTCTTGTGTCTCTAACTTGCAAAGGTTGATTGGGAGATGTTGTTAGCAGGTAAATGTCTGGCAAATGGGAGGCTTTTAAAATTGAGATAGGGAGAGTTCAGGGCCAGCATGTTCTTGTTAGAGTGAAGGGCAAGGCTGGCAGGATTAGGGAACTCTGGATGACAATGGATATCGAGTCTCTCATCAGGAAAAAGGAGGCATATGTCAGGTATAGGCAGCTGGGATCATGTAAATCCCCTGAGGAGTATAAGTGATGTAGGAGTACACTTACAAAGGAAATCGGGAGGGCAAAAAAGGGACAGGAGATATCCTTAGCAGATAAGGTAAAGAAGAATCCTAAAAGATTCTACGAGGGAAAGGGTAACTAGAGAGAGAATAGGTCCCCTTAAGGATCAGTGTGGTCATCTCTGTGTGGAGCCATGGGAAATGGGTAGGGTCTTAAATGAATACTTCTTATCAACATTTAAAGAGGAGAAGGTCATGGAAGCTAGGGAATTCAGGGAAGAGGACAGTGATGTCCTGAAACATATCGATATTATGAAAGAGGTGGTGTCGGTGGTCTTGAGGTGAATTAAGGTGGATAAATCCCTGGAACCTGACCAAGTGTATCCTAGGACACTGCGGGAAGAAATTGGTAGGGCCCTGGCAGACACTTCTGTATCTTCCTTAACCATGCATGAGGGACTAGAAGACTGAAGGGTGGCTAATGTTGTGCCTTTATTTAAGATGAGCTGCAAGGACAAGCCAGGGAACTACAGGCCGGTGAGCCTAACATCAGTGGTGGGAAAGTTACTGGAGGGGATTCTGAGTGACTGGATCTATTTGCATTTGGAAAGACAAGAACTGATTAGGGATAGTCAGCATGGCTTTCTGTGTGGAAAATCGTGTTTCACTAATTTAATTTGAATTTTTTGAAGAGGCGACCTGGAGGGTTGATGAGGGCAGGGCAGTAGACATTGTCTATATGGACTTTAATAAAGCTTTTGACAAGGTCCTGCATGGTCCAGAAGGTAAGATCACGTGGGAGCCAGAGTGACCTAACCAATTGGATGCACAATTGGCTTGGTGTAAGGAGTCAGAGGGTGGTAGTGGAAGGTTGTTTTTCAGATTGGAGGCCTGTGACCAGTGGTGTGCCACATGGGTCGGTGCTGGGTCTCCTGTTCTTTGTCATATATATTAACGATTTGGATGTGAATGATTGTGGCATGATTAGTAAGTTTGCAGATGACACCAAAATTGGACAGTGAAGAAGGTTGTCTCAGATTACAACAGGATCTAGATCAACTGGGAAACTGAACAAAGGAATGGCAGATGGAATTTAACTCAGACAGGTACAAAGTGATTCATTTTGGGAAGTTGAACCAGGGCAGGACTAATACAGTAAATGACAGGGCTGCAGGGAGTGTTGTAGAACTGAGAGACTGATGGGTACAAGTACATAGTTCCCTAGAAGTGGTGACACAGATGGACAAAGTAGTGAAAAAGACATATGGTATGCTTGCCTTCATTGGACGAGGCATTGAGTGCAAGATTTGGGATATCATGTTACAGCTGTATATGACTTTGGTGAGACCATATCTGGAGTATTGTGTGCAGTTCTGGTTACCATACCGTAGGGAGGATGTGATTAAGCTAGAGAGGATGCAGAAAAAATTCACAAGGATATTGCGGGACTGGAGGGCTTGAGCTTTGAGAGACTCGATAGGCTGGGACTGTTTTCCAAGGAATGAAGGAGGCTGAGGGGTGACCTTATAGAGGCTAACAAAATCATGAGGGGCATAGATAAGGTGGATGATCACGGTCTTTATCTCAGTGTAGGAGAATCTGAAACGAGAGGTTTAAGGGGAGAGGGGAAAGATTTAAGGGGATCTGAGGGGCAAGTTTTTCATGCAGAGGGTGTTGGGTAAATGGAACGAGCTGCCAGAGGAAGTGGTAGAGGCGGGTATAATTACAACATTGGAAATACATTTAGACGGGTTCATAGATGGGAAAGGTTTGGAGGGATAGGGAGCAAATGCAGGCAATTGAGAAGGCACCTTGGTCAGAATGGACGAGTTGGGCCAAAGGGCCTGTTTCCATGCTGTATAACTCCATGACTCTATGTACTACGTGTGGTCAGTATCACCCATTTCGTACTATCAATCAAAGTCAAAATTACCCCTGAAAGGTCACCTGACTGCGCCAGATTTTCTACAGAGGCTACCTGTTCCAGCTTGCTGGGTGTTTCCAGCATTTTGTTTTCAGATGTTCAGCATCTGAAATATTTCCTTTTTAATATTACTGATCGACTTTTATGATGTCACCATGGGGAATTTGAACAAAATTCCCAAAATGAAATCAGGAAGTTATATCATGAGCTGCACAGTGAATTTCCACAATGTCACTGAACTATGACTACACAAATGACTGTTTCCTTGGCTATCTTTAGCTCATCTATATTGAGTGAGGTCTGTATGACTGGTGCTGACTCTCAATTGTGTGGCTGTTATGAATCTGGTTCTAACTAATAGATGCTTCAGTTTGTTAAAATACTGATCAGGAAGACTTGGAGAAATGGCCTTCGTGAATCCTGGCAGTTGTACTTCTAAGCAGCAGCTGATGACGTGACACTCAAGTGTTGGAAGCCAGAACCCGAAACAGGATGCATTGCGTAATTTGCAATTACAAATTTTAAAGCACTGAACACAGGAAACAAGGCAGAGATAAAATGCAGTTACTGTATTGATATAACTTTGATCAAATTATGGCTATCTGCAATCTCAGTTTGACATAACTCCCTGTTAACAACCATCAATTAAAGGGCAGTTGAAATATGAGAGAAGTAAACTATGCTTCTTATATATCAATATATCTGGACAAATGAAGCCTTTTAAATTAAAATCTATTACCTAAGATCAATATTTAAAATGTGTTACTGTCGTGTAGTTGCATATGTCATGAACTTAGGTCCGATATGTACAGAAGTATACTTTTCCAGTCTTAAGAAGTTCACTGTAAATCTCGTCTTACAAATCGAAAATGAATGAAACTTGTACTAACTTCCTTACTCTTGAGGTGATGCTTCCTTTCAATTTCCTGTTTACTCTCAAGACATATGATCTAATATGACTCAATGTGAAAGAAAAATTGAAGGGCAGCAAAGAAAGGGAATGACTATTCTATAATTTTTTTGCAGGTTGGCATCGTAGCTCTCCATAAATCTAAAGAATTTTACTTTCCATCCATTCAAAGCTTCTGCATTTTTACAGTAAAAAAAAATTTGCAGTTGTCCAGGAAAAATTCTTCAGCTGCACTGATTTTATTCACTTTCGATCTTTTGACCATTGGCATCGATTTGGATGTTTCCTGGAATGGTCTCTGTAAATTAGCAGGGAATTGAATATAACATACACTGCAAAACAAAATTGACATTGATAATGGGAAATGGGTGCAGGGAGTGGAGGGTGATGGTTCTCCAGCTCTGGTCTTTCAACACATAAGATAAAAGCAACTCAGATAAAATGGTTTCTTTTTCTCTTTCTACACGTGTGGCCTGATCTACTGAGTATTTCCAGCAGTTTCTGTTTTTATTTTAGATTCCCAACTTTTTAAAAAAAGTATTAATGTACTACTGTTTTCATCTTCCTTATCTTCTTGAGAACTATTACATAAAATCATTGCCAGGATTTGCTAGGGATATGATGCCAATGAAATACTGGGAAATACTTCTCATGGTTGACGTTACATAATTTATAAAACAGTTTATGCCCAGTGAAACCGACTAAAAATTTTAAAGTGTAGACTAAAATAAAGGACAGGGGAAATGTCTACAGATGTAATTTTTATGGACTTCCAGAAGGCAATTAATAAATTTTTTCATAAGATTCTGTTAGATAAAGTTCATGAAACTAAAGGCAAATTATTGATCGGGTTAGAAAATTGACTGAGTGCAGGAGACAAATATTGTTAAGGTGTGGGTAATAGTTTCCCACAAGAAACTATTGTGTGACTATAATGAGTTACCATATTGATAAACAACTTAGATAATGAGTCATACTCATAGAATTGTGCAGCACAGAAACAGCCCTTTCAGTCCATCATACCAAACTTTTTGCCAATTTACATTAATCCCATTTGTCTGCATTAGATCCGTATTCTTATTTGCCGTGCCTATTCAAGTGCCTGCCTAAAAGCCTCTCAAATGTAATAGTTATATCTGATTTTACCACCTCCTCTGGCAGCATGTTCCAGATATCAACCAATATTTGAGCAAAAAACTTTCCCTCAGGTCCCCTTTAAAGCTCCTTCACACCTTGAACCTATGCCTTCTTGTTTTTGATCCCCTACCTTGGGAAAAAGATTCTGACCATCTCCCCTATCCATGTCTCTCCTGATTTTATATACCCTTATCAAGTCGCCCTTAGCCTCCTTCACTCTGGGGAAAACAAGCCCACCTTATCCAATATCTCCCCATAACTAAAGTCCTCCAATCCAGGTAATATCCTGGTGAATTTCCTCTGCACACTCTCTAAACAATGGGATAGAAAAACATAGAACTTGGCTTGCAGAAGACATGAAGATAGGCAGCATTGTACTGAGTGTAGTAGAAGCTTCAAATTACTAAGTGACATTAACAAATTAATAAATTGTCAAATTAAATGCACATAACTGAGTAGTTTTACAATTGTGAAAAGCTCAAAGGAATGGAGGATTAATGAGGCTTCTGGGTCTGTAAAAATGTCATGGATAGGTATAGAAAATAATCAATAAGATTACTGGAATGTTGAGCATGTTATAGTTCAGTGGAATACAAGTTAAGCTACACCTATATGAAGCCCCGGTTTAGACCAAACCTGAAGTAATATTAGCAATTATGAACACAACAACATAAGAAATATACATTGAACAAGAGCGAGTCCAGCAAAGATTAACCAGAGTGAAATCTGCACTCCAAAAGATTGGTGTCAAGTTCCCTGAAATGCAACAGGCTGAGAAGCAATTTTATCAGAGTTTTCAAAAGAAGAATAATGATCGGGTAGATAAAGAGAAATCTGCAGAAGTAGAGAAGACAAACTAAAAATTAGACCAAGACCTTTCAGGAGCATAGTTAGATATATAAGAAAATTTAACTTATAAGGGAAGCCTCACTTCTGCAAAGAGCAATCGGTACTAAGTCATTAATTTTAAATCTGAGGTAAAAGGTTTTTGGTAACCGTAAGTATGGGGCAAATATTGGTATGCAGAGTTAAATTGCAGATTATCCTCGAGCTCACTACCTCAGAGCAAGATTAAAGCGCTAAATGGGGTATTTCCATCTGTATCTTCCTGAGTTCCAATCAGGAAATTACATGAACAAGGTAAATTCGATTAGCCAGCAAACAAATAAGATTTATTGTGGCAAAATGCTCACTTACAACCACCAATGCACAAGGTTGGAAAGGACTTTGCACATGTTTGAATTAATTACCATTTCAAAATTAAGCTTAACTATTTTGCAAATGATATCACTTTAAATTTGAAAAATCAGGCAGAGATTTATTGTGAAAGAAATTACAATTACAGGTCTCATAATCAAAGTTTATATAAGTTTGCTATCTTTCTGAAGCATACGGACAAACCGTACGGAGAATGCAGCAAATGCGGCAAATGCGTGCACCTGTACGCATGCGCATGCTGGTCAGTTGATCGTCCAGCGGATCGATGGTGCAAATGTGGCAGTACACATGTGCATGCTTATACGCACGCAAGCACTGGCTGATGCGCGCAACTTCACTTTTGGCACAGGACTTCAGGGACTCGCGCACTTTTAAGTCTCCGCAGACCTTCTCATGGATCTACAGTTGTAAGTTGCTCAGTTTATTTATTTTGATTAATATGAATCAGTAAAGATGTTAATTCTACTGCACCGTTGTTGTTCTTGCTCCGTGCATACATAACAATTGGCGACGAGGATAAAAACAAGAATGGCCTCTCTACTTCAAGCACCTAATCCACTTTGGGCGGCAACTTTGGCAAAACCAAAACCAGAAACCTGGCTACAATGGAAGAAAACCTTCCAGGACTACATTGAACTTCTACCAGTTTTAACACCAATGGTGGAGCTGGAGGAAGCTACCAAACTCAAGCTGCCTCGCATGCACTTGGGAGAACTCAGGCAGAAATACTTCGACGCTCTGCACTTACAGAACAAAGCTGAATTGGCCAGTGTGTTTGAGGCTTTAGACAATGTTTGGGGGATGCAGGACAATGTCTTTATGGCACACTTCAGGTTCTCACAGCTGCAACAGACCCCCGATGGGAACGTAGATGATTTCATTACAAGATTAACTCTGGCTGTGCAGGAATGCAAATACAAAGACATCCAACCGAAAAAATTTGAAGAAGCGATGCTTATCCAAGCATTGATTATCAGAGTCTATGATGAGAAGACACATGAGGATCTCCTGTCCGAAAAGCACATCTTGTCCTGGGACAAAGCATGCTTCACAGCTCACTGTGGGGAGGCAGTCAAAAGGGGCCTTACACAGATTCAACCGACCCCAGCACCACTTATTCAGGCAGTACTGGAGCGAGAGCCCCCTCCCAAAAACATCAATGTTTGCCAGCATTTGCAGACCCGCAGCTTCCAGTCAAAATCACATCAGCCTTCACAGAGCTGCCATCGCTGTGGTGAAAGTCATGTCCAGTGGTCCCACTGCAAGCATCAAAAGACCATCTTCCGGTTCTGTCAGAAGGTAGGGCACCTCGAGAAGGTGTGCTTCACAAAGCAACACACTGTGGGAAAGCAACAGATTTCGATCACCAACTCCATGCAAGGAGAGGGCCGGTACAAAGAAGTGAATACTGTCTTCCAAACCCATGAACTGGGCAACCAGAACCAGCCTCCATACTTGGTTATGCTCACAGTGGACAACCAGCCCGTGAAATTTAAGCTGGAGACTGTGTCAGCCGTCATCTTGGTACGTGAATCATCTTTATGCCGGGTTCCAAAACTACAACCTCCAAACTCGGTGTTTCGCAGCTACACCAGAGACAGCGTCGACGTATGGGGTGTATTCACGGCAGAAGTGATCCACCATTGAGACCTGTTCCACTTACCGGTGCACGTTGTCAGGGGAGGCTAACGACCTAATTTGCTGGGCAGAAACTGGATTAAATATGTTCCATCAGTGCTATCCTGCATCAATGGTATTGGGGGAAGCCCTGCACTGAATACTCTACTACGAAAGCACCAGCGTGTATTCCAAGCCGAGGCGTCAGGTCAATGCCACAGTCCCGTGACTAAGTTCAAATTTAAGGAGAACTGCCAGCTGAAGTTTTACAAGGCCCACCTGATGCCGTATGCTGTGGGCCCAAAGGGAGAAGAAGAACTAGACCGCCTACAGAGAGTGGATGTGACAGAGCCAGTGCAGTACTCAGAGTGGGCTGCTCCAATCGTACCCATCCGATGGATCAGGGCACATCTGTGGCGACTACAAATTGACCACAAACCCCACGACAAGGCTGAAAGTGTATCCACTGCCATGGATCGAGGACTTGTATGCATCTCTGTGGGGAGGCCAACAGTTCTCAACACTAGACCTGAAACACACCTACAACCAGGTCACCCTGGATGTAGATTCTAGGGATGTTATGACAATCAACACACACAGAGGCCTGTTTCAATACAAGTGGCTGCCATTTGGAGTGAGTTCTGCACCTGGGATATTCCAATGCCTTCTTGATAACTTAGTCAAGGATATTCCTCACGTCTGTGCATACTTTGATATTTTAGAAATCGGTACATCAGAGTCCCATCATTTTGAGACACTAGGCAGAGTACTTTCCCATTTAGAGGAAGCCAGTTTTACTCTAAAGAAGGAGAAGTGCACGTTTTTGGCCAACTCAGTTGATTACCTGGGCTTCAAAGTTGACAAAACGGATCTCCATCCACAGGAACACAAAATCAAAGCCTTAAAAGAGGCTCCACATCCACGAAACATGACGTAGTTATGCTCATTCCTGGGACTAGTCACACATTACAACCGGTTTTTAAAGCAATCAGCTACGGTGTTAGAGCCCTTATACCGACTACTCCAGAAGGACCAACACTGGGAAAGGTCAAGAATTGAGCAAGAGGCATTTGAACAAATAAAAACTGCTCTCAGTTCTTCATCCATGTTGGTGCATTGTGATCCTGAAAAGGTTATAGTCATGAAATGTGACGCCTTACTATATAAGGTCGGGGCCGCCCCCCAACATCGAATGCCTTGTGGAACAGAGATGCCTATTGCTTTCACTTCAAGGACAATGTCTCAGACAGAGACGAATTATTCACAGCTCGACCGAGAAGCCCCAGCTATTATGTTTGGCATCAAGCACTTCCATTTACACATATTTGGGTGGCCTCTCGAAATCAACACAGATCATAAGTCTCTGCTAGGCTGAATGGGGGAGACACGAGGGTTCAACAAATATCATCACCGAGAACGCAACGATGGGCATTGACCTTATCTGCTTGCTCCTACACAATGGAGTATACTCCTGGAAACGAAAATGTCATTGCTGAAGCCTTAAGCAGATTACCAATTGTCGAGGGCACAGCATCCGGCACCCTTCCGTTCGAGGTTGTTCACTTGTCACAAAGCCTAGAAGAAACACCAATCAAAAGTCACCTCATTAGGCAGTGGACAGCCCATGATTCACTCCTATCACAGGTAAAAAGAGCACTACAGATTGGTTGGCCCACCAGCCCTTCACCCGAATTTTACCCATTTACAAATCACCAACATGATCTGAGCCTACAGGATAGCAGCATGTTATGGGTCAGTTGAGTAGTGGTTCCCCCTCAAGGCCGCAAGCGCAGACTCCGTGACCTGCACGATGCTCACCCTGGGGTAGTCAAAATGAAGGCACTTCTCAGAAGCTGTGTGTGGTGGCCGAAAGTTGACACTGATATTGAGAATGTGGTGTGCATCTGCCCTATTTGTCAGAAGACACAAAAAGCATCACCAAAAGTCCCCCTTAAACCATGGGCCTGGCCCGATTCCCCGTGGAAGCGCATTCACATCGACTATTTTGGACCATTCTGGGGACACATGTTTCTGGTTATTGTGGATGCCCATTCGAAGTGGATAGAGGTGTTACCTACTTATACATCACGTTCCTCAATAACCACCATAACTAAACTATGGTCTGTCTTTGTTACACTTCGTATTCCAGAAATGATCATATCCAATAATGCCCCAGCTTTCACAAGTGCAGGATTTAAGGAGTTTGTAGAGAAGAATGGTATTAGACACCTGACAACAGCTCCATATCACGCAGCAACAAATGGCCTGGCTGAGCGAGCAGTGCAAATGGTGAAACGAGGCCTTTCTAAACAAACACAAGGTGATTTGATGACAAAATTAAGCTGTTTCCTTTTCCATTACCGTATCACCCCAAATGAACTAACGGGCACCTCCTCCACTGAATTAACGTTCAAACGCACATTACACACCAGATTGGATCTTCTGCAGCCGGCAGTCCAGGTACAAATTTGTAGCAAACGAGGCCATGAGACAAAACTGTGAAACCCACACTAGGCTGCAAACGCTTGGTGCCAATGATGAAGTCTACACTCGACTCACGCACGAAGAAAACAGGCAACTGGCCATCGTCTGACACTGTAACAATCAAGTTGCAGAACTTGAACTGCCAGATGGATGAATTGTCAGGCGACATTTGGATCACGTACTCCAGCGGACCAACGGAGGACCCAGCAAAGCCACAGAAGCATCTCCTGCCGACGAAGCTACCTTTCAAGTAGATGAACCAACAATGCTTCATCAAGAGGGGAACCTTCACAGCCCACCGACCTTGGCATCAGCTAATCAGGAAGGCACCAAGCGAGAAGCCGCCCCCTACTGCGGTCCACAAGGGTGCGTTGTCCGGTTGACCGATACCAGGCAGAATAGCGGCAGAAAAATCTCCTCAACACTCCCCTATGTTCACCTAACCTATGTTCTTCCCCTGTAGTTCCCTCCTATAGGGGGGAGGGATGAACCGTACAGACGAAGCATACAGAGAATGCAGCAAATGCGCATGTGCGCACCTGTGCGCATGCCGGTCGGTCAATTGTCCAGCATATTGATAGCGCGAATGTGGCAGTACGCATGCGCGCACATATACACAACTTCACTTTTGGTGCGGGACTTCGGGGACTCGCATGCTTTTAGGTCTCCACAGACCTTCTCGTGGATCTGCAATTGTAAGTTACTCAGTTTCTGTATTTGATTAATATGAATCAGTGAAGACGTTTGTTCTGCTGCACCATTGTTAGTTCGTGCTCTGTGCATACATAACACTTTCTTTTTACCAGTCCATATCACAGAACCTTACAGCTCCAGGGAACCAGGTTCAATCTTGGCTTCCAGTGCTGTCTGCGCGGAGTCTCACTTTCTCTCTGTAACCAGTTGTTCCAGTTTCCTTCCACATCTTAAAGACATGCTGGTTGATAGATTTAGTAGCTATTGTAAAATTACCCCTCGTGCATGTGGGTGACTGGAAAATCAGGGTGGAGCTGATAGACATCTGAGAGAGGAAAGAATAAGGAAACTAACCGGGGGAAAGGGATTGCTGGGATTGTTCTGAGAGCTGGCAGAGATTCCATGGGCCAAATGTCTTTCCTCTATGTAATAAAGAAATATGAGAATTAATGTGAGGAATACAAGAACAACTTTTGCCAGTAGCTAACATGCTGAGAAGGTCAGTATGTGTAGAATCAAGTACTAGTCTCTTTTAAATCGTACTTAGTATAGAGCGGGGGAACATCTTCATTTTGATTTGTAATTTCCTTTGTCTCAATGTATTGCGTATGCACTAAAAATAATGTCTCACAGTGAAGTGCAAGGATGCTGGAAGGAGCACCATCTCTGACAGATAAAGGGTAATTGCAGAGAGGCTGAATGGGAATTAAAATCCAAGATATCATTCTTTCATTTTGTGCCACGTGGCTATATTAAATGTCTAACTTTCTAGATGAGGCAGCTTATCAACTTAGATGGGAGCCCTTAATGGAAGTGTTCTGCCACTTGGATAATGTTCTGAAGCAATTGAGTTTAAAATCCTTTGGGACACCTTCAAGTCCTGAAAAGCACCAGATAAATGAAGTTACAAGAGACAGCAGATGCTGGTCTCTGGAGCAATAAAACGAGCTACTGGAGGAACTCAGCGGGTCAGGCAGCATCTGCGGAGGGAAATGGACAGTCGATGTTTTGGGTTGAAACCCTTCATTTGGATTGTTCGTTTATTGGCAGTCCAGATGAAGGGTCTTGACCCGAAATGCTGTCTGTCCATTTCCCTCTACAGATGCTGCCTGACCTGCTGAGTTCCTCCAGTAGCTCAGTCTTTGCACCAGATAAATTCATTCTGAATCACTCTGATATAAACTCCACTGTCAACCCCTGATTTACCAGATGGTCAATTTTGTGAGCCCTTCTGCTAGTGAGACTTACTAAAAGATTTCCTAAAATAGTAAAGCATCTTCAATAGTTTACATATTCCACTTATACGTCTTCATCATTTTAGCCTTTGGCATACTCAGAAATGGAATATTTAGGACTCTGTGGGTTTCAAAACGATTCCAGTTCCAGTGCCTTTTTTTATTATGTGAATCTCGCAGAAGTCACTCCAGCAGAAGATTGCAAAATGCAGGGGCTCCCTGGCTTACAAATGACCTGACTTATGGAAATCCAACTTAACGCATATTGTCCCACTAATTTTTAAAGTATTTTTCTAGCTAGTAATAATAGTAAAATGTTTCATGGTATTCATTAATGACTGGATACAGTATACATTCCATCAGTTTAATTATGGGTAGTGTCAGGGTGGTTATTAAATGAAATGAATGAATCATAGCAAGTGTATGTAGAGGGATACGAAGCGGGTTATTACAGAAAATGGAAGTTTCTGACATGGAAAAATCAGCCTATGGACAATTCTCAGGAACAGAACCTTTATGTAACTCAAGAATTGTCTGTATTAGTGGATTATGTTGTATTTCTCTGAGAGGCACGGTAGTGTAGCGGTTAGCGTAATGCTTTACAGCACCAGCGACCCAGGTTCAAATCTGGTCACTGTCCGTAAGGAGTTTGTATGTTCTCCCCGTGTCTGCGTGGGTTTCCTCTGGGTGCTCCGGTTTCCTCCCACATTCCAAAGACGTACAGGTTAGGAAGTTGTGGGCATGCTATGTTGGCACCAGAAGCATGGCGACACTTGCGGGCTGCCCCCAGAACGCTACGCAAAAGGATGTATTTCACTGTGTGTTTCTATGTACATGTGACTAATAAAGATATCTTATCTTATCTTATCTTAGAAAATCAGAACTGAAGGACAAATTAACATTCATCAGCTGAGTTTACCATTTGAAATGCAACAATTGACGTCAGTAGTCCTCAGCTAAAGAGTGAAAAAACATTATTGAGTGTTTCTATTCTCTTTTGTTGCCAGGTAGACTTTGTTGGACAGTGGAAGTATGTAGATAGCGGTTTGGGACTGGTTCATTCCTTCTCTCTTGGAGAAATATTGGCTTAATAAACTTCCAAAAATGTCAGCCATGACTCAGTGTTGTACTGTTGCCTCTAGGTCACCAGGTCAAGGGTTTATTCCACACTCTAGAAATTTAACTATTTCACTGTCTGTGTGTCAAGTGTGTATAATAAGGACAAAACGCTGAGGAGAAATGCATACCAGGAGCATTAGTCATCTAATTTTCCTTCCATTCAAATTAAGATTCTTGCCATCACATTTTCCATTCTGTCTTGTACCTGCCAGTTCTCTCTGACTAAAACAACGACATGTAGATCCACCTCCACATTTTATAAGTATTCAATTCATGCTGAGAAACATCGAGCCATCCACTGAACAGAAGAAACATGCGTAAATGTGGTGAGATCAACTGCTTTTATAAACTGCTGCTTACTTAATAGATAGTAAATTGAAATCATATCACTTTTAATGCCAGACATTTTTAGTACGTCAAACAACATTTTGGAAGAGTATAACTTTCAGCTAAGATACCTGTTGTCTGTGTTAAACATCTGGAGCTCATTAAATAGGTTCCAACTTCTCATTCACATACCACAGCTTTGTTCCAGCAAAGCATTCCCTGTACAGAGAAAGTTGTCAATAGCGTACAAACTGCAACCCATGTTTCTTGGCTGAGGCAAAGATTTGCCACACAAAAGGATTTGCAGGTCAGCATGGTGCACTTTTTATGTGAATCATTTTTTCTTGGTTTTATTACAGTGTGAATGAAGAAATGTTGCTATGTAACTCCTTTGACTTGCTTCACAACTGATGAAACCATGAAAAGTTGAGAAATGCAGACAAGAATCCAAATCAACAGCATTCCTTTAGACTTCATCTTTGCACTTGTGAGATACTTCCTTTACTCTGACTGCAACTCTGGGGTTGCCAATCTGCCAGAAGTCACTTACGTATTTCAATAGGCTTGGCAAATCCAACTGATAATTTTGTCAGAGATTCTCACTGCTTTTAGTGACTATAATTGGACGTTCATGCAGCAAAAAAAAAAACAGTAATTTGACAAGAATCAGTAAGAAAATAGATGCTGGTGAAAAAAGGCAAATTGTGTTTTTTGTTTTAGATGAATATTTCATTCACTTGGAAGTATGCTGTTTAAAATCTTCATAACAGCCCAGTAAAACCATTGTACTTTTACTTTCCACAATATGGTAAATACAATAATGATTTTTTTGGGGACAATGTTTCAGTATGGGGAATGATGTAATGTGCAGCCTCAAAGCCTCATTTTCACTGTCACAATTGGATGTATCTGATTTGATTGAACATCTATTGCAGCACAGTGTGCAGCATTCTCCCTTTAGTGAGGAGGTTCTAGCTCCAATTTCCATTCCAATAATCTATGCACATGAGATAAAACAAAAATTCTAGAAATAAAGCAGGCTAATCAGCAATTATAAATGGAAAATAACCTTCCATTGGAACTGGGAAAGGTTAGAGATACAAACAGAATTTTAGGTGCAGGCAAAAAGGGAAGGGATGGAGGGAAAAAAACGGAATGGTTGTGATAGACTTGCCAGAGCATAATAAGATCATGAGGCTTGGTAACAACTGTCCTGTCTGCTGACCCAGGTGTAAAAGACTATATAGCATTATTTGAAAAGAGGGCACACAGTGATAATGATACAAGCCAGGTATTGTAGAGATGATTGAGCAATTTGCTTGTTAATCAAGCCAGATGACTGTTGTAAATCACATTTTATATCCACAATTTATATGTTATTATCCACCACTAACTGAATTTTCTATAGAAAATAACCTGTTTTTACTTGGGGAAGATGCTCTAGTCTGTTTAATAAATTCAAATGTTTTACTATGCAATCGATTGCATGCTGTGAATTAAATATCCCACCTGTCTCTAATACATTATCTGATTCATTGTTATCAATAAATGTTATGTAACAAAAGAGAGCAGGGGAATTCTAAAGGTGTGCAGCCATATTTGCCTATAGTTGGTAAGTTTTCAGGCTGGAAAATGGAGTTCATCAGCAGCCATTGACTTTCCAATGAATGAAGTGGATCACTCACCACACTATGAGGAGCTGAATACCTCAGTCTTCACAGCAGCTGGCAGATCCCTCTTCCAGCTTCCAAACTCTGCTGGGGTTTCTTGGAAGATGTGGTGAGTGGTGAGTGGTGAGAGGCCTCTGGCTGAATGGGACACCAGAAAAGGAAAGAGTCTCTTGCTCAGTTTGGGCTCAAGAGGTGGGAGGAGTGGTTGTGGGGAACTGGGGAGTGGGTAGTAGTGATGGGGGAAGGGGGTCACTAGAATGCAATTTTAGCCCATTTGAGAAGATGTATGTTCATATCACAGACATAAAAATTTATCTTAATTCCATGTGGAATATTGCAATTGGTTTGGACACAGTCCAAAATAGTCCATAAAATTATTATTTCATCCTCTGAAGGGAAGTCAGCTCTTCAAGAAATGGAATATAGGTCAAGTGATCTTCTAAATTTTAAGCTGTTCATATATCTTCATGCCAGAAATTTCATTTTCTCATGGCAAAAGTCAAAGAAATATGCTGTCAAATTGTTGATTACTGTTGAAATAATAGCTGAAACAAATAGAACAATGAATAGCCAAGAATCAATTAATACTTTGTTCAATGTAGTCACTGTATGTCACAGAGTTACTGCTGATGTTTGGAAAACAGTTAATATTGAATCCCATTCACATTTGTTTCTGGAGCAGATATGTGGCAAGCTTAACATGCAGGCTTTGACTAAGTTGAGAAATGAGCTTTTGGGGTGGGCGTAACTCTTTCGCAGACATCGTCAGGGCAGGATGGAGTCAGTCATTTTACCTCCTTGCACAGAGAGGGATACCAAGTGATGTGAAATCTCTCTCAGGATTAGCCTGCTGGACTCATTTAGGTGTTTGGGAGGACACTCAAACAACTCTGAGCACTGTGTGTTGTGGTCGCAACTTACTGCTATGTGGTGGGGGGATATTGGGTGATACGATCAGACCCAGTATCACTGAAACAAATCAATTTCTGACAAAGTTTTGCAGACCTAAAATGTCACAGATGCTGCCTACTTGCTGAGCTTTCTCTACCATGGGAAGATAGAACATAGAAAAGTACAGCACAGGAACAGGCCCTTTGGCCCATCACATCTACACCAACCACGATGCCAAATTAAACTAAATATCTTCTGCCTGCACATGATTCATATCCCACCATTCCATGCATATTTATGTATCTACTGTATCTAACAGCCACTATCATTTCTGTTTCCACCACTAACCCTGACAGCCTGTTCCAGGCACCTACCGCTCTCTGTGTAAAAAAACTTGCCCTGCACATCTCCTTTAAACATTCATCCTCTCAACTTAAATGCATGTCCTCTAGTATATATTTCTACCCTAGGAAAAAGATCAATGCAGATTGGATGACTCCTTTCTGGAAAACTCAGAAGTTAGAAGTCCAGGAGTGTGATCCTGCCCCTTTAGTTACCTACATTCCAACATTTCAGTCCTTACTTTCCTGCAGTGTTGCAAATGAACTCCACAAAAGCTAAAGGAACACGCCTGCCTCCCATTTGGATCACATAGAGCCATGTTTTTTGTGAACTGTCCAATTCTGTTTTAATGAATATAAAATGTAAAGAATAATCAGGGACTTACTGCAAGTTGGAGAGCCTGTGATCTTCCTTTTTGGTCCTCTATGTTCTGATGCACATCTCAGTACCTTTTCTGAAATTTATGTCCACAATGGTACAGGGGTATTAAGGGCACCTGCTTGAAAAAGTCCCAGCTCATAATGTGAGAAGCTATCCCAGACAGGTCCTGTTTAGGTAATGTAGTTACTTAATACCTTCTCGATCCCTCAGACGAGATCTATATTTTCTCCTTCAGCTGATCCAAGCCTGCCAAATATGGAACCTTCCTTCCAATCTCCTATCTAACCCTTCTACCAACTTGCTGGTGCAATAACCAAATGACCCCATATAATTTCATCCGACAACTGCCCATCCAATGTCTTTCCCCCATTCTCTGGGCCTTGTTCCCCTGTGACCACTCACCCTATTATAAGATAAGATCTTATAATATTTATTTATTAGTCACATGTACATCAAAACATACAGTGAAATACATCTTTTTGCATAGTGTTCTGGGGGAACCCCACAAGTGTCGCCACATGCTTCCAGCGCCAACATAGCATGCCCACAACTTCCTAACCTGTACGTCTTTGGAATGTGGGAGGAAACCGGAGCACCCAGAGGAAACCCATGCAGACACAGGGAAAACGTACAAACTCCTTACAGACAATGGCTGGATTTGAACCCAGGTTGTCAGCGCTGTAAAGCATTACACTAACCGCTACACTACCATGCCTGCCCTTCTTCATCATTGCAAAATGAGGAATGACATTTCCTAATGGAAGACACACCATCTGGTAAGTCCCATGCATTACTTAATTTTCCAGTGGGAGGAAAAGATGTCTTCTTTGGCCTGGTGCATCTAAGCAAGAACCATTCAATTTTGAGGCACTTATCATTCGACCATATACATTAAGGTTTACCTGATTCAAAGTTATAGAGTCACACAGCACAAAAACAGGCCCTTTTTCAAATTCAATAATTTGGATAATGATTCTGTGATTCACATTTACACTTTTTATTATTCAGTATGAATCCATCTTCTGTTTCTTTACTTGCCCCATTACCATCCCTTTTTGTCTCACAGCATCATCCTTTCCATTTTATCACAGACTCTATATTTTGTTTGTTTTGCCCCCTCCCCCCAATCCCTCCATTTTCTGCATCATGCTTATCTCTCTTTCCAATTCTGATGAAAGATCACTAATTAGAAAATTCGCTCTTTCTCTCTATTATGACATTTTCTGTTCTTTTTACGTTGTCAATCTATTTGCTACATGAGATAAAAATGGAAAAAGGAAAAACGTAGCTCATTACTACAATGATGAATAGGCACTTTTTAAGGAAAAGCTTTGGTAGAAAGCTTTGCATGTTTGTCGTAACATGCTCCACATTCATGCCAGAAAGCAAAATCTCACTGGGTTTTTCAATGTTTCTTCGTGGCATAATATTGATGTATTCCCAGTATGGTATATATCAAACACTGGGATCATTAAGCTGGAAGGTTTAATAGTTCCCAAAATAGTTTTTTCTAAATTGGTATAAAAATAGAAAAAAATTTGAAACACTCAGAGCAGAGGAGAGACTGTATACGTTGGGATTTGCTTTCTTTGGAGCAGAAGACGGAAGAAGGACCTGACAGATATACAAAAGTATGAGAGGTACGGATAGGGTAGATGGCAAGAAAATGTTCCTCATGGCATAGCTGTGTAAAATTAGAGGGCATACATTTAGGATAAGGAGGGATCTGTGGAAGAATTTTTTCAACCAGTGGTTGGAATTTGAAACACAGTATGGTGAAGGCAGATATTCTCATAACATTTAATGAGTATTTAGACAAGCACTTGAAACAGTAAGACAAAGTAGGCTCCTGACCAAGTACTGGTAAATGGGATTCGTATAGATGGGTTCTTGATGGTCAGCATGGATATTTGACCATCGGGCCAAAAGGGCCTGTTACCATGCTGTATAAATAAAGTTTTAAAAACATAAAGTTTTAAAGTTTGTTTTTATTATGTCTCTATGACTCTATGTCAGGCAGCATCTGTGGAAGAGAAACAGAATTAACATTTTAGGTCAAAAACTCTTCATCAGATTTTCATTTACTTTTAAAATGGCTGCTGAATTTATCCTTACCAAGGGGTTTCTGTTGTCAGCTTTAAATGGCAAACATGAGGGCAGCTAATGTTGTTCCTTTATTTCCTTTAAGGGCAGCAGAGATAAGCCAGGTAAGTAAAGGCTGGTGAGCCTTACATCAGTGTTAGAAAAATTATTAGAGAAAATTCTAAGGGAGAGGATTTATGTTCATTTGGAAAGGCAGAGCTGATTAAGGACAGTTGGCATGGTTTTGTGTGGGGGAAATCCTGTCTCAGTAATTTGATTGTTTTTTTGAGACAAAAATTAGTGGTGCTGTGAAGAGCAAAGAAAGTTGTCTAAGGCTACAGCAGGATATAGAGCAGCTAGAAAGCTGAGCAGAGCATAGGCAGATGGAATATAATCCTGACAAGTGTGAAATGATGCAATTTGGTAAGTCTGATAATGGTAGGCCATGTACAGTAGGGTACTAAGGAATTTTGATGAACAGATCTTATGGTACAAGTCCATATTTCCCTTAAATTGACAACACAGGTAGATAGAGTGGTGAAGCAGGCATATGGCATGCTTGCTTTCACAGGGTGGGGCAAAGAAATAAGAGTTGGAATGCTACATTGCAACTTTACAAAACACTGGTTAGGCCGCATTTGGCGTCCAATTCTAGTTGCCACACTACAGGAAGGAAATGATTGCATTGGAAAGGGTGCAGAGGAGATTCACCAGGATGTTGGCTGGATTGGATGACTAGTTATAAGGAGAGATTGGATAATTTGGGCTTGATGTCCCTGGGGCAATGGAGGCTGAGAGATGATACAATAGATATATCTAAAATTATGAGAGACATTGATAGGGTCGATAGTCAGAATCGTTTTCCCATGGTAGGGCTGTCATAAAGAAAAGAGCATAGGTTTAAAATAAGAGGGAGGAGATTTGAGGAGGGATCTGAGGTGAAAGTTTTTGACACAGAGAACAGATGATATCTGGAACACTGCCAGAGGAGGTGATGGAGACAGAGACAATCATTATGTTTAGATACACTTAAACAGGCACTTGAATAGGCACAGAGAAGAAGAATATGGACTTAATACAGGGAAATGGGATAAGTGTGGGTAGGTCAAATGATCAGCACATGTGTCGTGGGCCAAAAGGCATGTTCTGTGCTGTTCTATGATTCTATGGCACGCTTTTCAGTGAAAAGCACCTGAGGGTCTTTGGAATGGCAAGTTTAAACATTATCTCCAAAAGGTCAAACTTCCAGATGAAGTAATGATTTCTTAATTAGGAATTGATTTATTATTGTCACTTGTACCGAGGTGCAGTGAAGAACTTGTCTTGCATACTGTTCATACAGATCAATTCATTACACAGTGCATTGAGGTAGTGCAAGGTAAAACAATAACAGAATATAGAATAATGTGTCACGGCTACAGGGAAAGTGCAGGTAAACAATAAGGCGCAAGGTCATAACAAGTTAGATTGTGAGGTCAAAAAAAGCATTTGACTCCTTTCAGTGATTGTTTTTAAGATCATTGACATTCTTGAACTGGACATTGTGCTGCAATGACATGTCAAGTTTATTTTTGAGGATTGTTCCATTAATACGTTGCATGTTTAAATAGCAACTCATAAACATTCATTCCATTTCTTTCTCCCTTTCAAAAATCACACTGTCCTCACTGGTGAAAAGATTTGCACAATGGTCACATGTATCCTGCATGTTCTTTCACTCTTGTTTTAGGAAGCACAATGACCAATCGTACTGTAGTGCCAAGTTGTAGTAAATGGTCAATAATTTTAGGAAAGTAAAGGTCTCAACATAAAACTGACATTGGAAACTGGAGTGACAAGATCAATCTTTAGACCTTGGCATCTTTGCAGGAGATAACACTGGATGCAATGGGACAAACAATTGGAAAGATACACTCACCACTGTCTTCAAAGAAGTTTCCCCTGACAACCTCTGTCAACCGTAAGTAGCTACTTTAAGGAACTGTACAACGCTCCTTGGCACCACCACAACATTGCACAGCACATGATAGCTATGGAAATACTTTTGCAGAATATTTTGTAAGTTTCAAATTGTTCATTACCTGATTCATTGTAAGTGAGATCTGTTTTGATGTCATTATGTTATATGCAACTGGTGTTCATGGGAATCTTTATACATGAAGACTGAAATATTGTGGATAAGCCACTGCATTGGTAATCCTGAGGCTTAGACAAAATGGAATGGTTTATTATTGTCACATGTACCAAGGTACAGTGAAAAACTTGCCTTGCATACCGTCCATACAGATCAATTCATTACACAGTGCATTGAGGTAGTACAAGGTAAAACAATGCAGAATGCAGAGTAAAGTGTTACAGCTACAGAGAAAGTGCAGTGCAGGTAGACAATAAGGTGCAAGTTCATAACGAAGTAGATTGTGAGGTCAAGAGTCCACCTTATCATACTAGGGAACCATTCAATAGTCTTGTAACAGCAGGATAGAAGCTGTCCTTGAGCCTGGTGGTACGTGCTTTCAGGCTTTTGTATCTTCTGTGTGAAGGGAGAGGGGAGAAGAGAGAATGTCCCGGGTGGGTGGGATCTTTGATTATATTGGCTGTATTACTGAGCAAGGGTATTCCCACTGGGACTGGGAATTTAATTCTTTGCCCTTACCTTTTACCTTCCCAGTATCTATGTTAAAGCTTTGCCTCTGGAACTTCAGACATTTCCAATGTGAAGCCATCACCAAACACACCTTTCCTTCCATTTCAGTATTCTGAATGGTCTCTTCCTTTGTGGATGTTCTGGTTCATTCTTCCATCTCCATTCCCCTTCTCACTGCAGCTTTCTACTCATTGGTAGCCAACACCAACATGTTCTCTGTTAGCAATATAAATTGAAGCTTTTGTCTGAAATACTACTTCTGTTGCATTTATTTCTATTACGTTGTGAATGGCTGGAATCTCTGCCTGGGAGGGGTGTGGAAGCTCAGTTATTGATTTCATTCAAGATTGCGGTTTCTGAATTTCTGGTTGTCAAAGGAATCAAAGGATATGGGGATAGTGCAGGAATATGGTGTTTAAAGGAGAAGATCAATCATGTTGAATAGTGGAGCAGGTTCAAGGGTCCAGATGGCCTAAATCTGCACCCATGTCTTATATTCTTCTCATTTTCAAAGAGACACTCTGCTCATGTTGAGAAACCTGACTGACCAGCTTCCAAGCTCATTGCAGGCTGCTCAAACATCTTCCAAAGTTCACAGAGTGCTTAAACAAACAAAACGTGTGTGTTTTCTCCCCCAGCATTTAGTTGCTGATATCCAGTGGGTGCCCCATTCATGACACCGCTGGCGGCAGCAACTCTTTACTGGAGTCTTCAGTATGGGAATGGTCCAGGAGGGTTGGGGATCAGAAAGCATGAGGCAAAGACATGCCCATCTGCAAAGGACCTGCTCCCACAGAGTCAGTCTTCGGACACAGCACACCCTACCAAGATGTCTCTGAAAATTGCATTTGGGGGAAACACAAGACACTGCAGGTGCTGGAATCTGGAGCAACAAACAATCTGCTGGAGGAACTCAGAGGGTCGAGCAGCATCTGTGGGGGGAAGAAATTGTTGACGTTTCAGGTCGAAACCCCGCATTAGGACTGAGAACATAGAACAGTACAGCACAGGAACAGGTCCTTTGGCCCACAATATCTACGGCAAACACAAGGCGGAATTAAACAAAATCCCTTCTGCATGATCCCTATCCCTCAATTCTCCGCATATTCATGTGTCTAACAGCCTTTTAAATGCCACGATTGTATCCGTTTCCATCATTCCTCCTGGCAGCCCATCCCAGGCACCTACTACTCTCTGTGTAAACAAAACCTGCCTCGCACATCTCTTTAAACTTTCCCATCTCACCTTCAATAATATCATCTAGTAGTTGACATTTCTAGCCTGGGAAAAAGATTCTGACTGTCTACCCTATCTATGCCTCTCATAAACTTCTATAAGGTCTCCCCTCAACCTCTGACGCTCCAGAGAAAACAAACCAAATTTTTCCAACCTCTCCTTATAGCACATGCCCTCTAATCCAGGCAACAATCTGGTAAATCTCTTCTGCACCCTTTCCAAAGCCTCCACATCCTTCCTGTAATGGGTTGACCAGAATTGCACACAACACTCCCAGTGCAACCTAACTGAAATTTTATATAGGAAATTGGAGAGGGGAGGTGGCCAGTATAAAGAGGAGAGGGGGAGTGGTGAGACAGGAGCCTGAGGTGATTGGTGGACTGAGGAAGGGTCAAACATGCCAGGTAGGGGAAGGGGAGGAATGGAGTTGGGAGATAGAAACATAGAACAATACAGCACAATACAGGCCCTTTGGCCCACCAGGTTGTGCCGACCTTTAAACCACGCCTAAGACCATCTAACCCCTTCCTCCCACATACCCCCCTATTTTAAATTCTTCCATATGCTTATCTAACAATCCCTTGAACTTGACCAACATATCTGCCTCCCCCACTGCCCCAGGCAGAGCATTCCATGCACCAACCACCCTCTGGGTGAAAAACCTCCCTCTGATATCTCCCTTGAACTTCCCAGCCATTACTTTAAAGCCATGCCCTCTTGTATTGAGCATTGGCGCCCTGGGAAAGAAGTGCTGGCTGTCTACTCTATCTATTCCTCTTAATTTTTTGTATACCTATATCATGTCTCCCCTCATCCTCTTTCTCTCCAAAGAGTAAATCTCTAGCTCCCTTAGTCTCTTCTCATAATCCATGCTCTCCAATCCAGGCAGCATCCTGGTAAATCTCCTCTGCACCCTTTCCAACACTTCCACATCCTTCCTATAATGAGGCGACCAGAAATGGACACAGTACTCCAAGTGTGATCTAACCAGAGTTTTGTAGAGCTGCAAAAGTGACAGGTGGATGATAGATGGAAGGAGACAAAGAGAAAAAAAAGAAAGGCAGATGGAACGAAGTGGGGGAGGGTAGATGGACATTAGAGACAGCTGCTGGAGGGTGATAAGCAGGAACACAAAGGGCCACCAATGTTGGAACCTGATAAGTAAGGGAGGTGGGAATGGGAACCATTAGGGAAGAAGTGAATGGCAGACGGAACCAGAACCAGATGGAGGGGGGGATGAAGGGTCTTCACCCAATACATGACTGTCCATTTCCCTCCAGAGAGGCTGCCTGACCCATTGAGCTCCTCCAGCATCTTGTTTGTTGCACTGTATTGCAGGTTCAGGTTTTCCAAGGCTGCGTTCACTGTGATATGTGAAATGCTGTGGGAAGGTGTTCAGCCATGGTCTCGTACATGGACCACGCTCTCTGGAGGTCAAAGTCACCAAGGCCTTCAGCTTCCTCACCATAGGACCTTTACAATCTATTGCAGCACCTCTCCGCAACGTCTCATAATTTGTTACTCACTGCAACGTCATAGAATTCACCCCAGCAATTATCTTCATGCAGACATGGGTTCATGTTGTCAATTTCAATGACCAGACACTGCATCTTGAGCTCTAGGATTTGCCTGCACTACTAGCCTCCATCAAGTGCAGGCAGCCATTGAATGAGCTCAAGTGCCCGTAAGGGTTCCCATGAAAAACCCAAATCTTTTCATTACAGTAAATATTTCACTAAAGAGGAGCAAGCCTTTAATCTAGTGGTTAAGGCAAGGCACTCGTGAAATTGAGAAGGATAACAATAGATAAATGAAAGATACTTATAATACTGGCACTCTTTGGAATAGAAATATCACGGTCTAATTTTCATTTGCTGAGAGTGGATTCAACAGTGTAAGCACTGGAATACTACTGTCATCACTGGGTTGCTATCTAAGGAATCTCAGAGTCTAAATATTTCATGTGAAGCACAAAATGAATGTTTCTGATTTTGAATGTGTGTGCACTTGTATGTAGTTGTTACACGAATTTGCCATTTAGGAAATAACATATTAGGTCAGCCTAGGTCTAGAAAAAGGGTGCAACACAATCATATTTATCATTTTTGAACCAACAGGTCTCTACAGAGTATTTTTCTTCAATGAAAAATCAAAATAGGAGACAACTGGCTAATAAATTTGACAATGCATGGGTGGAAAGCCTAGACTTACTTCCATATAAATGATGGAATTTTGATGGGGAACCTCACACAAAACTGGTGCAACTCTTCCAGTACAGCATTGCTTCAATATGCTTTTCCTGGCACCAAAGAATTTCTAGCTTAAAGAAACTAATGTGAAGAATTTTATTTCTATGGAGATAAATGTTCTTGTAAAAAGGCTTTTTCTACAATGTAACATGCAGAAAAGCTAAAAATAATGCATATTGGGTCCACTTCATACATAAAATCCAAAAGCAGGAGTTGCACAGTTTAAGAATCATCGATTGTATGCAATTAAATTTGAAGTAATTACATGTTGTAAGCAGTACTTTGGAAAAACCAAGAAGTTTGCTGCTAATGTCTGAGATTAAGTTTCTAAAGTTAGTTAAATTGTTGTAGTGATTAAAAGTATGAAATCTATCCTGTCTACAGTTAAATAATTTTTAGGGGCACAGGGTGAAAACTACTCATGCAAATAATTGAAAGACAATTTTCTTACACATTTGTGTTTAGAAGT
Organism: Pristis pectinata; assembly: GCF_009764475.1. Classification (NCBI taxonomy): domain Eukaryota; kingdom Metazoa; phylum Chordata; class Chondrichthyes; order Rhinopristiformes; family Pristidae; genus Pristis; species Pristis pectinata. Next base: position 93,343,700 of record NC_067411.1, read on the forward strand.
AACACAACAATAAAATATAATCTAAATAGTGAGAGACTGCAGTGCTCTGAGATGGAGACGGATGTGGGTGTCTTCTTGCATAATCCACAAAAATCTGGTGTACAGATATAGCAAGTTATATGGAAAGCTACCAGAATGATATCAGTTATTATGTACTAGGAGAATCAAATAAAGAAGGAGGGAGGGAGGTCAGGCTTCACTTCTGAGCACTTGTATGAAAACATCTAGAGCACTGGGTACATTATTGGTCTCCTTATTTAAAAAAGGTAATTGTTTTTGAAGTAGCCTTATGAAGAAAGGTTGGAAAGCCAAGGCTTGCATTTGTCACAGTTTAGAGGAGTGAGAGGAGACTTGATTGAAACATGTAATATCCTGAGGGGTCTTGACAGGATGGATGTGGAATGAATCTTTCTTCTTGCGGGAGAACTAGAACCAGCAGGTACTGTTTAAAAATAAATGGTTGCCCATTTAAGGCAGAAATGAGGTGTTTTTTTTTCTCTCTCGGCATGTTGTGAGATTTTGAAACTCTTCCACAAGGGACAATGGAAGTTCAGTGTCTTAATGCTTCTAAAGCAGGGTATACAGATTCTTCTAAGCAAAGGGGTGAAAGGTTAGCAGAGTAGGCAGGAATGGGGAGTTGAGTCATAGAGTACTACAGCACAGAAACAGGCTCTTCAGCCCATCTAGTCCATGCCGACCTGATCTTCTGCCTAGTCCCATCTATCTGTACCTGGACCTTATCCCTCCAAACCCCTCCCATCCATGTACCTATCCAAACTTTTCTTGCATGTTACAACTGAACCCGCATCTACCACTTCCGCTGGCAGCTCGTTCCAAACTCCTACCACCCTCTGAGTGAAGAGGTTTCCCCTCAGATTCCCCTTAAATATTTCACCTTTCACCCTAAACCTATGTCCTCTAGTTCTAATCTCACCCAACCTGAGGGGAAAAAGCCTGCATGCATTCACCCTATCAATACCCTTTATAATTTTATATTCCTCTATAAGTGCTCCATAAGTCCTAACCTATTCAATCTTTCTCTATAGCTCAAGTCCTCAAGTCCCAGCAACATCCTTGTAAATTTCCTCTGCACTCTTTCAAGCTTATTGATATCTTTCCTGTAGGTAGGTGACCAGAACTGCACACAACACTCGAAATTCGGCCTCACCAACATCTTGTACAACTTCAACATAACATCCCAACTCCTGTACTCAATGCTCTGGTTTATGAAGGCCAAAGTGCCAAAAGCTCTCTTTACGACCCTATCTACCTGTGACACCACTTTCAAGGAATTATGGATCTGTATTCCCAGGTCCCTTTGTTCTACCACACTTCTCAGAGACCTACCATTCACTGTGTATGTCTTACCCTGGTTTGTCCTCCCAAAGTGCAACACCTCACACTTGTCTACATTAAATTCCATCTGCCAATTTTCAGTCCATTTTCCTAGCTGGTCAAGATCATGCTGCAAGCTTTGATAGCCTTCCTCGCTGTCTGCCCTCAATCTTAGTGTCATCTGCAAATTTGCTGATCCAGTTTACCACATTATCATCTAAATCATTAATAAAGATGATAAACAACAACGGACCCAGCATCAATCCCTGCAGCACACCACTAGTCATAGGACTCCAGTCAGAGAGACAAACATCTGCTACCACTCTCTGGCTTCTCCCGCTAGGCCAATATTGAATCCAATTGGCTTAACCTTCTGGACCAGCCTTGCTAAAATCTACGTAGACAACATCCACCACCTTTCATTCATCAACCTTTATGGTAACCTCCTCAAAAAACTCTATAAGATTGGTTAGATATGACCTACCATGCACAAAGCCATGTTGACTAACCCTAATCAGGCCCTGTTTACCCAAGTACTTATATATCCCATCCCTTAGAATACCTTCTAATAATTTACCCATGACTGACATCAGGCTCACTGGCCTATAATTTCCTGGCTTATTCTTAGAGCCTTTCTTGAACAATGGAACAACATTAGCCATCCTCCAGTCCTCCGGCACCTCACATGTGGCTACGGATGTTTTAAGTATCTCTGCCAGGGCCCCTGCAATTTCTGCATTAGCCTCCCACAAGGCCCAGCTCTTTTGGCTCCATGCATAGGTGACCACACCGATCTTCAAGAGTACCCAATTTTGTCCCTTGCTACCCTTTTGCTCTTAATATAGCTATAGAAAACCCCTGGGATTCTCTTTCACCTTGTCTGCCAGAGCAACTTATGTCCTTTTTTTGCCCTCCTGATTTCTCTTTTAAGTGTTCCCTTGCATTTCTTATACTCAAGCACCTCATATGATCCTAACTGCTCTACCTGATATGCGCCACCTTCTTTTTCTTTACCAGGGCCTCAATATCTCTCGATAACCAAGGTTCCTTAAACCTGTTAGCCTTGCCTTTTATTTTAACAGGAACATACAGTTGGGTTACAATCAGATTAGACACAATCTTACTGAATGGAAGAGTAGACTTGAGGGGCCAAATCACTTAATCATTCTATTAAATTGTATGTTTGTACATAAAGTTGTGAAGGAAGTTTAAATGCAAATTTATAATCAATCAACAGAGGGACATTAGAGTCAATGTAAAGGAAAAGGGCAAGTGGTTAAAATGGCATATGGAAAGCTTTCTTTATTAGCCGAGACTTAGAATGTAAAATCAGAGAGTTTATGATAGAGTTGTGTACAACACATGTCAGGTCACAACCTGACTACTGTGTAAAGTTTGAGTCACCACCTTACAGGAAAGGTGTGATTGCACTAGAGAGGATGAATGGGGATTTATGAAGGTTTTGAAAAATGTAACATTTTAGATTTGATGAAAGATTAGAGAAGCTGGGGTTGTTTTCTCTGGAGTAGAGATGGCAGAGGAGAATTAAATGAGGTATATCAGATTATGAAGGACTTATTAATAGCAAAGATGCATTTCTCTTGGCTCAGGAGCCAACGCACGGGTATGGATTTAAATTTATTGGTGGAAGCATTAAAGAAAAAATAAGAAAAAAAAATCACTCACATTGTCTTCATGACAATGGATCAGATTCTGGAAGGTGTGATTAGGTTGAGCAGTTCTTTATAACTGTCATAGACATGGCAGGCATAATGGCATCCTGTGTCATAAATTTTCTATGACTCTATGCATGTGTTACTAATTACAGAAAAAGCTTCTGTCCTAAAAATTGGTTGCACCTATCTGAGTACAGCACAGCAGGGATTAAGCTCTTCTGCAGATATGTAGACGTATGGCCTGACTAATGAATTTTACAACTTTGTCATCATAATTCATCTTTCCTACATTATTAGATTACATGTGCTTTATCAGCTTGTACTTGCACTTTGAGAAAATTATGCTGGGAATCTTTCTTAACAATGCACCTGCCCAGCAGCCATATCTTCTCCAGAAGTGTGTTGGAATATGGTGAACTCATGTTGTTCCATTATGTTTCTGATAAAGTGGCAGAGTTCAACAAGTTTCACAGAAATCATTAACAGACTCAAATAAAAACAGAATGGTAGAAATACCCAGCAGCAGCCAGTCTCTCTTCAAAGATTCTGTTTGACTGAACAAGTATTTCTAGCATTCCCTGTATTTCAGATTTCCAGCATCTGCAGTTTATTTCAGTTACCTATGACTCAGTTGATTGCATTCTTGCCACAGAATCAGAAAACTATGGGTTCAGGTCCTATTCCAGAGAACTGCACAACTAAATTTCACTAACCAGCAAAGTACTGAAATGTTCTGAACTAATGGAGGTGCAATTTTCAGGTGAAATATTATTGTATGTCTGCTCTCTCAGGTGAATGTAAAATATGCTTGGGTCAACTTTAAAATAGGGTATTGACCTATATTTATCCCTCCATTGATAACATTTTAAAATAGTTTATTTGGTCATTATCATATTGCTGATTATGGGAGCTTCCTTTGTAGAAACCGATTGCCTTGTTTCCTCCATCATAGAAGTGACAATATTCCATAAATACTTAATTGGCTGTAAGCTTTTGGAATTAGCCAAGGCCTTGCAAGACATACATAAATGATTCTTTCTTTCTTTTTCTCTTTCTGTTTCTTTCTCTGTTTCTTTATTTCATGAAATTCTAGTGGACTTTCCATGGCTATTATTAAACTAAGTGCAAACTCCCATTATTCATTTATTTTCCAACATTTACTTTAGATCACTTTTGTCATTCATTTATCTATCCTGTCTGTCCTTCTTAAGTATGTTATGTACTTTCCATTGATTGCCAAGCTCCTGCAGCCATCAATAAAAGAAACTGCAACTCTATCTCCTGTAACTAGATCATATTGTGAAAACACTCAGCTGTAGCCCTAGGATAAGCAACTCTTAACTCTTTTCAACAAACAAAATGAATTTCCAAAAACCTTTTCCTATCCAGCAACCAACATTGTATCAATGCTGCTATACTTCCTGTTTCTTTTCTTGAGTGCAATACACAATACACTTCCATCATACGGAAAACCCTATCTGGAACAGAGCAAAGCATTTCGTCAAACCATGAACCATTCTTTTCATAAATCACTTGAGTGGTTGCAACAGACTTATTGTTCCAAAGTTTTACGGCTTTCCCAATATTCAACAAGAGTCGGCCTTGTGTGTTCAGCACCTCTGAGCTGCACGGCCATACAATATCATTATGATCTAATCTTGGCCGCAGTTGCACTTTTCTGCCTGTTCCCCATAACCCTTGTCTCCCCTATAGGCCAAAAATATGGCTATCTTGGCCTTGCAATTCTTCAATGATTCAGCCTCCTCAGTCTCTGATTAGAAATTTGCAAAAGATACAAGATCTTCTGAGAGAAGAAATTCATCCTCGTCTCTGTCTTATATGTGTAAGCCCATATTTTGAAGCTATGTCCCTTCTGTTAGATTTTCTTACAAGGATACAAATACACAAGTAAATAGGAGCAGGAGTAGGCTCCAGATCACAGTATCTGCAGTCTCTTGTACCTCCATTGGACAAACGTGGATTGTTTTCTCTGGAGCGCAGAAGCTGAGAGGAAACCTGACAGAAGTGCATAAAATTATGAGAAGCATAGACAGGGTAGATAGAGTCTTTTCTCAGGGTGGAAATGTCATAAACTAGAGAGCGTAAGTTTAAGGTGAGAAGGGAAAAGTTTATAGGAGATTTATGGGGAAAGTTTTTACACAGAGAGTGGGAAGTGCCTAGAACATGCTGCCAGGGGAGGTGGTGGAAGCAGATATGATAGCAACATTTAAGAGGCATTTATACAGACACATGAACAGGCAGGGAATAGAGGGATATAGACCACGTGCAGGCAGATGGGATTTATTAGATTGGCATCATGGTCAGTGCAGACATGGTGGGCCGAAGGGCCTGTCCCTATGCTCTACTGTTCTATGTTCCATCTTCTATGAGGTATACCTTTCATTGCCAGGATTGAATCCAGTGAACCATCTTTGAATTGTCTCCAGTGCAGCAATAGCTCTCCCAAAACAAGAACAAAATTGTAACTAGTACTCCAGGCATGGTATCAGTGACATCCCATTCAGTTGTAGCAAGAATTCCCTACTTCCATACACCATTTGCTTTGCAACAAAGGCCAACATTCTAATTACCTTCACATATTTTTGGAGTGCTAATCTTCTGTGTGTCATGTACAAAGACACCTAAATCCCCCTGTATTGTAGCAATATGTAATCTCTCTTCATTTCAATAATATTCTTCTTTTCTGTTCTTCCCACTTGCCTAGTTGTTTAGTCTATGCCCCTGTTTGTACTCTCTGTGTCCTCTTTGCAACTTGTTTTACATTGTTAGCAAATTTATCCACAATACACCCAGTCCCCTCATCTACATCATTTGATTCTCATTTGAGGTCCCAGCAAATGAACCTTGTGGCATGTCACTCAATATAGCTTGCCAACCTGAAAATAACCCATTCAACATGACTGTTTCTTTGTTACTCAATCCTTTATCAATGCCAATACATTACACACACACCCCTCCACGTACCATGGGCAATATCTTGTATAGTAATATTTTACATGGCTCTTCACTGAATGCAAATAATCCAGATACATTACATTTACTGATTCTCCTTGATCTACCCTACGTTACATGGTCAAAGGAATCAAATTTGCCAAATATGATTTCCCTATTATAAAACCATTTTGACTCTGTGTGATATTATTATGATTAACCAAATGTCCTGCTGTTCCTTAACAATGAAGTCCAGCCTTTACCTCATAACAGATATCACACTAGGTGGCTTATAATTTCCTCTTTTCTTGAATAAGGGAATTACAATTTGCAGTTTTCCAATTTACAGGGACGAATCCAGGATCTAATCAATTTTGGGAGATTACAACAAATCCAAAGACAATCTCTGCAGCCATTATTTTCACCATCCCAGGATTCAGGTCATTAGCTCCAGGGGACTTGTCAGCCTCTCATTGTTTTCCTAGTACATTTTTCCTCGTATCTTAGGTTTCTCCCTACTTTTCTCCCCCAAATTTTCTAAAATGATTTGGATATTTTTAGTATTTTCTGCTGTGACAATAGGTAAAAAAACTTCTTCAAACTCAAGTTCAATTTCAAGTCAAGCTTACTGTCATATGCACAAGTACAGTGAGGTTCAGGTCCAATGAAAAACTTGCTTGCTTGCTTCACAAGCACATAGATTCGGACAACACACAGAACATAAATTATACAGGACAGTGAAGATAAAGTGAAAAACAAGATATTAGTGCAAAAAACGCAACTAGAAACAAGTGTATGGTAGAGAAAGAGGTGTGTAGTGTTCCATTGTTGAGGTAGGATTAGGGTTGTGCAAGTCAGTTCAAGAACCTGATAACTATAGGAAAGTAGGTGTTCCTGAACTTGGTCATGTGGGACTTCTGTACCAGCTTCTGTACCTCCTGCCTGATGGTAGCAGCAAGAAGCGGGCATGGCCCAGATGGTGTGGATCCTTAATGGTAGATACCACCTTCTTGAGGCAGCACCTCATGTAGGTGGTGTCAGTAATGGGGACGGCCATGTCCGTGATGGACCGAGCTGTGTCCACTGCTCTCTGCAGCTTCCTGTGTTCCTGTGCATTGGAATTGCCATTCCAGGCCATGATGAAACCAGTCAGGATACTTTCTACAGTGCATCTGTAGAAGTTTGTTAGAGTAGTTGGTGACACGCTGAATCTGCTTAAGCTTCTAAGTAGAGGTGCTGGTATTGGTATTGGTGTACCTTCTTCATGATTATATCTATGTTCTGGGCCCAGGACAAGTCATCTGAGATGCTAATGCCCAGGAATTTGAAGCTCCTCACTCTCTCCATCACCAACCAACCAAAGAAAACTGGCACATGGTCTCTTAACTCCCCTTTCTGAAGTCAACGATTAGTTCCTTGGTTTTGTTGACATTGAGCAAGAGGTTGTTATTGTGGCACCAATCAACAAGGTGTTCTATCTCACTCCTGTATGCTGACTCATCATTACCTGTGATTCAGACAGCAACAGTGGTGTCATTGGTAAATTTGTAGGTGGTATTGGAGCTGTGTTGAGCCACACAGTCGTGTGTGTATGGAGAGTCAAGCAGGGGCATATGAGGTGCACCTGTGTTAATGGTCAGTGAGGAAGAGATGTTGTCTCTTATCTGTACTGATTGATGTCTGCCAATGAGGAAGTCAAGGATCCAGTTGTAGAGGGAGGCTCAGAGGCCCAGAGCTTGGTGATGCTTGGAGGGTATGATTGTGTTGAATGCCGGACTGTAGTCAATGAACAGCAGCCTGATGTATGCATTCCTGTTATCCAAGTGGTCCAGAACAGAGTGGAGACCCAGTGAAATAGCATCTGCTGTTTACCTGTTGTGGTGAAAGGCAACTTGAAGCAGATCCAGGTCATTTCTGAGGCAAGGATAGAGTTGCACCATAACCAACCTTTCACAGCACTTCATTACAGTGGATGTAAGTGCTACTGGAAGGTAGTCATTGAGGTACTTCTTTACTTCCAATTGTTAAATATCCAGTATTATCCTCTAAGACAGTGGTTTTCAACCTTTTTCACGCCACGGCCCCCCCCAGAACATGTCCTTGTTAGATGGCGGACTCCCAAAGCCCACAAAATCAAACAATCGATAATTCATGCATACAACACTTAAATTACTGCACATAGGCCCTATTGAAATAGTGACTATTTCAATCACCGATAATTACCAGCGGTGTCTTTCAGTGTTCAGTTCAATGTGAAGGTTGTGCCTGTTTTGCACTGCAGAGTTTGTCCAAATGTGGTGGTATGTGTGACAAACGTACGCGTATGTCATCCTCAATATTCAGTCTTGATCTGTATTTGGTTTTCCTGTCAGTGACTGCAGAAAATGCTATTTCACACAAGTAAGTGGTTGCAAATGGTAACAGAACATTGACGGCTTTGCCGGACAGCAGTGGATACTCCTGGGAACATGCTATCCAGAACAACAACAGTGACATTCGGTTGAACAGTTCAGCCAATTCTTCTTGTTCACGTCCAGTTAAATCAGTAAGCATGCATTCAAACGGATTTGAAATCAAATCAAACATGCTCATGTCATCGTTGCCGAAATACTCATGGAAATAATGTGACAGCTGTTGAATATGGTTCAAAACGGTGCTCGCAATGGCCACTGTCTTAGTCTCATTCACTGTCAGAAAGTCAGCCAGCAACGGAAATATATCATAGGTGCCTTGCTCGCATCTTCCCTTCCAGATATGGAGTTTTTTTTCTGGAAGGCATTGATTGTGTCATGCGTTTTCAGAACATTTGAGCCAGGTCCTTGCAATGATAGATTTAAGCTGTTCACAATGTTGAAAATATCTGCAAGATAAGCTAATCTGGCAACCCACATCTCATCTGTCAAGAACTGTGCCAATGACCCGTTATGCTCACTTAGAAAAATGAGCAGTTCATCTTGCAATTCATATATACGCTGCACAACGCGGCCTCATGACAGCCATCTGACTTCTGTATGTAGCAACAAATGCTTATGCTCGGCTTCCATTTCACGGCATATGTTTTCAAACAAACGATGATTGAGCGGCCTGACTTTGATAAAGTTAATGATATTAATGCACGTGGAAAACACATCCGCAAGATTTTCATCCATATTCTTTGCAGCCAAAGCCTCACGGTGAATCATGCAGTGGGTTGCTGCTACATGTGGAGCTACTTCTTTCACTCATGCGACTGGACCCGACTTCCATCCCGTCATTGTGGCAGCACTATCCGTGCATACTCCAATACACTGTGTCCACGCCAACGTCGATTGTACAAAAAAAGTGTCAAGCACACAGAAAAGTTCTTCACCGGTTGTACGCCCTGGGAGCACCTTGCAAAACAAGAAGTCTTCCAAAGCCTCTCCTTCCCAGCAATATCAATCATAAACCAACAACTGTGCAGCACTGGCAACATCAGTACTTTCACTGAGCTGAATCGCAAATCTGACTTGCTCAAGACGTGCTATCAGTTGGCTCTGTATATCTTCTGCCATATCGCCAATTCTTCTGCTTACTGTGTTATCAGACAGTGGAATGGCTTTCAGTTTTTGACTGAATTCTTTTCCCAGTACAACTTCACACATATCTACTGCTGCAGGCAGTATAAGCTCTTCTCCAATTGTGTGAGGCTTTCTGGAACGTGCTATTCGTAATGCTACCAAATATGATGCGTGAAGAGCCTTCTCATTTACAGTGGCGCAGGCTGTCATTTTGCCTTTCTGCTTGAGGGACAGCTCCTTTTGCCGCTCAAAATATTCCTTCGGCTTACTGGCAATATCTGGATGCACTGTTGTTAAATGGCACTTCAATTTTGCTGGATTCATTGCATTGTTGGACAGTGTTTGCAAACACACAACACAGGGAGGTTGGTCCACATTTGTCCCCACTGCGATGAAGCCATATGAAATGTATTCTGGATCGTACTTGCGTTGTTTTCTCTTTCGGTCACCCTTATCCCCTTCGTCATCAGAATCTTCCGGTTTCTAGTCAGCTTTTCTCTTCAGAAATATCTCCATACTCAGCAGTACACGCTGGACAGTTTAATTACTATTACGGAAAACAAAATTATCAAAACAAATCTAAAATTTACATGCTTGCGCACTTTTCGCTTAACAGTGACGTCACTGTGGCGTAAGTGCACGGTAAGTAAGCAATATTATTAAGGCACACCAACAACGTCACTCAGTCTCACTAACACTACAGTGCACAACAGAATAGTAGTGAGAAATGAACACTACTGACTACTCTGACTACACAAATCGAATATTAAGCGACAGCTTACCATAAGGGAACACCGTTTAAGCCTCTAAGATTGCCTCCTATAACAGATAGAATAGATATGGCCCATTTTCTGAATAGTGGAAAACTGGAGCAAGCAAGTAAGCTACGTCTTTGTAACAGGTCGCTTTTCCATTTTTTTCTTGGCTTGCTCGCAGACCCCCTGGCAACCCACCGCGGACCCCTGGGAATCCACGGACCACAGGTTGAAAGCCTCTGCTCTAAGAGAATAGCACTCTTCTTCTTTATATACTTGAAGGACTGTCTGCTTAATTTCTTGCTCGCCTATTCTTACAATTTATTTTCTCCCTATTTATTGTTCATTAACCAAATTATATGGTTCTATCAGTTTCTATCCTGCTGTTATAAGATTATTGAATGGTCCCCTTGTATGATAAGATGGAATCTACCTTGTCATGGCCTTGCACCTTATTGTCTGCCTGCACTGCACTTTTTCTGTAACTGTAACACTAGATTCTGCATTCTGTTATTGCTTTTCCATTGTACTACCTCTGTACCGATGTGATGAAATCACCTGTATGGATGGCAGCAAAACAAAGTTTTTCACTATGCCTCAGTACCTGTGACAATAATAAACCAATTTACCAATTTAACTGGTCATTACCTCATTGCTGTCTATCAGAATTTTCAGTTCACAAACTGGATGCTGGTTCTCTGTGTTACAGAAGTGATTATAATTCAAAAGTATAATCATTGATTGTGGAAAAACTTTGGGATAACGTGAAGTGGAAGGTGCTATACAGTGTATAAGTGGAAGTTTGATTATTATTGCTGCATAGATACTGACAGTAGTGTTAACAAAGCAAAGAAAAAGTCTTATTCCCCTTCATGTCTTTACTTACAAAAAGCTGACAAGTTGAACTGCTGTACCTGAGGGAATTAAGCTTTTGAAAACAAAGAAGGCAGTTACTTAGAAAATGCATTGTTGGTGGACAGATAGACATAGGGGAGATACAATTCCTTCCTGCTAAGGAACTTAGAAAGGTTTAGCAATGGATGGTCACATTTGCAGCTCGCTGTAACTTGAGGAAGCTGGATACACTCTGAATTTGTTTGGTCCTGCCAAGACGTCGGCAAGGAGTCATGCCAAAATGAATAAAAAATCCTTGCTTTATGAAACAGGATGTCCATGACCTGCCATGTGCAGGAAAAGTCTGCACCTGGTTAATATTGCAAAGTTCTCCAGCTGCTGCCTGGAGAAAGGGTATGGGAGGGAGGGGAAGAAGAGGAGAAAGGATCACTGGAGAATAGCGAGGATTGCTGGGGAAGAGGGAAAGACAGCATCACCTGGGAGGAATGAGAGGATGGTGGGAAGGGAAAGAGAGAGGACTGAAACAGTATGAAGACACAGAAGAGAACAGGGAACTGGGATAATAGGAACTGTGTGGATAAGGGGGATTGAAAATATCACAGAAGGAAGGCTAGTTGAGAAGACAAAGGAGTGTAGGGGTTAGAGAGGATCACTGAAAAGTGGAATGGAGAGCATCATTGGGCAAGAGGAAAAGAAAGGGAGAAAGAGAAGATAGGAGGTGGAGGGGATAATTGCAGTGGTTAGAAGGGGAGTAGAGAAGATAATCCAGAAGGGAGAGAGAGGGTGGGGAGGGATCAGGGTGAAGGGGGGGAGGGAATTGTGGGTTGTAACGGTGTAGGGATAAATATGAGAGAAGGGAAAAAGAGGTTGGGGGAAGGGATTGAGAGGATCTCAGAAGAGAGATGAGACAGGATCAAGTGGAAAAGAGCATTGTGGGTGAAATGGGAGAGAGATCTATATGGGACAGGGTTATAGAGAAAATCAAGGGGGTAAATAGGATACGGAGGCTCTCTGGGGAAAATAGAGAGGATCGTGAAGTAAGGGAGAGAGAGAGAACGGCAGGGGAAAGAAGACAGAGTGAAGTAAGGATGAAGGGAGAGGTCTACAGAGGAGTGAATAGAGATGATTACAGGAGAAGGTGTTGGAGAAGGTTGGTAGAGAAGCCTTGGAGAGCAGAGTATTAGCTAGGGTTGTGGGGGGAAGGGGGATAGAGTGGATTGACATGAGGATGGATAGAAGAAGACAAAGGAAGGGGATAGAGAGAATCAGGGAGACTGGAACTCCAGGATATGAGAAAGTATTGCAATAGTAGGGGGATAGAAAGGATCACACAGTAAGGGATAGTCATAGGAAAGGCAGGTATAGAGAATCAAGAGGAAGACAGCAGAGAGGATTTTTGGTATTTGCTGTTATAATATGGGATTTACAGCACCTGTAATAATTTGATTTTCAATCAGGGTAGAGAGGATCATGGAGAATATTAGGCCCATTAGATACATGCCAGCTCCCAGTAGAGCAAAGCCTATCAGTCTTTTTCTCCTGTAGTTCCGTAACTTATTATTTCCCACATGTCCATCAATACTGAGTTGAATTCCACAATATCAGTTTCTGAAGTGAGGAATACAAGCAGCAGGAAGGTGAACCCGAGGCATTTAATCTCTATGCACTTCATCCCACTGCTTTTTTCCCCTCCAGTTTTGTATAGAAAATGATCCCTGAATTCAGAGAAAACATGTTGTTGAATTACCAACCTGCTGGGAACAAGTCTCCAGATAAAATGTGATTTTATTTATAACTGCCCAATTCAGCTTTCCAGGCTGTTTATTTACCTTATTTTACACTTCTAAGAAGCAACTCCACTCTAAATAAAAACCCTGTTACTGCTGATGTGGCAACTGGTAGAAAATGGCAGAACAAGGAAAGCCTAGAGAAATCTGATCGTACTGAAACTGACTAGCAAAAGTGGGTTCCACGCTGTTGTAAATTGTAATCACTTTCATTTTGTTGAGCCAATCAAAATGTAAATAAAAAGAGATGGATTTTGATTTTTAATCTCTGGACATAAAACAGTGCTTTGGTGCATTGCAGGTAGGAAAATTAATAGGAGAGCTGTGTACAGCAAAAATGTGGCTTGTTTAATTTTGCTTCCCTTTGACTCTCACCAGCTTTTACCGATGCACCATAGAAAGCATCCTATCTGGATGTATCACGGCTTGGCACAGCAACTGCTCTGCCCAGGACCGCAAGAAACTGCAGAGAGTTATGGACACAGCCCAGCGCATCACGGACACCATCCTCCCCTCCTTGGACTCTGTCTTTACCTCTTGTTGTCTTGGTGAAGCAGCCAGCATAATCAAAGACCCCACCCACCCAGGACATTCTCTCTTCTCTCCTCTTCCATCGGGTAGCAGATACAGGTGCCTGAGGGCACGTACCACCAGACTTAAGGACAGCTTCTACCCCACTGTGATAAGACTATTGAACGGTTCCTTTATACAATGAGATGGACTATGACCTCACGATCTACCTTGTTGTGACCTTGCATCTTATTGCACTGCACTTTCTCTGTAGCTGTGACACTTTACTTTATACTGTTACTGTTTTTACCTGAACTACATCAATGCACTTTGTACTAACTCAATGTAACTGCACTCTGTAATGAATTGATCTGTACGATTGTAAGACAAGCTTTTCACTGTACCTCGGTACAAGTGACAATAATAAACTGTTACGGACTCAGTGAAAGTCCCTTTAAGATAGAGTGTGTGTGTGTATGTGTGTGTGGGGCGTGCTTACGTCAATAGAAGATAAAGGATGTAATGACGTTGTTGAAGAAGTCAGAAGAAGAAGAAGAAGGAGAGAGAGAGAGAGAAGGGAGAGAGACACCAGCCTGCTAGTTTTCTCTATCGATGGATGAGAAACAATAACTGTGTCTGCCACTGAAATCCATGTATGGAAGTTGGAAGTAATCCGGTGGAGTTCACTTTGTTGCTGACCTGTAGAAGGAAACAGGTATTTGTGTGTGGACGACCACGATTCGGATGCTTTTCGGGGTGAGGAAGTCACTACCGAGTAAACGCTGGAGTGTCGTTTGGGTTCCATCGTGGAACATTTGGATTTCGTATTTACTCTCGCTATGTTTCTCTACGTCTACATCTTATCTTCAGACAACGGTGGCTGTTGAAGAAGCCCTTGCTCATGTTTCACCTTATGGCTTGCGGAACTGAACTTTAAGAACCATTCCGGAACTGGGAGTTTTGGACTTTGCCACCCACACACACGAAGAGTTTAGTTTTGGGGTTAACGTTCGAGGTTTAACATTTTTGAATTCTAACATACTAACATTTTTACTTTTATTTTACGTATTATCATAAGTAGTGATTAATAAAATAGTTTTTAACACTAAATCATGCTCAGTGTGTTTCTTTTGTTGCTGGTTCGTGACAAAACCAATACCAATACCAATTAATTTAGAAAAGCAAAATGAGCTCCGTTATGAGCTCCTCCCCATCAATCATGTTTCACCACTGTTCTTTCCAGTGAGGTATTAAAAATGGAAGTGAACATTTACCACTAGTTGTGTATTAATCCCTGCACTGCTCAATAAGATATCAAATTATTCTGTTGTCAGAGTAACACAAGGGAAAAGGTCCAGTTTCACCCTGGGACAAATAACCAGACAATAGATTTGATTTATCAAATTTCCTAAGGACTTGAAATACCAGTAAAATAAAACATTTAAGTAGTCAGTTGTCCATCTTTCAGTATTTTAAAATTATTATTTTCAAAAGTACACTATTTTGTCCTAAAGTGATAGAATGCAGATTCCCTATCTCAGGAACAGGCAGTAACCTCACTCTCAGATTGCTGACATTATTTTGTGCAAGGAAGGAAGGAATTAAATGATCAGAAGATGGAAAATGCACTCATGAACAAAACACAAACAGATCTTAAGAACTAAGAATTTTGAACTGAACAATGTTAACTTGGTTTGCCAAATATTACCATTCTTTCCAAAATCAGCTACTTTGGACATAGTCTAACATTTTCAGGTAATTCTGCATTTCAAATGGCTCAGAGGCCAGTATGATTATGGTTCTTCCTCAGGCACATCTGAAAGAGATTAGGAACTTATTGAAGGAACAAAGATCACAAAACAACCAGATAGAAAAAGTTTTCTAAGGTATTTATGGGTGTGGATGTGAAGAAAATATAGCAGAGCGCTACACATAAACTACAGCCAGCTTCTGCTCTTATACTTCTGTTTTAAATCAACTAAATCAATCTTCTGAGGAGATCAAAGCTAATTTCTAGTCGAGCAATATAAGACAGAGTTGGACTTCAGTACCTGCCCCTCCCCTGCATCTCGCCCAGAGAGAAAGGAAGCAAAATGATAATTAAGGTAATCAGTAAGTATGAGATGCAGTAAAGCATTGCTGCCCACAAACCGTCCATCATGTGCACTTACAGGCAGATGAAGCAACCAATTCCATTCCATGGAAGGCATTTAGTGGGATAACTGAGCAAAGACTGGGAGTATAAAGGGCATCACATTACCACGTCGGCATTAATGAGAACCTCATGAAGCAATTTAATGGACTGAAGAAGAAATGGTTGGATGTGCTAGACATAATCCTCCTTGGAAAAGGTAGCTGGTTCCTTGTACTTCAACGAAGTTGGTTAAGAGTCATTTAACTTTTGGTGGTAACGTATTGGAATGTATGTGAAGTATTGGAATCAAGATGCATTCATTTGATACAACACACAAGATGCTGAAGGAATTCAGTGGGTCAAGCAGCATCTATGGAGGGAAGTGGACAGTTGACGTTTCAGGTTGAGATCCTTCATCTGGAAGGGTCTCTCCCCGAGACATTGACTGTCCATTTACCTCCATAGATGCTGGAGGAACTCAGTTGGTTAAGCAGCATCTATGGAAAGAAATGGATGGTTGATGCTGCTTGACCCACAGAGTTCCTCCAGCATCCAGATTCCAGCATCTGCATTCTCTCGTGTCTACACTCATTTGATAATCTCTTCCCACTTTATTGTTATGGCTGCCTTAAGACCTATCAGTTTCAAACAGTGTTTCTTTGTAGTTCCTGTGGAGCCTGGTGTTCTTTCCGTGCAACAGACAGTTTTCTAAATAAGCATCATCTATAGCAAACTGATCTGGCCCTTCATAGGAGTGATCACCAAATAACATTGTTCACTGAGCCACATAAGCAATAGAACACCTGGTGACCAAAATGTTGATCAACAAGGTTTAAGGAACATCTCAAACAAAGAGAGATATGGAGAGATACAAAGTAGCTTCGGGAGGTATCCCAGAGTTTAGGTCTTGAGCTGCTGCATGAATATCCACCAATGGTTGAGCAATGAAAGTCAGGTATATGCAATAAGCCAGAAATGGTGTAGTGCAAGGATCAAGGACTGTTAAAAGACTGCAGGAGATTATGTAGACAGGGAGAGGTGATGGAGCAAGGCCATTGGTGGACTTGAAAATACACATGATTTTACAAATCAAGGGGCAGCTGTACTGAAAGCCAATAGAAGTCCATGAACACAGAGGTGATGACTGAATAAGATGTGAGTAGGGAGTCTTGGTGATAAAAAGGATATGGGGTTGGTTCAAATGAATTTCTTTTTATTCCTTTATTTCCCTCTCCTTGCACACAGTTCCACCATCTCAATTTTGGAATACTCCACACAATACCTGCTCAATTACCTGAAGAAGTGAACCAACCTTCAGGCAGGTAGCACATATATCTTCAATCATATTGTCCATTATCTTGCCTTGCAACACAGAATAGGCCAACATCAATTACTGTGCCTTTGTCACAACCCAGCTGTCATTCTGAAGTAGTAAAATGATAGCAATATCCTTCTCTCTTTTCATACCTTGTAAAACATATATCACTTTCTACTGTTGACAATATAATCTCAACAAAAAATTCTCTAAGCTTTTAAGTTTCAACCATTTAGTGTTTGCCACAGAAGGTAAATGCATCGCGTGGTTCTGAGCAATACAAACAGAAATGACCGCTTCAGTGTCTGGACTGAAAAGAGTTAATTAGCTTCAGCCAAGTCAGAAAGGTCACTGAAATTGGCCTTAACATCCTAAGGGGAGATGGAGGAAAATTCTGCCTCAATGCTTATTCCTGACTTCAAACAGTTACTGGCAATTATTCAGTTGTGTACTTTAGATAAGGTCAGGAGCATGCTCAGCTGTCATGTTTCCCACAGTTCAACAGCTTGTTGATGATGACTACACAGGTTAACACATGTACAATGAGTATTTGGCTGAAGGCACCCAGTGGTTGTTGACGTGCAACCAGCAACAGGTAACTGCCTTCCTCCAGCTTTTCCAGATTACAAGCAGATCAATTAATCCCAATGTTGTTAACACATACACCTGCTTTTTACAACTACATTTGCAAACCTGTAATTTATTATCCCTCCACTTCAGTACATTAAAGAAAGATTTCAGCAACACAAGCCAAATGTATCTAATTAGATCGTAAACATAATCCTATGAAAAACTGAAGTCAATCGAGATTGAAAATTGGTCCTTTCTATCCCTGCAAATAATTGCTTGTAATTTCAGCTACAGTAATGTAGGTCAGTAGAGATGTCAAACAAAAGCACAATTTTTGTGCTTTTTTTCTTCCTTCTTTCCATGAGCATATACACACTGAGATTTAAATACCAACACATTATGTCTTTAACAAAAGAATAGAGCAAGCCACCCTCAGTCAATTTAGACTTACCCATTGAATGGTGGTAGCAGAATCAGTGGTCAAAAAGACTCCCAGGGCCATAACAATGATGATTGCACTGTGGCTCCAATGTCTCTTGATGTGATGAGAGACCCTTAGCTGGTCCATATGATCGAAGTGTGTGGAAAATATTTTTGCATTGAACTCACAATAAAACATAGAGCTAGCATTCAAAATTGAATAGCCTAATCCTGGGGAGTCTATTTCCACCTTTGCTCTTTAACATTTACACAAATGACCCACCAATCCAAACATATATACATACAAAATGATGATAGGAGCACAAGCAAAGGATTTTGTCTAGATCAAACACATTACAACAGCTGCACAGGCCAGGATGACTATAAACAATGCTATTAGTCAACTAAAACTAAACCCAAATAAATCACAGATCAGCCTCTTCCAACTGTGCAATCTCAATGCAAATTAAAAGCTGAGCATCAACTGGAATACTGTGGTAGCATATGTAATTTTTTAA
This sequence comes from Pristis pectinata, assembly GCF_009764475.1. Lineage (NCBI taxonomy): Eukaryota > Metazoa > Chordata > Chondrichthyes > Rhinopristiformes > Pristidae > Pristis > Pristis pectinata. The sequence goes on from NC_067411.1 coordinate 93,362,066, forward strand.
AAAACAATAAAACTGTTGTTTTAAGGCTGTTACTTCTCTAAGCATTGTATCATGTGAGTAAATGCCCTCTAAGCTGAAACAATGTTTATCGAGAGTTCCAGAGAGACAATTTGTGATGGGACATCAAATAAAGATGACATACCTTCTTTAGAGTTCTTTCATTCTCATTTGCATTAATCTTCACAATCTGCAAATGAATTTTGTTTGATGTTAAGAATCCGCAGAGGACCTCTAACCAACAAGCACTCATCTCACTCAGTCCTCTATTCTCTCCATGAAAATTCCTCATCATTTTAATAACCTGTTAAATATCTTCTTGGCTTTCTTTCTTGGACGAACCCTCTCTTACAAAGGTAAAGTTAATGACTGAAAAGTCATCATCCAAAAGCTTGTAAATTCACAGGGCAAGCTTAGGATGATTTTGTTTCAAGCACTAATTTTACTTTTCATCTTCTCATCGTAACTCTTGTAAGAGAGCGTGCAGTCTAGATGAACAGGCTTTGTTCTCTCCCCAAGGCCTTCTCCCTTTTTCTGCTTCAAACAATATATCCAGCTGTCTTTTAAAACATGCAATGCTCTCACCCTCGAATATTTCCTTTAGTAAAACATTCAATACCACATCATTTTAAATGTAAATAATTTCTCCAAAGTTCTTTTCTCATTCTCTCAGGGATTTTAACAATGGCTGATCATCAAGAAGTCTCTAACAACTAATTCCCATCTATTCTCTCCATGATAGAGGGATATGCGGGAGGAAAGGTTTAGATAGTGTGAGGGTGGTTTGATGGACGGCACAACATGGTGGGCCGAAGGGCCTGTTTTGTGCTGTATGGTTCTATGGTTCTATGGTTCTATGGTTGAACATGCCTCATAATTTTAATTACTTCTTTTAAATATCTTCTTGGTTTTCTTTTCTTTATCATGAATAGCACTATTTTGTTAAGTCTAGCATTTATAATCTTCTTTCTCTAGCAACAGGTTGGTAAATCCACACTGTAAGAATTGCAATAGATTCAATGCCCTTTCTATAACACTACACTCAGAATTGAATAGATTACTCTAACCCATCAAGATTTCTGCCTTCTCCTAATGTCTTAATCATCACCACATTTAATTATTGCACCAACAGGGGGTCCTGTTTTCATACATTGAGGCCCTAAATTTTTTAATTAATTTCCTCAAACTTGACATCTCTCTTTCCTTAAAGATGGTCATTAAAAACCACCCCATGACCAAGTTTTTGAACAGCTGTTCTAATATTTCTCCATAAGGCTCGGTATTCTCCATAAGGCTCCATATTTGTCTGCTAATGTTTCTGTTAATGGCTTTGGGATGCTTTGTTACATTAAAGCTATTGTAAAATTTCTTTGAACTTTGCATCATCATTCACCCTTGCAAGTTACTACTTATGCATGGGAATCCTTTACAGATTCTGATGCTTGCACCAAGTAACCACAATACTTAGGATAAAGTGGTGGTGATGAGGGTAAATTTAAGGAAGGAATGACAATCTGTTCTATCAAAAGGGCCAGAATAGTTACCCTCATTTGACCAACTATCAGCAACACATAAAAGCAAGGATGTAATGCTGAGGCCTTTAAAGGCATCGGTAATTTGGGGTATTGTGAGCAGTTTTGGGCCCCATATCTAAGGAAGGAGTGCTGGCGTTGGAGAGGGTCCAGAGGATATTTATGAGAATGATTCTGGGAGTGAAAGGGTTAACATATGAGGATCATGATGTCTCTGGGCCTGCACTTGACGGAGTTTAGAAAGATGAGGGGGGATCTCATTGAAACCCACTGAATATTGAAAGGCCTGGATAGAGTGGATGTGGAGAGGATGTTTCCAGTAGTGGGAAAGCCTAGGACCAGAGGGCACAACCTCGGAATAAAAGGATGTCCCTTTAGAACAGAGATGAGGAGGAATTTCTTTAGCCAGAGGGTGGTGAATCTGTGGGATTCATTGCCACAGACAGCTGTGGAGGTTAAGTCATTGGGTATATTTAAAGCGAAGGTTGATAGGTTTTTTTTACCATCCACATCTTTCAGTTTCTTTTCATTAAGAGCACCAATCCTTGTTTCTTTTCCCAAAATGTATTAATGGAGAGAGGTTGTTACTGAGTTGGTAATGCAATATTACTAGCCACATAAATATCAAGGCTCAAGGGCAGGTCATAGGCTGAGTATACTGTGCTGAATAACTCACCCCCTAAAGTGTTTCCACCATCTACATGGCACAAGTCAAGAATGCGACAGAATACACTCCATATGTACAGTTCCAAAAACACACATGAAAATCAACATCATACAAGGCAAAGCAGCCATCTGGATTAACTGAATTTCCCCGCCCCACCGCTGGTGCACAGTGGTTGCAGTGGATATCATCTACAAAATGCACTACAGTGCAGGCATAGTAGTATAGCAGTTAGTGTAACGTTATTACAGCGCCAGCGACCCGGGTTCAAATCCGGCCACTGTCTGTAAGGAATTTGTACGTTCTCCCCGTGTCTGCGTGGGTTTCCTCTGGGTGCTCCGTAATCCTCCCACATTCCAAAGATGCACAGGTTAGGAAGTTGTGAGCATGCTATGTTGGCGCCGGAAGCATGGCGACACTTGTGGGCTGCCCCCAGAACACTCTATGCAAAAAGATGCATTTCACTGTGTGTTTCTACGTACATGTGACTAATAAAGATATCTTATCTTATCTTATCTTACAGTTACTTGTCCATGTTACTCCTGCTGCACTTCACAAATCCACAACTTGTACCACCAAGGAGGACGAGGGTTTTAGGAGTGTGGAAACACCATCATCTACATGTTGCCCTCCAATTCACACACCACCCTGACTTGGAAGTACAACAATGTTCCTTCATTGTTGCTGAGTCGAAATCATGGCTCTGCTCCACCTTCCCAAGGACAAATGGGAATGGTTGTTAAATGCTGGCCTTATCAGGAATATCTTGATTTTGAAAATTAAAACAAAACATCTCAGCAATTGTGTATTCTGCTTTACATGTTTAATAACAATTAAACTTAGCATCCAAAGTTCAACAAATATCCAAACAAAATCATTGTATACATGATTTTGTCCTTCCATGGCCATTTGCACTGAAATGAGGTGGTACTGCCCCATTGTAAATACTAGAATATATTTCTGCAGATATTTAAGATAAGATTTCTTTATTAGTCACATGTACATAGAAACACATAGTGAAATACATATTTTTGCGTAGAGTGTTCTGGGGGCAGCCCGCAAGTGTCGCCACTCTTCCGGTGCCAACATAGCATGCCCACAGCTTCCTAACCCGTACGTCTTTGGAATGTGGGAGGAAACTGGAGCACATGGAGGAAACGCACGCAGACATGGGGAGAACGTACAAATTCCTTACAGACAGTGGCCGGATTTGAACCCGGGTTGCTGGCGCTGTAAAAGCATTACACTAACCGCTACACCACCATTTCCGGGATTAATCTCCATTCACGGTGTGGTAAATCTGTTTTTAATGGGGTTGAGCTTAATTCTATTATGTCTTATTAAATTGTTGCTCTCTATTTTAAGAGATAGGAGCATTCTGATATTGAAAGCATTATTCTTCAAATATTTAATTTCATAAGATCCCCTTTTCCATTGATTTTGCATGTCACCAACTAATGTGCTTTAGCTTGCAGGTGGATTTCCCTTTAGGATCCATTCACAGTAAATAGAAATATTTCAGAAAGTGATCTGAAAAACTGCCTTGCACAAAGCAGGCCAACAGCTCTTCAAAGACAATCTTAGTTATGTTTTATCTGTTTAAATAATATGCCCCATTTACTCAGTGGCCTTAACAACTCATTATAAATATCTATTTTGAAGTTATATTTGCCTCATTTGTGTTGTATGTATTTCCCAGATTTTAATAAGATAAAATAATATATCTTTATTAGTCACATGTACATCGAAACACACAGTGAAATGCATCTTTTGCATAGAGTGTTCTGGGGGTAGCCTGCAAGTGTCGCCATGCTTCCAGTGCCAACATAGCATGCCCACAACTTCCTAACCCGTATGTCTTTGGAATGTGGGAAGAAACCGGAGCACTTGGAGGGGAGAACGTACAAACTCCTTACAGACAGTGACTGGAATTGAACCCAGGCCGCTGGCACTATAAAGTGTTACGCTAACCGCTACACTACTGTGCCTGCTCCCTTTGTATTTTCCAGAAGAGTAGGGTGGTTGAGGAATCCAGTGGTGCTACATAGCTCCATGCAGGCCACCGGAGTAGACTCCCCTTCATTTTTATCTCTCCTTATTCCTATCATAACAACTTCCTTTTTGATATTTGTATAAGAAGAATATTTTCAGTGGATGTGTGCTTCATAGCCAAGGATAGACTGCTGCCACACTAGTTATCTTCCCTGAACTTTTCAGCTTCAATCAACTCTGCATGGACTCTAGTGACCACAATGCTTAGATGAGGAGAAAAAAGTGGTGGTGATGGTCAGTGTGAGGAAGGAGTGGCAACCTGTTGTATAAAAGGGCCAACATGGTCTCACTCAGTTGACCCTCTATCATTGGTGGGGATAGTAATGCAGTGATTACATTATTGCTCTAGCAGCCAGAATTCTAGACCATTAATTCAAAGATATGTTTAATTCTCATCATGGTTACTGGGGAATTAGAAATTGAGTAGTTACGTAAATCCCATTTTTTTATAAATTAGCTGGTCCCAGTAACAATAACAATGAGAGGATTAGATTGTTGTGAAAACTCATCTGGTTCAATTTTCTTCAGGGAAGGAAATTTACTATCTTTATCCAGTTTATCTGTCAGATCCACCAATGTAGTTGATTGTTAACTGCTTCCTCAGTTCAGGGGCCATTGGCGATGAACAAAAGATTCTGGCATTGTTAGCAATATACGCATCCTGTATTAATGGATTAAAAATCTCCCTCCAAAAGACATGAGGAAGCATCCCTCATTAGTAGAGCACATAGTGGAATCATATTAAGGGGAATGATGGACATCAGTCCTGTAAGACTCATTTTGCTATTCAGCATTTTACACTGACTTAAAAAACTAAGGAACATTAATAATACATTAGGTTCAAAAACAAATGGAACATAGAACACTTCAGCACAGTACAGGCCCTTTGGCCCACAATGTTGTGCTGACATTTTATCCTGCTCTAAGATCCATCCAACCCTTCCCTTCCACATAGCCCCTATTTTTCTATCATGCTTGTGTCTATCTAAGAGTCTCTTAAATGTCCCTAATGTATCTGCTCCCACAACCTCTGCAGGCAGTGCGTTCCACGCACCCACCACCGTCTGTGTAAAAAACTTACCTATATGAAAAATATAAAAAAATGAATCCTATAAGGAGGAAAGTGGGGTAAAATTCAACTCTCCCCCCCTCCCAATCACCCATCTCTCCGTACTGAGATGAGATGTTTTGCTGGGGATTTGATGACAGTTTCCTGCCCATTTGTTATTTCAGAAACTCTCAATATCCCATTGATCTTAATGGAACATGCATTGCATAATAACAGTCAAACCTGACAGCAAAGGTTATCAGAAGCCAGGTTTCTGGGTTCTAGCATGTGCACCATCTTGAAAAGGTTGGCAGGCCACATGGAGAAGGACTTTAAAGTAATTTTTATTTCCCTGTATATACTCAGTGCATGATGAATCCTCTAAGTACGGCAGTGGCATCAGAGGAGAGAAACGTGGCATTCTCTCAGGATGTCATTATGTCTGCTCCATGACACCTCCAGCATAAGAACCTCAATGAGTCATAATAAGCTAAGTTCCCAGAGCTATTTAAGACACTGAACTCGTACTTCAAAAGCGCATTTTTATTGAAAGTGATCCTTGTGGTCCAATGACTCTGGCTGATACTTCAGCTGTGTTTGTCTCCTAGCAGCTACTCACTAACATCCTTAAACTGATAAAAGAACTGCCAAGACAACTGATCATGACAGCTACCTGGAAATCTGGCATAAACTTACATTATTCTGCATTAATGATCACTGAATAGCTACATATTGATTGAATTAAATCTTTTACCACCTACAGATGCATCTGGCTGGTTTTCTGTTACTTTGATGGCCACCAGTGAACAGTTTATGAGTTCTGCCAGCCAATGCAGCAGACCGCAGAGCCATTTCATTTTGATTGCTGACATCCATTGAGCAGGCTAATTGATCACCCTGGCAAAGGAGACACTGGCAGTCTGACAGGCGTATATATGACCCGCTAACTGACAAATACAGGAAATATTGCCTGTAGCACCTTGGAAAGAGCCTCAGGCAAAGAAGTGAAAATTATGAGATTTTTCTTTGCAGATAGACTTTCTCTCATTCTGAATTCTATTTTTCAAAAATGCCACAATGTTAACCTGGCAAATATTTTCCATACTGCCACATTGATATTGCAAAGCCCCAGTATGATATCGCTGAAGTAATACGTGATGGATGTAGACACAAACAAGATAAAGTTACAAGAAACTTTTCAACTAAAGTAAATGGTTCAATGGTAAAATGGCTGACTTGCAGGAATGTGGGAGAAATTGATGGAAAATGCATGCAGTGGTGCATAAGACTTTCTAATCACCACAAATGTGATCCTTCCCTGTGTGCTTGCTGCAAGGATGTGATGGATGAGATACACTAGGGGAGTTCGGGAGTGAGGAAAATGGGATGAGGAGAGAGTGTGGCACAGACTCAGGACCTAATAGATTTCTCTACATTTTTGCCTGGTTATGCATAATTCCCAGTGCCACAAGAGGGATAGTGCCAAAACTCCTCATTAGGTGGCAACAAGAACACTGGATACCCCAGTGCAACTGACTTCTTCTCCATCTATCGGAAGTGATAACTTCCTTCCATTACAACACCTTTGATTAATAATGTGAGTAATACAATTCCACTAAAGAAAATACTCCAAATTTCCAGACAACCCTGAAGCTTAATAAGTACTTTGAGAGATCTGGGAAGAGAAGTTGCAAGTTTTATTAGTAGTTAATCTCTAATACATTGTACGTGGCGAGTCATTACCTGGAAAGTCTTCAAAACATAATCTACCTTTATGTAGCCAAAGATCTTTTCTGCAATGGATTCAAAGGCAGTGAACAAAAGAAACCTACAATGACAGGGAAATTTAAAACTAATGGAATAAAATTAAGAATAGACATTAAATTAAATATATTTAATCTGAAAACATAATATTTAATCTGAAAACTGGAGGACAATGCAGCTGGAATGGAAAAATGAAGACAATTCTTGTGGTTAGAAGTTATCCCATTCTTTTACATTTCAGCCATAACAAGCAAACTCACACTCTGGCCCCACACGTATAAGTACTCACGTGACAGCAAAAGGACACTAATGGTCAGTCAAGCAACCACTCGTAATTGATAAATGAACTTAGCTCTGGAACTGACTGAATCAGTAAATGGAGCTTGCCAATTAATAAATTCATTTAGTTCAGATATACAAGTGAATAATCATTCATGGAGCAGCAGTCACCAACGAACAAAGTAAATTCATAGCAAGTACCAGCAAAATATTATGAAGGTGGTCATCACACCAGCAAATCATCTGATAATTTGAAGTAGAAATAGGCACTAATGAATTAATATATCTGTAGAGCGGCAGCCGCCAGCCAATCAAAATAAACAAGCCTTACCTTAACAAATTATAGAGAAAATTGAAGTAAAATTTGTTGTTTGCACCTTGCAAGAGAAAGGATAGGAAGGCTGGAGTAACAAGGCTTTATTAATGGAAGCAATTCACATTCAGCTTGGAGTTAGAGTGGTGACTGATAAGTATAATAAGCCACTTTAATACTTTCAAAATAGAGAAGCCTTTGTCGGTCTTAAAATGTGTTGCATTTTGAGGTGGAAGCAGAGACAGGGAAGGGGAAAGATGGATATGGATAGATCCACAGCAGGGATTGGGACTACAGGGTAACTGTGTCAAATGCAATCTGAAAACTGGAGGACAATGCAGCTGGAATGGAAAAATGAAGACAATTCATGTGGTTAGAAGTTTTGAAATCCTTAGGAAATGAGATAATACTAACATCACTGGACTGGAAGTATGGTAGGCAAGCAGGCAGGCAGTAAAAAATTGCCAAGATCCAATGAAAAGAAACAAGCTGGATAGAAAAGCTGTTTTAGTGAGAGAAAGTAGAGTAATAGTGGACTGGAGTTCCAGTGACTGGTGGGCTAGATGCATTGGGGTTCCACAAGGTTCAGTATTTAGTGGTATACATGAAGATTTGGACTTAAAGGGACAGGTCATGATTCAGAAATTTGCAAATGACACCAAAATTGGCAGATAGTTGGCAGTGAGAAGCAAAGTTCTGGGGTGCAGGAAGACACAAGCGACCTGATTAGGTGAACACAAAAATGGCAACTGGAATTCAATCCAGAGAAATGTGAGTTGATCCATTTGGGGAGTAAAAACAAGAGGTGGAATAGGATCCTAAGAAGAGCAGAGAAATAATGGGATCTTGGAGTTCATGCCAAAGATCCATGAAGGTAGCTGGCCAGGGAGATAAGGTGGTTAGGAAGGTATAAGGAATAATTTGCCTTTGCTGATTGAGACAATGGGATACAAAGGAAAGTATATCATACGAGTTAGGTAATGGCTAGGGTATTGTGTACAGTTCTGTCACGACCTTCCAGAAAGATGTGTTAAGAGTAGGTGCAGAGATTTGTGAGGAGATTGCCATTGCTGAGGAGCTTTAGCTATGAGAAGAGATGGGTTGGTTAGGCTTGTTAGGTAAGAAATTGAAGGGAGATTTAATCGAGGTATATAAAATCATGAGAGGCCTTCATAAGGTTAACAGGCGGGCCTATTTCTCTTGACAGTGAGGACAATAACTAGGGGAGATGGATTTAACTTGATTGATAAACGGATTAGTGGGGAGTTGCCACCATTAAAAATTACCCAGATAAGCATTTAACCAACCGTAACCTACAAGGCTGTGGACCAAGAGGTGGGAAGGAGGATTAACTCACATGGTCTAATTTTGGCTGGCATGGATAGAACAGTCAGAAAGGCCTCCTTAAAGGTCGCAAATTTCTGTTATTACATGATTCTATAATAAGACGTGATTTTTTAAATAAGTTTTTCTGTTCTATGCAGACTGTTTCAAATTAGGAGAACATGGTGAAGAAAAAATTGAGGGTGATTACACATCACTTTCTGCAATATTTATAAAGTCTTATGATTTAGTTTAAGTAAAAGTTGGCAATCTTTACAAAACAATTTTTTTTTAGCCTGTAAGTCTCCGAGCTCCTTAAATCTAGAAATCCTGTACTTTGTGTGAGGCAGGGCTGCAGGATCTGTATCCCAGAGAGAAAACAACAACTTCAGGAAAGGAAGGAAGACAAATACAGGTAGCAGGGAACTGTAGAAAGGAGAATTAACTGTGTACCTTTTTATTTTATACATGCCCATTTAAACATGTGCTATTGCATTGCAGGTGAGCAAGCGGAAAGGTTGAGCAATCGTGGATTTTCTTTTTCTGAAATACATAATGTGAAAATAATGCAATATTGTTTTTCAGAATTGATTAGTTGTTATATCTGAGTATTCAATAAACAAACAAATCAACTTTGGAAAAAATATTGTGATCCTTTCAGAAATGGCTAACACCGAAACGGAGTTCTACACGTTTGGGCCCTATACTTAAAATACGAACATGATTGTCATACAAAGTACATTTTCCAGGTGGTAGCATTGTTGACCATGGAATAATTGAACAGTGATTTGCTGTCCAACAATATACTTAGAACACAGAACACAGTGTGGATTCAGAACTGGCTGGCCCACAGAAGGCAAAGAGTGGTTGTTGAAGGGTCGTATTCTGCGTGGAGGTCGGTGACCAGTGGTGTACCTCAGGGATCTGTACTGGGTCCCTTACTCTTTGTGATTTTTATAAACGACCTGGATGAGGAAGTGGAGGGGTGGGTTAGTAAGTTTGTGGATGACACAAAGGTTGGGGGTGTTGTGGATAGTTTGGAGGGCTGTCAGAGGTTATAGAGGGACATAGATAGGATGCAAAGTTGGGCTGTGAAGTGGCAGATGCAGTTCAACCCAGATAAGTGTGAAGTGGTTCATTTTGGTAGGTCAAATATGATGGCAGAATATAGTCTTAATGGTAGGACTCTTGGCAGTGTGGAGGATCAGAGGGATCTTGGGGTCTGAGTCCATAGGACGCTCAAAGCGGCTGCGCAGGTTGACTCTGTGGTTAAGAAGGCATATGGTGTATTGTCCTTCATCAATCGGGGAATTGAATTTAGGAGCCGAGAGGTATTGTTGCAGCTATACAGGTCCCTGGTCAGACCCCACTTGGAGTATTGTGCTCAGTTCTGGTCGCCTCACTACAGGAAGGATGTGGAAGCCATAGAAAGGGTGCAGAGGAGATTTACTAGGATGCTGCCTGGAATGCAGAGCATGCCTTATGAAAGTAGGTTGAGGGAACTCGGCCTTCTCTCCTTGGAGCGACGGAGGATGAGGGGGGACCTGATAGAGGTATATAAGACGATGAGAGGTATTGATCGGGTAGATAGTCAGAGGCCTTTCCCCAGGGCTGAAATGGTGGCCACAAGAGGACATAGGTTTAAGGTGCTGGGGAGTAGGTATAGAGTAGATGTCAGGGGTAAGTTTTTTACTCAGAGAGTGGTGAGTGCGTGGAATGGGCTGCCGGCAACAGTGGTGGAGGCGGACACGATAGGGTCTTTTCAGAGACTGTTGGATAGGTACATGGAGCTGAGAAAAATAGAGGGCTATGGGTAAACCTCGTAATTTCTAGGGTAGGGACATGTTCGGCACAGCTTTGTGGGCCGAGGGGCCTGAATTGTGCTGTAGTTTTTTTCTATGTTCCTATGTTTCTAACAGTACAGCACAGGAACAGGCCCTTCGGCCCACAATGTTATATTGATACAATTACATTAGTAATAAAATGCCCAACTAAACTAATCCCTTCTGCCTGCACAATGTCCATATCCTACCATTTCCCTCACATTCATGTGCCTATCTAAGAGCTTCTTGAATGCCCCTATCGTATTTGCCTTGACCACCACCCCAGGCGGCACATTCCAGGAACCCACCACTCTCTGTGTAAAAAACTTGCCCCGTACATCTCCTCTGAACTTACCCCCATCACCTTAAATGCATGCCCTCTGGTATCAGACATTTTAACCCTGGTCAAAAGGTACTGACTGTCTACTCTATCTATGCCTCTCATAATCTTATAAACCTCAGCCTCTGCCGCTCCAGAGAGAACAACCCAAGTTTGTCCAACCTATCCTCATAGCACATGCCCTCTAATCCAGGCAGCATCTCGGTAAACCTCCTCTGCACTCTCTCCAAAGCCTCAACGTCCTTCCTATAATGGGGCGACCAGAACTGAATGCAATACTCAGATGCGGCCTAACAAAAGTTTTATAAAGCTGCAGCATAATTTCCTGAGACTTGAACTCAGTGCCTCGACTAATGAAGGCAAGCATGCCATATGCCTTCTTTACTGCCCTATCAACCTGTGTAGGTTTCCAGGTACATTTCTAGGTACACTTATATATTTTGATGTACAAAGGCTTAATAACATATGTGATACTATACCCTCCTAAGAATCCAATTTAAAACAAAAAAGAGGAAATCCCTGTCGGCAACAAACAGGGCAGGTGTGGTTATTTATAGTTGTTAGTTGTAACGCATATAAGTGTAAGTGTAACAAGAATTTGGGTTATCATATGATATGACTTGGATATCTTGTTGTTAGGGACATTACTGTTAGTTGAGAGCAACTGCCTTTAATAAAAGATAGAGTCTCAGTGTTATACAGCAGCGAAGCAGGCCCTTCAGCCCAATTCATCTATGCCAACTAAGGTGCCTACTAAGCCGTTACAATTTACCTGCATCTAGCCCATATCCCTCGTGATCTTTTCTATCCATGAACCTGTCCAAATGTCTTTCAAAAGTCGTAATTGTTCCCGCCTCTACCACTTCCTCTGGCAGCTCACTCCATATACACACTGTGCGAAAAACTTGCCCCTTGGGTCCCCTTTAAGTCTTTCCCCTCTTACCTTAAACCCTATGCCTTTTAATTTCAGACTCCCCTACGCTGGGAAATAGACTGTGACCATCCACCTTATCTATGCCCCTCATAATTTTATAAACTTCAATAAGCGACCCCGAGCCTCATTCACCCCAGGGAAAGCAGTCCCAGCCAATCCAGTCTCTCCTTATAACTCAAGCCCTCCAGTCCTAGCAACATCTTTGTGAATCTTTCCTGCACGCTCTCTAGCTTAATCACATGCTTCCTATAGTATGCCGATCAGAACTGCACACAATGCTCCAAGTGCAGACTCATTAACATCTTGTAAAGCTGTAACATGACATCCCAACTTCTGTATTTCCAAGGAACTATGTACTTGTATCCCAAGGTCTCTCTGTTCTACAACACCTCCCAGGACCCTACCATTCACTGTGTATACCTGCCCTCCATGAACTCTGTCTACACTTCTCGCTGCCTTCTAAAGGCAGCTAACATAATCAAAGACCCCACCCACGCTGGCAGAAGAATTACAAAAGCCTGAAAGCACGTACCACCAGGCTCAAAGACAGCTTCTATCCCGCTGTTATAAGGCTATTGAACGGACCTCTAAGACAATAAGATGGACTCTTGACTTCACAATCTACCTCAACATCTACCTCATTATGGCCTTGCACCTTATTGTCTGTCTGCACTGCACTTTCTCGGTATCTGTAACAGTTTATTCCGCAATTTGTTATTGCTTTTCACTTGTACTACCTTGATGTCCTGATGTTATGAAATGATCTGCATGGATGACATGCAAAACAAAGTTTTTCACTGTCCCTCAGTACCTGTGACAATAATAAACAATTTACCAATTTACCCTGGTTTAACTTACAATAGGGACATTTAAAAGACTCTTAGATAGACACATTGAAGTAAGAAATAAAGAGGGTTATGGGCTACATAGGAGGGAAAGGCTAGATTGATCATGGAGTAGGTGTTTATATAGGTCGGCACAACATTTGTGGGCCGAAGGACCCATACTGTGCTGTACTGTTCCATGTAACTTCCCGAAATGCATCGCTTCACACTTGTCTGAGTTAAATTCCATCTGCCATTCTTTTGCCCACTTTCCCAGTTAACCTAAATCCTGTTGTAACCTTATACAACCTTTTTTATTGTCCACTACACCACCAATTTTGGTATCATTCACAAACTTACAAACCATGCCACCTGCATTCTTATCCAAATTGTTAATATATATGACAGCTGATAACTCCAACTCTGTTATTTGCTTGTGCACCTACACAAAAGAGCCCACAGATATTACATTGGTATTAAGTTTGGGATGTTGCAGCTTTCAGAAGTAGTAGGATAGTGCAAAGGAAATAGAGAACAGTGGTCTCTCGTTGGAACAGTGATGATGGCAGTCAATGGATGCGTTAGCTGTATCAGTGACCCGGAGACATTTGAGTGAGCCACTTTCAGCCATAGTCCATTTATATGGAACAAGTGGAAATGTTTGTAAGAGAGATTAAGATTGTCAAGGACTCAGGTGAGGACAAAAGACAGGCAAATGTGATGATGCGCAAGAAGAGGAAGATGATACTGTCGCTGTCAGTAGATCTGGAGACATGAGATATTCGTGAGTCTGCTAGTGCCATAAATTTTGGATGAGATTTCATACAAGGACATAGTAAAAGCCTAGAAGGGACACCAGCAATTTCAGAGAGTTGCAGGTTTGACATCTTCACCAGAGGACTAGAGGAACATGTGATTAGAGATGTAATTTCCAGATATTTTTTGTCAGGCTTTGAGTGATCATTTTATTTAGCAGACTGGTGAATGAGAGAATTTTAAGAAAAACTTATTTAATGTTGTGTTCAGGGAGTGTATAGAACAACCACCATTATGAAGAAACATTTAAATTATGAGGCACTTTCACTAAGGGACACAATTTGAGAAAGGAAACTACTATCAGCTTGGACATAGTGAAGACCAGCTACAGGGTGATCACAGGGAACATGCTTAAGAAAACTGTATCACATTGAATTCATAGTTTGCACTTATAAATAATGTTTCAAATACATATCATGAATGAAATATGTATTTTGCATTCCCATATGATGTTCCAAAATGTGGATCTAAGTCTCACTGGCCTTAGGGCTCCTGATAAAGATATGGTGTGAGGTCTATATCTCACTTACAGAGATTCACCATGACATTGAGATTTTACATTCACAGCTTATTAGCAGAACATCAGAGGCAAATGTCCCGATGCTTTAAACTTGTGTATGTTAGGATATCAGGATGATCATTTCTTTACTGAGTCCATGCAAAGGCAATTGTAATCATGATATGATTTAATGACATACTCGCAGACTGTGGAATATGGGCTTCCATAAATCAAACCAATCAGCTAAGGTAGTGGCATTACTTTATATTTTTTCATCCTTCATTGACTATAGTTGCAACCAGAAAGCATTTGAATCCATGTGCCTGTAGTTCACAAAGGACTTAGTCTTCCTGGTGAAAGATGCTTCCAAAAAAAATTAGCAATTGTGCTTAGTGGCCCTGCTATGCATAAAAGGATCCACATCCATGCTAAGTGAGCATTAATATTTGAATGGTGTGAAGTGAGTGAACACTCATCATCCTGGTCTAGACTCTGGAACATTAGTTGACCATTATGTTTCTTGGAAGGTAATGTCATGGCTCAAAATGTATTTCCTTGAAATGTTCAACCTTCGTGACAGGACTGTATCCCCTTCTTGTCATTTAACTAAATCACCATTGCTGTCAGCTGCAGTGACTCATTTATTCAGTGACCTTCATAAATGGTTTTTAAGAGTAACAAGTTAAGCCATTTGACCTGTTGGTCCAGTAACCAAGTAGATATCCTTGAGGAATCTAATGTATGCACATGAGAGGGCTTTATGAAATGTATCATTTTGTCACAATGAGTGACTTGTAGGTGTAAGAAATGTAAGTCAGTGGATGATTTCCTTAACACGTCAGAAGTAGTGCAGCTGAATGTCTTCATCAGTGGTAACTGCATCCAGCAATATTCAGGTGTTTCATGCTGTGGATAGGGATTGTGTACAGCAGAAAGTATTCTTGGGGGACAATCAATGATCATGCTGGATTTTCATGAGAAACTCCATTTTATGTGACAGGCCAGCCAGATACTGTCTCCTTTCTTCATGATTCTCCTCCTGATTTTGTTCAAGTCAGACCCATCTTCATCCTCATCTTGCTCCTCCTGATCCTCCTCTGTGGTTCCTGCTCTTCCAGCATGCTGTCTCCTTGCCGGTCCACTCAAGTATAATTGTAGGTGTCTGTTGGTGAAGTTATAGAGCAATCAAGAAATATCTATAAAGTTATAGTCATACAGCGCAGAAACACACCCTTCAGCCCACCGAGTCAATGCCAACCATCAATCACCCATTTACTCTAATCCTACACTGATCCCATTTTATTCCCTCAGATACCATTAACTCCCACTCATCCACACACTGGGAACAACTTACAGTGGCCAATTATCCTACCAACCCATACAGTTTTGGGATGTGGGATGAAACCAGAGCACGCAGAAGAAACCCATGCAGTAATAGGCAGAATGTGCAGACTCCACACAGACAGCAGCCAAAGTCAAGATTGAATCTGAGTTTCTGTCACCGATACTGTCTCCACATCTGTTAGCTGTGACCTGCAGGCAACCCGAGACTGGTGCCAAAGAGCAGAATTTCATCTTGAAAAGGCCAATGGCACCCTTTTCTATTGTCAGTGGCTCTCAATGAAGTGACATCAGCTAGAGCCATCAGAAGCTGTGTAAGGAGTAGGTAAATCTTCTCTCTCTCGTTCTCTCTCTCTGTCTCAGGACAGTTCTGTCTACTAAAGATGAAGGAATCATATGAGTTTTCAAGAAGCATAGCACTAAACATGAGAAAATCCCACCATGGATGTTGCCTGACCTGCTGAGTTCCTCCAGCACTTTTTGTGTGTTGCTCCAGAAAAGTAGAAACATTTTTCTCATCAAGAGTTGTGGGTTCTGCAGGGAAGCCCATATGGCCACATACTGTAATTGCAGGCATTGACCAGCCTGGATCTTGGGGAAGCTTACAATAACTAACAAAATCCACATGCAACAATGCAAATGAAATCAAAGGATGTGAAGTTGCTTCCACTTGGACACGAAAATTCAGTGACCTCTCAAGTGCTGTAGTGAGCAACTGTGTTAGTTGGCTCTGATCAGCAATGTCCACCTGGAAATATTTGAAGCCTAGGAAGATGAGAATGACTACAACCTTGACATCCAAGTTAAAGTCAGTCCAGGCATTGGAGAGGGTCCAGAGGAGGTTTACAGGAATGATCCTGGGAATGAAAGGGCTAATGTATGAGGAGTTTTTGATGGCTCTGGGCCTGCAATCGTGGAGTTTAGAAGAATGAGAGGGATCTGAAACCTACTGAATATTGAAAAGCCTGGATAGAGTGGACGTGGACAGGATGTTTCCAGTAGTGGGAGAGTCTAGGACCAGAGTCCACAACCTCAGAATAGAAGGATGTCCCTTTACAGCAGAGATGAGGAGGAATTTCTTTAGCCAGAAGGTGGTGAATCTGTGGAATTCATTGCCACAGGTGGCTGTGGAGGCCAAGTCATTGGGTATATTTAAAGTGGAGGTTGATAGGTTCTTGACTAGTAAGGGTGTCAAAGGTTACGGGGAGAAGGCAGGAGAATGGGGTTGAGAGAGAAAATAAATCAGCCATGATAGAATGGTGGAGCAGACGCGAAGGACTGAATGGCCTAATTCTACTCCTATGTCTTATGGTCTTATGTGTGTGTGGCTGGAGACCATCCTGCAGAATGCAACATATTTTGGTAGTGCCTTTGAAAACCTAAGACAGAGAGGGGCCTACATTGGCAGCAACTGAAGAGACCCTGACAGTACCAAGTATGTTGCTGGGGAAGCCTCATGTGTCATACATTCTAGGAAAGATTCCTTTAAGTGCTGTTGGATTCAACTGTTTTAATTTGTATTTTAACATGTATAGTGTTATATACACCTCAAGTGGCTGCACAAGGAGTGGCCGCTTACTAGTTTATTGGTTTGTCCATCAGGTGAATATGTGGTTTTTTCATTGGTTGGTTTGGCCACAGGTATCTAATAGGTTTCCTGATTGGACTATTGTTAGCTAAAGAGCATCTCTTATCTCAGGTCTAAAAGGTGTCGCTTTTTGTTAATCTCTCTCTTGCTCTTCCTGTCACCTTGCCTGAGCTTTCTTTTGTTCCCTTTGTCTCGGCTCATCAAAGCCAGTGCCATATGCTCTGTGACTGTTTCTTTGTTTTAAACTTTCCAATAAAACTTTGTGAAGCACCAAGTTGTTTTCAACTCATTCCTGGACTCCTGAAAGAACCTGTGGATTCGAAAATAACTGGATCCAACAGTGCTCACTGTCATGAACCTCTCTGTTATCCCCCATTTTTGTTATCCCAGGGGCTGCTGGTCCAAGATTGCATATCTGACCAAATCTGACCTTCCAGTGTGTCTCAGAACAACCCTGCTTCCAGTTCCCTAAACCCGCAATACTAACGGTGGCTAAACCCTACACTAAATACCTGATCCTGCCTGCAACCACACCATCCCCAAACTCCTGATCCCTTGTGTGAACAACCCCTTAGACCCCCATTCTCACCTATAACTAATCCCTCTGACCCCCAATCCTATCTCCAAATACCCTCAGACCTCCAGATCCTACAGACTCTCTCTGATTCTACTTACTTTTTCTCCCCAACTCTCATTCCTTGCTTTTCTTTCTTTTTACAATATTTTTATTAATTCCACATAGAAAATATTGAGTACATGAATCATAAAAAAGACAAAATACTACAGGATACATTGTGTTAAATCATACTTAAAATCACAATACCCCGTATTGATAAATGAAAATGATAGTTAATTAATGACAATTAAAGTGGAGTAATTTTATTATAAAAAAAATCTAAACCCACTACCAAGACCAAAGCTGTTTGGTAAAAAAAAAGACAAAAAAAACACCCTAAACAGATAATAATAATTAGCCAATATCTGTACTTTAACCACCAAATCAAAGGTTTCGAAAATAGTTCGAAAAAGGTCCCCACAATGTTTGAAAGTCTAAATTAGATTCAGAAATTGAACAACTGATCTTCTCTAAATTTAGGTATGACATAAGATCCCATAGCCATTGAACCTGAGTAGAGGGAGAGGGAGTAACTTCCTTCCATTTAAGCAACACAGCCCTCCTGGCTATAAGAGAAATAAAGGCCAAAACGTGTAGATCAGAACTCTTCAAAATTTTATGTTTTTCTCCTACAATCCCAAATAATGCAGTCAGAGGATTAGGCATTCCTACTGACTGTTCCAATTCTGACTGAATCCTCCCTAACCCACCTTCTTTTACACCACCATCACAGTTGTACCCATATGCCCCGAAAACAACATGATTAACAGCCTACAAGACTTCCTCTACTAGCTGCATATCAGGTATTGTGAGCAGCAGAACTTAACTACCAGTGAATCCTACACAAAGCTGGCAGAGCCCCCATTCCCCACTACCCTTTACAGGAACAGCAAAATTTCAAGCCTATAGTTAATCATATAAAAAGGGCAATAATTGCTTCCAAGATTTTCAAAAAATATTTATCAATTTTGCATTCAAAGATGTGCAGAAGCAGCTTGGTGTGTATAAAGCAACCAGCATGGTCAGTACAGGCACTGAACAGAGAACATAGGACAATATAGCACAGATTAAGGGCCTATTCCTGTGCTGTTCTATGTTCTCTGTTGAGATCAAATTTAATTTAAATGAAGCAGTTAACATGATAGAATATCCTGAAGAGCTTTTCATGGATGATTAATAAAAGTCAGCAAATGCACAATGAAAGTGGAAGATTCTGAGGAGATTTGAACAGGCAGAGAGAGCAATGGTTGGGTTTTGGATGAAGTTTCAAGAGTGGTGACAAGATAGCTTAAAATCTGGTGTGAAAGCCAGGCATTTCCATGAAGTCGTTCCTGCCCTGCCACCAGAATTTTGTTGGACTTAGAATATAAACCACATTTAGATATGCAGATATAGAGTTTCTGCTGTATTTTCTGCAAAGACGTGACAAAATCCGAAAACTGCACAGAGATCCGGTGTCCAGTTTAAGAATGCTGACATTATGATTGCATTGGAGCCAGAATTAGAAATCTTTAAAGTGATCTGTAGAATTGGAAATGGTTGAAGAGGTACGGCCAATATGTCTGCAGAAGGATTTATAATTATATATCAACATTTTGATGCATTTAGAGTTAGGGTGTCAGTGATGGTTAAAGAGAGCATGACAATGAGTGAACAAGACATAATGCAAAAAACAAAATATAGGTGGTTAGCTTTTTGGACATGGAAGTTGGCAAAGGAATGCATTTGGGAGAATGTAAAGGGAAACGTCCAATATTATTGGGATCCTTTTTTGACAGTTATAATTAGAAACACATGGCCATGATTTTTCTTCTAGATTACAACAGCATTTAGAAACTGCAGGTTGGACTTTGCACTAACACAAAGGACCTGTAGCTAACTTAGACTAAGTTTATGTGGTTAACTTTGTATTTAAAGGTTGGTTGAGTTGATCAGAGCTGGAAGTATCTACTGATGAAGTCTTCAAATATATGCAGCAGATTCAAAGGTAGTGTATTTACTCTTATCTATCCAGTAATACCACAGAATCTACACCAATGCCTTATTTTTATGATCCCAGTTTTCACTTTCTTCATGTCTGTGACCTCATTCAACTCATCCACATACTTTCCTTTAAGATATCAGAAGACACAAGGCCAGCTTCCATGTAAACACTGACACCTAACTCTACATCTCAACAATAATTAAGGTAAAATTGAACTCTAAAATAAAAACAAAATAAGTCTGGAAATGGTCAAAATGTGAGACAGCATCTTCCACAACCTCCATCTTCACCCAGTGAGTGGGCAAGAACATGGATGGCAGTGCAATAAATATGTGGAAAAATGTGATGTTATCAAATTTTGTGCACAAAATAGAAGAGCAGAATATTTTTTATTTGGTGAGAGATGGGATAACCCTGATGCTCAAAGCTATCTAGCTGCTCTTGACCACAAGTTATTGAAAGCTGACATGCAGGCACAGCAAGTAAATAGGAAGGCAAAAGGTATGTTGGCCTTCATTACCAGTGGATTTGAATCAGTTAGCAGAGAGGTGCACCAAATAATTAGTAAGACAAATGGTATATTAGCCTTTATAACAGGGGGTTGGAGTTTAGAAATAGAGAAGTATTGTTAAGGAGCATTGATGAGGACACACACCTTTGGTCACCTTATTTAAGATTCAATTTACAAGCATTTGGAAGCAGTCCAGAAGAGATTTACTAGAATAATTCCTTGGATAAGAGAGTTGTTCTACCACAAATGGCAAAATAAATTGGCTCTGTATTTTTTGGAATTTAGAAGAATAAGGGGTTACCTTATTGAAACATATAAGATTTTAAGGAGCATGATAACTTATATGTTGAAATGCTTCTACTGGAAAAAGAATCTCAAACAAGAGAACACAACAATAAGATAAAGGGGTGGTCATTTAAAACTGAGCTGTGTGGAAAATTCTTCTCACAGAGTGTGATGAACCTCTGGAATTCTCTTGTGGATACGAGATTATTGGGGGGTTTTAAAGAGGAGACAGATAATTTTTGATAGATTGGGAAATTGAAGGTTATGAGGAACTGGCACAGGAGTTGAAGTCTGGAGCAAATCAGCTGTGATAGTATTGAAGAGCAAGTCAAGCCTGAGAGGACAGATGACCTACCACTGCTGCTATTTTCTTGTGTTATGTTCTTGAGAATAGAAATAAAGATATTTTATTGCAATAATGTAGGGTCTTGTTGAGATCGTACCTAGATTTTGTGTATAGCTTTAACCTCCTTACCTAATAAAGGATATATTTACCGTTGAGGGAGTGCAATGGAGATTCACTTGACAGATGCCATTAATGACTAGTTTACAGTATGAAGAGAGATTGAGCAGATGAGACCTGTATTCTCTAAAGTTTAGAAGAAAGAGAGGAGATCTCATTCAAAGTTACAACATTCTTAAAGGACTGGTTGTCGGGTGGATATTTCTGCTGGCTGAGGAATCTAGTATGGTCTCAAACTAAAGAGTAGACTATTTAAGACTGAAATGAGGAGAAATTCCTTCATGTAAAAGGTGATGAATCTTTGGAACTCTCTACCCCAGAGGGCTGTAGAGGCTCAGTCATTGACTGCAGAGATTGCTAGGTTTCTAGTTATCCAAGGAACCAAATGGAGATAATGAGAAAAATTACGTTGGGAGAAGAAGATTAGCCAAGATCTTGATGAAAGGCAGAACAGGCTCGAACGGCCAAATGCTCCTATTCCTTAGATTTTTATTTTCTTATAGTAGTCACAACATTAGAAGCTGTCAATCCCCTATTTTGTCAATGAGACATGGCCATGGGATATGAATACAACATGCTGGAAACATTCAGCAGGCCAGCGAGATATCTGTGAAAAGAGATACAGATTTAACTTTTCAAGCATATGATGACGTGACAACAATAAAGCTATGGGGTTTTTTTTTGATCAGTTAACGAAAGGAAGACACTCATTTATAAAATACCATTACCTCAATAAAGCAGCCAGCATAATTAAAGATCCCACGCAACCTCTTCTCTCTTCTTCTCTCTCCCAACGGGCAGAACATCCAAAAGCCTGAAAGCACATACCACCAGGCTCAACAGCTTCTATCCCACTGTTATAAGACTATTGAACAGTTCCCTAATACGATAAAATGGACCTCACAATCTACCTCGTTATGACGTTGCACCTTATTGTCTACCTGCACTGCACTTTCTCTGTAGCTGTTACACTTAGTTCTGCATTCTGTATCATTTTACCTTGTGCTACCTCAATACACTCTGTAATTAATTGATCTGGGTGAACCGTATGCAAGACAAGTTTTTAACTGTACCTTGGTACATGTGACAATAATAAACCAATTCCTCAATTCCTACTTTAGAACAAATGTCCAGGCTTTGAGATGATAGAGCTAATTTACCAGGCTGATACCACAGATGCAATACATGGAGAGAATGAAGAACTTGGGATTGTTCTCCTTAGACCAGAAATGTTAAGAAGGGAATAATAAACCAATTCCAATTGTACTACATCAATGTACAGTTGTAATGAATTGCTCTAGTGGACGGTATACAAGTTTTTCACTGTACCTTGGTACAACTCCAATTGTATTACCTCAATGCAGGATTGTAATGAATTGATGTGTATGAACGGTATGCAAGACAAGTTTTTCACTGTACCTTGGTACATGTGACAATAATAAACCAATTCCAATTGTACTACCTCAATGCACAGTTGTAATGAATTGATCTGTATGGACGTTATGCAAGACAAGTTTTTCACTGTACCTCAGTACGTGACAATAATAAACCAATTCCAATTGCACTACCTCAATGCACGATTGTAATGAATTGATGTGTATGGACGGTATGCTGTACAAGTTTTTCACCGCACCTCGGTACAAGTGACAATAATAAACCAATTTACTACAACGTCCGAATGTGCATTACAGCGCTGGAGTGCTTCTGAAGTGCAGTCACCGTGGCAATATAGGACGTGAGCAATCTGAGTTACTTTACCCTGAGGTAACTCATCGCAACAGACGTCACTTCGCGAACCTGCAACATCCCCGCTGACAGTTCTCGGCACGGCTCTGACGTCGCCTCATTTACATATTAAAACCGACACCAATGTACGTCATCCGATTACAACCGATATGACAGTTTGATCTGTGATCGCCGGCCCGTGACGTCACCTCACCAATCAGCGCCGTGAGGACCGGAGGGCGGTCATGCTTCTGAGGACTGCCTCCGACCGACGGCGTGACGTCAAGACGTTGCTGCGCTTAACTCCCGCCCCCACCAGCCGGCCAACGTTCTGCTAATCACCACAGAAAGGATCGTATTTCCCCCCCCCATTCGCTTGTTTCCTATTGGGCCGAGGGAGGAAGATGGACGGTTCATCAGACCAATCACGAAGCAGGGGACATCAGCCAGCGAAATCGGTGGGCTAGAGACGGGCGAGCCAATGAGAAAGTCCGAGAGGCGGCGAGCTGGGCGGGATGTGCTCGTCCAAAGAAGTTGGGTGGCAGGCATTTGCCCCACAGTTACCTCCTCGGTTGCTCTGCTGGATGGTTCCTTCAGAGCCCGGGGAAGGGACGGGAAGGGAGGGGGAAGGTGGACGATGAGAGGGACATCAAACTGATGCCGGAGGGCCGAGTCCAAGATGGCGGCAGCGCTTGCTGAGGATCAACGTTACGGGTTGTCGTGTGGGAAGGCGAACCCCGGCAAAGTCACCGTCTTTCATGTCAAACTGACAGAGACAGCCTTCCGAGCGCTGGAAGCCTTTCAAAACGCAAAGGTGCGGGCGGGGAAGGTTTACGATGTCTTTAAACGCTATTTCAACTTTTCATTAACGGGACTAAGTGCTGACTGACAGTTCAGATGCCGACAGTGGGAAAGTGGGGGGCGAGATGGTGGCGGGGGGGGGGGGGAAGGGAAAGAGTTTTAAAAGAAAAAAGAACTTGTACCATCATTGGTTTAGTTCATTATATATTTCAATCAAACCTTCGCGTTCTGGGGGGGGGAAACCCCACAAGTCTTCTCCCCAAATTCCAGTAGTTTTTTTTATATGGGTTGAAGAAGCCAAGCGCAAGAGAAAACAATTGACAGTCTTGTTGACAAGATTTGTTTCTAATATTTTGTTTCCTTCCCCCCCCACCCCCGAACCGATAACTTGCCATACATAGCCGTAGTAAAACTTGACCAGCTGGGATTGTTCCCCTAAAACAGAACTCAACAGACTGGAATCGGTGTCTCTGTCGCCCACTGCTGCTGCTATTTCGTTAACAGATGTTAATTGACATTTAATTTCAACGATATGTAATACACATTTTGGAATTCTATCAGCAGATAGCAATGGGTAAAGTTTGATACGACATGACATTGAAATGTTTTGTAACTGAAATAATAAACTTCGTTGTTTAAAATAGTTTTGCGTGACTGTAGACGATTCTCTAACACCATTATTAAATGGAGACACCGAGTACGTGATGTGTGTTGGGAAGCGATTAGGCGAGGCTGATTAACCTCTGCAGTGGCCATTTCAATCGCGACATACCGTATTTGCATAATAGCTCCAGGCATATTCCATATAACCATTAAAACGCGATGATTAACGATTGTCAAATTCAGTGAATTGAAAATTCAGTTTTAGAATTTCACTTAGTCTTTCGGGATAACTGACAGAGATTTTTAATCTGAAATGAACTTGCTAAACCGTTTTAAGATATGGTGGTGTGTGTGTGTATGAAGGTGGGGGGCTGGGGTGGTGTGTGTGTGTGGGGAGGGGGGGCGGATGGTGGTGGTCTGGCACCAGCAGTAGCCAGCCCAGCAGGGTGATTGAATCTAAATGAATACACACAGACTTAACCAAAAATACCGGACACCCATTTTAACTTTAATGCTTTTTTTTACATTTGGTGGTTTGTGTTGGGAGATGAGCGAGCTTTTTTATCCCCCCTTGCCATGTTCCTTTGCTTGGCTTTAGACTTTAACATTTTTTTCCCTGCAGGCGGTCATTTTGCAGATTAATTTGCGTAGGTAGTATTGGCACAGCAAACGTGGCCTCGTTGGTGGGTGAATCTTATTTCAGAAGTGCAGAACGTCTTATCTTTTAGTTGTTCTTCAAATAATGTTATATTCATTAAATGAACATTTGCCATCGTGTCTAATTTCATGAATAATTTATGAAGAAGCCGTCTGTCATTACATTGACTACTTAACCTGCCCAGACGCCAGGCTGACCTAGAATTGCAGTTCCGTCCATTTAAAAATGGTCTACGTCAAATCCTCAAGTCGTACCTTCAGTTCATAAGAGCGTCCTTTGCTTCGAGCGCAAATGCGCTTTGTATATTTTCAAAGGGCTCCTGAGTTTTGATTTGAACTTTAATTGTTTTTCGCATTATTTTGAGGTTTGTTTAAAAGCTGAAGGGAAAGAACTTGCAGATCGCATGTTAATGGTGAACTGCTAACAGGTTTGGGTATACAGTATTTCAAATCCAAGTACTGTGACTTACAACAAATATTGTAGGCGTACGTATCTTTTGGCCCGCAGGTTTTGTGCGTGATTGGGCTGGGAGAGAGTTTGCTCTACCTGCTGTGTCAGCAAGCTTGATCTGAGCATGCTGTTTAAAGTACTGCAGCAGTACCTATTCAGTTAATTCTGTTCAATGGCAATTTGTTATATTGGCACTCCAGCAAGACGTGTTGTTTTAAACTAGCAAGGAGCAAACAGTGCATTGTCAATATTAAACACTGCATTTCTTGCCTAACCCTTGTGTTTAAAAAAAACTTTAGACCTTATCTATTTAAAGTTTTCAAATTGTATCCAATTGAAATGCTGTTTAAACCTTGATCTATTTTTTTTAGATATGGAAAATCCAAGCAAAGGCTGTACAGTCCCACAAGAACTTTAAAATGCCCCCTAATATAATCTGCTTATGTAGAGAAAGTATGAATATTTATTCTTGAATGTTATATTTGTGTGGAGAGCTAGTTGATCCCTAATTTTTTTCATTTATGCAGAAACTTGCACTTAAGTTCCTATACAACGTATAACTAATGGATTTTTGATTTCTGTTTTTTGTTACAATGTTACCTAATTTTCCAGTTGATCTGTCACGTGGACCAGGAAACCCTAGGTTCAAATGTGGTCCGTTAATTATTCTTGCCTAATGGGAGGTTAAGGTCCCCTGGTGCTCAATGGGAGAAATCATTCTAGGCTCCCAGTTCTGATGATAATGTGCTGTTTGCTTCAGATATCCTGCGGACGGTAGTTTGCCTGTAATTGATCTGCATACAGAAGGTGCTCTTAATGATTCTTTGATGGCAAGTTAATAGGATCATTTCCTGCTTTTTCAAAAGATGCTGATTTTTTTTTCTCTCTCTTGCAGGATACAATTCCATTATCCCACTGACTGACCAGTTTTCATTGAGCTTAGGCTATCATGATAAAGTCCTGATTTTTGTTTTTCCTTGTCCGCCAAAACTGTACAGCATTCATTTCTCCAGAAGAGCCTAATTCTTACTTGCTACTCTGACCACATTCCCTGTAATATACAGGATTTTGAAGCCAATTGTAACATCTGCCTGACAGGGTTAAAATTAAATTGAGTCCAGCAACTGAACTGGTAACATCCACTCACTGTCTTTAAATCTACTTAAACCCTCATCCTTGTCCTCATCACCATCTAAATCTGACTTTTCTAATGTTTGCCATGCCTGACTTCCCATTTGGTGGTAATACCACCCCTAAATACATTTGAGCTAATATGTTCTTTCTGTATCCTAATTCACACAATGACCCTCCTCTCACCCTTGCAGTCATTGACTTGCATTCACATGCACTTTCCATTCTTGTGTTTGTAGCTTGTTTAACCCTCTCAGATCTCTGCGTCATTCCAGTTCTGGTCTCTTGGCATGATTTTTATCTCCTTGTTCGATGGTGCTTTTTTTATTTATTCATGGGATGTGGCAAGTGGAGCATTTATTGTCAGTGAACAGAATGGATTACCTAGAGCACTTCAGAGGGCTGCATTGCTGTGGGCCATAAATGGAATAGACTGGGTAGGAATGGCAGAGTTCTTTTCCCAAAAGAGTACTGGTGGATATGCCAATATGCTAGTTTCATGGCAATATTTGAATTCCAAACCTATTTACTTTAATTAAAATCCCCCTATGCTGTGGTGTATTCAAACTTGTGTTCAGACCTTTGAATATTGTCCCTTTTTTGTTATTTAGGCCCTAAGCCCTTGAATAGTTTCTAATTCACTTTAGTCTTTTTTTTCTTAAGATGCCTATTAAAACCTTTTGACCAAGATTTTGATCACCTGTCCTAATAGTACATGTGGTCCTGTGCTAAATTTTACTTAATGCTTTCAACAAAGTTAAAAACCCTAAATAAGAAACTTAGATTGTTCTCGTGTATTGCAGAAGATGTGGATTTTCACTGACCCGACTCTAAGGTACTTTCATTTTAAACAACATGATGCAGTGCCATAATCTACTTTGATCTAGCTACTATTAATTCTACGGACAATAGTGGACAACAGTATGATTTTGTTTTTGGCAATTAGTTGTGTATCTTGTGAACATCAAGTACATGATTGAATAATTGAGTGAAGAATCTGATGACTCTCATTCTATTCTCAAGTGAAAATGGTTTATAATTAGATGGATCTTGTTTTCATACTGTATCTTGCCATCAGACTAATAGGAAATTATAGAAGGTAACTACTATATTTGTGCAGGGATGAGAACTAGATTTAAAATGTTATGCATCTATTCTTCTTGACCCAGTTTAAATTACTCTGACAAACAGGAAATGTTCCTTGCAGCTGACATTGCAGCAAATATTTATGCTTTTAACATTTTCAGTCTTAAAATGGGAAACTTTTTAATGGATGTAATGCAGGGTATCCCAATTCGTTTTATTCCTAGCATGTCATTGGTTTAATAATTTGAAGGTCAATAGTGCAGCCAATTTTGCCTGTTTTTCAAAACCGTATCTGGTTGGACATGTTGCTTTGTCAGTTTTAGCAAATTCAGCTTCGACCACAGTATTTGCATTTTGATAAATATTGAACATATCAAAATAGAATTTTGGAAGGATATTGGAAAAAAGTATTTTGGGCGATAGTTTTGGCTTCAATTCTTATTGCTATTTTCCACCCCTTTGTACTGTTTGCTTTCAATGTTACTGAAATCTGAATTTAAAAAGATGTTAATTATTAAAATTGGCTGTAAATTGATTAAACAATGATGTAGCTAAGCATCATTGCCAATGTGACTTTTTTTTTAAAAGCTTGAGTACACTGAAGAAATAAGTTGGAGGAAATAAATACAAACTTGGTGTGTTATGGGGCAGGGAGGGGAGCAGGATATTCAGGTTCAATGTTGCAAAGGTTCAAATTAGGGAATGAAAAGTATAGCCCAACTAGTCAGCAATTGTTTACATAAGTGCATATGACTTCATTAAATCTCTGTATTGGGCTGTTCTTACCCTTCACCCTGCAACCCCAAAAGATAGTTTTCCTTAAATCTAAGGAATGATTACAATGAAGAAATATTTATTGGAGATTATATAAAATTGGGATCTTGGAGTTAATCTCCCTGATTTCAATCAGGCTCCTGAAAACCAATCAGAAGCGTTTAGTGTGGTAACTGTCAGTACACCGTGCTCTGTACCTAACTAAAAATAGATTGACGATCACTACTATATAAAGGCCTGCTTTAAGTATATAAATAAATCCTTTTAAATGCTTTTCTTGGGAATCGGAAGCATGTGCATAGTTGATATCGGTACTGTATTCATGTGAAGTACTAGACTGCATTTTGATAATAAAAACATATCAGAAGTGTTTGCTTATTGGGAAGAAATTGACCTCTATTCATTCCATTAATTGATCAGTTAAAGTTGGTTAAAATAGATGCCCACCATGGGGAATTGGTCTTTAGCTCCATATTTACAAAAGTGTTTTAAAATGTGATACGAGCTCTTAAATCTGAAGATATTGGAACAAATTTATGCTCACAGACCTAAATTTAGCCCTTTAAGCCAATTTGGCTTGCCCAGTTTTGGGGGCAGGGGCTGGGGGGGAAACGAGAAAAAATTGTTTTTTTAGAAAATACTGGTTAAGTTGAAGTGAATTCGCAACATAATTGTAACGTTGATGCAAAATTTTTAGCTTTTCCTCTGCTGCACCATGAGTCTGACAGTGAAACAAAGAAGTGGGACTTCTGGAGGATGTAATCAAAGTCTATTCAGGGCTCAACACATTTTTCACTCTTCAGTATAATATTGTGTTAAGTACTGATGACTTCACAGTACAAAGTTAATGTGAATACAATATTTGAATACCAACTTTCACAGATGCAACCTTGACATATGGAAGTATGCCTCTTGGTGCAAAGAGATCCCATGACATTCTTCCCTGTGTCAGTAATGCCAAAAATGAGTTTGTATTAATTATTTCAAGAGTTTTTATAGTATGTTAATCTTGGTGTGTTAAATCCATTTTACTAAATAGAATCATTAAAGTTGTGACACAGAAGGAAACTGTTAGGCCTAGCATGTCCATACCAGGTAAAGATATCAAGCCTATTCTGCTTCCCATTTCTTGGTTTGTACCTTTGTTATTTAAGTGCATCAAGTGCTCTTTGAACAGAGTATTTGTCTCAAATACCTTTTAAGCAGTGAATTCTAGACTCGTTCACTTGATTTTTTTTCTACCAATTTTATACATCTCAATTAAATCTTGTTCAAAGAACTCCAGCTTATCTAGTAACTTAAATCTTCATGACTAAAATTCCTCAGTCCGGACAGCATCAAATCATCTCTGAAACCTCTCTTGTAATGTTACATCCTGTAATGTGTTAACTGGAACAGAATGTAAGACTGTACCTGTGGCCTAAATGAAGTGTTGTCCAGTTTTAGCATGAACTTCCTGTCCTCCTTTGCCTGGTCAATAAAAGCAATTGTTCTTAAAATTGTATACCTGGCCTGGTGTCTCCAAGGATCTGTGACAAGGCCCTATTGTTCCTCAGAATTTGTATATCTCTTTGCCTCTTTTGCCTTTTGAATGCACTACCTCATACTTTTGCACATGGAAGTACATCCAGCTCTTTTCTGATCACCGGAACAGTTCATAATATCTCCCAAGTCCACAGCCTTCTTTCCTTGCTGTCAACTAACTGGGCACTTTTTTACTGTTGCAAATCATAGCCTGTACATTTTAAGTTAAGCACAGAATGCAAGTGACATAGTACCGAGCTCTTCAGTACTCCATGCAATTGTAGCTCAAGGCACTAAAACTCGTGTCAGCCATTATCCTTTTTCCTACCACTGAACCAGTTTTGACCTGACACCACTCTCCCTTGAATCTCGGGGGTAATGTTTACCTAGTCAAAAGCCTTGTTTGAAGAAATTTTGCTAAGAAATTAAAGCTTTTTCCTTGTTACCTTTTCAATTACCTATGCCAGGATTGGTCAAACTGTCCCATAGCAACATACTGATGATCATGCTCACTGAAATACCTTTCATCGAATATTTCAGGATTCATAATCCCTGCCCCATTAGCAGAACAAATCCTCTAAAAGTGGTGGTGCAGCTATATATAATGGGAAGAGTGTGTCACTGGGTGTGCCAGCATAGACTTATGATTGCATGGTTTCATACCATCAAGTTCATACAGGCAAGAAAACTTCCTGAAGACTACGCACTGCCTTCTCTCGGGTGACGAATTTGGTATTTTAGTTCATGTTGCACGTCACCTAGATGAAGGCAGAGAATACACCCCAGGTGGAGACATCAGTGTCTATCAAGTATTGGTATGGTAGCGCCATCACTGGCTCAGTTCTGAAGGAAACTGCTATCAGACTGATTCTCAGCTGGTGATGAAAGAACCACATGAAGGAAAAACCTATCTCCTCCAGTATCTGTTGCATCTGACCATGACTGTATTGGTGAGAGTGACCTCCAGATAATCTCTGTGAAGAAAATGAAATCTGGTCTTCACACTTGTGGATACCTTCTATCAAGTTGTGTGACCCCACATACAAGTTTTATAGGAGAAGTGGCATGGTATAGATGGGGATTAGCAATCCCACAACAAGTGGATCGTATCACAGTTCTGCAGTCTTGCCACGTCCAATTGCGAATTGGTGGTGGATAGTTATATAGCTGATGGAGAGAAGGCTTCAACGTTCCCATCCTTAATGATGGCAGAGCCCAGCAGGTGAGTACAGAAAGCAAGGCTGACGTGTTTGCAAGTATCATCAGCTAGAAGTGGTGAGTAGATGATCTAGCTCTGTCACTGTAATTGTCAATTGTAATAAATCTTTTATTACAATTTAATATGCCCCATGTAACATCAAGAAATGATTGTCCTAACTAGTTTCTTGCACAATGAGCTTGATGGCACCCCTACTGTGATGCCCAAGACCAACACTCCCAAACTGGCTGTGCCTCTAGCCAAGCTCTTTCCGTATAATTATTTAGGAAACTGCCAAAGTTTTTTTTTAAAATTACACAAGTGTTTTTTTTCTTAATTAGGCCATTCAACATGCTCAGTTCTGCTTCCACCCCTCCCCTTTTAGTTTTGTTTTTAATTATTAATGAAATGATAGAAAATGTCACAAGAGTAATTGACTAGTTAATTACTTGCTTACTGGTATTGTTTGAATTCTGCCAGACTAGGTCTATTTTGTATGTTGAGTCTGAACATGGGCAAATGAACTGCATTCCAGAGGCAAATTCCAATGATGGTGTGACATCAAAGGGAAAACTTCCCACTGGTTGAAGCTGCACTTAGCACAAGGGAAAATCATTGTGGTTGTTGGAAGTTAGTTACTTCAGCCCCCAGGAGATTGCTGCAAAAATTCTTCAGAGTGTCTTGGATATAACAATTTTCGGCTTTGACAGTGACCTTTATATCATTATAATTTAGTGGGCATATTAGCCATTAATTGCAGAGTGCTCAATTTTATTCCTTCCTTTGATAATGTAATTTGTGCCTGCATACAAAATAAAACTGGACCTTTCTGGGGGCAGGAGCGGGGCTGTTCATAGGTGGCATTTAACATTCATGCCTTGAGCACTGAGCAATTACCATCTCCAACATGAGATTTAGTGAGCAGTCTTACCATAAATATCCTGACTGTAACAATTGACCACAAAATTAATTGCGTCAGTGTCATGTACTGTGGCTGTGAGTGGGTCAGAGACTGGATATTCTTAGTATTTTCATACTTGGTGTAATTTGACAGTGTGGTGTAAAGTATTTGCTAATTGGTTGGATGTTGGACAGCATCCAGGAGAAAGGAATCAGTACCTTAATTATTCACTAAATTCCTGATGGCCTTTCTGCAATGTAGGCCATTACTGACCTGACTAGCAACTTGCTAAGACTTCCTCAGCAGGCCCCAATAAAAACTGGAACTGCGAGAAGGACAAGGTCTGTAGCACTAAGGGAACAACATAGCTTGCAAATTGCACACCCTCCTGATTTTAGAAAAATGTTGTTTATTCGTCACAGGGTGCAATCATTAGCAACCCTTTACGAGTGCCTTCAGAAGAATTGTAATTCAAAGCAGTTGTTTATTGTCACCACCTTTGATAACTAATTGTAGATGTGTGTGAAATTCTGATCTTGCCAACAAGGTGTACATCTCACAAAAGCATTAAAATGTAGTCAAGTTGGTCAGAAGCAACCTTTCCCTGAATAAGTGTATGCTTACTGTCCTTGATTGAAGGTAATGAAGGCCTAATGCGGGCTATGGAAAAATAAATAGGGTTTCTTGAGAATAAGTGAAACTTGACTCCTCTTGCTGATGTGACTAAAGGGCAGTATGCAAATGATCAACAATGCCAGAATGGTAATTATTCTGATGGACACTATGATACTACTTTTGCTTGCTTTATTTTGAGCCTCCAGTAATGGATTTACAAAATACCTCTAACATAATTAAACTTAGAAATTTAATGACATTTTTGAAACTTGATAACCACAGGAAACGGAGCAGGTGATCAAACAAAATATAGGCAATCCTTGAATATCCTTCATGAAATTGCACTCCCAGATTCCTTGATCAACCAACATTTGCTTGTTACTCCCCATGTTAAAAGTCTTGCTACTAGAATGAATAACCAGCTTTTTATTAACTGAATGAATAATTAGCTTTTTTGTGTAATATAGAGCATTCTACTTCATCTGTTGTTATCTTGTCCACTCAATCAACCAATGCCCCTTTGTGGACTTCATATTTTTCATACATCTTTCTCATCCAGTTTTGTACTATCAGCAGGTCTCTGGTTCATCAGAGTCATTAACAAGTATGATAAAAGCTAATTCTTGAGGCATCGCATTAGTATTAGCCTACCAACCTGAAAACACTTCTCTTCCCTTTAATCAATCCTCATCAGTTAATGTATTACCTGCATCCTATGCCCTATTATACTTAATTAACCTTTATCTTGATTTTCCAAAGATCTTTGATATTACATCCCAATGGTCCTGTTTATCTCCCTCTATTCCCCATCTCTCCCCTCCCACCTCCACACTGGGTAAATCTGCAAATCATCTGTGAAGCTTTCCTCTCAAAATTGTTGAATCTGCTTAATCATTAAAGTAATCTGTTATCAACCGTATCCTTAATTGATTCATAGTTGAATGCAATACTGCTTTTTAAATATTTAATGTTGATTTCAGCCTCAACTGCATTGGTGCACTCATGCAATATGGGTCCACAGCTGCATGACAAGTAAATTGAAAAGCTTAATTTAGTTAGTATGCCACTTTTAGGAGGGCTGCTTATAGAGTAACTCTATTTGAGGTTCATTGTCATCCAGTACTTCAAAAAAAAAAGTTATCATTACTTGGCAGTGTCCTGCCCTATTTTTAACCTGGTCTCCGTAATTGAATTGAAGATAATTGTGCAGCAATCAAAAGTGGGCAGACTGTTATCCTTCCTTCATCTGGGTGCTGCAGCCAATTGTTGAATGAAATAGGAACTGAATCTGTGATTTGCTTTTGCCTCATCTGAGACAAAACTTGACTTTATCACTGCTGACCCATATCAGTTGCCAACAGTATTTCAATCATTGAAAGTGAGTGGAGAAAATGAAAGTCTATTTCACTGGTGAAAAATCAAGATTTGTAATGCATTATGATTTGAATGAATTGAATTAATAGTAGTCTGGGAATCAAACTGAACAGTCTCTGATGTTTCTCAACTAATTTAACAATGTAAAATGAATTTAGTGGAATTGTTTCCTGACTCTTTATCTTCTAACATTCTTGGAGACACCTAAGGAATTGATACTTGGCTTTGGTGTCTGTCAGCACGTTATTAGCAATGTAATAATTTGGCAAAATATATGAACATATACATACTGTTTCTGATTACTTTGCCAAATTTCAAACCTGTATATAATAATAGGCCACTCTAGATTTTTTTGTTAAAGATCTGCATCCATTAAAAGTCCTTTACCTTGATCTCTTTTGTAATCTGTTCTGCTTTCTGTAAATTGTCTCTCTTGAATATTGCTGTTGGGTGGACGGAAGGGCATCACTTTGGTTGGGTTATGGCCTTTTGTTTCTTACTTCCATGACTCATTTTAGATGGTAGAAAATTTAACATGGATGGAGGAAAAGGGTATAGGGATGAGTAGATGTATTTTACACCAGTTTTTTTGTTTAGAAGTATGATGTACACATTTGCATAGCTATTTCTTGTTATAAATTTTTGAGGAATATAAAATAGATCTTGTGCCTACGTTTCAGTTGTAGCAAAGCAGAATCGTGTTCGTAATTCTTACCCTTGCCTTTGTACCCATTTCATTAAATCTGTCGGATGTTTCCTTCATCTTCACAATACAACCACACACTACTAAACAAAAGCATCTGTCCCACTCGGTTGAAATGAAAAATGATAGGTCTTGAAAGGACCAGAGAGCTAGGAGCTCCATAGTTAAATATTTTAAAGAATGTGGACTTGAAAGATCTTGATGTTAAGTTCTAGAGTACAACTGATGAAATTGGCAGCTTGCTAACTTGGATCATTTTATAATAGACTGAAGTATGTCTCCCAAGACTTGGAAATAACAAGTTTTGTGTCTCTGGTTTGGGTTGTGGCTCATCACATGAGAAATAAGCAAATTCATCTAATTGTTGGGCTGAAATAGATATTTGAATTCTAATATAAATAAATGACTTTAATTTTCAAGATTTGAGACATTCCAGTTGGTGTCCAATGTTAATATTTATTTTCTCACACCAGATGAAAACTGATATTCTCAACAACATGCTTTAAGATTTTGATCATGCTAGGTTTTGTGGACTTTCATCTACTAATGGGTAATCTCCGATTTGACCTTTTTCTTTAAAATATATTTTTGTGGGCCTGGGATTTTGAAAGATTTATTGTTTTTCATTGTGCATAAATCAGGAAGTTATCTTGCTAAAATGTGTGATCTTATGAAGCTGGAACTTGAATAAGTTTAAGCAGAAGTATTTAAACAGGAGCAATTGTCTTTTCCGAAACAAAATGGAGCCTTGCAAAGGGTATTTGATTAGTTTATATTAGAATGAACTACCCAGGTATAAAAGTGAATTAATATTTTCAAATGTGTATTGCTGTTAATATTTGATTCTTCTTAGTTTGTTATGTAAAGGTCACCAATGGAAATTATTTGCTTGACTTCACCATTCATCTAATTTTGTAAAAACACAACGCTCTGCTCAGATATCCTAGTTTCTAAATGGCAGTTGGCCCAGCTTTTCAGGCAGGCTTATTCCATTTTTCTTAAACTTGCTACTGAACTGTCATCCATTTTAAAAATTTATTTAAAGGAATTGATTAAAGTTAAGGTTACAATATTTTTGATGTGTTGCACACACGTTTGTAAATGTTTACCTGTAATCACTTCCCAGTGTTACTTATGGAATATTAATTCCAATACATGCTGATTTAAATTAATTGAAGTTTCCTTTAACCTTGTTGGATAATGATTGGATGAAATTCTTCCATTCATGCAATTAGGAAAAATGTTGCTTTGTTTAAATAATTGCAAAGCACTGCATACCAACATTGAAAGTTGTTCTGTCTGTGAGTCTATCAGATTAAACAAGTTTTAATTAACAATATCTATTTCCTTGCATCATTGAACTTTTGAACTAAGAATTTTGTCTGGTAGCAGCATAGAGAATATTTTCTCTCCCACTTGTTTTTTTTACATTACTTTAGTACTGCAAAACCTGAATTAGTTATTGCACACCTGTTGACCTTCAATAGCATTACTGATAAGTCATTGATGTGAAGTAATGAACTGTTTCTCCACCAGATGTTACCTGACCTGCTGAATATTTCCAGTATTTTCATTTGCTCAAAGTTGTGATGTATTATATGTATATTTGTTTTATAATTGTTGAGCTTCTCAACTGAAGACCCTTTTATTTTGCTTTCTGTAATCTTTTTGATAAAAGTAGGGGAATCACTGAGCAGCCGAACAGGAATTTGAATAAGAGGCAAAACTGAGTAAGTCAAGAAAAGTAAATTAAAATGAGAGGATAGAATGGAAGGAATGAGGAATCCTGAAGAATTGTGTCTTTTTGAGCGTATTTACAACTACTGTCCATTAAATATAGTAATGGTACCATTTTGCTATTGTGCATTATATGAGGAAAGATATTTGTAATATTCAGCCTAATACAACTTGAGGTGGGATGAGGTTTTTTTATATTTTAGGTGGGGAAATTAGAAAGGGAGAATGGAATTGGCAGATTTGCAGGAGAAAATATTTTGTCCTCCTTGACTTTCTCATCAGTTAAATAAAAACACAATGAACTTTGTAGCCTTTTTAGTGACACTGTAACCCTTGACATGGAACTTCATACTTTAATGCTATCTAACAGCCTTTGGGGGGGAAAAATAAATGTACAAATGGTGTATGTTATTTATCTTCAGAGAGCAGTAGTGTACCAAAGTATTTGTTTCCCAACCAGCACATACAGGAATGACTCATTGGCTAACAAAATTTACAGATTGGCCTTTGTCCATAAGGACATCGGAATCCTTTCTCCGGTAGGGTTATTGCTTAGGCAAACTTGAGTTGTTAATGTGACGGATGCAAAGTATTACAAAATGAGGTCAGAGCAACCTTTTGGAGGCTAGTCTAATTTTTTGCATAATTTTTTTAGGTACTTGCATATATGACAAATATAGTCTCAAGCATAATGTGTCTTTCTGTGTCATATGCAAACACATTATTACTTGTTAGGCTGCAGATTAATATTGCAGCAGTTGAATAAACAAAAGCAATCATTGTAAGCTGTTATAAGATGGCCGAGTTTACTTCGATGCAAGATTACTGGGAAACATTCCCATAGACTTCAGCATGATGAGAAAGTAAATGCAACCTGTTCCAAATGCTGATTGTGTGCAAAACTTTTTATCTTGTATATGCAATTAATACAGTTTGCATGTATCTGGTATAGGTGCTAATTTCTAGGACTCGTGCTTCCGAGCTACATAAATGAAACAAGTAGTAAAACCAACTGTAAACTTGGACAATGGCAGTTTTCATGTTTAAATTTATGTAGCAAGATTGATATGTAAATAATTGGGAATGAATGGCCAATGAAATTTAATAATTAACTCTGGCAGGGAACAGAATAAGACAAGTACTGTGAGGGTTGATATTTTCAATGAGAGATGCATATAAAAACTGAATTTT
Organism: Pristis pectinata; assembly: GCF_009764475.1. Taxonomy (NCBI): domain Eukaryota; kingdom Metazoa; phylum Chordata; class Chondrichthyes; order Rhinopristiformes; family Pristidae; genus Pristis; species Pristis pectinata. The sequence continues at coordinate 93,399,533 of NC_067411.1, forward strand.
TGATATTTAAAATTATGTATTATAACTACATAAAAGAAATTGTGCTCATTGTATTGCAAGAAATGCAGAAATGGTAAGCAGGAACCATTTAATCTCTAAAAGGTGTGAGTTCTGAGGAAAGATGTGAGAAACTTTCTTTGATACTTGGAATAAGTTTTACTGGTGACTTCATTGAGATGTGATACAAATATGCATATATAAGTATTAAATGCCATGGCTACAATCTTGAGGTCATCCAGGCCTGCAGGACAAAAGGCCACAAATTTAAAAGCAATGAGCACTACGTTTAAAATAGACTCAAGGAACAAGCATTTGGAACAGATCACTGAGAAAGCTCAGCATATTAGGAATGGGATACACAGTTGGATGAGCTAGTTGAGGGGAATAGTACACTTTTTATCCCTTTGTTGCTTGTAAGGAAAGAATTATAAAAGTCTCCTTCCCTGTCATAATTTTATTCATTTTTCAAAAAAAAAATTAGAAATACTTGGCAAGGCTGGCAGAATCTATATAGAGAAAGGTATTATTCACACAAAGTGCAATTTCAAAAAGATCTGACCATTGCTTATTGCTGAGTTGATTGTGCTCAGCCAGTGTAGTGATGGTTAGAAGTAGCTTTGAAGTGTTCCATTCCAGTGGAAGGAATATTAAACAACTTTTTAAACATATTCAGAAATGTGCACGAGTCAATGTATTTTTAAGACAGGAAAATGGCATCAATGGAGGAAAAATTTAAAAAAATACTCCACATTTGTGGGAGTTTACTACAATTTTTCAATTCTTTTGATATTGGAATCCAAAGCAATGGAAAGTAATAACTTTATCGAGTGAGGAACAAAGAATGTGTGGGGGGGGGGGGGGTCCCAAGGTTTGTTAATCATCTGTTGAGTTGATCTTGGGTTGCAGAAGCTCTACATTTGCCTCAGTGCCTCCAAATTAGAGGGGAAACTTAGTAAGTGTTAATTGGAGTCTTGGAATCAAACAGTTGTGCAGTATGGAATCTGCCCTTTGACTCTCAACGTCCATGCCAACCTTTTTGCCCATCTACACCAACTCCATTTTCTCATACTAGGTCTGCATCCTTCTTGTACCTTGCCTGTATAAATGTCTCTTAAACATAGTGATTGTATGTGATTACACTACCACCTCTGGCAGTAAGTCCTAGATATCAAAAACTCTTGTTTTTGAGTCCCTTGCCGTGGGGGAGAAAAGATTCTGACCATTTACCTTATCTATTCCTGTTATAATTTTATATACCTCTGCCAGGTCATCACTTGCCCTCATTCATTCCAGGAAACATGGACACACCTTTCCAATTTCTCCTCATAACTAAAGTCCTCCAATCCAGGCAACATCTTGGTGAATCTCCTCTGTGCACTCTCCCACAGAACCACATCCTTTCTATAGTGTGGCAATCAGAACTGAACGCAATCTCCCAAGTGTGTTCTAACCAGTGTTTTGTGAAGTTGCAAAGTAACACCCCAGCTTTTATATTCTGTTGCCCTGACCTATGAAGGCAAGCATGCGATGTGCTACCTTTGCCCAATCTATGTGCGTTACCACTTTCAGGGAACTAGGAACTTGAACCCAAGATCCCTCTGCTCATCAACATTCCTTAAGTGCCCTGCTATTTACATATATAATATTCTACCCCATCTGACTCCCCAAAATGCATCATATCACACTTGTCAGTAATAAATTCCATCTGCCGATGCTCTGCCCAACTTTCCATCTGATCTATATCCTGCTGTAGCCTTAAACAACCTTTTCTCTATCCACACCATCACCAATGTTTGTGCGATCTACAAACTTACTAAACATACTACCTACATTCACATTCAAGTTGTTACTATATATCATAAACAGCAAGGGTCCCTGCACCAATTCCAGTGGTGCACCACTGGTCACAGATTTTCCAATCAGGAAAGCATCCTTCCACCATTACTCTCTGTCTCTTATCACCAAGCCAATTTTGGAACCAATTAGCCAGCATGCCTTGCATCCCATGTGCATTAACCTTCTGGACCAGGGAACAATCCACCATGTAGGATCTTGTCAAATGTCTTGCTGATTGATTGCTATCTCGTAGTACCCATCCTGATTTATTGCTCTCTTGTAATACCTGCTGAGAGTGCATGCACCCATGGTTTATGCATGGATAAGCAAGATAGCTATAATAACTGAAAATATTTAGCAGGTAAGGTAGCATTTATGCAGGGAGAATGTTCTTGGTTGATGACTTGCATCATTAATTCTGTTGCAATGTCATCAGCCTGAAATTCTACATTTGTACATCCACAAATATTGCCTAATTATAATATTTTGGTTTCATTCAGATTTCCAGCTCCTATGGGTTTTGCTCTCTCAGACTTCATCTTTGAATATTTCAACACAAGATGCTTTGGGGTTTACAGGTCCTCCCCAGCTTACGAATGCCTGACCTGTATACAACCTGTATGTACAAACGAGCATTTGGGAGACCAGTGGGATGGATTTGCCAGTGGCTGCGGGACTGTAAAGATCTCTTGCTGTATGGGAACTCGGTTCGCCACCATATTTCTGACTTGCAAGCTGTTCCTAGCTTAGGGAGGACCTTTATATATGCACAATGGCTATTTGGATAAGGTACAGGGGGTACGTGGTACTTTCATACCCTACAGCCCAGCAAGAAGTTAATACTTTGAGAAAAGGGAATATCAGTCAGAGATTTACTTTCCAGGTAGTAGAATAGAAGCAATATTGTTCTTTTGGCACAAGACAATTCCATACTCCTTGTGTGCAGTTAATTAGTTTGTGGATGAAAATTCCCTAGATTCATATTGGCTGATGCTTACTATATTTCGGGTAAGTAAAAACCAGTAATTCTATACATGTATTTCATAATCCTAAACTAAAATTCCACTGTTGTGCAAAGATAGAATTGGAAAGAAAGATATCCAGCTGGATAATTTGTTCAGTTTCAGTCCCAATACCCTCTACCTTACTGTATTACTTTTGTCTGTACTACTCCTCACATGCACAACCTTTCTGTCATAATAAGTGGTTTGGTGTTGGATTTTCTGACTCCTGTGGTATTTCATTTGCAATGCAAATTGTCATTGTAATATGACTTTGAAACAGCAATTACTTAGAAAATATCTTTCAAATGGAACTTTAAATAGTTAACTACTTGCAAAAGCAAAATAGTATAGATACTTGAAATGTGAAAATAATGCAAAGGAAATACTCAGATCAGGCAGCATGACTCATTTTCTGCAGTTTGCATCAGTTTAACTGATCTTATGTTTTCTTTTCAGAATTCATCCATTTCTCAGCCAACAATACAATTCCAAGGACTTCAAGGGGTAAGAAGAACTTAATTTTTAATAGTTTTATTATTCAAAATAGTATTTTACTAGCAGCTTGTGGTTATTGGATAGTTTGATTCTGGCATTAGATATAATAGTCAAATACTTTTGAATCAAGTGAATGCAGTGGTTGATTTGCTCCCAGCTTCTCTTCCCCACAACCACCTCCCCACAACCCCCCCCCCCCCCCCCCCCCCCCCCCCCCCCGAGAAAAAATTCTGATAGCAAGCCCAGACCCAGCAGGTGCATGCAAGTTCATGACTACTGGTTTGAGTAGCTGAGCACTGGTTCCAATTGCACATGTTATCAGGGCCAGCAAGATTTGCCGATGTATGTTCCAGAATGTTCACACTTTCCCAACATTTAGTGGTTTAACAATCGAGAGAGTTTTAACATTTTCCAGAAAATGATTTAAAAAGAAAAGCAAATTAAATCTCGGATGTTGATTTAATTCAGTCTACTTCAAAATGTTTTTCTTCTGAGTTAACTGTCTGAGTCTATTTGGTAGCAGGTTATCTGCTCTCCACGAGCCTAACACAGTTGCTTTTGTAAAAACAATAGAAAATTGCGAAGGTATGTTTTGCACTTCTGGTTGAAAATGGAGCTGACGAGTGTTTGACTGCCAGGATTGCTAATGTGATTTAGAAATGTAATCTGTTGCATTAATTTTTTAATGGGTTTGCAGTGCATGTTAAATCATTTTAAATAATGACATTTCCAATTGTTACAAGCATTAAGAATGTTAAAACTGAAATTGCCAAGCAGAAGGGAGAACTGGTAAGTAAATAACACAGAACCACACATTACATAGTTTACGTTCCAAATTTGAACATTTTGCTCTGCTTATAGATTATAGAAAGTAGTAATTGGACACTTTTTTCCAACTGAGTCGGTTGTCAGGATTACTCAGTGTTTATAAACCAAAACTGCGGCTTTGACTTATTTCTTTTGATCTTCCCAACCTGATAAAACTGTAATTGATATCCTGGTAATATCATTTCATTGTGTTTGAATTTGTCTTTGGTGCTTCCATGGGACTTGCAGGTTGGTGATTTTTTTTGTATGATTAAGGATCTTTGTGGGGCACAAGTACAAAATCTGCTTAAGGTTTTCAAATGCAAGTATTAAATCCCCTGGGCTATTCCAGCTATCTCTGAGCACCTGGGTTTACATGCCTGTGTCATCAAGGGTGAGTTTCCAGTCTTAACTAACTTTTTTTTTGAGTTCCAAATAGATCTTATTCAAGTTTGTGTTTATTCTAAACCCATGCAGCTACTGGCTCTGCCTTTGTAACCTTTCCTAGGTGGGGATTTTGTGACTGAGTACAACTTAAATGAATGCTATATGGAAGAACTTACCATGGTCTGCTGTTTAGTTAGTGTGGTTATTAGGTAAAGGGGGGAAGAGGTATTGTTTTCTTTTAAACGCAAGTTAAGATGATTAAGTTCAGAAAATAATGTAGTTAATGGAAAAGCCACATGTTAATTATTGGTTAGAGAATTGAAGAATTTAGTTATTCCAGCAAATGGAGACATGGCAAAGACCTTTGGTCCCATTGAGTACACATTTGGTGCTATGTGTGAAATCCAGGAAGCTGCTTGCATCCTGGAGAACTATGCAGGAAGTGTCTGACAAAAAACAGAAGACTTGGATTTTGGACTTTGAGTAGCATTAGGCACAGCTGTTCTGAGTAAGTAAAGCTGAGAGTTACTCAGAATGCATGTTCCTGGAGCAGGTCATCCCACAGATTAAGTACCTGTAGGCAGAGAGAGAACAACAGGAATCCTCTGAGTACATCTTGCTGTCTCTAGGGTATTGCCTCTGAATTCTGGGAACTTCCTGAGCTAACCCCACAACACTTTTTTTAAAGAGCTGGGATAGAAATAAAAGTAGAAGTAGTGATAAGAAATTTGAAGGTTCACTGGGAGTAGAAGGGTGTGGGACAAGCATTTGTGGTTCCCAGATGCTAAATTACCTCTGTGTGCCAGGACTGAATATATTACTGAGCTATTGCAGAATATCAAGGTGGGATGGTATACCATAGTAGGTTGAGGTCCAGGTTGGTACATGTGATGGGTAGAAAAGAGCATGATGCCCTGTAGACAAATTGCAGGGTGTAAAGGGTGATCTAAAAAAGCTGGTCTTCAGTGTTAGAATTTCCAGATTACTGCCTTTGCCACTTGCGATTGAGTATAAATATGGGAAAGTACATGTGAAGCTGTGGTTGACAAGAAAATAGACACTTTTTGATCTCCTGGGTCATTGGACCTGGTTTAGAGGGAGGGGCATTTGTGTAAAGCAGATGATTGCATGTTACAGGGTTGGGACCAGTCTCCTTGTGGAGAAGTTTATTTGTGCCATTTCGACAGGTATGGGAACCTGACAAGCAGTTTCAGAAAGGAGCAAGGCAACATAGGATGTGAAAGATATGGGTTTATTAAATAAGTCTGGGAAAAGGAGGAAACAATCTGGTGGTGAAGGTTGGGGGTGGGGGGAGGTTGTTGGGAAGTGGGTAGTGGAGGGAGAGGAGAAAAGACCAAGTAGTTTGGCAGTGCTTTTATGCAGAGTCAGTGAAATTTGAGCTGAAGATATGGGACTACTATGGCCATTGTTGAAATACAAATGGACAGGAATGGCAGTGCAGCATTCATGGTTAAAAGGATTTTCAGCAAAGGTGATATAAGGAGATAAAATTATCGGGGCAGTAGCTGCATTTGCTAAGGAAACAATTATGTCAATGAGGTGACATGAGTTTATGGAAAGATCAACAAATGAAGCCACATGGGTTGAATTGTGGAACAAAAAATGGGCATTCCTATTTCTGAGATTGTACTATAGGTCTCCAAACAGTGTGGGTGAGGAGCAAATATATGGGCAAGATTTTGAAGAGCAAAAATGGATGAGGGGAATGAAGCAGACATTTACACTAAAAAGGAAATTTTGACCAGCATTAACATTAATTAGGGCAATAATGTTGTAATACATTTGAACTTTCTACATGCCAGTTTTTTTTTAAATGGTCCAATGAGAGAAAGCCTTACTAGATTTAATTTTAGAGACTGAACCAGATGAAATTGAAAGGCTGACAGGAAATGGCTATCATAATTTAGTTAGATTGAGCATAGATTTGCAAAAGGTAAAAATGCAAGTGTATAGGATTTAAATTGGTTAGGAAAGTTTTACCAGGCTTTTACGAGTTGGTAAAGTGGACTAGAATCAGATATTTGAAGGTAAGTCAGTATGAGAACCATGGGACTCATTTGGTCTTGGCCCTCAAATATGTTCCCAATAAAAGAGAACTCCCGTACCTAGCCCTCCGTGGATGTTGCACAAGATAAATAGAAAAAGTCAGAAGGAACCCTATAGTAAATACCAAGGACTCAATACTGCAGAAAACTTGGAGAGCAAAATGCACAGTGAAATTAAGACAGAAATTAGGAAGACAGAGTCGATATATTTTTAAGTGATGGATAAAATCAAGAAAAATCATGAGAGGCTTTATAAATCTTAAAGGAAATGGGTCTTTTAGGGACTCAAATGTGTATGGAAGTCCATTGTTTTGTTTCACCCCACGCTTCAAAGAAACAGACATTGACATTGGGGAAGAATGTGAAGTACTGGAAATAATGTGACAAGACTCATTAAAGGATTTGGACACTTATTAAGTGGCCATATTGCCAGTCTAGAAACATTCAGCAGATCAGGCAGCATCTGTGAAAAGGACAATTAAGATTTCAAGTTGAAAACTAAGAAAGAGAAAAATCAAGTTAGTTTTAAGTGGGCCAAATCCAAAGGTCCATAATAAGTCGTATTACATCTTATTTTCCAGTTTAAAAAAAAATGCCCAGAGTCCTGTGCCCTCTTCTATGAATCATTTTGGCCGTGGTGACAAACCCTACAGAGAAAAGAGAGACTGGACTTTCCAAATAAGATCTTAGAGCAGGATAAAATGTCAGCACAGCATCATGGGCCGAAGGGCCTGTACTGTGCTGTAATGTTCCATGTAAATAAAGGCAACGTTCTTGGATTTTTAATTAAATGAAAAATAGTGCCACTTGGATCTAAAAAGAACAGAGGATGGCATAATAGTGCAGCTGGTGGAATGGCTGCATCGTAGCTCCATCGACTTGGGTTCAGTCTTGACCTCTGCTGCTGACTCTGTGGAATTTGCACGTTCTCTCTGTGACTGTGCGGGTTTCCTCATGTCCCACAAATGTGTGGGTTGGTAGCTTAATTAACCACTGTAAATTGCCTCTAGTGTATAGATGAGTGGTTGATTCTGGGGGCAGTTAACAGAAATGTGGGAAGGATGAAATGGGTTACGGTAGGATTGGTGTTTTTAAGAAAAAAGGTGCTTGATGGTCAGTGCACCATATTTCTCTCTGACCCTAACTCTAATGCTTCATACAAAATTGATTTAGATTGAAAGAGGTTTTTGGTTAACTTGGGGTGTTCAACAAGCAGTGTCTGGAATTGCTGTTTTTTGGCAAATTGGATGGTTGTAGAAATCCATATTTCCATTTTAGTTAAGTTATAATGGAGGATGTGCAATGTCAGAACTAATCTAACAGAGGACCAAGACCAGTACCACTTGCTGTTTGGATGCTGCGGATGCTGATTTGTTTCAAATTAAGTTGCACACACACATACATATTTACTGTACAATTATATCATCCATCACAGTAAGTTAAATTTCCTGATGAAAAAACACTATGATGCTGAAGGAACTCAGCAGGCCAGGCAGCATCCGTGGAGAAAAACAGGCGGTCAAGGACATTTTCAGGTTTGCTGAAGAAGGGTCCTGACCCGAAACATTGACTACCTGCTTTTCTCCACAGATGCTGCCTGGCCTGCTGAGTTCCTCCAACATCATAGTGTTTTTCATCTAGATTCAAGCATCTGCAGTCCTTTGTTTCTCTAAATTTCCTGATAGCTGTGCATTGTTTATTTGAGCTTTGTGATATCAAAAGACGTATAGTGGGACGTGGCACTGGCTTGTGATCTTATTTCTAGATTTAAATTATTTTCCTGTTCTATTCTGGCCAATCAAAAACATTTGAACATGTCTGATATGAATCTAGTCCTGTTAAAATTGGAAGTGATGGTGTTTGTTGGGCTACATTTATAAATACTGCAATTTGGAGAACCTTCTGGCACTATCTTGGCATGAGAGGAGTTCAGAACACTAGATTAATAAATGAATATTTGAACACAATTTGATATTTGGCAAATTAACAAAAGTATTTGATTGTCTTCCATTTAAGTGAAGATTATGTTTTGGGGCATGAAGCTTGACAGAATTTACCATTTTTCATGAATGTTTGTTAAAATTCTATCCTGCATAAGAAAAATACTTGTGAAAGGCGAGTGATTCTTTCGTGCATGAGCAGGCATTTCTGGGTAAGCCAACAGTTATGTTGTGGCATGCTAGCCAAAATGTATTAAAGGTTGCCTGTTATCACTGCCACATCTGCAGAAGATGACAAAAACTTTGTGCAATTTAATGTAAACTGTCCATTTAAGTGAACAAACCACATGGGGGGAAAATGGTATACAGCAACCTATTGTTAAATTGCAAGCTGATCTTTATCTGAAATGCCTGTAATTTCATTACTTGTTTTTTTTAACCATGCTGTTGGCAGCATTCAGCATGTAAATAATAAACTGAGCATGTTCCTGTCACTTTGAAGTCTGGCACTGTTGTCTTTGCTATTTAAAGTACTTGCAACTTTTGAGTTCTGGACAAATTTGAGATTCTCCTCTGTTACAGCTTGCCTCCCCAGAGGTAAGAATTTTGGCCAAGTGGTATAGGGAGAGATCAAAAGAAACTATGCAAATTAAGATTCAAATGGAAAGCTGCAAATGAGGTGCATGGATACTTGAAATAGATCAAGGGAACGCAGTGGATAGATTACTAAGTGCAATGGGAAAATACTGCTCGGGTGCTGGCCAAATTACATTTAAATCACATTACCTACAAGCAGGAGTACTACTGTCAATGAATTATCACATGTATTCACTACATTCTACTATATGGGAAGTTGAGTATTAAAATGCCATGTGGTCTTGATGCATTTGAATCACTGGAATAGACTAAAACCTTTACAACATGTATTGAAGGCTTGGTTGATGGTAGACTGATACTTGCATATGAAATTGTTTCTCAAAATTACAATTGCGACTTAGCAGAAAATATGATTTGTATCTCAGCAAATCGTATTAATGGCTACTGCCACTGTTTACTGCCAACAGTGTGAGGAGAATAACATTATTCTTATACAATTTATGGTGACAGCTTAAGAGATCTCTTATTCCATGATGTGAGTTCTGCTGAACCTTATCCCATTTGCTGTGTGGTAGCCTTATCTTGCTCTAGTTTTGTTTACAATCTCAATTACAATGGGTGTATTCTTGAAACCGGAGATGCCTATAAGAGTGTAGCTGTTGGTTATAAATGTTATTACTACGGATCTTCTGTAATTTTTTTTAATGAATAGTAAAATTTTGGTTTTGTTTCCAGGAAGATGTTTTTATTTGAAACAGTGCTTGTTATGCAGGAGATTTCCTCTTAATGAATTCTGACAAATCATGAATGGGCGGAGCATAAGATGTTGCGCAATTCCATTTGTCCCATCCATTCTTTTCTGATTGCTCCCATGTGGAGTTAAGCAGAAGTATCTTGGGGTGCTACCTGAAATACTCAACCAGGTGTATTGACCAACCATTCAAAGTTCTGCTATGATGTATTTTGATGGAAAAGAAGGCCAAGCTTTCTGAAGAGTGTGAAATTGTATCATCAACCACTTCCAAATAATAGCACTATTACATTTTAAATTGCTTTAGCTGCTGTTCAAACTCCATACCATTGTCCACATAAACTCAACTTTCTAAACAGTAGAGTGTAGTGAATACATGTGATAATTCATTGACAGTAGTACTCCTACATGCTTGTAGGTAATGTGATTTAAGTGTAATTTGGCCAGCACCCAAGCTGTATTTTCCAGTTGCACTTGTTAATCTTTCCACTACATTCCCTTGATGCATTTCAAATATCCATGCATCTCATTTGTAGCATTCCATTTGAATCTTAATTTGTATATTTTCTTTTAATCTCTCCCTATACCACATGAGAGTGGCATAGCTGTTAGAGCTGCTATGTCTTTGTTCCAGTGACCTACATTCAATCCTGATCTGTCTGTGGAATTTGCTCATTCTTGCTTTGATCACGTGGGTTTCCTCCAGGTGTTCTGGTTTTCCCCCTCATTGCAAGGATGGGCAGGTTGATAGGTTAATTGTCTACTAAGTTCCTTCTAACATTTAGGAGAGTGGTAGAATTTGAGAGAGTTGATGGGAAGTTGGGTGAAGGAGAATAAAATGGGATTGGTGTAGAATTACTGTAAAAGGGTACTTAATTGTGGCATTGTCTCAGTGGGCCAAAGGGTATGTTTTCATGCTGTTTTCAGGTCTGACTCCTGCACACTTGTACTAGCTATATGCACTTAAGAGTGAGCATCAGTAAGTTTGCAAGAGATCACCAAATGATATGGTTCCCACCTCTTACATTGAAACTTTTTTTGGGCATTGGTTTATCATCTCTATCTCTGCATTCTTTTTCAATTGCTGCATTGTCTGTGTGGCATCCAATACTGGATGGGCAGAAATTCCCTGCAACTACATATTTGGGAAGACCAAAACTGCTCAGCCAGAATTTATCGGCAATGATTAAATGATGGTGCTTTACATTAGGAATATAGTTTCCCACAATGTCCTTGTGGTCTGCTGTAGCAAGAACATGCCCTCTTCTGATTTTGTCAGAGAAGAGTTCAAAGGAGCCTTTGGTACTTAAAAAGCTGTAATGTCTTCCAGTTGACTGAGTAGTGAGTCCCGTTAAAGAATCCATAGGAAAGCAAAAAGAAAATTCATATCAACTTTTTAATTATAAAGTACCAAGTAAAGTTCAGACATTCATGGGATTAAAGTAGAAGCTGAAGTATCTTCTTTGAAATTAATTTTAAAAGCCTTTATTTTGAAATATTGCTCCAATGCATGTTTAGTTTTTTTTTGGGCTATACAATTTGTTAAGCAGTAATTATAGCCTTGTGCAGACACGAGATTGTAGATGCTGGAACCTGGAACAAAAAAAAAACTGCTGGAGGAACTCAGCTGGTCAAGCAACATACGTGGAGTCAAAGGGATGGTTGAAGCTTTGGGTCAAGACCCTGCAAGAGGACATGGCCTAGTGCCTCATTGTTTTAAAAAAAACATTGGAGATCTTGTGCATGTAGATTTAGGTTTTCATGGTATTTTACTGAGAGTCCAGTTCATAAACCTAAATTCATGTCATTTCAGGTGATTTTTGGCTTGTTTTCATTGGAGAGCTATCCATATGTGTAGTCTTTGAAGATTCAGGATTATCATATATAGCTAGATGAAGAAATCTGGTCCTGAAGTATTGCTGCAATCATTACTGTATAATCTGAGTTATGGTCTTTACTCCCCAGTCACTGATTCTTTCCTCCAACTGTAGTTGAGTCAGACTTCTAGAAACCTTGGTGTTACTTGCCTCCCATCAAGTTCTGCTTATTGCTTTTCTTGAGTCTGGGTATCCATTATATGTTATATGTACCCTTTTCTATAATCAAATCACTCCGAAACCACAGACACACTTGAATTCTGAACAAGTAATGTGTAATATTCCAAGTACTTTCCAACTTTAAACGTGGAATTAGCAGGTTGATGGTGGGTTAACACCGGCCAAGCTTGGTAAATTGCAAATATAGTTCTCTAATTTCATTATGAGTTAAGAGGGAAATGGATGAACTTGGCATATAATTATAATGCCAATTATTGTGGAGAATGAATGCATGCTTTAGCCTTTTTTGTCAAGTGGAAAGATGAAAAGCAAAATGGGTATTTGGTAATTTGTTTTGGTTAAAGCCAATTGATTATTCGCTAAAAATGATTTGCAATGTGTGTGAAAATGCTGTACTTCAACTCTGTAAAACATTGATGGCCTATACAGGCAGGAGCAATTATCAAGGTCGCTGTGACCAAGTTTGAATAATTACTCCAGGCTAGCAAAAGAAAGCGAGCATACCCAACAACTATCTGCTGCAAAAGAGGGCACTGTGACAGAAACAGCACTGCAACCTCTTGAATGACAGGAGTTGTGTGTTTGAGACATCTTATGAGCATGATTCTTAGCAGTCATTCTAGAAAGTACTATGACTGTACTTGTCTAGATGTGACGGGTCCATCACTGACATTAAGAGGGATTTAAAAAAAATTATTGAATGAAATTTAAATATTGTTAAAAAATTTTTGTTTGCTTGCAAGAATTGGGCCAAGGCCTACTTTACTGTGGGGCAGCAAATAAAATAGAAATTGCTTTTTCATGGCTGATTTTAGCAGGGCTAATTGTGTCCATTGCAGAAGCATTCCACATGCTTGTGAAAAGAGCCTGCAAAGGAAGGTAGTAAATGAAACAGGATGAGACGTCCCAGAGAAAATGACAGTCTGTCATTGGCAATCTGAACCAGAGCTTATGCAGTAACTTAGTAGTTTTGGTGCAATTAGCATATTTGCAGCAAGTGGAACAGAGTCTAATGTATTCAGACAGCTCGAGACCTAATTCACTGGAGTTTTATGATGACAGGTCTGCCATCACACAATTCCACAGAGAAGATAGAAGGCAAAAGGGTTCAGCGCTTATCAAAGATGATTTCAGTTGCATTTGGCACAGATGGTTCTGTTGTGGAAGATGAGGTGATTTTGAGAGGAACTGGATTTCTATGAGACTTTGTTTAGTTAACAAAGGGCATGAATTTCTGCTGATGTTGGATGTGTGAAAAAGACTGCGTTGCTGTGGCGGGTTCAATAGTTGCAAAGGTCCTCTGAGAAATGTCACAATGTGCAAGCTCGCTGTCAACCTGATGCAAGGCTTATCATTAGAATTGCAAGAATTGGAGACCTTCAACAGAAGGAAAGTCAAAGGGGATGACTTTGCAACTTCAAAAAGGGCAACAGGGAAGAAGTGTCCACAAGGAATAGTGTGGAATTCAGGATGCAAGAGCGACACAGATGCACAAAGTTGGAGAGCCTTAAGTAGTACCAAAGTTGAAGTTGTAATTAGGTTTGTTATCTAATAATGTATGAAAATACAAGATATAATTGTGGCTATTATCAAAATTGACAACTGTTGTTAGCCTGTGTTAAGTTAAATGCTAACAATGCTTAGAATAAAAATATAACAGGAAAACTCTAATAACCTGACATTCAACTGTTGGGAAATCCTGGTGGTCCAGCACCAGGCGTGCTCGTTTGTCCAGAATGTGAGCCGGAGGTCCAGCGTGCAAGTGGAGTGTGCAGCTAGAGTGCAGCAGGAGTCCAGACCTTGGGCTAGGTATCGGTCCAGAACTGGGGTTTGGGAATGTGGGCAGGCTTGCAGCTGGAGTTGGGCTCTGGGGTCCTTGTATATTTCCTGTTCCCTTCAAGCTCGCAGGGTTTATTGGAAAGTTTATTTGACTACTATGTAACACAGTTAAAATTAAAGTATGTTTTGGTATTAATGGGAGTGACATCCAATAGTCCTGAAAATGTGCTAGTCCAGTGCTACCAAAGTCTCAAGGGTACCTGATTATTGGAGTTTTACTGTACAACATTTACAAGCATAGTTTTTGAGACCATATTGTAAGGTAACATTATAGTAAAAATGTGAGGTCTGATGTACATCTGGGGAAGTGATCAACTGGAATTACTAATGGTTGGGATGGGTACAACTACAGCTCCTGAGTGAAGTTAACACATTTCAAGTAAATGTTTTGTTAAATCACTGTATGCATATATCTTAGGTTGTATGATTTTTGATCAACTGGCATAATAGGTTGGTTAGATTTATTAAAGGGAAGCAATAAGGGTTAGTGTAACTTTAAGAATGAGAGTACCACATGGTGTGACCTTCGATGCATTGTACCAGCCACTGCTATTAGTTTGGAGTTGCCTTTTAATAAAGAATGTTTTGTTGATGGCTCTTTTCCTGTAATTTGCTTCAATAAACTGTAGGACCCAAAGTCCAACCATACTAATTTCCTTTCAGGGACTTGCAGAGGAAAGCACGTTTGGAGATGGGTCTGTGAATAGTGGCCAGAATGATCTTTTGATGAAGGAACTGACAACCAGTGTCAGACCTAAATTGTCACCAAAGAGTAGAGAGTTAGGGGAAAAAAAAATAAGCAAAAAATTCTTGAAATATGGAATGCTTTGTCAATGAAAGTGGTTCAGTGAGAAGCTGTTGTATCTCTTAATGAAAAATTAAGTAAATGAAGTTAAACCAGGCCAGTGCATACATGGTGAATGACAGCGCCCTGGGAAGTGTTGTAGAACAGAGACGTAGGGGTACAAGTATATAATTGACTAAAAGTGGCGCCACAAGTAGACAAGGTGGTGAAAGATGCATATGACACACTTGCCTTCATCGGACAAGGCATTGAGTGCATGAGTCGAGATGTCATGTTACAGCTGTACAAGATGTTGGTGAGATAGCATCTGGAATATTGTGTGCAGTTCTGGTCGTCATACTATAGGAAGGATGTGATAAAACTAAAGAGGGTTCAGAAAAGATTGATGAGGATGGTACCAGGACTGAGGGCTTGAGTTATAAAGAGAGAATGGATATGCTGGGGCTCTTTTCTCGAGCATAGGATGCTGAGGGGTAACCTTGCCAAAGTTTATAAAATCATGAAGGTGTAGATAAGGTGAATGTTCAGTCTTTTCCCCAGGGTAGGGGAGTCTAAAATGAAAGGACCGGTTTAAGATGAGAGGAGAAAGATTTAAAGGGGACCTGAGGGGCAACTTTTTTCCACAAAGTGGGTGGTGGGTTTGTGGAACACGCTGACAGAGGGAGTGTTAGAGCTGGGTACAATTACAATGGTTAAGACATTTTGACAAGTAAGGTCTAGCGAGAGATGGGCAAGTGCAGGCATATGGGACTAGCTCAGGAAGACACCTTGCTTGGCATGGATGAGTTGGGCTGAAAGACCCTGTTTCTGTGTTCTATTTGAAGCTGAGGAAATACAAGATGAAATAATACTTGACAATGAAATTAGTCTTGGTCCTTTGAGGCAGTTCCAATCTGATGATTAAGGGAAAAGAATAAGATTTTGTATGTGGCTACCAAATCATATGCTTTAACCTAACCAGTGGAGATCTGTATATCCTTGTGAACAGGCACTGGTGTTTGTGTAACTTCAGTTTGTGCTTTGAAATTTCTGTAATTATTATAGCTATTAATGTGCTACTTATGCCCTAATTTACCAACAGTTGGTATTTAATTTTGTCTAAATTCCAATGTCAGTAAGCTTGATTGAATATTAATCTCTGCCGACAGTGGCTAGTTCAGTTTTTGTAAATTGGTTTATTATTGTCACATGTGCATGTACAGTGAAAAGGTTGTCTTGCATACCATTCATACAGATCATCGAATTTGTACAAGGTAAAACAATAACAATGCAGAAAAAATGCAGGTAGACAATAAAGTGCAAGGTCATAACAAGGTAGATTGTGAGGTCAAGAGTCCATCTTATTGTACTAGGGACCTCGTTCAATAGTCTTATAACTGCAGGATATAAGCTGTCCTGTCCTTGAGCTTTGTTGGTACAAGCTTTCAGGCTTCTGTATCCTCAGCCATTCTCGAGAGAGAATGACTGGGATGGGTGGGGTCTTTGATAATGCTGGCTGCTTTACTGAGGCAGTGAGAACTACAGACAGAGTCCATGGAAGGAAGGCTGTTTTTGTGTTGTGCTGAACTGTGTCCACAACTCTCTGCAGTTTCTTGCAGTCACGGGCAGAGTAGTTGGCATATCAAGCCATGATGCATCTGGATAGGATGCTTTCTATGGTGCATCAATTAAAAATTGGTGAGGGTCAAAAGGGACATGCCAAATATCTTCTTCCTCCTCCTAAGGAAGTAGAGGTGCTGGTGAACTTTCTTGGTGGTGGCAGCAACGTGGTTGGACCAGGACAGGCTATTGGTGATGTTCACTCCTAGGAACTTGAAGCTCTCAACCCTTTTGACCTCAGCACCATTGACATAGACAGGAGCATGTGCACTGCCCCCCCTTCCTGAAGGCAATGACCTGCTCTTTTGTTTTTGCTGACATTGAGGAAAAGGTTGTCATGTCATTTGCATTTTGTGTAAATGGCTTTAATTTTTTTCTTTCGTTCCATTGCTCTTCAGGCATTATGTAGGAAAGGTATATTAATTTATTCAAGGGAAGCCTGTTTCAGATCAAAAATGTTAATATAAATTTATTTTCCTTTCTCCATAGTTGATAAAGATTCCAAGAACAGATAACCATAATGAAGGACGAAATTTTGACTTTTATGTATCCAATGTTGGAAAAGATAACCCTCAGGGAAGCTTTGACTGTGTTCAGCAGTATATCTCCAGGTATTCTAAATAAGCTTTTTCAGATAGCACATTGAATGACAAAATTCATTTTATTTTAACACTGTTACATTCTGTTCATTAGATACCGTTACATTCAATGTCCAAGTTACCTTGTTACATTCAAGTATTAGATCACCCTTTGAATATTTGGTTTCTTATTTTTTTTGGGTGGAAATATCATGGGCAATATTTTGATCTTACAAAACTAAATGGTAGGAATTTGCAGGTTTGGGGATGAATCTTGCAGGCTACTTAACCATTCATGGTTATGTGTATGTGGACTAAGATAAATAATTCTGTTTGTCACGCGGATCATTTGAAGAGCCTCAACTTGCTGATCTGATCTAATTTTCTGATATCAAGTGGTGCCTTCTCAGTAATTTTTCCTTTTACAAAATGGATTTACCTAACAAGTGCTCAATCAACTTTGTTTGAAATTAAATTTGGAAAAAATAAGCAAATTAGCAAGCACTGGCATGCAGAATAATGCCACAGATTTGTTGCCTTCCAGTTGGTTACAATGGGTTGGCACACTTATTTTGCCTCTGGGGTCTGAATTGGTGAGATTGGTTACTTTTTCCAACTGTAAAGTTCCCTACATATTTGTGTTGTGAAGCGGATTGAAACCACATGCATCCACATACATTTTAGGACATGTTGTGCAAATTGGAATTAAGCTAATGCATCTTATTTAAGCCTGCAAGTGTAATTGTATTTGAAATGTTGTAGCCTGTGTTGCACTAGTAGACTCCTCTGGGAACCCAGTGGGAAATCTACCTACTGGAAGACTGCAGGTGTCACTGAAGCAAACTTATTTTTTTTAATTCAATTTCAAGCAATGTTGGTTGAGCACTTGTGTCAACGTGAGCATAAAAAAGAAATGCAGGCAGATATCAATTTTTGAGACGATGAAAGAACTGCCCAATTACAGGATTCTTTTCTCATTTACTAATGCTTTTTATGCTCCTGTTGACTCAGTGATTTTAGTAAATAAAGGAAAATGTATCCAAACAGATTTGCGTAGCTGTCTTCATTCAATGTTATTAATTCATTTGGGGGAACCTTTACTCTTCAAGGTATGATTTATTAGCCATCCCTAATTCCCCTTGAATTGAGAAACTTGTTAGGGCAAGTAAGGGTCAATCACATTACTGTATTCCTAGAATGACAAGCTAGGAAAGATGGCAGATTTCCTTCTCTGGATCTTTGCACTTGGGGGTTTTCATGATAATCCGGTGGTTTCAGGGTTGTTTTCTCTTTACTTCATAGTAAATTAGTCATCTGAATTTAAACGTCCCATCTGCTACTGTGGAATTGGTTGATCCAAGATCCTGGATTATTCATCCAGTAACACGAGCACTGTCCACTGGAGAGTGGATAGTTGAAAGATGGTTACACAATTTAGTAGCTAAAACAAACTTAAAATAGTGAAGTTTAACTTGTTAGGCTGCAAAATCGTGTTGTTCCACTCCTTTCCCTCAATGGATTGTTCCACACCTTTCCCTCAATGGATTGATACAGCTGAAAGTGTACTGCCAGAGTTTTTGTCATTTCCATTGTTTAGCATACTTTGAAATGTACAATAATTTCTGAATTGTAATATTTATGAAATGCAATAAATGATGCAAATAACCAGTTTATGTGCATTAATGTGATTCAGCACAAGTTATCAGAACCTATGTTCAAATATAACTTGACAATTTAAAATTAAATGCAGCTTCTGTCATGTTTAATCTAACATTTCAAACTCTCTGCCTGTAGTGATGGTGTTGCAGAACTGGATTGTTTTGGAAGCATACAGGATAAAATTACAATATGTGCAACAAATGATTCTTACCTGATCACTCGAGAACGCATGACTCAAGCAGAGGAGGAAACCCGTAGTCGAAGTACCAAAGTTATTAAACCTGGTGGGAGATATGTAGGTAAGAGCAAATTTAACTTTCATTTGACCAGAATAAGAACTTTTCAATATAGGAATGCTGGTGGCCTCTTGAGCCTGTTCTGCCATTTGAGAGTGATTATGGATGGTCTGTGATTTTAAATTCCAATTGTACCTGCCTTTTTCCTGTGTCCCTTAATACCTTTGAAAAAACAATGCTCAGAATTAAATAAAATTGACTTAATTCCATCTGCAAACTAGAGGTGAAATTGTGCTATTTTCCAATTCCATTCAGAATCAGGTTTATTATAACAGCATATGATGTGAAATTTGTTGTTTTGTGCCAGCAGTACAGTGCAAGACATAAAAATCTATGAACTACAAAAATAGTGCAAAACAAAAGGAATACTGACAGTGTTCATGGATTGTTCAGAAATCTGATGGCAGAGGGGAAGAAGCTGTTCCTGAATCATTGAGTGTGGGTCTTCAGGCTCCTGTACTACCTCCCTGATGATGGTAACATGAAGAGGGCATGTCCTGGGTGGTGAGGATCATTAATGATGGGTGCTGCCTTGAGGCACCGCCTCTTGAAGATATCCTCGATGGTGGGGAGGGTTGTGCCTGTGATGGAGCTGGATGACCCTATAACCCTCTGCAGCCTTTTGCGATCCTGTGCATTGGAGGCTCCATACCAGACTGTGGTACAACCAGTCAGAATGATCTGCATTGTATATCCATAGAGATTTGTCAGAGTCCTTGGTGACATACCAAATCTCATCCAGTTCCTAAAGAAATGGGGCCACTCCTAAATAAATCGGGTGTGCCTTCTTCATGGTTGCATCACTGTGTTGGGCCTGGGATAAATCCCCTGAGATGTTAACACCCAGGACCTTGAAGCTGCTCACCCTTTCCACTGCTAACCACTCAATGAGGACTGGTGTATGTTCTCCTGACTTCATTCCTAAAATTGTTAGTACTTTATTTTTAAAGGTATGCCCTTTGTATAATCTCTTCACTTAAGCCCAAGTCCAGCCATCATTCTGGCAAGTCTGCATTACACTTTCCCAAGTCCAGCATATTTTTCCTAAAGTGGCTGTGCAGAACTCCACAGTATTTGACAATAAAAATATCCTGCTGGAAATTTGAAATAAAAACAGTAAATGCTCAATACTCAACAGGTCAGGCACCATCTCTAACTCTGCTCCTTTCCACAAATGCTACCTCAGCTGCTGAGTGCTTCCAGCATTTTCTGTTTTTATTCCTCAGTATTGACAGGTTTGGTTTAATTGGGTCTTTAAACAGCTGTAGCATAATTTCTATCCTCTTTGTATTTTTAACATTTGAATGAAAGGGCAGCGTTCCATTAGAACCTTTAACAACTTTCTCCAGCCATCTGTGACATTTTAGTCTTTGTTCACTCATCTCCAAATCTCCTTGGACTTCCTTTGCCTCAAGCTTTTCACCATGTGAGAATAAGTGCACTATTCTATCCTCATGTTCAAAATGGATGATCCCTCATTTGCCAACATTAAAATCCATTTTGCCATTTCATTAATCTATTAATATCTTTGTGAGGGACATAGTAAATTGCAATGATCGCTAACTTCGTGCCATTAGCAGATTTGGGTATGTACTGTAACTTTCTGCCCTGACATTTATAAATGAATAGTTGCAGTTGCCATGCTGAATGCCACTAATCACATCTTACCAATTTAAGTATTTGACAGTTATTATTACTGTCTTCTACCACTCAACAAATTTCTCAACTGGTTCCATAATTTTGGCTTCAAATCCATGATAAGATCATAAGACATAGGAGCAGAATTAGACCATTTGGCTCATCAAGTCTGTTCCACCATTCCATCCTGGCTGATTTATTTTTTCCCCCTCAACACCATTCTTCTGCCTTCTCCCCATAACCTTTGACGCCCTTACTAATCAAGAACCTATCAACCTCTGCTTTAAATATACCCAATGACTTGTCCTCCACAGCCGTCTGTGGCACTGAATTCCACAGATTCACCACCCTCTGGTTGAAGAAGTTCCTCCTCATCTCTGTTCTAAAGGGACGCCCTTCTATTCCTGGACTCTCCCACTACTGGAAATATCCTCTCCATGTCCACTAGGCCTTTTAATATTCAGTTGGTTTCAATGAGAACCCCCCCCCATCCTTCTAAACTCTAGCAAGTACAGGCCCAGGGCCATCAAACGCTCCTCATGCGTTAACCCTTTCATTCCCGGGATCATTCTTGTAAACCACCTCCAGTGCCAGCACATCTGTCCTTGGATATGGGGCTCAAAACTGCTCTCATTATTCCAAATGTGGTCTGACCAATGCCTTATAAAGCCTCAGCATTACATCCTTGCTTTTATATTCTAGTCCTCTCGAAATGAATGCTAACATTGCATTTGCCTTCCTTACTACCAAGTTAAGCGTTAGGGAATCCTTCACTAGGACTCCCAAGTCCCTTTGCACCTTCGATTTCTGAATTCGCTCTTCATCTACACCTTTATTCCTTCTACCAGAGTGCATGACCGTACATTTCTTGATGCTGTATCCTATCTGCCACTTCTTTGCCCATTCTCCTAACCTGTCCAAGTCCTTCTGCAGACTCTCTGCTTCCTCAACACTAACTGCCCCTCCACCTATCTTTTGTATCATCTGCAAACCTGGCCACAAAGCCATCAGTTCCAGTGTTTAGTTCCTTAGCTACCTTGGATGTTCCTCCATCCACAACTTTGGGTTCCTCCTTCAAAGTATTTAAATTGGTCCTTTGGGTCTCTCCTGCCCATCATATATCTATGGTGGTTGACTCTCAACCAAACATTTCTAATTATGTTTCTTAATTATAGATTCTTCTAGTTTTCCCCATGAACCAGTCAGGTTGTGACTGGTGTTAGTTTCTGAAGTGCCCATGTTACTCCTGACCATCATTTTTTACTATTCTTGTGTGTTAGATGTCATCTAGATGAATCTTCAGAGCTATCAGAGTCCCAAATGAAAATCTTGTCACCAATATTGACACCCATAACGTAGAGGTTAGCTTGGAATAATGGAGAAAATAATCTAAGAAAAGAGTAAGCTCTATTACACTGTCATACATCCTATAGTCTGAAAAGCAGTCATATTCCTTGGGTCAGTGTTGGATCGCTTTTGAGGTATAATGATTGACTTGGAAATGGGATTGCAAAGAATGCAAACACTTGAATTTTGTCAATAACCAAGGAGTTGGTGACCTAGAAGAATGAGAAGATGTAGTGGATGAAATAAAATAAATTTAGTGCAGTGATGCATTTTGGCATAAAAATGAGGCAATGATTGACTGCCATTTTCCTAATGAGGGATCTAGGTGTGTATATATGCATGAATCTTTGAAAGTGGCAAGACATGTTGAATGTGGTAAAGAAGCATGTGTGGTGACTCACTGTCCGAGCAGGCGAACTGGCTCGAAGGTCGGGGCGTGCGTCATCAGAGTGGCGAGGCCCAAGATGGCGCTGGGCTTTAGTCTTCCCCGAGCGACGGGGGAGAACCCGCGTGTGCGAAAGGACTCTAATGACGTAGTGCATACTTCATTTCCTTTCGAAGGCAGGAACTGTTTGACTTAAAAAGGCCCGCGCACGGCGGGAAAGAAATCGGTCTTGTTCTACAACTCAGACTCGTGTCTTTATTTTTGCATCACGGTAGCAGCCACTACATTGGTGACCCCGACGGTCCAAATGGATTTTGGACCATCACAATGACCAACAACGCAACAACCAATGCAGTGGCACTCAATCTGCCCACCTTTTGGACACTTCTGCCCCGCATGTGGTTTGACCAGGCTGAAGCCCAGATCCAACTTCGCCAGATCACCTCCGACTCTACCTGGTACTACCACGTGGTCAGCTCCCTGGACCAGGAGACAGCCGCCCAGTCGGAGACTTCATCCAGTCTCCTCTGGAGGAAGGCAAGTACCCGGCTTTCAAGGACCTTCTCATTCAGACATTCAGTCTCTCCCATCATGAGTGTGCTGCCTGCCTGCTTCATCTCGACAGCCTGGGGGACAGATCTCCAACGGCCCTGATGAACGAGATGCTGGCTTTGGCTGAGGGGCACAAGCCCTGCCTGATGTTCGAGCAGGCATTACTCAAACAGCTGCCCGATGACATTCACCTGCTGTTGGCTGACACAGATTTCAGCAACCCACGTGAGGTAGCCACCCGGGCAGATGTCCTGTGGAAGGCCAAACGCGAGAGCAGTTCATCCGTCGGCCAGATCGCCAGACTGCATGCCCAACGCCTACCTTAAACCAGCAGCCGAGCAACCACGCCCCAGAAACAGACAACGACACTGATGACCAGCTGTGTTCCTACCATCAGAGGTGGGGCGCAGAGGCCTGTCGATGCCGCCCACCCTGCAAGTTTCAGGGAAACGCCAGGGCCAGCTGCTGCTGATGGCTACGGCAGTTGGCCACCAACACAGCCTCCTATTCATTTGGGACAAGCAGTCCGGGTGTCGTTTCCTCGTCAATACTGGAGCAGAGGTCAGTGTTCTACCCCCAACTGGCCGCGACACTCGTAGCAGGCAACAGGGACCCGCCCTCAAAGCCACATACGGCACAACGATACGGACTTTCAGTCCCCGTACAGTCCAATTACAATTCGACAGCAGTTTTACTTAGAACTTTACCCTTGCCGCCGTCGCCCACCCACTCCTGGGAGCCGACTTCCTCCGGGCCCACAGCCTGTTAGTCGACCTGCAAGGGAAACAGCTAGTGCACTCCAGAACCTTCCAAACTTACTCTCTGGGAGAAGCCAGCCTACCAGCCCCGCGCCTGGACTCCGTTTCCCTGTCTGGCAACGAGTTCACCAAGCTCCTAGCCAAGTTCCCATCGGTTCTGGCACCTCAATTCAAGAATTCGATGTCCAAACACAGGGTGCAGCACCACATTACGACAGGGCCACCCCTTCACGCCCAAGCACAATGACTACCTCCAGACAAGCTCCACCTGGCGAAGGAGGAGTTCCTCCACATGGAGGAGCTGGGGATTGTTCGCAGGTCAGACAGCCCCTGGGCCTCCCCCCCCCTGCACATGGTCGCCAAAGCCACTGGCAGGTGGAGGCCCTGCGGCGATTACCGCAGCCTAAACGATGCCACCACCCCAGACCGCTACCCCGTCCCTCGTATCCAGGACTTCGCGGCAAGCCTACATGGGGCTCACATCTTCTCCAAGATGAACCTCGTCCAGGGGTACCACCAAATCCCTGTCCACCCTGACGACGTCCCCAAAACTGCGCTCATCACTCCGTTCGGCCTCTTCGAATTCTTTTGAATGCCGTTCGGCCTTAAGAACACCGCGCAGACCTTCCAGTGGCTGATGGATGCGGTAGGCCGCGACCTGGACTTCGTGTTCATTTATTTAGATGACATTCTCATTGCCAGCCGTAACCGCCAAGAACACCTTTCCCACCTCCGCCAACTGTACTCCCGCCTCAGTAATTTTGGCCTCACTATCAACCCAGCCAAGTGCCAATTCAGGCTTGACTCTATTGATTTCCTTGGCCACAGAATCACCAGCGAGGGAGCAACACCCCTACCCGCCAAGGTAGACGCAATCCGCTATTTTGCCTGTCCCAACACGATCAAAGGCCTGCAGGAGTTCATTGGGATGGTCAAGTTTTACCATCGTTTCATCCCTGCAGCAGCCTGTATCATGCGCCCCTTGTTCTTGCTGATGTCTGGCAAGGGCAAGGACATCGCCTGGGATGACGAGGCCCCGGCTGCCTTCATTAAGGCCAAAGAAGCCCTAGCAGACGCCGCGATGCTGGTCCACCCCAGGACAGACTTCCCAACGTCCCTCACAGTGGACGCATCCAACACCGCAGTTGGTGGGGTACTGGAACAACTAATCAAAGGCCATTGGCAACCCTTGGTGTTTTTCAGCAGGCACCTTAGGCCACCTGAACTTAAATACAGCGCTTTTGATCGGGAGCTACTAGCGCTGTACCTGGCAATCCGGCACTTCTGGTAGTTTTTAGAAGGCAGGCCTTTCACTGCGTTCACTGACCATAAGCCTTTGTCTTTCGCCTTCTCTAAAATCTCCAATCCCTGCTTAGCCCACCAGCAGCGACATTTGTCCTACATTTCCGAATTCACAACGGATATCCAGCATGTCTCTGGAAAGGACAATATCGTTGCTGATGTGCTCTCCAGACTGACCATCCACAGCCTGTCCCTGGGTGTAGACTACATGGCCCTGGCTGACGCACAGCAAGTCGACGATGAGCTGCCCAGCTACAGAACCGCAGTCTCAGGCCTGCAGCTCCAAGATTTTGTAGTTGGCCCAGGTCAGCAGACTCTCCTGTACGACGTCGCAACCGGTCAGTCCCGCCCTATAGTTCCTGCAGCCTGGCAGAAACGAGTTTCCGACTCGGTACACGGGTTGGTGCACCCGTCCATCAGATCGACTGTCCGACTAGTCACCAGCAAGTTTGTCTGGCTGGCACGGCCTGCGCAAACAGGTCAGTGAGTGGGCCAAGACCTGTCCGCATTGCCAGACATCAAAAATCCAACGGCACACCAGGGTCCCGCCACAGCAGTTCAAGCCTACCTGTAGAAGGTTCGACCACATTCATGTAGACCTTATTGGTCCCCTGCCAGTTTCAAGAGGAGCGCGGTACCTTTTTACCATCATGGACTGGTTCACGAGGTGGCCAGAGGCAACCCCTCTCTCGGACATCACGACCGATTCCTGCGCCTGGGCGCTGCTCATAACTTGGGTCTTGCGCTTTGGTGTTCCGGCCCACATCACTTCAGACAGAGGCGCCCAATTTACCTCCAGCCTATGGTCTGCATTAGCGAACGTGCTAGGAACGCAGCTGCACACCACCACGGCCAACCACCCTCAAATGGGTTGGTAGAACGCTTCCACCGCCATCTGAAATCAGCCCTGATGGCCCGCCTGAAAGGTCCTAACTTGGTCAACGAACTTCCTTGGGTTCTGCTTGGCATACGCACTGTCCCCAAGGAGGATCTCCACGCTTCATCAGCTGAACTCATGTACGGTGCACCCCTGGTCATCCCAGGGGAGTTCATACCCGCCCTTAGGGGGCAAGGGGAACAACCCGTGGCAGTCCTGGGAAGACTGTGCAAGAGGCTTGGCAGCTTGGCACTGATCCCCACTTCACGACATGGTCCATCCCCATCCTGTGAGCCCAAGGAACTGTGAGCCTGTTTTCGTTCGCAGGGGCACACCCCGGGCACCGTTGCAACAGCCACACGAGGGGTCGTTCTGGGTTGTCAGAAACAATGGGTCCACCTTTATTTTGGACATTGGGGGCAAGGAGGAAGTCTTCACGACGGACTGCCCCAAACTGGCCCATTTAGACCTACAACAACTGGTTGAGGTCCCAACACCGTGACGCAGAGGCCGACTACCTAAGTGACGGCTAGCACAGCCCACGAACTTTGGGGACCGTATCACCGGTTCTTTGGTGGGGCGGGGGGTGGGGTGGTTGTGTGGCGACTCACCGTCTGAGCAGGCGAACCAGCTCGATGGTCGGGGCACACGTCGTCGGAGTGGCGAGGCCCAAGATGGCACTGGGCTTTCGTCTTCCCTAAGCAATGGGGGAGAACCCGCGCGCATGAAAAGACTCTAATGACGTAGCACATACATCATTTCCTCTCTCGGAAGGCGGGAACCGTTTGACTTAAAAGGCCTGCGCACGGCAGGAAATAAATCAGTCTTGTTCTACAACTCACAGATTTGTGTCTTTCTTTTCGCATCGCGGTAGCAGCCGCTACACATGGGATCCTGGATTTTGTAAGTAGATGCATGGAGCACAAAAGTAGAGAGGTTGTGTAGAATCTTTAAGGCACTTGAGGTGAAACAGGAGTTTTACATCCAACTCTGGTTGCAATACTTTGAGAGAGAAGTTTCTAGAGAAGGACAAAGATTTGAATTGTTCTGCAAATGAGGGATGTAAGCTACAAGGCTAGACTGGCAGAATCTGGGGTTCTCCTTGGAACAACAGAGGGTGTGAGGAAATTTGGTAATGTTTCCATCAGCAGATTCAAGGATGGAAATCCACAGATTATTAGCATAAGGTGGGCAGGAGGTATAAATGTGAGGAAAACCTTTTCCTCGACTACAGTGAGGAAAACCTTTTCCTCGACTACAGTGAGGAAAACCTTTTCCTCGACTACAGTGAGGAAAACCTTTTCCTCGACTACAGTGAGGAAAACCTTTTCCTCGACTACAGTGAGGAAAACCTTTTCCTCGACTACAGTGAGGAAAACCTTTTCCTCGACTACAGTGAGGAAAACCTTTTCCTCGACTACAGTGAGGAAAACCTTTTCCTCGACTACAGTGAGGAAAACCTTTTCCTCGACTGCAACTGGTTATGATCTAGACCTCGCAGATTAAAAGTGAAGCTCCTAAAGCACCGAGTAGTTTGAACCCAAAGGTCCTTTTGAGTCTGTGATCCCCAGAGAATGGTTCTGGTTAGCAAGCGGCTTCAGTGAGGTAGTGGGAGAGATGACAGTGAGTGAGTACTGTAGGAGCAATGGATCTCTTCTGTGCAAGTTCCCTATAATCCTCAATTCCCCAATCTTTCAAATTGGCTATCTCCACTTTAAACGACTCCAGTGATTTAGCAACCAAAATTCTCCAGAGCAGAGAATTCCAGAGATTCACCACCCTCTGAGAGAAGAAATTTCAATGCACCTCAGTCTTAATTGACTGTCTGCTCAGCTTGCATGTGTGTTCCCTCATTTGAAACTCTTCCACAAGTGCAAACATCTCGACGTCTATTTGTTGAGATGGGCCCCATTCTCAATAGTACAGCTCCTTCCTGTCTCTGTACCAATGCCAGTATTCCATTCAGTGGAACCTTTTCCATGCACAATACTTTCAGATCAATGCCCTTATTTCTCTGCCAATGTGCTAATAGATTAAAAGTACAGAGATCCTAATCCTTGAGGATCTGTTCTTTTGTTCATAGCTCTTGGCACTCTCTGGAATGGCTTGTATTTTCTTTATTAGTACCAACTTCAGCTGTAGCAACTAGATCTGTACTTGCTCTCCTGTGGGGAATTTCAGTCCTACTTGCAACATCCTATATTCGTTTACAATGTTGTGCCTCAAGTTTATTTATGTATATTGCTTTCCAATAGATGAGGAATCTCCTAGATCAGGTAAAGCACATGACACTCCTAGCATCTAATAACAATGCTTATATCAGCAGCATCTGCAAAGGGGAAAAAACTCCTTCTAATTGTGATCCTAAACTTGCTATGTGACCACAGGTCAGCACTATATTGAGGGATAGCATTATACAATAACTTTGTACAAGTGATCAAATCAACAAGGTATTGTAATGTGTAATAATCTTATACTCTGCAGTATCCTTTTATATAAAGTTCCCTAAAACATGCCTCTTTAACCAAGTTTCCGGTTACCCATGCTAACGTTTCGTGTTGTAGTTCAGTGTCGTACCTTTTCTTATTAAAGGTGCCATGAAGTTTTATTATATGCTATTTGGATGCAAGCTGTTTCTTTAGAGACCAGTTTGCAAGGATGCTTTATCAATTTTATGGCACTGACTTGCTTTGGTCTCTATCTTGGGAAAATAGCTTTATGATACTTGATGTAGATAACCAAGAGAATTTTAATGTTGAGCTGGGAATTGCTGTGTATGTCATGATTGTTTCTAATGTTGGATCACAGGTAGACCATAGCACTCAACGTGTTCAGAATGTTTAAGATTGCAACAGACTTTACAGTCAGTGGCAAGTAGTGTCTCCTGATCTTGGTTTATAGAATACGAATTTGCCTCGGATAGTACACTCGGGGTTAACTAGAAACTGCTAAGAGGAATTCTCCAGCGAGAGGATCATGTGAGCTGGCTAAAATAAGCCATTTCAAATGAGCTGTTTTTAAAACAAAATGTTGACAGCTGGCTAAGTCTTATCCACAGGCTTAGCCAGGTCTGCCAAACTCCTTAAAAATGTACACATTTAAAATCATTCAAGCTTTTAAAAACTTGGCAAACTAAAGCAAAGAACTTTTAATTAATGCATTTTTTTAAAAACTCAAACCCTTATGAACCTGTTAAAATAGCAAGTCAGTTCTTGAGACATAATAACTAGTTTTAAATTAATCTCTTCAAAACTGGTTATTTAAGAATATATTTACCTGAAGCTCATGATGCAGTACTCCTTTCATTTAAACTAAGTGGTACAGAACTCTAAATGTAAAGGTAGACCATTTAACACATTCCTCCCACCCTGAACTGCATGTGGAATCCAGTACTGGAGTGCAGATTAGCACCAAGTGGCAAATTGCTGATGGCATCTTCTATATTTCTGTATGCATACAAAATTGTGAAGTTTGTTAATTAAATGGCAGTAATGTAGGAGATGTTGCTGTTGGTTAATCGAGGATGATAAATGCTAACGATTTTATCCTTTATCCTGCAAAATTCAAGCGACTATCATGGGAAGCTGTGATGTTGAGGAAAAAAATGAGACTTGTAAAGTTTATTCTGTTTGTACAAAAAAATTTCCAATTATGGCTGACAAAGTTTTCATTTAATGTTCTTCAAATTAATTTACATTGTACTCCACTCTGAATTGCATATGAGTTTAAAACTGGTGTAACACATTTAAAATTGTTCATCAGAAATTGGTGCATGTATTGAAGTAATTTACTAGTTACTGACCTTAAAAGCTCCCCACAAAAAATAGCAGATCTATGATGCAGCATTCCCCTTTACTCATGCCTGCTGTTGGGCATTAATCCAAGGAGATCTAGCATTGTCATCATTAATCTGGCTGAGAAGCCAATTGCATTAGAGGTGACATGCCAAATTTGATGGTAAAAGGCACAAGTTTTATTTAATTTCAAAACTTTTAGAATATTACATTTTGGAATGTGTGAAGGACTGTTGAGCAATTTATGAACTACTGCTAATCAGATGATTTAAAAAGTCTCATTGATTGCAATTTTAAGCACATTTAAATAATTAAATACTAATTTTTGAATGTATCATAGGAAAGTACTTAGTTAAATGAAGTTCTTTGCTGTTGACCTCATATCTACAGTACCTCCAGCCAAGTAGCTTCAAGAAGCTATATGGTTTACTCTGCTTTCTCATATCCTCATTTAAAGTTCTCATCAGGTTGAAATTTCTTTGAGCTTTCATTTGATCTGTGTGTCTCAATTCTGGCCTTTTCTGCATCCATGCTTCAGCAGTGGTGGCGTTGTTGCTCATCATCAAGTACCTCAGCTTAGAATGCATTTGCTGCTAAGCTTGCAATGTAAGTTTCTATAGGTGGGGAAAGTGCCTGAGGAGAAAAACAAAGAGCCCAGGTTGATGGGTGCTGGTTGGATCTGGTCTGATCCAGTCCATATTTTGAATACCCTCACTCTCTTAATTGTCCAGTGGGTAGTGAATCTATGGCGTTCTCTGCCCCAGCAGGCGGTGGAAGCTGGATCATTAGAAGTATTTAAAGTGTAGGCGGATAAATATTTGATCCATCAAGGAATGGAGCGGTGCGTAGAAATGGCACAGAAGAGTAGTTGAGGCCAGCATAGAGCAGCCATGTTCATTGGTACTAAATGGTGGGGCAGACCTGAATGCCTCATGGCCTACTCCGATCCTGTTTTCTGGTGTTCTGATACTGAACTTGAGTCAGTTCCAGAAGGGCAAAGGATGTGTGCCATTGCTGCATCAGATGCAGGCAGATATGGAAGGAGAGGCAGAGTTTGAGTGTGTTCCAACAGTACCAGTAGTAGGGCAATTACCCCAACTGGTGTTGCTCCAAACCAGTGGAGGGCTGAGAGTAGGTATTAGAACTGGCATCATCAGGGCAGGTTTAATTTCCCCCTTCCTCTACACATCTCTCTCCTTTCCCCTCACTCCCAACTCGTCTTCCCTTCCCTTTTAATTTTCTAAGAAAAATTAAGACCTGACATAAACTGTTAACTGCACAATTTGCAATTATCTAAATCTTGCAGAATTTAAAAGTAAAGCATTTTCATTTTTCACTTCCTGTTTTTCAAAATGTTTTGAGTATTAGTTGTCATGTACTCTGCAAGCAGCAGTGATGAGAATTTTTCATGATGGTTGAGAACTCCATGATATGTCCTTGCATTTTGAATTGCACCTCAGCAGGCAGATGCCATTCATGATGATAAAGCACTCAGTACTCTGTGTTAACTTGGATTTATTAGGTGATTGTATAGACTCGGCCAAATTTATTCATGAATTGACAGCACAGTAAAGTCTAATGAAATAAATTAAAATTCTTTATGGTTGATATTTTTGACCAACCTTTTAAATTTTCAGTTATTTAGAAGTGATTTAAATTCTTCCTACCTCAATCTTGAGTTATTTAACTTAATATACCATGTCAAGAACTGACTTTTATAGTTGAAGTCTTTCAACCTAGTTACTGTTGTGATTGAATCAACATTTTTACTTTCTATATTTATCTTGAGCTTTTCTCTTACCTCATTTATGTTTCTTGGTGGCTTGGGGAAAAATAATATGCTACTGAACGTCTGTAGGGTTCTCAATGTTGCAATAATTTTGGGAAAATAGTCAAAGAAACGCTGAAAATGGCACAAATGCCCTTTGATATTTCTCAGGGGATTTTCTGTTGAGGTTGTAAAATCCCACAGGCCGGTCTCTTTGGAAGTTCATCTGCACAGTTTCAAATTTGATTTATTCCCTTGCATTTTGATCAGGTAATGCATACTTGATTTGATCTTGCTTTGTATAGTTATGTCACATATGGAACATGCAGAAGGCTGGATATTTTATTTCGAACACCAGAAAATCTCCCATCAAATGGGAAGGCTGCTTCACTTGAAAATATTGTTAAACATCTTTCCATTTAATAGAATTTGTTGGTAAAATGCATTGAATATAGGATATGTTGATGGTCATTAAGTTAAATATCTGTAAACCAGAGGCTTGGACTAACAATTTGCAGATCTGAGTTCAAATCTACCTGTGGAATTTAATTTTTTTTAAAATCTGGAATTCGCTGAGATTAGCTCTTCTTTACTCCTACAAAACATAGATTTTAACAAATTTTCACTAATTTAATTCGAGGAGGATGTATGCCATCTTTACCTGGTTTGACCTAAATGGGACTCCAAACCCATGTCAATGTTGTGGATTCTTAAAATAGCATTTGAAATTGCCTAGTGAAGCACTCTGTTCAGGGCACCTAAGGCAGGGCAATAGATCTTGGCCTTGCCAGCAATGCCCACATCCTAAAAATGAGTTTTTAAAAAAAAATTGTTCAAAATCATCCAAAAAAAGGATCGATCTGTTAAATGTATATTAAAGGTGTTTTTTTTAAAAAAAACTGTGATCCAGTTGCAGTTTTGGAATGTCACTGATTTAACATTGAATTTTAGCAGTGGATATGCATGTTCTGTGAATAAGCTATAAATTATGAAGATTACTCAAAGTAAGATTAACGTTAATAAAAATATGGTACCTAGAGTCATCAGTAGCATAGCCAGGACCTAATTTTCAGAGGCGTTCTGGTTTAAATAGCAAGTGGGAAGCATTGCAAGATCAGGTGTCATTGGAGCTGGTTAAGTAAACACGAATCTTTACTTTTTGTAGATTTCAGCCCAACATAATATGGCTGTTGAGAATTTGGGTGGCAAGAAAGCCTCGTAGTAAGACAGCAAGCATACATAAATTTATTGTGGATTCTGTTGACACAATATCTTAGCGAGAATGAAGTAATTTTCTCAAGAAATTTCTGAAGAACAGACTCAGTTTGGAAGGTATATGACAGTCAAGGATGGTCAGATTTTCTTGGTATTGCAATACTGATGAACATCTGTTTTAGAATGAATCAGCTGTAAACTAAACATTTGTGAAATGTTATTAGCCCAACAAGCAGGAAATAACCGCAGATCAAAGTAACTACAGGATCAAAGTTTGCAGATTTTGTTATTATGGTTATTGTACCTTTTAAACAGAATAAACTAAATCTGAAAGTATTAATTGTCTGCAGACTGCATCTGCCAGAAAAATGTGCATCAGTTACACATTTGTTTTCCTGGACATAAATTTTTACAAGAGAGCTCGACACAATTTTGAAAGTAGGTCTTGATGAAAAAAAAATCTTCATTTGCATGAAATTGTTAAAATATTGCTTTTGATCTTTATTTTGATCAGGCAACCAGTGCCAAATAATGAGTTAAGTTCTAGTTATGTTCTAAATCACTCAATTGAAAGAATTCTTTTTGTCAGTATTGATCTTTTCTTATTGATATTTATATGGGCTATAACAGATATTTAGCACTATAGTTTGAGGCATTTAAATGTCTGTTCCTTGGGGGAGTGAGGGACCTGATGGAAAAAGTGAGTAGGTGGGGAAAATTTGGAAGAGAGTAAACTATTTTCATATAATGACCATTCCTTGTGCAGAAATATTAATCAAATGCTTGCCACTGTTTTGTTGTTAATGGTGTGTTTTCAGTTTTTTGTAAGCATTATAGCTGAATAATGACCATGTTCGTATATCCCTAAATTAAAATAAATTGTTTGCTCAGACTATGGTTAGAATGTGGAAATCTGCCTCAAATTGCCTGTGTTTGATGCAGCAATGATGAAGTGGACCTGCTAATAGACTTGAGTGTTTTTGTTGCAGGAAAATGAAACTTCGACCTTCTGTTGGCACTTAGCATTTTGGGTGTTTCTCCATTTTTGTATTTTTATGGGATATTTGCTCCATCTCAATTTTTTTAAGAAATGAAAATGCTGAAAATACTCAAGTTAGGTGGTATGTGTGGATGGAGAAACATAATGTTTCAAATCGATGGCCTCTCATCAGATTGGATATGTGGAAACCTGATAACCACTTTTTTTTCCAGTTGATTAACTGTATTGGTGTTGCCACTTGCTCTTTTCCTAAACTGGAATTAAAATAAAGATTTTCTTGGTTGCCATTGGTATACAAATTTTACTCTCTACTGCAAAGGGTGTTTTTTTTTGAGGTTCCATTGTGATACAAGAGTAAGTTGGAGGAATTTGAGAATGGCTAATTAATATAGTTCTGGTGACACTTAATATTATCTACACTTGTCATGATCTCAGAACTTTAAAAGACCTTTCCACATATCTACGTGTGCCACTACAATTGCTTTGCTCAATTTCTTTTACATAATGGATATCGACAAAATTTGTACTGCTTTCTAGAATACTTGCCAAGGGCATCTGCATTATGCAGTGTCGTCCTTAATATGAAGGTTATGTATCTATCCAAGTTGTTCAAGGAATATCTGCAATATTGGGTATTTAGTGGTGAGCATATACCAGATGTGACAAGTGTCATGTTTGCAAAGGGAAAATGATTTTGTCACACTTGCCAAGAAAATTGGTAT
Organism: Pristis pectinata; assembly: GCF_009764475.1. Classification (NCBI taxonomy): domain Eukaryota; kingdom Metazoa; phylum Chordata; class Chondrichthyes; order Rhinopristiformes; family Pristidae; genus Pristis; species Pristis pectinata. The sequence continues at coordinate 93,433,607 of NC_067411.1, forward strand.
TAGTTTAGTGTATGTCTGGATGGGCTGGGAGAGTTCAAGTGTTGGAATTTGAGGATTTTATCCATGTAAGCTTGTTCTGCAAATGGATCTCAGCTGGAGTTTGAACTCCATTGCTAAATGTCATATCTGTATTCTCAGTGCCTTCATTATGCAATTGTATATAGTAAGTGCATTTTTAGATATAAAAACACAACCGATAATGGCTCTTCAAACTAGGGCCATGCTAGCATTTTTCATTTGCAGTACCTAGCTGACACAGCTGTAGCATCCATGATTGGTACAAAGTGGATAAAAATAAAAGAAGTGATGTCTACCGTGAAGTTAAGGTTTTTGTTACTACTTTCCCGTATTTTAAGGGGCTCAAAGAATTCTAAAATTGAGAAGATTTTATTTCTTTCAGTTTACTAATTAGCATCTTATTTATGATGAAATACATCTGGTTGATTCCATTGGCTCTTTTCTGTGATTTCTCCTTGCACTCATAAATGAGCCTCCCGACCCTGTCTATCTTCTGTAACTCCATGTTTGAATTTATTCACTTGTAGTGCAAATCACTCAACAGATCGATTGGCTCCCTTCTCTTTGCCAGTGTTCATGCTCTACAAAAGTATGCTTTTGCCCTCTTCCTGACATTGGCATATCCTTTTATCCTCGTTCTCTCATGTTTGTCCATTTTTCTCTTAAATGCATAATTTATGTTCACCATAAACTATTCATTCTTTCAATCAACCTCTAGTTATGTTTCTACTGTTGAATTTGTTATATTTATGCTGCCTCCTGCCCCAAGTTTTGAAATATTTCCATCTACCTGAAGGAACATATACTCTATCAAAAATGTTCATAACCTAAAAATGACTATTTTGAGATTTTTCAGCTTGCACTACTGTGCCTGCTTAGGATTGAGAAACAGCATAATGCTATTACAGCACCAGCGACCCAGGTTCAATTCCAGCCGCTGTCTGTAAGGAGTTTGTACATTCTCCCCATTTGTGTGGTTTCCTCTGGGTGCTCTGGTTTCCTCCCACATTCCAAAGATGTATGGTTTAGGAAGTTGTGGGCATGCTATGTTGGCGCCAGAAGCGTGGCAACACTTGCGGGTTACCCCCCTGAACACTCTATGCAAAGATGTATTTCACTGTGTGTTTTGATGTACATGTGACTAATAAAGATATCTTATCTAGAGAAATGTGCCCCGACCTGTTAAATTTGTGATAGTTTGTTACTTTTAGTTTCTAGTGTCGGTTTAGTTAAATAACTTTTGCTGTCCAGTATCTTTTATAGAGTATGTCGAGCAGAACTGTGGTAAGTACATGTTAGTGTTTTGATCCCTACTGCAGTACTAATTAAGACAGCACGTAACAATCACTGTGATTGGTGTACTATTTCTCCCCATTCTTCTGCATTTTGCACAATTCTTCATCCAACTGCTATTCACTTGAAACTTCTCTTCTTTGATCCTGTTCTTGAAAATTCAGTCCCAGTCAGAGCATCTACAGTAATGGATTTTTCCTACTCTGGAAGCCGCTCAGATTATCTTGGCTTTCATCATATGAATCTTTCCTTGTTACATCTGAAGACGTGCACTTGCAAAACTCATTTCTACCTCTTTGCTTCTGTGTTGTTGGCCCTCTTGTCTGATTCATATGATTACCTACAATTTCCAGCCATCATTCGTTTGTGGGTGGAGGGGAAGACCTCGTTATTGCATCTCTTGTTACCAATTCCACCTCTGTCACAAGATGGAACTAATTGCTCATAGCATTCTTTTGATACCCAAATGGATTAGCAGACTTGGCACAAAGTCCAACTGCATTTATTACCAAAGTTTTTTTGTTTGTGCTCTCAACCTTCTAAAACCATCCATTTATGCTGCTGTCACTTCCAAAGTTAATATATATAATGTTTACTAGCTGGTGCCCCAATCTCAACCCTCAATGAATTTCAATTTATGCCAAACTCTCTCCATAATTCAAGTTGCACTTGTTCATTGCCTCTGTACTTATTGGATGATGTTGCCTCCCGACCCTCTTTTAAATTCCTTCAACTCCTATTGCTGTATTCTCTTCTAAGAATTCACCATCCTTGTAACTCTGACCATCCCTCCCTGCTCAGAATTCATGGCCAGAAGTCTAGGCTCAGTTGGAAATTTCTCACTACCTTGCACCTCCTACTTAATTTTGTACATTTTCCTTTGCGTCAACTTTGGCTTGCTGACAATTTTTGTCTGGCTTTGCACCTTTGGCGTGTCTTGCAGATTCTTTTGCTACATTGCAAGGGAATACACACCTTAAACTTGTGCTTTTAGTGGTTGTATTCCCAAAGAGGGACACCTTCTTTTGGGACTACAGACCTCCTATAAAGTTATCAGGCTTTCTCTTCAGCACCCATAATATTTGTCAGCTTTTTCTTTTGCTCAGTTTTTAATCACAGCCAGGCTACACCTTTTTTTTAAATACTTGCTTGCCTGATTTGTCTTGCCTCAAATAAATTAAGCTCTGGATAAGTTTTTCCTGTGTACTTGCAAATTGTACCTTTGTCTTTTCCCAGAGCAATCCACCAAGTCCATCTTATGCCATTGGGCTTTTGGCCTGCCCATTTTTTTCCCACTGGTGTCAATCAGATGTGTAGTGCTGTCACTGAAATCATTTCATGCCTTAATTCACTGATGTCATGATATTCACCTGGAATTTTGCATTTAGCATGTCTGATAATATTTAATGGGTGCTAATAAAGACTGTATTTTAAGGCTTTTTTGTTGCACTGATTTAGCAGAATAGACCATCAGAACAGTAATTTTTCAATAAAGTTTATATTTTCAATGTCTTGCACAACTGCAATTTTTATAGCTGGGAGGATGGCAGATGAGAAAGATCATTTGTTTATGATGTATGAAAGTGGATTCATAGTTTATTTTGTGCATGAACATAGTTTCCAAGTTTGTTCACTTAATTATAAAGTAAACTTATTTATACTGGTCATCAAAAATGTTGCCGTAACTGCTTTGGCCAAGGATTAAGTATACACTCACTTTGGAATGGAACAAGTTTTAATTTAACAGAAATATACAATTTGAGTTTCTTGTGATTTGGTTTTCTTTTAATTTAGAAGTTGTTTTTGTACTATTTCTAGGTAAGCGAGTGCAGATTCGTAAACCAGCACCAGGCATCCCAGATGCTGTACCTGAACGGAAACGGTCAACCCCCATTAATCCTGCAAGTACAATAAGGAAGTGCAATACAAGCAGTGTATCCCAGCGGTCATATAGGGATAGGGCGATCCACTTATTGGTACTAAAACCTTTCAAGAAACCAGAGCTTCTGGCTCGATTACAGAAAGATGGTGTTAGTCAGAAAGACAAGAATTCTCTTGGACCAATTCTACAACAGGTCAGTAGTGGCAGATGCAGTTTTCATACATCATTCTTCAAGCTAGTTCTTGATAGTAGGAATAATTGAAATCTTAATTTGACTAACCCATTGTCTTCCTTTTTTTTGGCAGCTTATTTTTCTAAATGTGCCATCTAATGCTATGTATATTGTAGAAGTTTGAAACCTGCATGTGAACTTTCTAGCTAGTAAAGCTGGTTCAGGTAAAATAGTTTCGCAGACAATATACATTTTCCTATCTAAATTTGTGCACTTTCAAATTTTGATCCATTTGGTAATTTGAATAAAGTCTAACAAAGCCAATCATTCAAATCAAACTGCAAAGTCCGCTGTAATCAGGAGGAAAGGAATGGTGGCCAGTGCTTCAGTTTTATAAAACTTTAACCCTTTATAATTGCAGCTTTATGGATGTTGCAAACCTCTTATACATTTAATATTGAGTAAAGCAGATTATTCTCTCATGAACTATACACTAAGTAATTTTCAACAATAACTTGAAAAGTCATTTGCTTTTATTTGTGTACTATGGGCTCCATGTTTTGCTTTATGTTAGAATTTTATATAATTACAAAATTTTGAGTGCCTTTCAAATAATAAACACTAGAGTTTCCTGGATCAGTGCAAGTGATCTGCTACATAAATTCTATCTTTTGAATCAGTCCATCCCAAATTTGCTACATTAATTTCAAGATAAAGCCACTTAGCCCTTCAATGTGCTTGGTCATTCTGTTGGATAATATCTGATATTTGTATCAACCTTGGCTCCACATCCTATGAAACTCTTTCCAAATAAAAATATGTTGATCTTTGTTGTGAAAATTCCATTTGACCAAATTCCAGCAGTTATAACTAGTTCAGAGAGTGCTACAGATTTCCACTAGGTGTATGGTAGAATTGTTTCCTCAATTCATTTTTGCATGGGCTGCCTCTTTTTAAAAAAAATTATTCCTTTTGTTACAGGTCTTTCCCCACCAAATCAGTAGATTTAAAAACTATTCAATAACTTTAAATTAATCTAAAGTATTTAAAATTAAAGCAAAATATTACATTTGATTACATTTCTCCCAGTGCACCAGTTTCAAGTTCCTCTGCATTTCTAGATCTTGATCTTAGTCAAGGAATTCTAAAATTTTAAATCTTTCCACCATGATCTGATTATTCTTTGTTTTCAAGATCATGAACCCACTGAATCAGTTGCTGTTTTCATGAAAATGGATGACCTGAAAAGGCCAGGAGGAATAAAATCTGTCTGCTGAAGTGTGGTTATTATATAATAGAAAATGAGCTTAATCAGTATGTGGAGGCTTTATAAATCAACAGATGGTTAGGGTTCTGCTTACTCAACTTCTGCAATTTTACCTCAGAAATCCACTGCTTAGTAAGAATTGGGGCCAAATTTTTGCTGGAGCTGGGCAAGATCCAATTCTATTAAGTGGAGGAGAGGGATAATGGGCAATATATCTGACCGTCAAGACATTCTTGTCCACAGACAGATTTATTCCTTGCAATGTTTGCTCAGAGGTAGTGTGGTGATTCTGTAGAATTGTCTAGATTAGCTATATGAATGGAAACTCATTTGTTTCTAACACTCAAAAGTGGCTCTGTCACAGAAGTAAATTTCTGCCATGATAATGATTTTGGCTTTGAGCTCTTTGCCTCAATTGACTGGATTGCTTGTGGACATTTGAAATTTACCACCTCAAGGGCTGATAGAATATTTGCTGTATTCTATTTTGGTGCAACATAAAATGTAAGCCATGCACTTGTTCAGCATAGTGCTCCTCTAACATAAATCAAAAATAATTTAAAATGTTTGTAAGAGAATTGTTGCTGGGATTTTTCTACATTACTGTTGTATCTATACCAAATTAACAACAATCTCTCTAAATTCAATGCATAGTTTGCTCTATGATATTCTAAGTTGAATGCAGCTAAAAAGATTGGTCATGATTTGCCTAAGTAACATTGGTTATGCCTTTCTATACTGGAGATATGTAAATCGTGCACAATATTTGCAGTGTCATGGCTGTCATCATGTAACTATATATTGTATTAACCTGCATTGCCCATGGGCCTGGTTTTTGCCATGTTTGGAAGTGTTGGAGGGGAGGATTTGGAAAGTGTAGTCTTTTCTGACTTCACAACTGTCCCATATGCTGCTACTATTGCTGTGTGCCAACTTGCAGTCAAGTATTTATGCAGTTTATTTATAGCCAAAGTAATTTGATTTACTTCACTTCAATATTGCATCTGCATTTTTATATAGTCATATTGTAATTGTTTATTACAGGTAGTTATTGGCACTTTTTAAAATTTAAGTTTAGCTAAAACACCCCAGTTTAGGAGCTTCAATGCACCTTGCACTGAAATGTCTGTTTCCATATAGCATGTACTTGTGTGTTGATCTTTAAAGCAGTAAAATGTAAATAGAGATTTGCAGAATGCAGACAAAAAATGTAATTTTAACCAATTAAAACTGTCCTCAACTGTGGGCTTTCTTCATTTTATTGACGAATTCTGGCAAGTGGTGGGGGTTTACCAATAGGTCCCTTTTTGTGCAGGGATTTGCCTACAGGCTTGTCAATTTAAACTATCTTCTTGTGAGAATGTTCTTTTTTTCTGTACCTACATGAATAGGATTGTTCTTTTTAATGGATAGAAATACTTGGCATGTCGCAAAACTTTCAAAATGTCCCCCTCAGTCCTGACTAATTGGGAACTGGGGATTAGACAAATGAATCTTTGTTGCATTGGATTGAAAGGTTGGCTTATTTGCAACAGCAGAAACCAGTCTGCACATTCTTCCATGCTTGCTGCCCATTGTCCCTCTAAACCCTGGTGTGGATTTTGATGAGTGGCAAAGCATTGGCATGTGTCACAGAACTCTGAGAAGCTGGCCCACAGAAATTGATCTGTCTCATTGGCATGGACTTCACTTTTTTTTTGATAATGGTTATTATGTCATTTCTCGGGAATCCATGGCCCTGTTGAAAACCTCACATAGTGTACTGGGAAGTAAAAAAAAAATTGATTTTAAGCATTTTCAAGTAATAGATTGTGATATAAAGAAGCAAAAGTTATCTGAAATAGCAAACTTCATTTTAAAAACATTCTTTTTTGTGGGGGGTGGGAATTACCACACCCACACTTTTTTTTTAAAGGCCAGAAAGTTGGCTGAGCAGTAATTGATTTTAGGACGATTTTAAAAACTCTGACCTCATTCAGTAGTGTATATTTTCAGAGCATTTTGAGTATCATAAGTACATTTTTTGTGATAATTCTCATTTCTCAGGGTTTGTTTGACAAGGCTGCAAATGTGCACATTTATGAGGACTAGTTTCTGGGCAGCAACTTCTGGATTTGTTTTACTGCCTGTGCATAATTCCCCAAGTTGTAGGTAATTTTGTCGTCATTATCACTCTGGATGCATGTAGGAATTTGCCTTATTTTAAAACCTAGTCTATTCTTGCATAAACAGCTTTTTGCATCCATTCCTAAGCTATGCTTCCAGAAAAGTATTTAATTGGAGTCATAGAGTCATACAGCACAGAAATGGGCTCTTCGGCCCAACTGGTCCATGCTGACCAAGATTCCCATCTAATTTAGTCCCATTTTCCCCGTGTTTGGCCCATATCACCCTATAACTTTCCTATCCATGTATCTGTCCAAGTACCTTTTAAGTGTTGTTAATGTACCTACCTCAACCACTTCCTCTGGCAGCTTGTTCCATATACTCACCACTTGCTGGGTAAAAAAAGTTGCCATTCAAGTTCCTATTAAATCTCTCCCCTCTCACCTTAAACCTATGCCCTCCAGTTCTTGATTCCCCAATCTTGGGGGGAGAAAGACTGTGTGCACACATTCACCTTATCTATGCCAATCATAATTTTATACACCTCATTCTCCTACTCTACAATGAAAAGTCCCAACCTGCTCAACCTCTCTCCATAACTCAGTCACTTGAGTCCCAGCAACATCCTTGTAAATTTCCTTTGCACTCTTTCCAACTTAATGGCACCTTTCCTATAGGAGAGTGATCAAAACCGAACACAGTATTCCAAATGTGGCTGCAATCCCTTGTACAACTGCAACATAGCGTGCCAACTTCTATTCTCAATGCTCTGATTGATAACGGCCAGCATGCCAAAAGCTGCCTTCCCCACTCTGTCTACCTGTGATGCCACTTCCAGGGAACCATGTTCTTGTACTCCTAGGTCCCTCTGTTCATGTATGTATATTAAGGGCAAGAAGGTAACCAGGAAAAGAGTAGGGCCCATTATGTACTAGAGGGGCAATCTGTGCGTGGAGCTGGAGGATGTATCCAAGATTGGCTGCCACTATTACCCAAGCAATTCTTATTATAAACTTAAAATGGCTTTTGAAGCATTTTGTGGCTGGTAACCTTTTTCTCCCATACTATTTTTCCAAATTGAGACTTTCTTCTCTTTCCTCTCTTTTTATATTATTATTTTGCATTGGGCATGCTCTTTCATGAAAGTTTAATATCAGTTTTCCTTGGTTCAGCAGACAGAATGTTCTGAGATCACGTCCTTTGTGGAGATAAATGCTTTGCTTTTATTTATGTGGTGCCTGAAACCGTGCAGCTTAAATTGGAGTGTACCCATTGTTGATTTCTGCAGTCGTTCCTGAATGAAAAGTGTAGCAGCTAAAGTTTAGTTGCAATCATTACAGGGAAGAGGAAAAGTTAAACTGCATTATTCTTGAGCCTCTTTTAATTTGAGTTATGAGAAGTTTAAATAACCTTGGTAATATTTTAGTTCCAGGAATTTTGGAGATGGATAGATATGTGGATAAACTGTAGTGGTGTCTGGATAATAAGGTTGTAGGGGATTTCAGCTTCCCTGCTATTAATGAGGATTGCCTTTGTGTGACAGGCTTAGAGGACGTGGAGTTTTTGTGCATTCAGGAGAGCTTTTGGAGGATTACGTAGTCCAGCCAGTGAAGGTCATTATGAACCTAATCTTAGAGAATGCAGCTGAGCAAGTGGTTGAAGTGGCAGTGAGAGAGCATTTTGGAAATGGTGGCCATCATTCTGTAAGTTCAAGGTAATTATGGAAAGGGATAGGGATGGCCTGGAAAGTTGGGGTCCTGAGTTGGAGGAAGGCTGATTTCAATATCTTAAGACAGGATCTAGCAAAGAAAACTGGGAACAGCTACCTGGAGTAATACTGGACGTCAATGGAATTTTGCGGGTTGGACAAAAAGGGAAGCATGTGTAAATGGAAAGGCCCCTCTTGAATACAGGGAGTCTGCGTGTCAAACATGGGAAACTGATCCAAACACTTGGGGTCCAAGGCGCATTGGATCTAAAATTGCCTTGGTATTAGAAGGCAGAGGGTGATGGGTGGTTTTTGTGATTGGAAGCCTGTGACCAGTGGTGTACCACAGAAATTTGTGCTGGGAACTGAGGAGGAAGGCGTACTGGAAAACTTCTTAGCTGGTGTAATAGAATAGAAGAGGCAGGGAGGTTATTATACAATTTATAAACCATTGGTTAGGCCAAAGCTGTGTATAGTTCTGGTTACCAAACAATAAGAATGTGATTGGACCCTCTCGCGTGAAACAAGATTCACCTGGATGTTGCATGGGTTGGAGCATTTCAGTTACAAGGAGAGACTAGATGGGATGGGTTTGTTTTCCTTGTAGTGGAGGAGGCTGAGTGGAGACCTGACAGAGGTATACAAACTCATGAAGGGCACAGATACAGTAGACAGTGGGAAACATGTCCCCCATGGCAGAGGGGTCTAAAACTAGAGGGTATAGACTTGGGGTAAGGTGTAAGAGGCTCAGAGGGTATCTGAGGAAGAGCTGTTTTTACCCACAGAAGGCAGAAACCCTTAACTGCTCTACTATCTAGATAAACATTTGAATTGCCAAGGCATAAAAATTTTGGTAAGTTGGATTGATATAGATGACTACTTGTTGGTAAGAAACAGTGGGCAACGGGCCTCTCGTTCATATGTGACTTTATTTTATCTCAAATAGGCATGCACATTTGTGTGGTTTTTGTTATTGAAAGGTGATGCTCATCTCCAAGATTTTTCATTGAATTTGACTGAACCAGGATTATCAACTCTTGGTTTATTTGTGAAGTTTTTATCACACTGTTCCTATCTCCACACTTCACTATTGATCTCACAGCTCGCCTATTCCTGCAGAGCAGGATCTTCTACATCTACTGGGAAACAAATTAACCATATGATTTTTGACTTTCTGATGAACATTTTTTTTTAAATCTATATCCTAGATTTCTGAGCATGTTCCAAAAAATTAGGATGGTCTGCTGGAGAAAAAGGATGCTCCTTAATCTTGTATCCCTAAGACTATTCTTTCACCTGGGTTCTGTAGCAGTCATTCAATTCTTGATGACTCCTGAATTTACCTTGGAGGGTTGACAGTCCTACTCTGAGCCAATGTGGTCTCTTGCATTCTCTTTGACCAATTTCTTTGCCAAATGAATGAGACTTTTGTTTTAGTTATTCATCTAAAGTGCTTAGTTTTCGTCAGTTAACTTCACCACACATCTGTCAAGTCTTCCAAGTTGACCATATTTCTTAACTGAGCCTAACCTTCCTGTACCAGGTTAAATGCTTCAGCTCCAACTCTTACTGCAAGAGCACTTGGAAAAAAGAGGGAGTGGGGGAAGAGAGGAGATTGTAAAGGAGGGGCATGCAAATCTTCAAATAAAAAACAATTTATTTGCCTTTCTTGTTACCTTCTAAATCTGTGCCCAAGAAATGTACCAAAAATCAATGGTGTTTCAGATAATGCACCAGTCTGACCTGGTACAAGGTCCAAATGATAATACTGGGAAATTTCTGCAAGACTGGGTCCTGCTGCTGAACAACATGGAGTCCAGCAAGGGGTAAACAAACAGGTGCACACCCACTATCTTCGCCTTTACTGGCTAAACATCTAAGTCCGATCCTTTCCACAGCTGAACATCCATGATTCTGAATGGAATCATTGGCCACAGCCAGTGTGGTTCGGCCCAGTATAGATTGTAGATGAATGGGAATCCAGTACTGATCTCTGCCAGTTTACCAGTTCTTTATCCATAATGTTATCCTTCGGTCCATGAGTTTTTATCTTGTGCAGTAATCTTTAGTCAATGCCTTTGGAAACCAAAGTACACTATATTCACTGTCTCTTCTTTATCTATGGTATGCTTATTCACGCTAGTTAAATTCTCAACAAACTCTAAATTTAATAATTTATTCTTATTTCATAAATTTATACTTTTATAAATCTGTTATCACTCAATGGATTCCTATATTTTCTACAGCTAATTATACTAACAAGCTGTTTCCAGCATTTGCTATTTTTTGTTAGGCTGATTTTTGTCTCAATTTTTTTTGGAAGAGAGGTGTAGGATGTGCTCATTTCAATTTGCCGGAACCTTTATAACATTCCTGCACATGTCCCTGCTGGGTGAAGCAGAAACACTTTAATGTTTCACTTGTCACTCACCACAGAATAGCCAGCTTCTGACTTGTTACTGCCTGTATATGGATACTCCATTTAGGACTTCTGGTCAACAGTAACCTCCAGAATATTGATAGTGGGTAATTAATTACCTGATGATCGTGTTGAATATCAAGAGGAAGTAGTTAAACTCCTCTTGGAGAAGGTTTCCATGTAGCACTTGTGTGTGCTGTAAACTATACTTGCCACAGATCAGCCCAGGCCCCCATCTTGCTGCATGCAGATATGTACTGCTTCATTGTGTGAGGAGCTGCAAATAGATTTGAGCAACTGTTAGTGATTGCTAACGCTTCTTACCTTGTGTTCAAGGAATAAGATGCAGAAGAGGATTGAGTTAGGGCACTGCCCTGAAGAACTCCTGTGCAGCAAAGTCCTGAGCTGAGATGTTCAGCTTCTACAAATTGCAGACACTTCCCTGTATGCAGTCTATGACTCCAACCAATGGAGAGTTCTCCTGATTCCAATTTACCTCAATTTTATTGTGGCAACACAATCAAATTCACCTTTGATGTGGGCAGTGCCTCATTTCACCACTCTCAAATCAGTTGTTTGGTCTCCTCAACCCAAGTTTGTAATGAAGTTTGCTGCCAAGTTCTCCTAGCTATAAAGGATGTGCCACTTGATTATCTCTTTTTCAGATGCTTTGTGCCACATGGGTGATTGACTGAAGATTGGGGTGGTTTGTGGCCGGATTGGATTGTCCTTTCTCTATACAAGAAATGCCTAAACAATTTTCCACTACAACAGGTTGACAAGAGATGCAGCTAATTCTGGAAACTCTTTTCAGCACCTCATTGTGAATTAATGACTTTGCTAATTGGGTCTTCTCTGATATCCTGAACTGAACTAGCTGAAGGCTGATTTCTGTGGTGGTGGGGACTTTGAGAGGCAGCTCCGATGTTTCATCCATCCAGAACTTCTAGATGCAGCTGGGTGTAAAAGCATCTGCTTTGTCTTTACTCTCGTGTGCAAAGCCTCATCATAATTGAGGATAAGAATGCTTATGGAACTATCACTGCTACTTATTTATCTATCACCAATTACGGTGTGATGTGAAGAACTGTTTTAAAAAAAATTAAACTGTTAGTGGCCCAGCTACTTGCCTCTATTTAAAATATGCTGCTTTTGACAATTTAACATCTCTGCAGTCTGGTGTTTCTTCACCAGGTATGCACCTCTCCAAATCTGAGTGAGTGAGTGTAGGCTTCTGGCTTGGTGGCAGTGGTAGAGCAAGGGCCATGAGGTTGCAGGTTTTGGGTATTCATGAGTGCTGCTTCTAATGCAAGATGGCCTAAATGTGAAGATGATCAAACAGAGATCATGCTTCAATATGCTAGTGACTGAAATACTTTCCACTAATTCATTAGTTCTCTTGTATTGAGTTGAGTCTTTCTCCACTTGCCACAAACCTAGTTTGGGAGCCACTTCCTTAAGGTCTACTAGCTCAAAGTGACGTGGTAGATTAGAAAACTTGACTTTTGTTTGCTAAACAAATTCAGTTGTAATGTTCAATATTAAAAGTAGACTTAATGAATGTATATGTTGAATATATTATGAATATGTCACTTTCATGGCATTGTAGTCTTTGCAATAAGACACAATGCTTGCAACTGTCTGCATATGGCATGAATTATAAAACTGTTGCATAAATGGAACAAAAGTGTAAAGTTTGAAACTAGTTAAGATGTCTTGATTTTCAATTGGCTGTCATTGCCAGAGTCAGTGTCATAAAACAACATTTACTAACAATTTTCAGAGTAAATTACTTTACAAGAAAATTACCTTTAATGTGTTTTTTGTAACTGTTTGCTGTCCTTTGATTGTTCCTTGGAATCATGCCTTCCATGACTTGGGTTAAAAAGGAGAGTGCTTGAAAAAATCCTGTTGCAATAAATGATTAAACTCCCGCATGATAGATCTTGATTATTTTTTTAAGGTTTTTGAAATGGCAGCAAAGGACATTAACCCTTTAACTTTTAAACCAAAAATTATTAGGCAATGAGGGATGAGACGTATGAACAAAAATCTGTTATTCAATTACTTGTTAATAGATTTTGTAACAACTTCATGCATTTTTTTATGAGTTAAAACAATTCCTTGTTGCGCACGCACACACGCACAGTTTGATTCTGTTTAATAAGTATTTCAAGTCTTGAATATTATGGCCTCCACACCATGGATAGGATTTGGAGGTCCTCCAGAATGCAAAGGAAATTTACCAGAACAGTTTCAGGGATGAGTACTTTCAGCTACAATATTAGGTTAGAGATGCTCAGATTTTAATTGAAGCAAGGTAAGTTATGTGGTGGGAGAGTGGGGAGAAGGCAGATTTGGTAGTTGCACAAGATAATGATGGATTTAAATAACAGACAAAAGCTGTTCATATTAGTTTGTGTGACAAAATAACTGGGAGCACTGCAATTCAGGTCTTGGGCAAGAGATGCATGTGCTGTGCAAGGATTTTTTTTTATATGCAGCAAATGATAATGACTTGGAACACGCTGCCTTTGAGGGTTGTGGAAGTGGAGGACTATCAATTACATAAGCATTAAGGGAGAGAAGTGAGCAGAATAGTAGAGCTGCCTGAATTGTTCTTTGGAGAGCCAGCTTAAATTCCTTGGGGTTTACTGTTTGCCTGCCACACCATTACGACTCTGATTCTTTAAGCAGTTGTACATCTTGTATATATTGTACATGTTATACACACATTTGAAATAGACAGTTAAGTGAATAGCCTTCTGATTAGCAAAGTGACAAACATGGTGGATGAAAATAACTGCAACATGGAATAGAGAACAATTGTCAAACCGCTACATTAAACCTGCCTGATTTATGCATGGGATACTGTTTTAACCAAAATGTTGCACAAAAGTAAAATGCTGTAATCTTAGCATTTAAACCGATAACCTTTGCAGCAGATGCACTATCAGCTGAATGAAACTGATTTAATTTCTGTTGAGGTTGTATGTGCTTAAGAATTATTAGTACAATAGAAACCAATGACTAAGGTTTCTTGAAATATTGATTTATGTTTTCTTCTTCTGTTTCTGAAGCCTGTTTGCCACTGGTTGTATGCGTGCACCATCACCATATCCCCTTGTTTCTTGAGGGGCGTTCCATATAATTCTGCATCTTGAGTCTGCTTGTATAGAATTGTACCAAGCCTTTAGAGTGACGAACCCGTGGAATTCTCTAACACAGAAGGCACTTGGGGCAAAATTATTAAATCTCTTAAAGGAATCAGATATAGTTCTAAAGATATCAAGGGATATGGGGGCGAGAAAAAGAACAGGGTACTGAATTTTGCTGATCAGCCACGATCGTATTAAGTAGTGGACCAGGCTCAAAGGTGGAATGACCTGCTCCGACGCGATGTGTTCTCTGGCTGCCTGTTTGATCCACTTTTCCACATTACCATATTTTAAAGAACATATTTTACAAACATTTTCAGTCAATAGTCAATATGAAACCTAATTCACTCATCCTTCCATCTCTTTCCTCTTCTAAAATACTTTTAACCCTGTACTTTTCAGAAAATCCTAATTGTAAGGTTGCTATTAATTGAAGGACTTGCATCCTCCCCCTTTTCCCCCCCCCCCCCCCACCTCCCCAACCCTCCTACCTTCTCCCCTCACCTGAACTCACCCATCACCTGCCTGCACGTACTCCTCCCCCTCCCATGACCACCTTATTCTGGCTTCTGCCGCCTTCCTTTCCAGACCTGATGAAGGGTCTCGACACACAACGTCGACTGTTTATTTCTCTCCATAGGTGCTGCCTGACCTGAATTCCTCCAGCATTTTGTATGTATTGCTGATGAATTTTCACGTTTGCTTCCTCAAGCTGCTGTTTCATTCTCTTGTACTGGTTATGAAACTTTCTGTGTTTAAACTAGTGTATTTTGCTGAGGTACCTGTTTGTATCACTTTTTAAAACTATCAAGCAAGACCCAAATATGTTTTTTGTAGTTTAGTATTTTGTTGTAATTTTGGTAATCCTGAATCACCGTCCTCTTGGTTTTTAACAAAGGTTTATTTTCTAAATAGGTGGCTAATATAAACCCAAAAGACAACTCCTATACAGTGAAGGATTTTGTGTATAAGGAGGTTCAGCGGGACTGGCCTGGATACTCAGAAGAGGATCGGCAGTTATTTGACAAAGTGGTTTCCAGGTAAATCAAATGTGGATTAGTAAAATTCTCTGACCTTCATTACTTAAAAAAAAACAAGCAGACTTCTGAAAAGTATTTAAAGGAACTTAAAAGTATTAACATGGTCCAGATACTGAGGGAAAACCATTTTACTGAGAGATCTGATTTTTGTAATCCTTTATACATGGTAAACAAACCAGCAGGGAGATCATTTGGAGCACCAACCAACATAAGACTACTTATTACCGTAGCTCTGCATCTTCATTCGTGATGGTACTGTTATGTTTGTTCTTCATCATGAGACAAACTTGGCATGGGTTTAACATCGGAACATTTATTGAAAAACAACAAAAACAACAGGACTACACAGACTTACAACACCTGGCTGGCTGGCTTTTCCTGCTCTTTCCCACCACTTCCTGTTCCTGCATGTGACCCCTTGCATTGCCTGCTGGGAAACTGTAGTTCTTATTATAACTGCATAATAACACAGGTACTAGATTCATTTTTAATTGCTTTGTGCTTACTGTTTCTGCAATAAATCTTTTGATTGAAGAGTTGCCATTAAAGGACTCCAACTTGGTTTATATATTTGCTTGGAATTGCTTTCCAGGCTTTTTAAATTCGCTTTGTTTCAGCTTCAACATCACAATAAGCGTTTTCTTACAATGTCTATTTTACTCTGCAAAAGTCAGTCAAATTAAATCTTTGCACATTTCCTAAATCACACCAAATCCAGCCACCTATCGCATGTGCTTGCTGGTTGGTTTTCAAGTGTGTTGGATTTGAAATATTGTTTTTCTATCTCTCTGTACATTTACAAAACAAATTAAATTCTAAGATATAAATGTTCTGTGTTAATGATGCAAATCAGTATCGTATAAAACAATTTGTGATTTATCATCTGATGGGTGCCTTGAGTGTAATATTCACATATTTGTGTTTGCCACTTGTATAGAGCTATATTAATTTTTAAGATATTACCTAAATAATACAAATTTTCTTGGGATTTCCTTGTAAATCTTTGCAGTATATCACTTCGAATCCTAATGCACTATTTGAGCTTGGAACGTGTTGAAACTGGATGCTAAATTTGTGAGGGAATATAGGCAAGATCACTTTTTTCTCCAAGGCTGTCATAAAACTATCTCCATTAAAACCTTTATTGAATGTATTATGTTATGGTATCCACTTCATTACAGGTAGAATAATTGCGACCTCAGTATCAGATATGCATTGCCATATGGCTTGATTTAACCTAGAAGGAAAGAGCTAAAACTAAATTGATTTGGAATGGGGAGGTAAGTTAGTTGATGGGGGAAGATTAACTGTTTAAGATAGCTACTGTGAAACAATAAGTCTAGTCATTAAACAATTTCTGTTCTGACAATTACTTTAGAGTGTAATGCATGGTCAGTAGACATAGAATTGCAATTCCAGTTCTGCATTGCACTGAACATTGGTACCCTGCAGTCTGTTTCCTTTTCTTAGGACCTGGGTGGAAAGTGAAAGGAGGATTTTCTGTAGAATATTGGTCACTGTCAAGTAAAGTTAAGGGGATTTGAAAGAGCCCTGTGATCAGGGAAGGGACAGGGAGCCTAGAACAGATGTGGTCCAAAGAAGCACTTTATTCCTACCTAGTTCAAAGGAAACAAAAAAAAATTATAAATAACTTGTCTTTCTGGATGACTTCTAGCCCCGATTCTCTTGCCACTATGTTGAAGAGCTGCAGCTGACAGAATTGAAATGTGACCATTGCGTTTTTAAAATCAGGCTGACCTGCTGAACAGTTTAGAATATTTTTGTTTGGCATAAACCACAGTAAGTAGTTCAGCATGCCATACCAAATGAAAATGGGGAGTGTGTGCATCATTTGTTCTTAATGTAGCTTAGGATCAAATTGCTGGCTTTGCCAGTGTTGTACATTTTTTCATTTCTCAAAGTTTCATATTAAACCAAGGATGTTAGTATAAAAAGAGCCATTTGAAACTTGTTCTGGAATGTTTTTATAATTATGGAAATATCCACTGGTTTCATTTTTGTTAGCTTCATGGACTTCATCATACAGAAACCAACACCTCATAACTATCACATGGCAGCAGGTTTGTTTTTTGGTAAAGGTAAAATTTTGATACTGTGAATGCAAGGGAAAAAATATAGGCTAACTGCATGGGCCCGTGGTGAGAAGAAGGCTCTAATATTTTTGTTCTCTGAATCTTTAAAACAGGAAATTATCCCAGCTGCAGAATTCCAACAGCCATCAACAGATCCCGTTTCATCAGGCTCCCCTAAAGGTAGAGAATCTGCATCCCCACCAGATGTTGGTAAAAAATCAGTTGACAAAGTTTTGCAATGAACTTTACTGATAAAATTGATCTTATCTGTCAATTATATTATTTCAAAATAGTCAGACAGTAGCCGGGGGGGGGAGGAGAGAATCAGTTGAAGTTTTGGGTTTGATTTCCTTGTGTTGAAATGTCATCAACCTGAAACTTTAATTCTGTTTCTCTCATAGATGCTACCTGATTTGCTCAGTATTTACAACATGTTCTACTTATCTTGGGTCTCCTACATCAGCAGATTTTTTTTTTTCCTCTATTCAAGCTTTCTGATTTGCTTTGGAGCAGGAAGAAACCATGTGACAAAGTTACAACTTGATAGATGTTATTTGGTGAATGCACATACCTGTTGCAAAGTGTTCTCTGTAACGTGATGGCATTTCAGTTGATGTTTGGCTTTTCTTTCTTTCAATATTTTTATTAATTCCAAATAAGTACAAAGTGCATGAAACAAAGGAAAACAAAACAAAATGTTACATAATAGATTTATTGAATCACACTAGGAAATACAATGCTTCTATTAATAACAAAAATGATAACTAATTAGTATTGATAAGTTGGAATAATTTTATTATAAAAAAAATCTAACCCCACTACCAAAAACCGAAGCTCTTTAGTAACATCCTAAAGACAGTTAGTAGTATTAGCCAATGTTTGTACTTTAAGCACCAATCAGTGGTTTTGAAAGTAGTTCCAAAAAAGGTCCCATAATATTTGAAAGTTCAGAATAGATCCAGAAATAGAGCAACGGATCTTCTCTAATTTAGATATGACATAACATCCCGTAACCACTGAGCATGAGTGGGGAGAGTAGTTTTCTTCCATTAAGCAATACAGCCCTCCTAGCTATAAGAGAAATGAAGGCCAATACGTGTAAGTCTGAAGTCTCCCAGAATTATATCTTTTTCTCCAACAATCCCGAATAATGCAGTTAAAGGATTTGGCTTAAAATTTATTTTAAAAAGTACGGAAAAGGTTTGAAATACCTCTAACCAGTATTTTTTCCAGACTCGGGCATGACCAAAACATGAATTAAAGAAGCCTCTCCATTATTGCATTTGTCACAACAAGGAGATATGTCTGAATAGAAATGCGGGTAACTTGTCTTTGACAGGTGAACTCTAGGACCACTTTAAATTGAAGGAGAGAGTGATGTGCACATAATGATAAAGTATTACCAGTTTCAAATTTGATTGCAAGTTTCCTCAGAAATTGAAATCTGCAGATCATGTTACCAAGTGTTTTTAATTTTGTCTAAAGGGACCTTATTCGTTCCTGATAACCTGCCATAAATCTTAGATATTGAAGCATCATAAAAAGGCTTCAAATTAAAAATTAGATCTAGTAAGTTCTTATCAGGACTTATAGGGAGAGTATGTGATTGAGATTGGAGAAAATCTCTAATTTGCAAATATCAAAAAAAAAATGAGTCTTTGGCAAATTATATTTAGTTGACAATTGTTCAAATGTTAAGAAATTTCCTCCAACAAACAGATCCTGAAAACAAGTAATACCCAATCTATCCCATTCTTTAAAAACTATGTCAGTCATAGAAGGTTTAAAAAAAAATTAGCAAAAATAGGACTGGACAAAGATATTCTCGATAAACCATAATATTTTCTAAATTGCTAACCAAATCCTCAAAGCATGTTTAACTACCAAATTATCAGTTAATTTATTTATTGATAAACGGAAGTGAAGAGCCCAGCAAAGAAATAATAGAATTTTCTTTTTAACAGAATTAGCTTCCAAAGAAACCCATGCTGGACAGGCCTCATGATTAAATAATGTAACAAAAAGTAAGATTTCGTATATTGACTGCCCAGTAATAAAACCTAAAGTTGGGTAAAGCAAAGCCTCCATTAATTTTAGCTTTCTGAAAATGAACTTTATTTAATCTAGGATGTTTATTTTCCCATATGTAAGAAGATATTATTGAGTCAGGAGAACAAAAAAAGAGATGTTTGGCTTTTTAACATGCAGGTCTTATGTACTTGATGCAACAAAAGCATCAAGCCTCTTTTTCAATTGGCTGCTTACTTTAAAAAGGGATTGATTTTGTAGCCTTGCTGAGATTTTCTGATTAACACTAAGAAATAAGTTTGTAATGTTGTTCTTGTGTAGCCTGTTTTCAATTTGAATTTTATGCCAGGAAGCAAATCGCCATGCAAGTGACAGTGAATGACTTTACACTGAGAGTCTAATCACTACCCTGTAACATGCGATGGCATTTTGGAATCTCCCATCAACATCCTTGGGGCTATCATTGACTAGAAACATCCATGCAATCGTAAAATGGTCCACCATCCAGCTCTCTAGTTCCATGTAGTGACCCTTTCTCCATAGCCTTGCAAATTTTTCTCCAGCATATATTTACTAAATTTCCTTCTAAATCCCACAGTGGAACCTGCTCCAACCACATCTACAGGCAATGCAATTTGGATTCCAACCAGCTTTTTAGAAAGAAATTCTAATTATCTTCTAATAATCTAGCAAACACAACCATCTGGGGTAGAAAATTCCAGAGATTGATCACGATCTGTGAAAAGAAATTTGAGTATCTCCACTTTAAATAACAAACCCTTTTTTCTGTAAGTGTCTCCTCTTTTGAGACTTTCCCAGTAGTGAAAACATCTCAACAGCTACTGTGTCATGCCTCTCAGGATCTTGCATATCTCAGTAAGGTCACCTCTCATTCCTCTTAAACTCTTGTTCAAATGGGAAGGGACTATATGATGTTGCTACGTGGAGGGTTTTTTACAAGAAACAAAGTTAGCATGCAGATATAGCAAGTTAGCAATCCATCAGTCCTCTGGAATTGCACCTATTTTTCTAATGAATTAAATGTATACCAATGGCTTTATCTCTTCACTGGATTCTGTTATAATCCTTGATGGCTTTTTGTACTTCTCTGCCATTGAGAAGGTATTGGTGAACTGTTTTTCTGAATTGCAGCACTGTGTTCAAGACCCCACATTGTTTGGTCTGAGTCAAAATCTTACAGTAATGGAAGATTTTTCTCCTTGTCTTTGTCAAGGAGAAAATGACAACCACGTCTTCGGTAATGCATTTCAATGACAGTTCCTGAAGAATAATTTCTACTCCCTTATGTAAATAACTTGCTGATTTTTTTTTAAACTCCTCGTTAGTGGACTTGATTCTAATCAAGATCCCAAATGTCAGGGAGTATCATAGTAGCTCACTGCACACATTCACAGCATTGTTATTGATTTATGATAATTATCTGAAGGTGAAGGGAAATTGCTGTAAAGTGTGCATGTATTCCTATAGATTAAATCACCTCATTTGGCATAGTATTTGGTTTTGAAAAATCAATCAGTGCTTAATATTATCATCAATGTTTTTGCAGAAGCGATTACTACCTTCAGATTTCATTGATCCACTAGCAAGCAAGAAGCCCAGAATATCTCACCTGACCAATCGTGTGCAGCCAACCCTTAATGGTGATTTAAATCCCTCCGGTGAGAAAAACAGTGTTACTGCTCCAGTCGTTCTTCCTCATCCTCCACCTCCACCACCTTCTCCCCCTGCACCACCGCCTGTGCCACTTCCAGTTTCTGTTGTTCATACTGTGAATTCTAACTCCAATTCCCCATGCACACCAGAAAGAAGGGGAACTCCCGATTTGCCAGTTGATACTATTGGTCAAACTGGTGAGGGTTATGAGGACCAGCACGAAAAGCATACCTCTAGGACTACAGTAGAAAGTCCACCACACCAAATGGAGTGCTCAGAAGTCATCAGTAAAGACTGTTCTTCTAATGGAAAATCAAAAAAGAAAGCTAAAAAACACAAAGACAAGGAAAGAGAAAAGGAAAAGAACCAGGTGAAAAATGAAGCGGATAGCAGAGAATACCGAAGTGAAATTGAGGAACACAAACCCATTAAAGTTAAAGATGCCAATTCTGATTCGGGTATGTAATAAAGTTGTACATTGTAGATATTAGTTGCTAAGTACATAAAAGGAAAACTCAAGTTTTGAGTAAATGGCTGCAATTTATATGTGGGATGTTTTGAATGGCATGTAAGATGTGAATTAGCAACTGTTACTTGAGGGCACATTATGGAATGCAGAACAAGACCAAAGATGCTTGCAAGCAACCAAGTCCCTAGTGAGTTTTTTTTTAAAAGACTGCTTCATATTCTCCCTTTTTCTGTTGTCCCTACAGAGGAAGATGACCCAGACAGGGATCATAACCATCATTGCAGGTTAAAGCAAAGTTGTATGCTCTCATGTCCCAACCCCTTCACACACATTTAATTTTTAAATTTTTAAATTTTATTTACAGCGTGGTAACAGGTCCTTCCGGCCCGACGAGTCCACGCTGCCCATTTTTAAACCTAAATTAACCTACCTGTATATCTTTGCAATGTGGGAGGAAACCGGAGCATCTGGAGGAAACCCACGCAGACACGGGAGAACGTACAAACTCCTTACAGTCAGCGATGGGAATCGAACCCCGATCACTGGTGCTGTAATAGCGTTGCGCTAACTACTACGCTACCTTGCCGCCTAAATAGTCTACAAACTTGATTTATTGGTAAAAAGATGATTTGACTGTGTCCAGCTATTAGACATAAAGCATGGTAAACCATCTAATTAAGATGCATCTGACACAGTTGGTGGTATTTATGTGAACATTTGTAATCTTCATAATCTAACCTTGGAAGTTAGGAAATTAGTTTCCCATTATACAAGAGTCTTAAATTACAGGTGGTGTGGTGGTGCAGCAGTTAGTGCTGCTGCTGCTTCAGGGACCTGGGTTCAGTCTTGATCTTGGATACTGTCTGTGCAGAGTTTGCATATTGTGACCTCAGGTTCCCCAGGGTGATCTGATTTCCTCCCACATCCCAAAGATGTGCTGGAGGTTACTTAGCTGTGGTATACTGCTGCTTGGTGTAGGTTAATGGCAAGAAGAAACAAAGGGGAATTGATGACTACCCGTGCAACGGAATAAGTTGCAAGGGTACAGAGAAATAAGGAGATGGGTAACGGGATGACTAAGTTAGCACCTGGGAAGCTGGCGTAGACTTGCTGTCCCTTCTGCGCTTGGTCTTGCTGACGTAGAGGAGGCCACATCAGGAGTACTGAATGCAGAAGATGAGGTTGGAAGAGGTGCACGTAAACCTTTGCTTCACCTGGAAGGGCTGTTTAGGTCCCTGGATGGTGGTGAGGGAGGAGGTGTAAGGATAAGTGTTGCATCTTCTGTGAGGGCAGGGGAAAGTGCCAGGGGTCAGGGAAGGATGAGCAGACCAGGGAGTCACAGAGGAACTGTTCCCTGTGGGAGGAGGAAAGGGGTAGGGAGAAGATATTGCTGGTGGTGGGATCCTGTTGCAGCTGGCACAAATGGCAAAGGATGATTCACTGGATGCAAAGGCTCATAGGGTGAGAGGACTGGGGGTCTATCTCTGTTCTGTATGGAGGCAAGGTGAGAGCAGAAGTATGAGAAACAAAAAATGTTTAACAAGTTTATAAAAGAATAGAGATGATGCTACAGCTTTATAAAACTTTGGCGAGGCTACAGCTGGAGTATTATGTGCGTTCTGGTTGCCGCACCACAAGAACATGATTACACTGGAGAGGGTGTGGACGATTTTTACCAAAACATTGCCTTGAATGGAACATTTCAGTTATGGGGAGAGACAGGTAGGCTGATTTGTTTTCCTTGGAACAGAGGCTGAAGGGGGGGGACCTGATTGAGATGAACAAAATTATGAGGGCATAGATAACATGGACCGTGAGAAAGTTTTCCCCATAATATTGATATCTAAAACCAGAGGGCATTGGTTTCAGGCAAGGGTAAGGGTAAGAAGGTTAGGGGGATCTGAAGAAAACCCCCAGAGGGTGGCTGAAATCTGGAAAGCGCTGCCCAAGTGGAGGCAGATACACCTACAACATTTAAAAAGTATCTGGTCAAGCACTTGAATTGCCAAGGCATTGTAGGCTGTGGACCAAGTGCTGGCAAATGAGATGAGCAAAGATGGGTACTTAATGGTCAACACGGACATGGTAGGATGAAGGGACTGTTTGTGTGCTGCATGACTCTAGGAAGTGGAAGGGCAGAAATATATCTAAAACTCAGTGACACAGGAGACCTGCTTGTCATCTTACACCCTTCCTCAGTCCCTCAATCGCCTGACTCCTTTCTCACCACTCTTCTTCTCTCTATACTGGCCATCTCATCTCTGCACATCAGTCAGCTCTGATGCAGGGGTTCGATTCAAAACGTCGACAGTTCCTTTCCAACCACAGATGCTGCACGACCTGCTGAGCTCCTGCAGCAGATTGTTTGTTGCTCCAGATTCCAGCATCTGCTGTCTTGTGTCTCCAGACACTTTGGTGTTTGGTCACCTAGTTACAATTGAAAAATTAAGATGTGAGAATGATGAACCAAAAATCAAGTGAAATGCATTTTTGATGTTGAGGGCAAGGAGAAAATGGATCTATCTATTGAATGTACAAAATATTAGCAATGGAAAATATTTCACAATGATATGATTGGAGGGAAACCAATGGATGCATTTAATGTCCTTGAAGTTTTCGAAATGATTGTGGGTGTGTTGCTCTTAACATTGGGGAAAACGAAGTTTGTCAAGAATATACTTTTTCGTCATTAACCTTTATTGTACTGGAAAAACTAATTTGGAAACTTAACTGTTTGAGTTCAATACCTTAAGATTTAAATTGGAAGTTACATGAGAACTAAGAATTTCTCTTCTATTTGTTGAAATTTTATTTCTGATGTTTGCTATACTGTAAGTGTCAAGTTAAAATCACTCTACCCACAAGGACTCCAAACAATTGACCCTTATTATACAGTATCCATTTCAGGTTGGCCTTCTCCCTTGTTGTCACCAGTCTATATGTAGATTGAATGCACCCATGGGGTTGTTGTAGTACTCTTATTAACAGTATCTCCAGTTTCCTGTTTAGTCTCATTCCCTATATTACTGTATCTTTTTGGAGATCTATAGACAAGTCCCACGAATATTTTCTGCCTGCTGATGCTGCTTGGCTCCACCTAGACCAATTCAACAACTTGATTTTTTTGAGACAATATTTTTTCTCATTGCTCTGATTTCATCCTTTCCTAACAATGCCACCATCACCTTTTCCTTTTTGACTGTCCTTAAGTATCCAATATCCTTGAATATTCAGCTCCCAGCCTTGGTCACTCTGCAGCCATGTCTCAGTAGTGGCAATTGTATTGTATTCTTTTACATTTATTTGCGCTCATTAATGTGTTCTTCATTATGAATGCTTTGTGTATTCAGATACAGCACCTTTAAATAATCTGACTCTGCTTGACAGAATTTGATTATCCTTGCCCCACTGACTTGCCTGCACTATTTCCTTGTCCTTCCTGAGTAGCATTCTGGATTTCTCTCATTCATACCTTTATAATGCATACAGAATTGTAATTGGATAGTGATCTCAATGAGCAGGAATACTGGAAGCCAGGACCCCACAATTCCAAGTCTTTCTGAAGCCAAGAGGTCAATGAAAAATGATTTGCTTTAACCTGTAGATCCACTTGGCAAGCAAAGTTATCTCCATCCAGGGTAACTACAATGTATTTCTGTAATACTTCCACTTGCATTGTGTGAGCAAGATGTTCAAAGACTTATTAAATAAGTATGTGAATGTTACAAGCTCCATGTTTTATTATTGGTAATTACACTGAAGTAAAAGGTAAGAACTCTTACAGCTGATGTAATACTAAATCATTAATTGGCCAGTAATCAAAATGTCAGTGTTAAAGAGAGTTCACTGTTTAAATTTTTATGGTATCTGCTTTGAATACTGAAAATTACTTCTTTTGAATTGGGTGATTTTTGAAGTTGGCTTTGATCCAGAAGAGAATTTGTGGCTTGCTGTCTCATGTTGCGGGAACTAATATTATTTGGATTTTACAGCCACAAAAAGAAAATTTGGAGTCAGTGTGAGACCCACGTACTTTAAGCTAGTTTTAGTATGTGCTGTGTCCTAAAACACAGGGTGGGAAAGGTCCTAAAATTGCATTCTTCATTATAGTCACATCTGCTGCTTTTAATAAATTAATCTCTGAATGGTCCCTTGTCTGCAGGATTTAGAAACAGTAGGAGACTGGCTGTGGGTGGAGATCTTAATGCTTTGACCTCCATTGTGTAGGTAATTCAGTTAATACCGTTACGGACTTGAGAGCTGTTATTGGTGGTGACAGAACTGACCATATGGCTGCTGCTGTTTATAATCTGCAGAGTTTCAAACTAGTGCATTATTTCCATTTGAAAAAAATGCAATACAGAAGCATTAAAAGTGTTCCCACAAGTTTTAGCTGCAGTATGACAAAGGTCAAAGGTTTACTGCTTTTTCTGTACCTTCTGCTGTATTTTGACAGATATACACAAGGCTCTGTCCTTTTTACAGGATTGAATATGAAGTGCACTGGTTCCAGCAATTCTACGTTACCAACCAAAAAACCTGACTATTTGGTGTAAGTAAATGTACATCCTCTACTTTTGTATTTTGCATCCTCCTTCCCTCAAATAAAATAAGTAAACTGCCATTTATTACTTGATTTGTTTAGATTTTTAAATTTAGCCATTAAAATTGTATGTACTATTTTATTTGACCTATTCATTAAAATGTTTCCCATATCTTTTTTGTTTTCCTTTATCTTTCACTCTAAAAGAAATGTTATTGTGAAGTATAGGAAAGGCTCATATACTTAATGTACATTGTCAAAAAGTTTGAGTTTCTACTCAAAAGTGAGAAAGTTAGAAACATGATGCATTATTTTAATTGGAAAATCTATGATCTCAATGAAAATGAAACAGGCAGTGGAGATTAAGGAAGTGATCCCATGCAGACTTAACAAATATAGAAAGGCTTGGCAGAAATTGTTCATTCAATGACCACTTTCCAAAAGTTACATAATAACTTCTTGAAAATAGGACTAGCAACAAGCTTTGTTCTCATTTTTCATTTGCATAGAAAGAAAGTACCTTTCACAATCCCTGGACAAACATTTCACAATCAGTGCAGTACTTTTGAAGACTAGTCATTGTTGCGATGTAGAAAAATATGGCATCCCATTTGCATGTAGTATGGTGCCTCAAATATATATGAAATTAAAAATATATTTTGAAGGGTAATTGTGGATATTTGGACATATGGAGAACCTTCTCTTAAAATAGCCTCATTAATCTAGACCAGAAGAAATAGATGTATGAGTATATCATTCAGCCTCTAGAGTATACTGTGCTTCTCCATAAGATCATGGTTATCCACTCTCCTACCCTTTCCCCATAACTTGATTCTATTACAAATTAAAACTCTATCTCTGCCTTGAATGTATTCAAGAAATGAATCTTCAAGCTTTCTGGGAAAAGAGTTCCAATGCCTCTCAACCCTTTGAGAGAAAAATATCTTCCTCTCTAACGCCAGGTTAGAGAGGGTAACCAAGTGATTTTTGCAATTAGATGCAGAACGGAAGAGTCTCTCTCCTAACACTGAAGAGTATGAGGTATTGGTACAAGTCTTAAATAGATGCTACCTTATTCTGAGACTGTACCTTCAGGTCCAAGACTCTGTCACAAGTGGAAACATCCTCTTTTTTATTTTGCCCTGTCTACTGCAGATTTGTCTACAGATGCTGTCTGGTCTGCTGAGTGTTCCCAGTGTTTTCCATTTTATAAAAATTTAAAACAAAACTGTAGATGCTGGAAATCTGAAATTTAAAAAAAAAACAAAATCCTGGAAACATTTAGCAACTCAGACCATACCTGTGGAGGGAGAAACATTTAACATTTCAGGTCAAAGGCCCTTCCTCAACTGGAAAAATGAGGAACACTAGTTGCAGAAATGGTCAGGAATGGATAGGGAGAAAAAGTAATAATGTAAATTTGTTACAATAGAAAACTGAAAAACAGGGTTCAGATAAGTAAAATCTAATTATACGATTGCTAGGAAATTCTGTATACTCTGATTAATGTAGATTTCAGATCGAGGAAAAAGCTAGTCCAAGTTTGGACCAAGATTAATGAGGCTGAAGCAAGTAATCCTAGCAAAATTTAGCATCATTTAACAGGTACTTACAATCCAACTCTTCAATGGGTTATGTAATTTTTTTAAAAGAAGTTATTTGTTCCGTAGCACCAATATAGTAACTTGGAACAGAAGTACCCTGCTTCCAGCAATATCTTCAGAAAATGAGTAGGGGCCATTTTTGCTATTCCCACTTCACTCCATTCATATTGTCCCATGCTTTAGTTTTGTTATTGGTATTGAAATAATCTGGCAACAACTTGACTCATTTAGGTAATTAAATTGTCTGCACTTCCTCAGAGTACATTCCAGTATGAACAAAGCCACTCATGTTCTTTGCATGAATTTTTTCAGTGGTTCTATCCCAAGTTGGAAGTGCTCTTCAGAAGAATAGTGGAGCCATCTAGTGCACAAATAGACTTTTTTCACCTTGACTTCACTTGTTTCAGTCAAGTCACCTATCCATATTAATAAAAAGCAAATCTTTGTAGCTGAGAAAGCAAAGAGATACATTTAATGTATAATAATTCATAATCCTTTTATTTTTCTCAAAGCAAATATGCAGCCATTGTGTCACATGAACAGAGACAAAACTACAAAGATGACTTTAATGCAGAGTATGGTGAATACAGAAGTTTGCACGCCAGGTTAGAGAGGGTGACCAAGCGATTTTTGCAATTGGATGCAGAACGGAAGCGTCTCTCTCCTAACACTGAAGAGTACAAGGTATTGGTATAAGCACTTCTCGACTTTTAGTAGAACAAAGTCTAAATTGGTTAAATGCCATTACACATTATTATAATTTCCTTGCATGTGTATCCTTCAGGTACAGACCGATTCCTGTGAGTGTAGCTTAACAGAATTAACCTTGGGTATTTGATTTGTATGGAATTCAATATTTCATTTGTATATTTTCACTTGATAACATAGAATGAAGTAGCCATTTATTAAGTTCTGGTGGTGAAGAAAATGTTTACTCTGGGAGAAATAGTATATTCATAGGTGTGAAACGCTAAACTGGTTGACAGTTATGCATGAGTATGATTATAGTCTTCCTTGAAAACAAATCTGTTCAGATATTTTTATTTTTCTATTCTTGCGGTTGTCTCACACTGGTTAACCCTGACCAAAGAGTCAACAGAAACAAAAAAAATAGGAGCAAGACAAGACCATTTGGCCCCCTTCCCTACTTCCCAAATCAATATGATCATGGCTGATCTTTCCAGTTCAATATGCTGATCCAGCTTTCTCCCTGTAACACTCAATCTCTCTAGTCCTTGAAAGAAGAAAAATTCCAACTCATTGAGCATATCTGGCTTCAACTGATTTTTGTGGTAGAGAATTCAACATGCTGGAATAGTTTCTCCTCCTCTGTCTTAAATGGCTGACTGCTGGAACTGGACTCCCCGTCCATTGAGGGACGTCCTTGATGCATTTAATCTGTCCAGTCACATAAGAATTTTGTAGATTTGAATTCCCTTGATTATATCGACTGTGAAATTTTAAAGCCCCATTGACTCAATCTCACTTTATACATCAATCTTAGCATCTCGGAGGTCATTCTGGTGAAGTCAAATGGCTGACTTCAGTTTCTTCACTTCTGTAAATATCTATCAAGGGTGTAATAATGGTTCTTGTGTATGGCAACATGAGTTTTTAGTTTGTATCCAGGCAAGTTCCAGTATTCTGAATATCTTCTAATAATATGAGATTTAGTAATTCATAAGGAACGAACATCTGCTCCTATTTTCCCCATCACAATATATTTGAGCAAGCAAAGTTTGCACAAGTGTATGTGTTGCTGTTGGATATCAGAATCCATTTTGAACCATGGAGTTGTGGGTTGGTGCTGAAACCAAGCAGCTTAATTTGATGGTGGAAATTACATGGCATATTGTCTAGCAGTTATTGCAATTCGTAGCTGGGAGCATTGGACCTTGGCCATGCCCTAATTCACCAAGCATGGAGAGGATGAAATGTACAGACTTCCAGTAAATATCGAAATCACCAACAAAATCATTTGAAGACTGTTGGAAGAACTGTGCACCACACTTTCACTAAGGCTTGGTTAAGGAAATTTGAAATTTTATATGAATTTGCAGTCTGGTTTAAAAGTCTGCAGTTGATTTCTGATATTAATGATTTGTGTTTGTCTGGGTTGCATAACTAGGTTTATTTGAGCTATTCACTAAGTTGTAATTAGAATCAAATTACATTTTTGTGTGTCCTAATTTTGTCATGCATGGGCTTGATAATGTTATTTAGAATTTGCTGACAGGACTCAAAGTTACTATTTTTCAGAACACAAAATTAGTCGCCCTATGTTTCAAAGCATTAATGCTCTCAGTCACACAGGATCTTATCAAGCTGCTCTTCAGCCAAAGGTTCCACGTGGGTCAACTCGTTCTTAGTTTTCACACCTGCATATTATAATACGAAAGTCAAAAGTGCTGTTCCCCTTATCCCAATCCTAAAAGCAACCATTCACCACGATGCTCTTTGTTATTTAGCCAATTTGGTATCAATGCTATAAATGTTCCTTTTACCTCATGTGAGTCAACTTTCCTGATAAAACATGTGATGTGGCAATTTACCAAAGGTTTTCTGGAGGTCCACATCACATCAACCTCATTACCCTCATCAACTCTATCCATAACCTTAAATTCAATCAGATTCAATCATTTCAATCAGATTCAATCATTTACCCTTAAGATACAATATGTTAAATAATACTGATTATTACATTTTGCATTGGATATATGTCATGGAATCAACATTCCACTTTAATGTAAGTCCTAGAATCTGTAAAAATGACAAATTTTGTGACTTCAGTAAGGAGATACCTGGTGTGTTTCACTTGCATGACAATTATAAATTCTCTTCTGAAATATTAAGCCAATTTTAGTTCACTCAAATTGTAAACTAACATGCAGGTTAATAAATTTCAGGATGGCTATTTAGAACCTACTCAATTAAATGTTTCCTATGCACATCATTCTGGTAATTCGTGAGCATTGATTTGCAAGTCAGAGTGCCTTACAAAATGTGAAATGGGCAATGCATTGTTACTTTCTGCATTTATTACTATATTAAACAATGAGGCATTGAAACTTAGAGTAAATTACTGTGTAATGTCCTTTGGCAATGTTTGGGCTCATGTAATAGATATCTACTTTGCAGATTATTGATGAAGAAGTTTTGCAAGAATACTGGAAAATTACAAAGGTTGGTGATTAATTTTGAAATAGTGCACTATCTTCACATTGTCATTTCCAGCTTGCATTATGTTGGTATCAAAACCCTATGCCAAGTTTTTTTTGAGATTTTATACCAGCTATTCTTAAATATTTCATGGCTCAATTTACATTTAATAGTTTATCTCTGTCCTGAATCAAAATTTTGGACCCTAATTTAGGGTTTAAATACCAAATGCAGCACAGCATCTTTTTCCAACACTTGGGAAGGTCTGGGTTACAGAGTAATAAGTCACAGTATTGAAGAAAATTCTTTGGCCCATTGATCCATGCTGGCTCTATGCAAGAGAAATCCAATTAGCCCCATTTCCTTTTATTCCTGGAAATTTTTGCCTTTTAACTATTGAGATAAGATATCTTTATTGATCACATGTACATGGAAACAGTGAAATGCATTTTTTGCATAGTGTTCTGGGGACAGCCCACAAGTGTCGCCACGCTTCCTGCGCCAACATAGCATGTCCACAACTTCCTAACCCGTACGTCTTTGGAATGTGAGAGGAAACTGGAGCACCCAGAGGAAACCCATGTGGTCATGGGGAGAACATACAGACTCCTTACAGAGAGTGGCTGGAATTGAACCCAGGTCGCTGGCACTGTAATAGCGTTACGCTAACCGCTACACTACCCTGCCTATCCAATTCCCCTTTGATTGCTGTGATTGAACATGCCTTGATTACCCCTCCAGCAATGAACTTCAGATCTTAATCACTCACTCCATTAAAATAAGTGTTTTACTGTAGTCAATTTTCCTCAGATGCTTGTCATTGAGCATGCACACCAGTTCCTAAATTATTTTCTCCTGCTATTCTAAGCATCCCCATGGAAGTGGCAGCATAATAAAGATGGCCTGTGGGAAATGGCCACCGGTGGCCATTTACAAGAAATTACAAGTAGCAGTCTGTTATATTTGCATATAACAGGCATATATTTGAATGTATAGCACCTTAGTATGAATTCAGTTCCACAAAAACTATTGTGCCAGACCTTGCTGCATGTGTGTTCGCCCTCTGCATTGCCTTGTGGTTGCATCAACCTTTTGAATTGCATCTAAGATGGATATTTATTTTTAAGATATTTATTAGTCATATGTACATCGAAACACACAGTGAAATGCATCTTTTTGCATTACTGAGAATGTGCTGCGGGCAGCCCGCAAGTGTCGCCACTCTTCTGGCACCAACGTAGCATGCCCACAGCTCCTAACCCGTACATCTTTGGAATGTGGGAGGAAATCCATGCAGATACGGGGAGAACGTACAAACTCCTTGCAGACAGCGGCGGAATCAAACCCAGGTCGCTGGTGCTGTAATAACGCTAAGCTAACTGCTACACTACCATGTCGAAACAAAGCATATTATTGTAATAATGTGTGCACAGTATAGCTAATACTAGGTATGGGTAATGTTTATTTTTGTTCATTAGTGGCATGGATTGAAGTACTTCACCTAAAATTTAAATGCATTTCCTTTTGTCTTCAGAATAGTCCCAACTACCATGAAGAGAAACATAGATGTGAATATCTGCATAATAAACTGGCTCATATTAAGAGACTAATAGCAGATTATGACCAGCAACAACAACAATCATGGCATTAGAATTCGCTGGACATTTGCAATATTGGTTCGTGATCAGAAGGAGATGTGTAATAAGCTAATTTATTTTGAATTTTTGGGAAATGTTATTCTAGGAATGGTGTCTGAAATTTCTGAACGTTTTCAAAGGTTTCATTATTTTTTGATTTGTTACTTCCTGAAATGCCCAAACTATGCCGCACCCTCCTTATCAAATGCTGTTTGCTTTAAAACTTCCATCCTTTTTACTCATGTACACATTTTTGTTTAGCCAAATACATCACATTAGACAAAGTACTTAGACTGTCCTTTATCCTCTGATTTGATTTGTACATTAACAATTGATAGCACTAACAAACACTGTAACATTTGAATAAATACAGGTATGCAGAACTTTCTATGTATTCTGCTGATTTAAATGTTTGCCTTAAGTGGTTGAAGCTTCCCAAGGCAATTTGCACATTCTCAAAGTATTCAGAGAAATGTTGAAGATTTGGTGAATGAAAAATTTGATAAGCACTACGAACTGCCTGATTCTTTACACTGTGCTGGAATTTCAAACCATACGCTAAAGTGAAAACAACATTCAGTCCCTGTGCCCCTTGCCTTAAGATGTTTGTTTATGCACACTTAATATAATGACCATTAGCCACATAGTTTCCCATTTTTCCATGCAGTTGGGAAACTAACTGTGGCCTGCTCTCTGTGTGTGGGTGTGTTTGTGAGAATTTACATCTTGAGAGGAAAAAGAGAAATCTGCTCTCAGTAACCAAATGCTCAGGACAAAACATCTGATGTGTTACTGTAGGTATTTTCCTATAAATGTACCACTTCCTCCTCAGAAGTTGAAGCCTTTCCATTTCAAGTGATTTATCAGCTTTATTAACAAGGAAATATTGCTACCAAGCAACATTTGAAAGAGATCTATAGTTTTGGGAAAATTAAATTAATCTTCACGTAGGAGACCTATTTGTATACTACTTTAAAGTATTTTTGGAGAAAAAATATATACAAAGCACCAGTCACCTGCATGTACTAGTTTATTTAAGATTTGTTCTTCTGCGTGCCAGGAATATAATAAAAAAATGTATTTCATAACACTGCGACCATCAAACAGTGCAAAGAAATTATTTGAATTTGTAAAGTCTCTGTATTTAAATCAGTGCATTGTATTTCAGTTGATTTGTAGTTAATTTATCATGTGGGAACATTTAAGTTATTTGGTTGGAAGATGCAAGGTTTTGGATAAATATTAAGACTAATAACTTGTAATTTTTGTCTTTTCAAAGTGCTGCCAATTGAAAGGGGAAGCATTGTTTACAAATGAATATTGGAAAGCTTGCCAAATTGTTTGGTTGAATCTTTAATAAATTGTTGTCTCCCCAATTCACTCCAATTTCTGGTATCTTCAGCCATGCTGTAACTATAATACCTGTTCTTATCTAAATTTAGGTGTCAATGAAAGCAAGTTCAAATGCAATGCATTATTCTTGGAATATTTGCAGTACTCATCAATGAAGTGATTCACACTGAACTTGATTTGCACTTCACAATCATTTTATATCAATGTTTTACTAGTTATTCCCATTTTACAAGTTCTCCAGTCCATGAAAGAAGATTTTTTTTTAACTAGCCAGAACTATTATGTTAGATGCATTTGCATTGATAATTTGTAGATCCCTTATCTGCAAAAAGCTTGGGTGTCCTTGGATAAGCATATCCTGACTTGGATTTGTTTTTATGTTTATTCAAACAGTCATCTCCTGACTTGGGATCTATCTGCATTGGTAAATTTGTGTTATCAATGATATGGGATAGTGTTTGACACCAGCAATGTAATTGCTATTTAACTGAAAGTTAATTTATGGTGTGTTGCTTTGTATGCATCGTGCAGTCTTAAGCAATCATTCAGTGAAGTTGCTTGCTTACTTTGGATATATCCAACAAAATATTAACTTGCTGCATCGTCAAAACTTTGAACTTTTCTGGAAGGCCTTGAAGCCAACTGATCTAGAATTAAGATCATTGTATAAAGTACCTTAATTTTAATGTCTGCAGTGAGATTTGGAATTCCCCTTGGTGCAGTCACTGTTGCATATGTGTCTACTTCAACCATCCTATTGTGCAATAAGCATGTGTTTAAATGTTAATTTTGATTGTTAGTGATTATTGGTGTTAAAGTTCTCTTTAATGTCTGTGAAGTTACTCTGGTGCAAACTCTGAAATATTAGATATTTCTACTATTGACCTACTGATCCAAAATAAAAATTGGCAGATTCATAAGTATTTATAATGTCATTAGGGATTAGTGCCAAATCATACTGGTAGCCATTTTGGGGGGAAAAATAATGTTTGGAGGTGCCTAACATGTTAAATATAACACTGCCGAGTTGCCTGTTTACTTTATTTCTTATGCTGTTTAACAATAATTGAGTAATCCAAGTGTGGCCTTGCAGAATTTGCAGGTCAAAAAGGTTTTGCTTGAGATAGGGAAGAGAATAGGTCAGTGTTGCAGGTTTGGTCTGTAATCAGATTTTTTTTCATATCAGTTCCACTAATATTAGAGTGCCCGTAAACTCAAACTTTTATGTAAGCAAAATTACTTTGTAAAACAAAGTAGCATGCCCTAGCACACAAAATATACATCCTAATAATATGATGGCTTAGGGAGCTTTTTTTTGTGTATGATCATCAAATTTTCACTCTAAATTTTGACTCCATTTGGAGGATTCAAATGATGGTCCAAAGCCAAATTCAAACCACAGAATACTTCAGCACTTATTCATTAGTAGCTACACTAAAGTTTGACTTCTGCAAAAATAGATTATTAGCTTTAGAAGCTCTACTGCATAAATGCTTACCAGCAATTTGCATTTTGGAAACCATTCTAAAGTTGTAGCAAATTCTAATACTAACTAAATTTGCAAACCAGTGTTTACACCAAAGCTGCCCACGCCAATTTAAAACGTATTGTGTAGCACCTGCTGGACTAATGCTCTGTGCAGGAGCACAGCAAAAGTCTTAATTTATTCATTTTTGTGTACTTGGTAATTCGTACTTTAAAGCATGAAAATGTCACACTTTTAACATCTAATCCATGAAATTACTGGAAAGATGTCAATTGTACTGTAAAAATGATGTGCTCAAGGCTTTGTTGAAACAAGCATACATTATTGCAAGTGTCTGGTTTATTTCCAGGGTGTTGCATTGCAGCTGTCAAAGGCCTGACTTCATAAATTGTATAACATTTTAAAAATTACTCCAAGCAGTGATATTTTATTCATGGTGGGTTTTTTTTTGAAAAAATTTTCATTGCACTGCAATCCAATTTCTCCAATGGAAAATGAAAACCACTGTTCCAAAATCACTTTTAAAAGTAACCCAAAACTAATTTAAAATCATAGTGGATGACAATTTGTGATCAATGCAAGACTTTCATCAGCGAAACTGTGGCAATGTATGCAGCACCTAAATAAAGATGATTAATTTCCATTCTTACTATAATCGGTTTTAGTAAACTAGGACAAATACTTTGCATTGAACAATTCTTAACATGGATGGCTTTTTCAAAAACCAGTAACAAATGCTATTTACTTGCATATAGTATATGTGTATTATACTAATACAAAGACCTTGGTATAATCATATCACAGTATTTAATTTTGAGTTGTCATTCTAATTTCTCAGCAATGTTGAATATTTTTATTGGACTTGTAAAACAATATTTCTTAGTGAAACTGATTAGCTTCCCCCACCTCCCCCCCCCCCCCCCCCAACACATTTCTTGTATGGTTTCCATTTATTGTATATCTGTCTTAAAATCTTGGTATTAATGTGTGCCAGGTGAAAAAGGTTTTGCCTCAATGCTTATTGTTAATTTGTGTCTCCCTTCATATCCCTGATGGATGCTGTTGAAGCCAGCTGTTCAAGTTGTTTTGGAAACACATGCTACATGTAATGAAGAATGGATGGAATTAAAACCTAATAGAATGTGCTAGATTCTTGGTAGCCACTTATAGCAGCTGTGAATGTCTTTGATTTTGGAATTGCACAGTAAATCTTTAGTTTGGACCATTAAAACTGGAAATGCCACAGGAGTGTTTATACTGATTTAAAAAAATATATATTTGAGCCACAATGCCTCCATTCCACATGTAATGTAAGCAGTTTATTTAAAGTATACATTAAAATGTCAACTTTGCATATGTGAGGAGTCTTGTGTTTTATTAAATTAGTAAATTTTCTGCAATTATAATGTGGTCATTAAAAAACTTGCTTTTTTTAAAAAAAAACCTCAAAATACAAGAAAAAAAATTTTGACTTTGAGCAGCAATCTGTGTTTTATTTCTGGAAGACTGGCTATTTTTTATGGTGCTGTGAAGCAAACAAAGGAATGTGTGCATTTTCAATAGAATGTGGACATCAGTGAGTAGTGAGCAACGGCTGCAAATTGCTGACCCTTCTGATGGATACTCTCACAGTGTGTTTGGATAGGGATTTCCTGAATTTAAATCCAATGACAATGAAGCAAAGGTCAAAATAGTGTTCCACTAGTGTTCAATTTCAGGTGATGATCTTCTTTATGTACCATTCTATCCTGACCTTTCTCCGTGAAGTTGAGGGTTTGGGAGATTCTGTTAGAGTAGCTTAGCAAATAACTTCAGTGTGACAGTGGTGTGCCAGAGATGGGGGGAATGGCAATCAGAAGGACTGCTACTTTACAAATGGCTCGAGTACTGTTAAGAGTCAGTCAGCCAAGCAAAAATGGAGAGTGTTGCATCATATACCCAATATTTCTTGTGGCTGATAGAAAGGCTTTAGCTGCTGGATAGCCATTCTCTGCCCACCATCAGTAGCTGCAGAATTTGTGTGGCTGGTTCAAGTGTGTTTCTGGCCAGCAGTACCCACCCCCACCATGCCCAAATGTTGATAATGAGAAATTTGGCATTGGGCTTGACAAAACTGGGTAAATAGATACTCATTGGGGATGGTCTTTACCAACACATGGCATGGATGATTCATGGCATTTATCAGCCCCTGCCTGAACGTGTCTAGGTTCGATAGAGACACAAGGGTCTTATTTCTAGAGGAATTCTGAATGGAATTCATTAGCAAGCAATCAACATCTCATTTATTGATGGAAGAGAAGTTAGATCAAGCATCTTAAAGTGGTTGGGCTGAGGGAAGTATCCTTGGGAACTCCATTGATGTCCTGGGGCTGGAATGATTAACAGCCCTAACCAACTTTGTGAGATATGAGGCTTTTCCTACAATGCCCACTGCCATCAGCTTTGCAGAAATCCTTGGCACTGCATTTAGTTACTGCCTTGATATCAAGGGCAGTCATTTCTGACTGATCTCTGGAGTTTAGCTCTTTCATCTGTTTATTGCCCAAAGGGATCTTGAGGCCTGAAGCCAAATGATCCTGGTGAAACCCAGGTCAGAGTTTCTATTTTCTTTTATTGTGCTTTAATCCATTATCTATGTTGAACAGAAAAATAATTAATTGGTTTGATTTGGTGTACAAGCAGAACTTGCATTTAAAGCAATATAATGTTCTGGGACATTTCAAAACATCAGCTAATAAAATTTGACACTTATTTAGCCATTAAAAGAGCAAGTGGAATGACCTAAAGTGTGGGTGGAAGGTTTTAAGAAGAGCTGCAGGCAGAAAGTTGAGGTTTTGGAAATAAATTTTATTCTGATTTGGATGGATTGGTATATTAGAAAAACTAGTACTTACCAAAAAGAAAATTTGTGTTCCTCATGGAAATCTCTGATCTGCATGGGAGGATCTTGCTACTGATATCTGATACTTGCACTAGCAAATTTTGCTTTCATTTTCAATTTCCCCTCCTTTCGGGCAATTAGATCATGCTCAGACTTCAAGCAACATAAAACTTTGGATCATGATTGAACTGGAGGAATTTCTACAGTAAGAATCCCAGATTATAATCTATTTACAATAATAAAAAACAAAATTCTGGATATACTCAGCAGGTCAAGCAGCATCTATGGAGAGGGAAAACAGTTCAGGCTGGTGATTTTTCATCAGAATGCACTGATGCTGCCTGACCTTGTGAGCATTGCTAGCACTTTGGTTTTTTCCAGATTTCCGGCATGTGGAGTATTTTGCTTTTTTGATTTCTGCTCTTTATTCATTAATTTGTAACATAAGATATCCTTATTAGTCACACGTACAGTGAAACACAGTGAAATGCATCTTTTGCGCAGGGTGTTCTGGGGGCAGCCCGCAAGTGTCACCACGCTTCCGGTGCCAACATAGCATGCCCACAGCTCCTAACCTGTATGTCTTTGGAATGTGGGAGGAAACCCATGCAGACACAGGGAAAACGTACAAACTCCTTACAGCGGCGGAAATTGAACTCGGGTCGCTGGTGCTGTAATAGTGTTACACTACCACGCCACCCACTTGTTGCAAATGGACAATATAAATGGTGTTTAGTAAATGTGTTGATGGTTACTGTTGTATGAAGTACTGATTTTACAGTTGATATAAAGATGAGGTCTCCAGCCATGTGTTAGTGGTTCAGGGGATATCTGTTCATGTCCCATTCCAGAGCTTTGAACACAAATTTTGAGCTGATACTCCAGTACAGTTTTTTTAGGGTTGTTGGAAATGGTGGTTTCTTTACCGAAGTGTAAAAGAATTGAAGCAATACAAGGGAAAGGAGCTCTGGTAGTGGAATTAACCTGATTACTTTTTGAACAAGTTGCCAAAGTTTCTGTTCTGATTCTGTTAAATGCAAGGCCCTAAATATCTTTTGGTAAGCAGGAAAGATCATATGACATCATTTTAAGATGGTGGAAGGGGATTCTCTTTGGCCTTGATGCCTTGCATGAAATCAATAAAAACAGAACTAATTATTATGACAATGCTGTGTGCAAATTAGCTGCTATGTACACCAGTTATTGAAAGCAAACGTGCAGGTACTGCAAGCAATTAAGAGGACAAATGGTATGTTGGCCTTCATTGCAAGGTGTTCTGCAGACAGAAGCAAGGGTGTCTTGCTACAGTTATACAGCTTCTTGGAGAGACCATGTCAGGTGTATTATTTCCAGTTTTGATCTCCCTATCTAACAAAGGATGCACGCCACAGATGGAGCACAAAGGAGATTCACTAAGCTGATTTCTGGGATATGGAACTGTTGTATTAGAGAAATTGGGTCAACGAGGCATGTATTTACTGCAGTTTACAAGAACACAGGAAGATCTCATTGAAACAAACCTATCATGAGCAGCTAAAGAAATTAGATCTATATTCTATGAAGTTCAGAAAAATGAGGGGTGATCTTCATGAAACACGAGATCCTTAGTGAGCATGCCAGGATTGATGTTGAGATGTTTCCACTAACGGAAGAATTTCAAATGAGGAGACTTATTTAGTTATTTAAAACTGAGATGTGCAGGAACAACTTCTCGCAAAGGCCAGTGAATCTCTGGAATACTCTGTCCCAGAGAGTTATGAAGACTACATCATTGGAGGGTATTTAAAGAGGAAGAAAGTGGCACAGAAGAAGAGTCGAGGCCTGAGACAGGCTTGAGGGGCTAAGTGACCTATTCCTGCTCTTATCCCAATGACCCTCACCAATTTTTATAGATGCATCATAGAAAGCATCCTATCTGGATGCATCACCGCTTGGTATGGTAACTATACTACTCATGACCACAAGAAATTGCAGAGAGTTGCACAAACAGCCTCCCTTCCATTGACTCTGTTTATACTTCCCGCTGCCTTGGGAAAGCAGACAACATAATCAAAGACCCCTACCACCCTGGTCATCCTCTCTTTCCTTCCCACTCCCCCCCCCCCCCTTCCATTGAGCAGGAGACACAAAAGCTTGAGAATACGTACCACCACACCAAAGGACAGTTTCTATCCCGCTGTTACAAGACTCTTGAATGGACCTTTTATACAATAAAGATGAACTCTTGATCTCTCAATTTACCTTGTCGTCATGGCCCTTGCACCTTAGTTGTCCACTGTAACTAACAGTATCTTCTGCATTCTGTTATTGTTTTCCTTTTGTACTACCTCAACGTGCTTGCGTATGGAATGATCTATTCGGATGGCATGCAAACAAAGCTTTTCATTGTATCTCAGTACATGTGACAATAATAAACCAATTACATCCAAAATTCTGATGGCTTGACAGACTGGATGTAGGGACGATATGTCTGCTGACTATACAGATTCTGGAATTGGGTCTCATGGTCTTGGGATACAGCTCACAGGAGACAGGATAAATTATTTAGGACAGCGATTAGGAGAAATTTCCTCGCTCAGATGGCGGTGAACCTGTGGAATGCTTTACCACAGAAAGGCTGTAGAGTCCAAATTATTGAATATACTTAAGGAATTAACTAGGTTTCTATTCACAAAGACTTCAAGGGGTATGGAGAAAGAGTGGGGATGTGTTATCACAATGGAGAATCATATTGAATGGTGGAGCCAGCTTGCACAACTCAATGACCTACTCTTACTATCTTTCTTTGTAAGTTTGTTTCTATGTGTTCCCTTCAAAAGACCATCAGAAGTACTTAATTGTCTCTCAGGATTAAGGGATGCCTTAAAGTTGAAAAAGTGCTATATAAATGCTTCTGGTTGAACAGAAAGAATACATTAAATAGGAGCAAAAATCAGATCAAAAGTATAGCTATGGGAATGCTGATGTGATATTTGTAAGAGTCCCAGTTTCAGTCCTATTCAGGCCCATCCTTCAATTCCATTTCTATTGCACTAAGTACTTCATTGCTACTGCTTCCTGCACTCATAAAGAACTCTAAAATTTAATTCCTTTGCTGCCAATTTCCACTTTGTTCTAACTTTCACATGGTTCACAAATGGCTCTTCCCTTTCTTGTTGTCTCTATCTTCATCTCAAGGGATAGGTGAACATTCAATATCTATTAAAAGCCTAGAGATTCCTACAACTCCTTCTAACCTGGAAGGACTCTATTCAATTTTCCTTGTTTCTACACCTCTGTTCTGATCAGACTTTGAGGTGTTATGTGAAAACAAGGACTACTTACAGCCAGAGCAAGGAAGGATTCCCGTCCTCACCATTCCACCCCACCAGGCTCCACATTCAACAGACTATACTCCAATATTTCTGCCACCTTCAACAGGATTCCATTGCCAGACAGCATCCCCCTCCCCTTCATGTTTTAGTATTTTGAAGGGACTATTCCCTGTTGCATCTCCTCTCCATGTGGCCTGTTCCTAGTAATTGCAAGAGATACATCGCCTGTCCTTTATCTTATGCTTTCCTATTATGCAGGGACAAATACTCCTCGAGGTGCACAACAATTCACTTGTGCTTCTTCCAGTTCAGTGTATTTCATTTATGATCACAATGTGGTCTCCTCAACACCGGGAAACCAAACACACTTCAGTTAACCGCTTTGCTACACACCTTTATTCAGTCCGCAAAGTCAAAGTTCCTGGGAGTGAACATCACCAACAGCCTGTCCTGGTCAAATCACGTAGATGCCACAGCCAAGAAAGCTCACCAGTGCCTCTACTTCCACAGGAAGCAAAAGAAATTCGGTTTGTCCCCTTTGACACCAGCTTTTATCGATGCACCATAGGAAGCATCCTATCTGGATGCATCACGGCTTGGTATGCAACTGCTCTGCCCAGGACCACAAGAAACTACAGAGAGTTGTGGACACAGCCCAGCATGTCACGGAAACCAGCCTCCCCTCCTCGGACTCTGTTTTTACTTCTTGCTGCCTTGGCGAAGCAGCCAGCATAATCAAAGACCCCATCCACCCAGGTCATTCTCTCTTCTCTCCTCTTCCATCAGGTAGAAGATACAGAAGCCTGAGGGCACGTACCACCAGACTTAAGGACAGCTTCTACCCCACTGTGATAAGACTATTGAATGGTTCCCTTAAAAGGTGAGTTGGACTCTGACCTCATCATCTACCTTGTTGTGACCTTGCACCTTATTGCACTGCACTTTCTCTGTAGCTGTGACACTTTACTCTGTACTGTTACTGTTTTTATCTGCACTACATCAATGCACTCTGTACTAACTCAGTGTAACTACACTGTGTAGTGAATTGACCTGTACGATCAGTATGCAAGGCAAGTTTTTCACTGTACCTTGGTACAAGTGACAATAATAAACCAATTCCAATACCAATACTAACTCTGAGCTTCCAGTCACCTGTAACTTCTATCCCACTCTCGCCTTAACCCTTTTGGCCCTTTACACTGGGCATTGTTGAACCAAGTAGTTCAAAGAATAGCAACTCATTTCATAGTATGTAACAATTAAAAGAATAGAGAGGGCAAATGCAGGCCCCTTACAGCAGAAGAGGTGCATTTATAGTAGGAAACGAGGAGATGGGACAGGAATTAAGCAATTATCTGGTGCCTGTCTTCATGGAAGAAGACACACAAAACCTGCAAAATACATTGGAGAATCAAGGACTGGTGAGAAACAGGAGTTAAGAATAGTCAAGCAAATAATACTAAAGAAGTTGGCCAGATTGAAGGCTGATAATTCCCAAGGGCGTGATGATCTACACCCCCAACTTTTGAAACGGATGCTCTGCTTATTATCTTCCAAGGCTCTGTGGATTGTGGAATTGTTCCTGTGGATACCAAAATGATCCTCCCATTTGTGAAAGGGGGGGAGAGGGAACTAGAGTCATAGGGTAATGCGGCACGGAAACAGGCCCTTCGGCCCAACTCATCCATGCCGACCAAGATGCCCATCTAAGCTAGTCGCATTTGGCCCACATCCTTCAAAGCCTTTCCTATCCATGTACCCATCCAAGTATCTTTTAAATGTTGTTATTCTACCTACTTCAACC
This sequence comes from Pristis pectinata, assembly GCF_009764475.1. Classification (NCBI taxonomy): domain Eukaryota; kingdom Metazoa; phylum Chordata; class Chondrichthyes; order Rhinopristiformes; family Pristidae; genus Pristis; species Pristis pectinata. The sequence continues at coordinate 93,476,715 of NC_067411.1, forward strand.
ACTTTCTCTGGAAGCTCGTTCCATTTATGCACCACCCTCTGTGTGAAGATGTTGCCCCTTTGGTCCCTTTTAAATCTTTCCCCTCTCACCTTAAAACCTATGCCCTCTAGTTTTTGATTCCCTTTCCCTGGGAAAAAGACTGTGTGCATTCACTCTTCATGAAGGGAAGTTGTCATGCCAATCATAGCCTAGAAGGGAGGGAGGCAAAAGACAGGAGATTATAGGCCAGTTAGCCTGACTTCAGTGGTTGGTAAGATGTTTAGAGTCCATTATTTAAGGATAAAGTTTTGGGGTACTTGGAAGGACATGATAAAATAAGCCGAAGTCAGCATAGTTTCCTTAAGGGGAGGTCTTGCCTGACAAATCTGTTGGAATTCTTTGAAGAAGTAACAGGCAGGATAGACAAAGGAGAGTCAGTGGATGTTGTTTACTTGGATTTTCAGAAGGCCTTTGAGAAGGTGCCGCACATGAGGCTGCTAAACAAGGTAGGAGCCCATGGTATTACAGGAAAGGTACTAGCGTGGATAGAAGATTGGCTGACTGGCAGAGGCAAAGAGTGGGAATAAAGGGGACCTTTTCTGGTTGGCTGCTAGTGACTAGTGGTGTTCTGCGGGGGGCGGTGTTGGGTCCATTACTTTTCACGTTATATGTTAATGATCTGGATGACGGAATTGAGGGCTTTGTGGCCAAGTTTGTGGATGATGCAAAGATAGGTGGAGGGGCAGAAAGTGTTGAGGAAGCAGGGAGTTTGCAGAAGGACTTGGACAGGTTGGGAGAATGGGCAAAGAAGTGGCAGATGGAATACAGCGTAGGGATGTGTATGGTCATGCACTTCGGTAGAAGGAATTTTTAGTAGACTATTTTCTAAATGGGGAGTGAATTCAGAAATAAGAGGTGCAAATGGACTTGGGAGTCCTAGTGAAGGATTCCCTCAAGGTTGAGTCAGTAGTAAGGAAGGCAAATGCAATGTTAGCATTCATCTCGAGAGGACTAAAAGCAAGGATGTAATGCTGAGGCTTTATAAGGCATTGGTCAGACCACATTTGGAGTATTGTGAGCACGCTGTGGCCCCATATCTAAGGAAGGATGTGCTGGCATTGGAGAGTGTTCAGAGGAGATTTACAAGAATGATCCCGGGAATGAAAGGGTTAATGTGTGAGGCACATTTGATGGTTTTGGTCCTGTACTCACTGGAGTTTAGAAGGATGAGGGAGGATCTCATTGAGGCCTACTGAATATTGAGAGAAGAGAGAAAAACAAAGGACCGCAGATGCTGGAATCTAGATGAAAAACACGATGATGCTGGAGGAACTCAGCAGGCCAGGCAGCATCCGTGGAGAAAAGCAGGCGGTCAACGTTTCGGGTCAGGACCCTTCTTCAGGACTGAAGATAGGAAAAGGGGAAGTCCAATATATAGGAGGGAAAAGCAGAGCAGTGATAGGTGGACAGAAGTGGTGGGCACAAGGTGGTGATAGGTAGATGCAGGTAAGAGATGGTGACAGGCAGGTGCGGGGGAGGAGGGGAGAGCAGATCCACCAGGGGATGGGTCAAATTATAAGAAGAGAGAGAAAAAAAGAGGCTAGGAAAGGGAAGAAGAGAAGAAGCGTGGTGGGGGGTTTGTGGGGAAGGGGGGTGGGGATTACCTAAAGTGGGAGAATTCAATGCTGTTAGGCTGCAAGGTTCCAAGATGGAAAATGAGGTGCTGTTCCTCCAGTTTGTGCTTGGACTTCTCCTGGCGGTGGAAGGGCCTGGATATTGAAAGGCCTGGATAGAGTGGGCGTGGAAAGGATGTTTCCAGTAGTAGGAGAGTCCAGGACCAGCGGGCACAGCCTCAGAATAGAAGGACGTCCCTTTAGAACTGAAATGAGGAGGAATTTCTTCAGCCATAGGGTGGTGAATCTGTGGAATTCATTGCCTCAGACGGCTGCGGAGGCCAAGTCGTTGGGTATACTTAAAGCGGAGGTTGAAAGGTTCTTGATTAGTAAGGGCGTCAAAGGTTACAGGGAGAAGGCAGAAGAATGGGGTTGAGAGGGAAAAATAAATCAGCCATGATCGAATGGCAGAGCAGGCTCGATGGGCCGAATGACCTAATTCTGCTCCTATGTCTAATGGTCTTATGATTTTATAAACCTCTAGTAAGGTTGCCCCTCAGTCTCCCATGCTCCAGGGAATAAAGTCCTAGCCTGCCCGACCTCTCAGGCTGCCCAATAACTCAGGCCCTTGAGTCCTGCAATGTTCTTGTAAATCTTTGCCCTCTTTTCAGCTTAATGATGCCTTTCCTACGAAAGGGTAACCAAAACTGTACACAAGTGCAGCCTCACCAACGTTTTCTACTGTTGCAACATAATGTCCCAAGTGCTGTACTCAGTGTTCTGACTGATGAAGGCCAGCATGCCAAATCTGCACCACCCTGTCTTCCTGTGATGCCATTTTTAGGGAACTATGTAAACTCTATAAACTTCATTCGTACAACACGTTAACAGGCCCTTTCAGCCCAGTGAGCCCGCGCCACCCAATTACACCAATGTTAACCTACTAACCCGTACGTCTTTGGAATGTAGGAGGAAACCGGAGCACCCGGAGGAAACCCACGCAGACACGGGGAGAACGTACAAACTCCTTACAGACAACGGCGGGAATTGAACCCCAATCGCTTGCACTGTAATAGTGTTACGCTAACCGCTATGCTACCGTACCGTGTACTTGCACTGCGAGGTCCCTCTGTTCTACAACACTTCCCAGGGCTGTACTGTTCACTGTGAAAATCCTACCCTGGTTTGACTTTCCAAAATGCTACACCTCGCACTTTTCTGAATTGAATGCTGTCATTTGTCAGCCCACTTACCTTGTGTTCAATGTGTTCTTTTGCTTTTCTCTCTCTAACTACAATAACTTAAAAATAATTGTTACCTTGATAACTTTAGCCTAGCACAGACAATCTGTATGGACAGTGTGCAAGACGGGTTTTTCACTGTAACTCGATACAAGTGACAATAATAGAGTCATACAGCACTGCAGCTCAGAAACAGGCCCTTCAGCCCATCTAGTCCATGCCGGCCTGGTTTTCTGCCTAGTCCCATCTACCTGCACCCAGACCATAGCCCTCCATACCTCTCCCATCCACGTACCTATCCAAACTTCTCTTAAATATTACAACTGAACCTGCATCCACCACTTCTGCTGGCAGCTCGTTCCACACTCGTACCACCCTCTGAGTGAAGTAGTTCCCCCTCAGATTCCCCTTATATATTTCACCTTTCACCCTAAACCTATGACCTTTAGTTCTAGTCTCACCCAACCTGAGGGGAAAAAGCCTATATGCATTCACCCTATCTATATCCCTCATAATTTTGTATACCTCTATAAGATCTCCTCTCATTCTCCTGCACTCCAGGGAATAAGGTCCTAACCTATTCAACCTTTCCCTAGAACTCAAGTCCTCAAGTCCTGGTAACATATGTGTAAATTTTCCCTGCACTCTTTCAAGCTCATTGATATCTTTCCCGTAGGTAGGTGACCAGAACTGAACACTATACTCTAAATTCAGCCTCACCAATGTCTTGTACAACTTCAACATAACATCCCAACTCCTGTACTCAATGCCCTGATTTATGAAGGCCAATGTGCCAAAAGCTCTCTTTACAACCCTACCTACCTGTGATGCCACTTTCGAGGAATTATGGTCTGTATTCCCAGGTCCCTTTGTTCTACCGCACACCTCAGAGCCCTACCATTCACTGTGTAAGTCTTACCCTGGTTCGTCCTCCCAAAGTGCATCACCTCACACTTGTCTGCATTAAATTCCATCTGCCATTTTTCAGCCCATTTTCCCAGCTGGTGCAACTCACGCTGCAAGCTTGGATAGCCTTCCTTGCTGTCCACTACACCCCCAATCTGGGTGTCATCCGCAAATTTGCTGATCCAGTTTACCACATTATCATCTAAATCATTAATATAGATGATAAACAACAAAGGGCCCAGCACCGATCTATGCAGCACACCATTAGTTACAGGCCTCCAATCAGAGAGACAACCATCTACTACCACTCTCTGGCTTCTCCCGATAAGCTAACATTGAGTCTAACGTTAAATCAATTCCAATTCCAATCCTCTGTTCTCTCCACCTTCCTCCTCCCTGCAACACACTTTTCCAGTTTTGATGAAGGGCATTGACCTGAAACATTTTCCCTGTTTCTCCCTCGGTGAGTGCAGGCAGACAAGCCGAGCATTTCCAGTCTTTTATTTTTTGTTTTACACTAATTAAATGAATCCTAGTTTTTATTTAAGAGCTCCCGGAAGCTTTCAATTCTGGGACTACATAACTATCTTGTTTTTGACACTACTTTAAGAATACATCATGTCAACTCAAGTGTGAATGAAAATACTTTAAAGAAATATTTTAATTTTAGGCAATTCTTGTGTAACATGGGATAATATTTAATGGCTATCTAGTGCCATCTGCTGGCACCCTATTTACCAGCAGCCACTGATTTGGCATTCAGGATTTCCCCCAACAGTTAAAAGAAGCCTTCTCAACTTGTTTGAAGATTTTGCATTTGTTTAAAAGCATACAATGTATCTCACTTTGAAAAGTAAATACAGCCTGATTTTGTTTTAAATATTAGGAGAACAGCATATTTAGTGTTCCCTCTACAGCTTGGATGGTGAAGAGCCTTTCAAAGTTCCCATCACCATCCTTACCATTAACAAACCCCAACACTCTCATCCATTCACTCGCCAATATCCCTGGCCTATATACCTGCAAGGAGTTGATCTGGTCTACCTCTGCATCTTTCTCGCTCCTCCCTCGGCTAACCTTGTGAACTCCACCAGCAGATCAGCAATTGCAGCTTCTCCACAAAACGTCTCTCTTAGTGAAGCCTCCTTGCCTGCTGTCACACTCCACTGGTTCCTGCACCCATTGCTGCCAAATCTGCAGCATGGTCCATAAAACTGAAAAAAAACATTTGGTCTGTTTCTGCTTCTTTAGCAGTTTCTCCTCCTTTGACCACCCCTGTATGTTCAGTGCTAATGCAGGGTCTCCACCTGAAATGTTGACCATCTCTTTGCCTCCACAGATGTTGCTTGACCCACTAACTTCCTCCAGCAGATTGCAGTTTCTGCAGTCCCCATTCTACACTTGTTCTCCAGTAGCTACCCAAATGCCATGTCATGCATCTTACCAAGATAATTTTATTATTTTCCTCCCCTGGCCTCTGCAGTGAGAAACTTTGCATCCTCAGTAACTTGCACTTCTAACCCTGTTTTTCCTCCTTTGAATTCATGCCCTCCTAATTCACACTTAAACTTCTTTTCCATGTCATATCTACATCTTATCTCTTACTCATGTTCATGACAATAACCTTTCCCTCGATGTCAGCAAAACAAAAGAGCTGGTCATTGACTTCAGGAATGGGGGACAGTGTACAGGCACCTGTCTACATCAATGGTGCTGAGGTCAAGAGGGTTGAGAGCTTCAAGTTCCTGGGAATGAACATCACCGACAGCCTGTCCTGGTCCAACCACGTAGACGCCATGGCCAAGAAAGCTCACCAGCGCCTCTACATCCTCAGGAGGCTAAAGAAACTTGGCATGTCCCCTTTGACCCTCACCAACTTTTATCGATGCACCATAAAAAGCATCCTGTCTGGAGGTGCCACGGCTTGGTATGGCAACTGCTCTGCCCGGGACCACAAGAAACTACAGAGAGTTGTGGACACAGTTCAGAACATCACGGAAAGCAGCCTCTCTTTATTTTTATTTACAGCGTGGTAACAGGCCCAACGAGTCTGCGCCACCCAACGTACGGGTAGGTTAATTTGGGTTTAAAATGGGCGGCGCGGACTCATTGGGCCGGAAGGGCCTGTTACCACGCTGTAAATAAATTTTTTTTTAAAAATTTAAAATTTACCCGTACATCTTTGGAATGTGGGAGGAAACCAGAGCTCCCGGAGGAAACCCACGCAGACACAGAAGAACGTAGAAACTCCTCACAGACAGCGACGGGAATCGAACCCCGATCGTTGGCACTGTAATAGTGTTGCACTAACCGCTACACTACTGTGCCGCCCCCTTCTATGGACTCTGTCAATACTTCTTGCTGCCTCAGTAAAGCAGCCAATATAATCAAAGACCCCACCCACCCAGAACATTCTCTCTTCTTCCCCCTCCCATCAGGCAGAAGATACAAAAGCCTGAAAGCAGTACCACCAGACTCAAGGACAGCTTCTATCCCGCTGTTATAAGATTATTGAATGTTTCCCTAGTACGATAAAATGGACTCTTGACCTCATAATCTGCCTTGTTATGACCTTGCACCTGCACTGCACTTTCACTGTAGCTGTGACACTGTACTCTGCATTCTGTATTGGTTTACCTTGTGCTACCTCAATGCACTGTGTAATGAATTGATCTGTACAAACAGTACGGAAGGCAAGTTTTGCACTGTACCTTGGTACAAGTGACAATAATAAACCAATTCAATTCAATTCAATTCAATTCAATTCAATTCAATTCAATTCAATTCAATTCAATTCAGTATTCACAGACACCATGATCTTACCATTTCATGTGGACTTTCTACGTTAATTGTTAATATAATAGAGCCATCTGTACTCAATGTCTTGTGTCCCTTTCAACTTATCTACCTCTGTCACTATCACTGGGAAAAACACTTTATCAATTCGCTAAAATCAGCATTTTCAAATTCCTGAATATCCAGCCTTTGGCCCTATAAATACCACCCTGGTCAATCAGGCCCTTCCATCCATGTCCACATTAGAACTGTTACTCTGTCACAGTGGTCTCCTATGTTCAAGGGGGACAGTCTTGAAAATTTGCACGAGACATTCACATCCAGATCTGGTGACCACATAAAGTGTCCTAATCTCTTTTAACAAAATTAGTTGTTTCCGGAGCATCCCGGAATGCAAAAATAATCTTGTTGCTCTCACAACAACAGAGTACCTTCTCAAGTCTTTCTCCCCTGATTCCCTCCACCACCCCCCCCCCCCGCCCCCCGCCATCTATAATAACCATTTCGAGGACTCCAACAGTAAGATCAAGAACATAAACGTTTGGATACCCTAGTCCATATCCTAACCCAATGAGCAAAAATTCTTCTTGGATTCCCCAAGCCCCTGGGTTGTCCAAGTCCTTTGTTTCCACCACTCTCTTAAAATAAACCTTGTAATTTACAGCCCCATCTCCAACCTTCCATTTTTCTTCAAAGTAGAGGAACACAGTCCAGACTTCGAGCTCCATGCCCACCTTTACTGTGATATCCTGTTGAAGTATCCCACTCTGGTCCTATCACAATACTGAAATGGCCTTTTATCAAAGTCACATGATACTTTTCAGCTGACCATGACCACGCAAAAGTTCGTGCTTCTGGATTTGGCACCATTGTCTACTGTATAAGATCCTTGCCCATTGCAATTCCTCCAAGAGCAAACAAAATTCACCTGTGTTTGCTTGCTTGCTTTTCCGTCCAATCACAACCAGTGGGTCATTTGCAATGACTTCTAGTCCCACAACACACCACTAATTTTGAAATCCCAGAACATCTATCTACCCTCGACTCACCCCCATTTCTGATCTGTGTCATCCCCCAGCATCATCTCCAAACACGTCAAGCTCCATGGGTATACTGATCAGACTTCTACCTCAACATCATTTCTCCTGATGCCCCTCACCATCTCTAACTTTGTCACATTTCTTAACACACCCATTTCTAGTTCTCGATTTATATCAGAACTGGCCAGTTCTGCTGTAAGGTTATCCATCTGTAATAGTTACTGAGTTTTTCTCTCTGCACCAGCACTGCCTAATCTGCTGGGCATTTCCAGCATCCTCTTTTTGCATTCAAATTTGAGCAAATAGCTCTCATCTGCATTTTACAGTTTAACATCTTCCGGTGTCTGTTTTCTCTCTCCCTAACTGCCCTCATTAATCTGTTAACCGGACAGTGCCTTAAGGATCAAGTAGGTGGTTCTGGCCTCACCTATCGGGGATATTCTCTTTCTCCTGGGTATCCCTTCCTCCATCGGCTCTGCAAATTAAAACTACAATGTAACTCTGCATTGTGGAGGGGTGGTGTTCTGACAAGACTGTCTGTATCGCAACCTTCTGTAATGGGAACCCTATTTTTCCATCAAATCCCATGTTATAGGTGGAGATGCATTCATGAACCTTGTTGCTATCACAATCACTTTGATCCAGGAAACCCCAGAGAGCTAAATATCTTGCACCACTTCTAACATTGGAGTATGGTTTCAACACTTCACCACTCAAAGTGCCGCTGATGCTTTTTCATGGATATCATTTTGTGCTTTGATCTCAATTAGTCCTTTTTTGAAGTTTAACAGAAAGACTTGCACTTATGTGTCACCTTAACATTTCCCTCAATACATCTGCTTTGAAGTGCTGTGTCTATTATGTTGCCAAGATTTTCAGCCAGATGACACAAATGCTAGAAACCTACACAGTGACATCACAACATCGCAAACAGCTGGCATTCAGCAGCTTTCAAGTAGGTAAATCCTGGAATTGTACGGAACCGCTGTAAGTAAGCCTGGGATTAGCGGAATGACGGATGCCAGTGCACTGTTACTTTGTTCCATTGCTGGGGTCCATATAGAGTCCAACAGCAGAGACATTGGCTGAGATTTCCAGGCAATACATTGGAAATTCATTTCTCTGATCCTATGCCAGTCAGACTATAAGTTAAGCAGTTCATATTTTGGTGCTTTAGTTAGTCCTTGGTCTATGAATGTTTTCAATTAATTTTGTTTCTTTTAATTATTGAAGGAATTTGAGACAGTGTGCCCCTGCATTGCTTATTTTTTAATATGAATTCCTAAGAGTGAATTTTTATTTCACACCTTAAATTTTTGGCAGTGATTTGTTAATTCTATATGGGCGAATTTCCGTTGCCCAAACTGGTACACTGTACTTGTTTTCTCTCTTTCCTGGTTCTGATGAAGGGTCTTTGACTTGAATCTTTCTGTTTCTCTTTTCACAAATATTCCCTGACTTGCAGAGGGTTTTCTAGTATTTTCTGGTTTTAGAACATATAGCACTGTACAGCACAGGAACAGGCCCCCACCGCTCTTTTTTTTATAAAAAAAGCCTTGGCCCACACGTCTCTTTTAAATTTACCCCCTCTCACCTTAAAAACAACCCAAGTTTGTCCAACCTCTCCTTGTAGCACTTGCTCTCTAATCCAGGCAGCATGTGGGTAAACCTCCTCTGCACCCTTTCCAAAGCCTCCACATCCTTCCTGTAATGGGGCGACCAGGATTGAATGCAATACTCCAGATGCGGCCTAACTGGAGTTTTATAAAGCTGCAACATAACTTCCTGATTCTTGAACTCAACTATGACCTTCTTTACCACCCTATCAACCAAACTATGGACACCAACCCAACATTATGGAAAACTGCTCCACAAAAAGCAGGAGAAATCCTCTTCTGCGCTCTCTCCAAAGTCTCCACATCCTTCCTCTAATGGGGTGACCAGAAATGAATGCAATACTCCAGATGTGGCCTAACTAGAGTTTTATAAAGTTGCAACGTAACTTCCAGACTCATGAACTCAGTGCCTTGACTAGTAAGTGGCAGTACCCTATCAACCTGTGCAGCCATCCCAACAACACCACTCTTTGTATCATCTGTGAACTTACTAACCCACCTATCTACACTTTCACCCAGGTCATTTATAAATATCACATGTACAAATATATATATTATATTTTATTTCAAAATCTTATGGAGGGTGAATAACCTGAAATGTTAACCATGTTTCACTCTGCCTGATTTACTTCCAGCTTTTTTTTTCATTTCAGGTTTCCAACATTTACAGTGATTTTCCCATTACAATAGAACAAACAAGCATGTGGTGTAATAGATCTACAGCTACTTCCATACTTATTTTTAAAATTGCTGAAAGAAATATGTTTTTATACTGCACCTTTTACAACTTTAGGGCTACTGATGAAGTAGCTCTTTGAGTGCAGTGCGTGTTGTAATATAGGAATTGCAAAAGCCAATCGCATATCGAAGGTTCAAGCAACTGTCGATTCTGCCCGGGTGTAAAATTAAAAGCAAACCGAATTCAAACCCCCAACACATTTTTATGCTTAACACCCCCCTCCCTGAGGTCATCGCTCACCGGGCACATTTCCCTCACACGGGGCAATTTTAAGAAAGTCATAACTAATTCTGGGAGGCATTTCAACACAGAAAGGTATAACCAAGATATGCACAGAGGATTTAATGGTGTACTTGCTTCCGAAGTACAGTACTGAGCCGTCGGGAACCCCAAACATAGTCGGACCTTGTAGGGCTCAAGCAGGTTGTCTGGTTCGGCCAAGAACAGCAGTAGATCTGATTGTCTACCTTTGTGATTTTGAGTGAAGGATGTTTGCTGAGACAGTGGAAAATTCCCCCCGTACATATATAATTTGTACGTATGCAACATGGCTTTTTTTTGTGACAAGGTTGATCGAAGGACGAAGTACAAGTTCGATAATATAAACAAGTTAGAAAGCAAAATAAACAGTTAATGCTTAAATCTAATAGAACATAGAAAATAATGATGGAATAAGGCAGGATGTCTGTGTGTCCCATGCACAGCTCAGTAGCGAAGTCACCCAGATATCTGGAATTTGCTGTGCGAGTTGGGTTTAACACATAGATGTGCACTCCACTCTTCATTTTTTGTTCCTTAAAAAAATGATAGGAAGCCCTCCATAGCCCAAATGGGGCCTAATTTTAATTCAGTGAAAATTGTTGAGTTTTTCTTTCGTGAATCTAGAGCAAGAGTTTTAATCTGAACATATGTGAATGGTAGCGCAGTCTAAATTATTGTAGAAGTTTGGGGTCCCAAAACCCCTGATTTTTTTCCATTCGAAATGAATAAGAATTGAGTTAAAATTCTAGCCGATCCTTTTTGCTTCAATCAACAAATTAATTCAAGTAGCGATCATGTTTATGAAAAATTTCAGGTTGTAATGTATATTTTAAAATATTTGTTTTGACTGGTGCATCACTGCATTTGCATTCTTTTTTGATACTGCATCAATTTTGATAAGTTTTGCCAAACTATAGAATTTGCCCTAAGATGCCATAAAGTGGAAGGTTTCTGAAGGAATTCAATGGAAACAACAGCTCATTGCCAACGGTGCAGCAAGAGAGACTCAAGTGCAGAAGGAAGTGCTAATTCCCAGTTTAGAACATAGAACATTACAGCACAGTACAGGCCCTTCGGCCCACGATGTTGTGCGATCTAAGATCTATCTAACCCTTCTCTCCCACATAGCCCTCCATTTCTCTATCATTCATGTGTCTATCTAAGAGTCTCTTAAATGTCCCTAATGTATCTGCCCCCACTACCTCTGTCCCATTCCACGCACCCGCCACTCTCTGTGTAAAAAAACTTACCTCTGACGTGCCCCTTATACCTTCCTCCAGTCACCTTAAAATCATGCCCCCTCCTGTTAGCCATTTTTGCCCTGGGAAAAAGTCTCTGACTGCTTCGTGGGTTTCGCTTCGGAGGACTTCGGAGCAGATAAGTTTTTCTTTTTTATCATTTTTATTAGGGTTTTAATTATAAGGGTTAGTTTTTAATAGGGTTGTAATTATTAGGGTTAGATTTTTTATAAGTGTTTTAAAAGTTTTAAGCAGTAGAGTGGGGGCTGGACTGCACAGGCGCGGTGCGGGCAGTTTATGAAGCAGGGACAGAAATGGTTGTTGGAGGGTCGTATTCTGAGTGGAGGTCAGTGACCAGTGGTGTACCTCAGGGATCTGTACTGGGACCCTTACCCTTTGTGATTCTTATAAACGACCTGGATGAGGAAGTGGAGGGGTGGGTTAGTAAGTTTGCGGATGACACGAAGGTTGGGGGTGCTGTGGATAGTTTGAAGGGCTGTCGGAGGTTACAGAGGGACATAAATAGGATGCAGAATTGGGCTGAGAAGTGGCAGATGCAGTTCAACCCAGATAAGTGTGAAGTGGTTCATTTTGGTAGGTCAGATATGTTGGCGGAATATAGTATTAATGGTAGGACTCTTGGCAGTGTGGAGGATCAGAGGGATCTTGGAGTCTGAGTCCAAAGGACACTCAAAGCGGCTGCGCAAGTTGACTCTGTGGTTAAGAAGGCATATGGTGTATTGTCCTTCATCAATTGGGGAATTGAATTTAGGAGCCGAGAGGTATTGTTGCAGTTATGTAGATCCCTGGTCAGACCCCACTTGGAGTATTGTGCTCAGTTCTGGTCGCCTCACTACAGGAAAGATATGGAAGCCATAGATAGGGTGCAGAGGAGATTTACAAGGATGCTGCCTGGAATGCGGAGCATGCCTTATGAAAGCAAGCTGAGGGAACTCGGCCTTTTCTCTTTGGAGAGACGGAGGATGAGGGGCGGACCTGATAGAGGCGTATAAGATGATGAGAGGTATTGATCGGGTAGATAGTCAGAGGCTTTTCCCCAGGGCTGAAATGGTGGCCACAAGAGGACATAGGTTTAAGGTGCTGGGGAGTAGATATAGAGGAGATGTCAGGGGTAAGTTTTTTACTCAGAGAGTGGTGAGTGTGTGGAATGGGCTGCCGGAAACGGTGGTGGAGGTGGATATGATAGGGTCTTTCAAGAGACTGTTAGATAGGTACATGGAGCTGAGTGAAATAGAGGGCTATGGGTAAACCTAGTAATTTCTGGGGTCGGGACATGTTCGGCACAGCTTTGTGGGCCGAAGGGCTTGAATTGTTCTGTAGCTTTTCTATGTTTCTATGTCCACTCGATCTCTGCCTCTTATCATCTTGTTCACCTCTATCAAGTCACCTCTCATCCTCCTCTCCAAAGAGAAAAGCCCTAGCTCACTCAACCTATCCTCATAAAACTTGCTCTCCAATCCCGACAGCATCCTGGTAAATCTCCTCTGTACCCTCTCTAAAGCTATGTGCAAGAAACCTAGCATCTCAAACAGCTAAGCATGTGCTGATAAAAGAAGGAAAGCTGTAGTAAGAAATTGCATTTGGCAGCCTTGGAAACCATCTGCTTTTGCTTATAAACCAAATGTTGACTCTGGCTTCTGAGCCAATAGTTTCAATTGGATCAATGTCCATTTCTTACATTTACTGTTGTGCTTTAGAATGAAAAGGAGATTCCCCTGGAATGTGCAGTAGTAATGAGAAAGCCCGAATTATTCTTATAGCTCCTCCTCAGACTCTTGCATCTTTATTAACCAGCATTCCTAACGCTTTGTATTTTCAGGAAAAAAATGGAAATTATAATTCATGCTTTCAAATGTTCTCTTATTAGTTTCCAATGGAAAAAAAATCAGGAGTTCTGAGACCTCAAACTGCTACAATAATTTAGACGGAGCTATCAGTCACATATATTCAGATTAAACCTCTCGCCCTGGATTCACGAAAGAAAAACTCATTTGGCGTAACCAAAGACAAAAGAGAGCCGGGTAACAATCCCACCTTCAAAACACAAGGGCAGGTTTGCCATCGCATTGGTAGTCTGCAGGCATTGCCAGACGCATTTTTTTCCCACAAATCTACTTCGCAAATTCGACTAAATTTTGCTATGATCATTAACAAGGTGCATGGCCGATCACTGAAAGTTGTTGGCCTTAATCTCGAAACTCAGTGCTTTTTCTCCATGGTCAGTTCTACGTTGGCTGCTTCAGACATGGAGATACAAACAATGTATGCAATTTTACACCGGATTCAAATGCAAGAAATGTAGTATATTCCGAAGCATTTCAACGTTGAAATCAAGTAAATTCACACATTGTGCATAGGTACATATCCACTTAAAGAGAACCATATTAACTGCAATGTTTGTGTACATTTTTATTTTCAATGTGCATTTTTATTGGTAATTTGTTACACTGCATAATTTTAACCCCCTAATTATTCATGGGATTATTTAAATTAGATTTTATTTCATTTACAAGGGGTGTTACAGACCCTGATTGCATGGAAACAGACACAAACATCATGATTGCCAGCACAATAATCCGAGCAACGCCGGAGACAGCATCGTATTAAAATAAATTTGCCGCTCCCTCCGCTATGGTAGAAAGCCCGCGTCAAATGATTTCAATGAACGCCACTCCTCCCAGTCCTCAAAGGCTGGAGGAGGGAGGGAAGGCGCTTGTGCCCGGTGCTGAGTCACTGAAGTGACAGCAGAAGAGAACATGGCTCAGGAGTACGTGGACAAAAAAATCCAGCCGGACAAAGTGGTTCTTTTCGTCAGAGGGTCTTGTCCTTACTGTGTACTGGCCAAGAATGTGCTGGAAAATTTTGATTTCAAGCAAGACAGGCTGCAGATCTACGACATTACAGACCATCCCGAGATGAGAGAGATCCAAAACTACTTGGAAAATATAACGGGAGCCAGGACGGTGAGTTTATTTCTGAAATGTCTCTCTTCTGATGTGAAACTTGGGATTATGTTTCTCGTCTTAATGTGTTTCTGATATGGTTAATTGAAGCTGTAAACTGTATTTCGGGCCTTCAGGATCCTTACAATGCAGTGCGCTGACTTAAAGCGGCGCATGGCGAATGTCTGTCTGCTGGGAGACGGGAGTCCCGGCAACAGTCATTGTCAGTGGGTTGGAGTCGCCGGCGCCCACCCTTCGCCCGCCCAGTGTAATCTCCGCGCTATTCAACGTCTTTTAGAGACTATTTGCATCTTCAACGCGTATTTTAGAGAGGATTCACGGGGGGGGGGGGGAAGAGTTGAGATACACAGATCTCGATCGTGGGCGGATGATCTTATCCGCCATCTGATTTCCTATCGCGATTCACCGCCCGCTGCAGGGAGGAGTGATCAGAAGGAAGGCGGCGGGGCCGAGTGGCCTTTCACCGTACCTTCGGCGCTGGAAGTGGCAGCGGCGGTTCCCCTCTTGCCTTGCCTGCCCCTCGGCTGGCATTGGGCGGGTTCCCCGGGCACACTGAGCGCTCTACAGCGAAGCTGGCCCTGCCGGCGAACCTTTGCAGCGCGGAAACCAGAAACGCGGAGAGAGAAATGCACACATCCTCCAACTCTGATTGTCTCCCCCCTCTCCTCCTCTTTCACTCTCCCTCTCCTCTCTCTCCCCCCTCTCTCCCTCCCCCCTCTCTCTCCCCTTCCCCCCCTCTCTCTCCCCCCTCTCTCTGCGCCTCTCTCCCTCCCCCCTCTCTCTCCCTCTCTCCCCCCACTCTCTCTGCCCGTCTCTCCCTCCCCCCCTCTCTCTCCCTCCCCCCCTCTCTCTCCCTCCCCCCCTCTCTCTCCCCTCCCCCCTCTCTCTCCCCTCCCCCCTCTCTCTCCCCCTCCCCCCTCTCTCTCCCCTTCCCCCCTCTCTCCCTCCCCCCCTCTCTCTCCCCCCTCTCTCCCCCTCTCTCCCTCCCCCCTCTCTCTCCCCTCCCTCTCCCCTTCCCCCCCTCTCTCTCCCCCCTCTCTCCCTCCCCCCTCTCTCTCCCCTCCCTCTCCCCTTCCCCCCCTCTCTCTCCCCCCCCTCTCTCTCCCCTTCCCCCCCTCTCGCTTCCCTCTCAACCAGACATTTCGAAGTGGGCTCTTTCCTTGCAGCGTGTGAGTCAGGGCTGGAAGTGACGCCACTGGCCAATCCAAATTAAGAAGCTGTGCAGCTCATGGTGATCATGGAAGCCGGTTGCAACCCAATACAGAGCTTGATCTTTTTGTCAGAGTTGCTTTAAACAAATAGTTTGCTCAGGCTCAGGGTAACTTTGTAGTTGACAGTATATGCTGGCGTGGCTCCGAAAGGAAAAATACGAACAAAGCTAACACTATTTAAAGTCTAAAACAACTTCCATTCTGAACAGGAGCGCTTGAAACGTACAAGGCAAGTTTGCGGATACACTAAAATAGGTGGTGTTGTAGACAACGTAGAAGGTTATGAAAAATCACAGGGGGATCTTGATCAGCTGGATATGTGGGCTGAAGATTGGCAAATGGCTTTCAATCCAGAAAAATATGTGATCTTGCATTTTGGGAGATCAAACCGGGGTTGGACTTGTACAGGGAATGGTCGGGCCCTTATGGAACAGAGTGACAGGAGTGCAAGTGCACAGCTCACTGAAAATGGCATCACAGGTAGATAGGGTGGTGAAGAAGACATTTGGTACACTGGCTTTCATCAGTTAGGACACTGAGTATAGGAGTGTGTGTGCAGTTTTGGTAACCATATTAGGGGAAAGATGTTATTAAGCTAGAAAGAGTGCAGAAAAGATTTACCAGGATGTTAACTAGACTTGGGGGTCTGAGTTACAAAGAGAGGTTGTGTAGATTAGGACTTCATTCCCTGGAAAGTAGGAGATTGAGGGGTGACCAGTTGAGGTACATAAGATCATGAGGGGTATAGACAGGGTGAAAGCACATACTTTTTCCCAGGGAGGGGGTGCTAAAAACAAGAGGGCATAGGTTTAAGATCAGAGCCGAGAGATTTAGAAGGGACATCAGGGCAGCTTCTTCACACAAAGGGTGGTGTGTATTTGGAATGAGCTGCCAGAAATAGCGGTTGAGGCAGGCACATTAGCAACACTTTAAAGCCGTCTAGATAAGTACGTGAATAGGAGAGGTTTAGAGGGCTATGGGCCAAATGTGGGCAGATGGGACCAGCTCGCTGGGCAACACAGTGGACAAGTTGGGCCAAAGGGCCTGTTTCCATGCTGTATGACTCTATGAAACCATTCATCTTTGGGTATAAGAAGTTGTCACTATGCAGTTTCCACAAAAGTAAATTGTAGCGAAATTCACTTGATAGAGTATCTTATCAGCTACAAGTGTGTGAATGGTACAGCACACCATTCAGATAATGTTGCAGCTCATTCAGATAATGTTGTGGCCTATTATTTCATCCACAAGGCAGTATCTCTGTCAATGCACCAAAAAACATGAGATATCTTTATTCGTCACATTTACATCGAAACACACAGTGAAATGCATCTTTTGCGTAGAGTGTTCTGGGGGCAGCCCACAAGTGTCGCCACGCTTCTGGCGCTAACATAGCACGCCCACAACTTCCTAACCCGTACATCTTTGGAATGTGGGAGGAAACCAGGAGTTGGCCTCTCAAGTCTGCCTTGCTATTCAATAGAGTCATGGCTGGTGCCCAGGCTCTAACTCCTCTTCTGTGTCAGCTCTCCAGAGCACTCAATTAACTGACCTTTCAAAAATTTATCTACTTCCACTAAATATCCTTATCTCAGTAAGGTAGCCAGTAAGAAATACTTAGTTGTATGAGGGTAAAAGAAAATATTTTGCTTGTGGAGTCTAATCCCTGTTAAGGTCGGATATTAATTGTGTCATTTTGGAAGATGCATTCAAACTTTGATTTTGGGAGTGGGGTCGCTTGAACTGTGGTAACAATTAAGATATCTTTATTAGTCATGTGTACATCGAAACACACAGTGAAATGCATCTTTTGCACGGAGTGTTCTGGGGGCAGCCCACAAGTGTCACCACGTTTCCGGTGCCAACGTAGCATGCCCGCAACTTCCTAACCTGTACGCCTTTGGAATGTGGGAGGAAACCGGAGCACCCGGAGGAAACCCACGCAGCAATGCTGAAGAGCTCACTGATTTAATATGGTTGAGACCACAACAAATGCCGACTTAGTTCTTGTTAAATCAGCAGAGGCTGGACCAGGGAATAGAAAATCAGCGGGAGCTGCCAATGTGTATGCTCTGCAGCAATCCAGCTGGGAGGATGTTCGAAGAAAAAGCCTGGCATGTTTGTTAGGTGATAGATTACAAACATTCTGTGGATCATGACTAATGTAGGCTGGATCAGAGAGAATGCTTGTGCAATAGCACCCCACTGAAGAATTGGGACAGAAAATATTGGTACACTTTTTATAATTCCCCCACCCCCCATCCTCTAAATATCCAATGTTGATAAGAATGGCATGAATTCAAAATACTGCATCAACTGAACGGCAATTTGAAAGTAGAATGCAAGTCCTACCAGCTGCTCAGAATCAAGGATAACTTACCTGCATTTTTTGTATTCTGAGGTGATTATTGAGGCCACTGGGAAACACAGACTCTTCTGCAGGTGGGACAGGAGTCAGGTGGGTAGTTTGTGAGATGGTCTCCTGCTTATGCAGGACTTCTGTGTGCTTCCGATATAAGGTCTCGAGGTTCTCAATAACATATCCTCCAACTTGAGCGATCAAGGCATGAGGTTCTCAGGGGTCAGTGGAGTACATTTCATACCATAGACTAATCCTCTAGTAACTCATCCCTGGTTTGCAGCATTAAAACATCCTGTATAGTCGCATCAATCTGTCGTGTCTTCCTCTGAAAATTATGGCAGATTTTGTGATATTGAGGCTGGATTTCCAGGCAAATACCTGTCCTGCTATTTGGCATCCACTTTTCACTGTTTATCCTATGGAGGTGCTCATTACTGCATTAGGAAGTTCAAATCCTTCTTGCAACTGAATCAGATCTTCCAGTAGCAACTTGGTCTCCAAAACCAGCACCAGCTGGATCCTTCCAACTGAAACAGCTGGCCAATCAGTTTAAATGATGACAAATGCACCTGATAGTCACAGTCAATGCTGCTAAAAGTGTATTATTAACAACAGTTAATACAAAAAGATAAAAATTAGAAACTTAAATACATTCAAATAATTCAACAAATGTTAATTTACTTGAAACCTGCTCTTCTCCCTCGCCTCCATTCAGTAACAATAAATAGTCGTCGATCTTCTGCCAGATCCTACCTATCTCAGGTTCATGAGGAGATCCGGATCAGTGTACAATTAGCAAATCGCAGGTCAGGAATTGCGCTGGAAGTTTGGGATTTCCACGATCATGCAAGAGTCCTGAACATTTTGACAATTATATTGGGAAATGCTGGAGTTTCTTGGGAAAATGCGGACCATCGGCATGGGAGATGGTTGTGGTGTAAATTGTCGGCTTCAGCTGTATCTAATGTAGACCTTGCAATTTAGATTTCTGCATTCCTGATTAGGTATTGTTTACTCACCAGGGCCTGGAAATTCATCTGTGCCATTTTTCTGGCACTGAAATGGCATTGGCGATCTCCCTAACACTATTTCCAAATGCTTTTTTTTAAAAGTGTAGGCACCGTTTCCCTTGCATAGCACTTCTGTTTAATAGGGATCAAATTTCCCACATTATTAGCACCTTCCTTTACAGCTCTGGATCTTCGATGGCTGGCTCTGTTGGGATACGCCATATATGACACTTTGTCACTGCTGCATTGCTGATCCCAAATAAAACTCTCCCAGAGAAGCTGGAGACCTTAGATTTTCGTTATATGTAATTTAGTAACAGTGCAGGGCTGCTAAAGTACAGGCACTCATAGAGACCTCTCAAGCTCTTACTGATATCCCCTGGCAACTTCCTTCTGTAAGGGATTCCTTCCCCCTCAGATGCCTTTGTCTTACTTTTTTACAAATTTGTGGAACTATTTCATTGCTCACAGGCATTTCTGGCTGCAATTTTGAGGGTGGATCTGTTGAAACCGCCTGGTGACTGGCATCCCACTTCGGATCAGTATACTTGAGGTTTGTTTGGCAGAGACTTGTGCAGTACTCTGCCTGTTACTGAAGAAGAGGTGAATCTGAGCTTGTAACAGATGTTCATTTAGAGTTGTCAGCATTATTTGAGTTGGTTCTGTGAGTGAACAGCATCAGTCATGATTAAAACAAATGTGGTTAAAAATATCACCAGAAGTTAACCTGGGGCATTATACAGCTGTTGACATCATATGGACAAGCTGAATCTCAGATAAACAGCATTACTAATTCCTGCATGAAAGGTCCATATCTTATTGGCTTAACTGATTTTTGCACACAATTCCGAGTAAATTTAACACTGGTAAGCATTTTTCATCTGCAATATTGTTTTCTGGGGAGTTGCACAGATAGATTCCTGGGCCCTGGTCTGTTAAACATTGCTGCCTTACAAAAAAATGTATTTTTCTCCATGTGTCATTTAACTTTTTTATTGCTAAACTACTATTTCACAAGTTGGTTTACCGTGATGTGTCTCAAGAATAAACAATGCCTAAAAAAAGACAACTCAGTGATTGTATATCAATGTCAAATGTTTAATCCATGACATTCAAAATCAAGCATCATCAGGATAGCTTTAAATTAAGATATCACAAACCATTTGTCAAGTGACAGAACAATAGCCCGTTTCATCTGATTTAATGCTTGTGCTTGCTGTGATATATCCTAATTAGAAGTGCAGGAAAAGCTGTTGGTAAATCTGGGCCATTATTTTTGCTGGACATCCCGAGTGGTTGCTTTAGCAAATTGCACTGGGATTCACATAATGAAAGTCAGTTAAAAAGCAAAAAAGAAAACCTGCTGATGCTGGAAATCTGAAATAAAAATAGAAATTGCTGGAGATACTCAGCAGGTCAGGCAGCATTGTTTCTCTCTCCACGGATGCTGCCTCACCTGCTGAGTTAACGTTTCAGGTCAATGAATGCTACCAGGTGTCAGTCAGCCGGGAGCAGTGAGTCTTCATTGCAGTACAAATGCAGACCAGTTTTCATATAAGAGTACAGCAGGCGGGAACCCACCGACTGGTGCGTCCAACCCTGCTGCAGACAATGGCAATAGCTCCAAGAACTCGCACTTCCAGCCCCCCTTCACCCCCCCCCCCACCACTTCTAAAGCCATGTAATTTTCCAGA
Organism: Pristis pectinata; assembly: GCF_009764475.1. NCBI lineage: Eukaryota > Metazoa > Chordata > Chondrichthyes > Rhinopristiformes > Pristidae > Pristis > Pristis pectinata. The sequence continues at coordinate 93,497,405 of NC_067411.1, forward strand.
ACAAGCAAAAATCCCAGGGCTAATGACAGTCAAAACAAGTAATCTATTTACTTTCAATATGATGTGTTTGCATCTTCCCCAGTCAAAAACGAAAATTCTTCCCAATGAGCCATGTGAGGTCTAGTGCTGTATGAGGGTCCACATTCCAGGCTGTTCACATGTGTTAACCAGTAGTTTTTTTTAGCAGTGATAATGGAACCTATTCCAAGCTCTCTGTATGACATAATGATGAAAGCTCACTGACCCAACACATTAACTTCTCTTTCTGCAGTTGCCACCTGACCTGCAGAGTACTTCCATCATTTTCTGTTTTATATCAAATTCCCACTGATACCAATGTTACTTAGTAAGATTTTATCTTATAAAACAACAAAGGCTTTCTGAAGGTCCAGTTAGACCCCTTATTGGATTCCCTTCGTTCTTGATCTTGTGGCTCCTTTAAAACAAAACTTAAATTAGCTTTGCAGTAAATTAGATGCTTTACAAATAGTTGTGCTGAGTATTCTGAGTCGTCCCTTCTCTCTGTCTCTGTCACTGCTGAATGTGGATGTTCTGTGGAATCCCCTGAAGTGTGCGATGATTGAGTCTGTAGTTCCCTGGCTCTATCCTGTCTCCTTTTAAAACGGGAATGACATGAGCTATATTCCCATTTGAGGGAAATATCCATTTAATCTCTTGAATTTATGGCTAAGGGGCTCACTGAAGTCCTACCTTCCCCCTTAATCACTGATGGTTGGTCATTATCTGAACCTGGGTCTCTTATTCCAGTTATTACCATTTCAGCAGCATTGTACCAATCTGAATAATATTGTTTGATCGTTGCTCAATAATATAGCCAAATAGAATTAAGGCAGTATTTATGGTGTAAATTGTGTATTGACCTTTCTGATTGAAAGTAATAGTTCTGATTCTGTTATAGGTGCCTCGAGTATTCATTGGGACTGAGTGTGTGGGAGGTGGTTCAGATGTAAAGCAGCTGCATGACACTGGAGTGCTGAAAGAGAAGCTGATTGCCATTGGTGCCATATCATCCTAGGTAAGGTGAGTGACAATGAAATTCCAATGGCTTGAAATATCCATTTCCAAAAGTGGTAGTTCCATGAGGACCTGCCAGTATTTATCTCCATAGCGGTCGGGAAGTTTGGAAGTCCAATGCAAATGCAAGTCCCAAGTTAATTTTCTGCAATAATTAAAACTGCACTCGAAGGTTGGACTCTGCCTGGAGTATCACTGCACGATGGGAAATTTTCTCCCTGACTTGTGTTAGGCTAGGGATGGTGCAGGAAAAGAAAATCAAAAAACTGGAATTGCAAAGTCAGAAATAAAACCAGAAAATACTGCAAATATTCTGCAGGTCAGGCGAAACCTTGTGGAAAGAGGGAGTTAACATTTCAATCAAAGACCCATCATCAGAAGGAAAAAAGAGAAAACAAGTTAGTTATAAGTTGGTGAAAGGGTAGGGGAGGGATGGATAAAACAAAAGGAATATCTCTAGAATGAGAGCATGGTCGTCATGGGGATAAGATGTTGTTGAAGTAATCTGGTGGGTAGGTTAATGTGGGCATTTAGAAATAACAAAGAAAGAAACGTAGGCAAAGGAATGTGAAACGTGCTGCAGGCAATGCTGATGGACAGAGATACTGAGTCAATATTACAGACCTTTGTTCTGTGGCAGAACTGGATAGTCCTGACACAAGCAGGAAGAGCAAGTTCCCTGTGGAATTCAATATTGAATGTGGAATGCTGAAATGTCCCTATAATAGAGGGGGAAGTGCTGTTCCTTAAACTTATATTGGCAAAATGTACCTGGTGGCAGAGTCCCCTCTCAGCATTCTGAAGGGAATGTCCCCTTCCCAACTTTCTGGTCTGCTTTTCGTTCTCCACCAACCCCTTCTTTTGGCATTTCCCCATGCAACCACTAGAAATGCCACACTGAAAATTCTTAAGAAGATATGCAGATGCTGGAAATCTAAAATAAAAACAGAAAATGCTGGCAATACTCAGCAGCAGAAATGCCCTTCTTATCCTTCTTGCCATCCTGGGATCTAAACAGTCCTTCCAGGTGAGGTAGCAATTCACTCTCTTGGTAGTCTTAGTCATGTGTTATTCATGACTGATGCCATTTATAAAAAAAGACTAAGAAAACCCTCACCAAAGAGATGTTCCCAATGACTTCACCGGAAAAAAAAATTCTCCTCTTTTCCGAATACAGTACTGAAAAGTTCACCTTAACAAACAAATGTGCAATTTGCTATTATATTGCCATACCACAAGTGTTATGATTATTCACTGCAAGTTGCAATATGGTGAATAAAACATAATTAGCCATTTAAAATCTGCGTGTTTATAGTTTGGGGAGGGAGTGGGTGGTGGTGGGTAATATTTCAATTGTATTCCAATTACAGAACCATTGAAACACGTAGGAGAGAAGTGGGCCTCTTGGATGTAGTTGGGTAGAAATACAACTTTGGCAACTAGTGTTAACTGGGTGTTTGTACTGATTGCCTGTTGTACTCTTCCCCGTACTAAATTCTTTTAACCAAAGGAATCAGAGGCATTCAATGGGCAATCAATACTCTCTTTCACATTAGCAACTAAAGATTAATTTCTAACCCATTGCCCAGGTTAGTCTTTGCTAGTGTAATTCTCATTACACATCTCTGCTTTCTTGCCACTGACCTGTTTCCAGATTTTCTTAAAAAGTTTAATTCTGTCCTCGTTCAAACACTTCCTAAAGCAAAGCAATCTATGCTCTAATAGCCACTGCACATTGTAAAATTTATTCTAAACCTTTTCCTCACTTCTGATAGCAACCCCTTGTTGTAGATCCCCTCAGAATAGAAAATAATTTTCCTTATTCTGCAATGTAGTGACTTCCTATTCCAGAAATGTTAATTAAAAGACGAAAATGCTATAAATATACATCAGATCAAAGAAAAAGACCAATTAATGCTCAAAATCTGGTCCCTCTGTTGTAGACTAATGTTTTGTGTGTAATCCCTTTTGAGGTCTTCTATAGAGTATATAAAACATTAACGTGCTTATTTCTTCCTTTGAATCCCTGATCTAGAACGTGTCTGTGCATTTCCAATGTTACTATTTAATTGGCTGATGTTATTGATTCCAATGACAGCAGAATTTTGCTTTCTTTACTGCAACAATGGTTTCATTCTCCCAAGGATGGAGTAATGCACAAAATTACAGAGAAGAGGGCCATGTGCTCATTGTGGCCAGGCTAGCCAAAACTGAGCTTTAGATTAATTCCACTGCTCAGTTCTTGGTCCATAGCCCTGCAGGCTATGGCTCTTCAGGGACTCATCCAGGTAATTTTATATGTGATACGTGTTTCACCTTCACCAGCCTCTTAGACCGTGAGTTCCCGATTTCCATCTCTCAATTCCTTTCTAATCCTTGTGCCAATTAACTTTAAATATATGTCCCTTAGTTACTGACCTCCCTAATAAGAGAAATAGGACCTTTCTGTTTACCTTTTCTGAGTCTCATCATTCAGTATGCCAGTTAAAACTCCCCTCAGATTTCTGTGTTCCAAAGAAAACAACCCAGACCCCTTGCATCCTCTCCTCCATAGCTATAATTCTCTAGCCCCCTAGCAACATCCATAAATCTCTTCTGTGTGGTCTCCAGCTATTACATTTGTGCAGTAGAGTGGTGACCAGAACTGTACACTTGAGCTGTGACTGAACTTTAAGTCTAAACACTAAATCACCATTGTAATACTACCTGACTCAATAGAACTTCGAATGGATTTGAGGACATTCTGTAGTTGGTAACTGATACTGGAAGGGAAGAGATCCCTCCAGCCTAGGGAAAATTCTGTAAAACACTGGGTGAAAATGGTTCCATGGAGAATATGAGTGACATCCTCGTTGCTGGTCAGTTTACCTCTGACTTCCAGTCCCGAACTTTGCAACACCAAAATCAGAGCAGCAGGTCAGATGTGTGCACATTTGCCCTCCTTCTGCCCCAGTGAAGCACAATGGACAGATGTTTCAATGTTAGAAGCATAATCCATTCACCTGATTGGGGTTGACAACATGGACTTAAAAGATAGGTACAGGTAAATGAATTGTTTATTTTATTTTTAATTAGTTTCCAGTAGTTCTAGCTATTTTCAAGTAAATCCATTAGTTTAAATTTGTTTTTAAATGTCTCAATTTATCTGAGCTGTTAACAAATTATCAGGCCATTCTAAGGGTGGGGACTGACAATCTGCCACCTGAGGCCTAGTCACTACTTACAGGCTACTCTATGTTATTGGAAAGGCCATAATATCCAGACCCAAGCTCAACTGCAACCACAGACCCAAACACAGTAAGTGAAGCTCAGGGTAGAGCATAGAGTCAAATGTGGGTGCCAGGCACCTTGAGCGCAATCAAGCCCAATGCAGATTTGATTATTTCCATTCTAAGGAATGTTATACCTCAATACAATATCATTATAATGTGATTCTAGCAATATTGCAAAGGCAACACCTGCAACACTCATGAGGCAACCAGTTCCTGTTGTCTGGCCTAATTCATAGTCAGTATGTGGTGTAATGACATGTGGATTAACTACTTCTCTTCAGTAGTTAAAACTGGATATGTTTTTGATATGCATCACTGTTTATTTCTAAAACCTATGTGGCAAAATCTAAATCCTACCAGCAAGTTGAATAAGAAGGTATGTAAAATACTGTTCTTCACATTTGATGGACAGGACCAATAAATTCATCATGAAATAAGGTTAGAGTTGTCTTAATGTTGGTATGTAGTCCAGGATATGATTGGGCTTGTCACAAGAGCTTCATGCCTACAGAGAGAAAAAAATGTGGTGGAAAAAGGTGAATCTTCATACTCAGCAGTTTCTTGTGACATCAGTTGGCTTCAGTCTTGTTTTACTACGATAGTACAAGGTTTTCTAACTGTCCGATCTTTCAGCCTCAATAGGTATCCAAGGACAGTTCAACAAACTATTACATGAGAATACAACGAGATCTCCCCGAGTGAACATGGTGTCTGTATTCGGTCAATTCCTGCAAGTAAGAACTTGAGGGCCATCTGTGACTTTCCACAAATGCTTGTTCTTCGTCTGCACATAAATGTAATAAAGAATAACAGAATTAACAATGCTGCTGTCACAGGACTTATTTTAATGAACTGTTTGATCTTTATCTTATGATCTTTTTCTAAAGACCTGTCTGGTGGAAACTCCATTTGAAATAGTTCAAAAGAGCCTAACAGGCATAATTCTATGACACACATCTCTAATTAAGTGAAACATTTTCAGTTCACTCAAGATGTTGCATTAGCAAGCTCCAAGGATCACACTATTTCAAGAAGTTGCTGGGGTTTTCTTGATATTCAAGAAACATGCCATAACAAATAATTACTAGAATTTGCCTTCATTCATTCAATTGCAAGAATTCACTTTTGTACTTCAGGGCAGGTTGAGAACATGGTTAAGAAGGATACAGGATCCTGAGTTTTATAAACGGAGGCATAGAGTACAAATGCAAGAATGTCATGATGAACTTAAAAAAAAGATTCAGCCACAAATGGAGAATTGTGTCCAGTTGTGTCCTTCACATTTTAGGAAAGATTTTTGAAAGGGTACAGAAGAGATTTACTTGAATAACTTGAGAGATAAGGATTTTTAGTTGTGTTCATAAATAGGAGAAGCTTAGGGTTGTTCTCCTTGGATTAGAAGTTTAAAAGAGGGGCCTAATACCTATTAAAAATCAAAAGGAGAATAGATAGGGAGAAACTTGGTGGAAGGGCCAATAAACTGAGGGCCTAGAATAAAGGAGATTGTCCAAAGAACCAAAAGTGACATGAGGAGAAATGTTTCACCAATGACTGTTAGGGTCTGGGATGACCACTGGAGAGTAGCCAGGTTACTGGAATGGGTACTGGAGGCAGAATTGATTGTGGCATTGGAAAGAGAACTGAATAAGTACTTGAGTGGAAGAAAAAATGGATGCCTAAGGGGAGAGGATGAAGAAGAGGGATGAGCTAAATTGTCCTTGCACAGATTCAGTATGGACTTGATGAGTTTGCAATGTATCACTGCTTTTGTATCTACTGAACACTATGTAGGTGTCATTGTTATCATCTTCCAGATCACAAACAAAAATGATTCATAAATGAGAAGCCCGATAACATTTTTTTTATCTTAATGACGAATAAACCCTTGGTCATATACTCATCTCTTTTAGACTTTGTGTATCCTCAGACATCCACTCTGTCAAAATCTCACCTCTGATCTGACTGGCCCTCCCAGTCAGTCAAAGCAGTAAACTTTCAACTGCCACCAAATGGCCACCTACCAATGTATGCTGAATCAGATTGCCAAGCATTTTGACTCGAGGCTCAATTGCTTAATATTACTCCAGGCAATCAGTGACAAACCAGGTGCATGGTGCAATCTAGCCACCCATCACAGATCCACCTAAGATTCAGAAGAGCCCATTGTGTCGCTCAAACTGGGCATGAAATTCCTGGAACTGGAGTTGGCAAAGCTCTATAGTTCTCCAGTTGCAAGACCAGAAGCCTTGGAGAAATTGTGTAAAGGCCTGTCTGGTTCCGCCTCACTCTTCTGCATCTTTACTAGACTGTGAGGTAGAATCCTTTGATCCCAAGGGTAATTGGTTGGCATTCCAGGCAGTGGAGCAGTGAAAATGGGAAAATGTCTTCTTTTATCTCTTTAGTTATCCACACATTATCCTGCTAGAGATCATGAAAAGCTACCAGGAAAAAAAATCATCTTTTAAAACCTCTGTTCTAGATTTTCCACACCATTAACTATCAATTCTGATCTTGCTGCTTTTTACTGCTTTGTCTGCCACTGCTAATAGTTAGAAATATTTATACATAATGAGGTTCTAGTTTTTCTCACCAGCACTAATTATACATGTTATTTTAGCAGTAAAAGAGCACTTTAACTATAAACATGGTAAATAAATTTGATATGGAACCGTATGTTGATGTTGGGTCTCAGTTTCCTTGTTCCAACTTCTTTTATGCAGCTGCTCATTTATGCATGTCCCACTTGTTTGTTATTTGTAACGCTATTAGCTTAGTAACATCATGTTGTTGGCACTGCAAAGGATATTATGGCTTGGGTAGATTAAAACCCACTTTAATCAGGAATGACCTATTTTATCAGAGGTGAAAATAAGCTGCTCTAGGCCAGTACAGTGTATCAATAAAAATGCAGCTGACACAATCACTACAAATGGGTTAAATTGGCAATATGAGTGATACAACAGTACTGGTAAGAAATTTAAAGTATTTTATTCATATTCTCCTGGGTTAAATATAATTACTATAGTTTGTGTGGCAACAATAATTTGCTGAATTGCAGAAGGGTAGGATTCTGGCACACAATTAGGTTTCTCTGTGCCATGCTTGCACCACAGAAGTAATGAAGCAAAATTCAGCTGAGTCAAATGGGCTGATTTTCTTGGAGCCCATGAATATCGGTGCATTGCGTGGCCTTCATGGAAATGTGCCAACTCTGTACCTGAGCGCTCTGAGGGCACAATACAGAACTGTCTCTGATATCTCTAGTGAAATTCTTCATTTTGTCAGAGCAAAGGAAAGTAGAATCACATGCAGTATAGAGTGCAGTAGCATGCTACTTGATAACTGGACTAGGACCAGCCTTTGATCCAGGGACATGTTCAAACCCACCATAGTAGTTTTTAGATTCAAATAAATTAATCTGGGGAGAAGTAAAGCTAGTTTCAGTAATGGGGACCATGAAACTACGAGACTGTTACTAAAAACTGGTTCACTAATGTCCTTTAGGGAAGGAAATCTCCCAATGTATTTGTGACCCCAGACTAACAGCAACGTGGATGATTCTTAACTGAAGTGTCTGGCAAGTCTTTAGTGATGGACAATAAATGCTCCCCTTGCCATGGATGGCTATATCCTGTCAATGAATAGAGTAAAGCTGCCAAATATTAAAGATCATAGAACGATACAGAACAGAAAAAGGCCATTTGGTCTCTGCAGCCTCAAAGAGTCATCTCATTAATCCATCAGCCATATACCTTCCCGTCTCACCGGTTTCTATCACCTGTTGAAATTGATTACTATTTGTCTCATTTTTATTCTACATTTCTGAATTTTGTATCATGTACAAACTTCAGAAACATTCTCTGTGCAAATCATATATGTATTTCAAATGAACTGTAGTCCTACCGCTAAACTCTGAGCATCACTGTCTATTTCTCTCCCACATGAGAAACAATTATTTTTCATTTTCTCTGCTCCTTCCTTTTATCAATTTCATATTCATGCTGCCAGTGTCTCTTTAATCCTATAGACTTTAATTTTGCTTTAAGGGGAATTGTATGAGGCATTGTCAAACACCCTTTGTTAGTCCACTTGTGCATTAAACTGATTACCCTTATCATCTCTCTCAATATTGTTTGGTTGTCCACTGTATTATCAACTTTATATTTGTCATAAGCCTTTTTCTGTCTCATTTTAATCTCTATCTCTAGCCATCACAGATGCCTGAGGTTTGGATGCTTTCATTTCTCCTTCATGGGAATATGTCAACTCTGTTCCAGAGCTATCTTTTCTTAGAAGCCTTTTAATATTCTAATTATACTTCTGCTTAGCAATTTTTAATTCCGATCCAACTGGGTTAGATTTCATTTCTCCTCATCGGAATTACATTCCTCCTATTTTTATGCTTTTTTTTGCTTAGAATTGTGGCCCATTTGCACATGTTTTTTACGTACAATCACTGGCATGTGCAAATTGTTTTTAAAAAGATGATTTACACATGCTGGGGAATCCTTTTAACTTGGGTTCTAAAGAAGATTGGCACATGCAATGAAGTCATCTGGTGCACAACGTGTACTGCTGCAATTACTGACAGAAATGGAATTGTTAAAGGTACCTCATACGACCTAGTTGTCCCAATCCCAGCAGACTTACAAAGAGATGTGAATTAAAAGGCTCTTTACCATTCTCTCTGCATCTGTCGGTTTTCATTGGTCAGCATATCTCACACATCATTGTTGAGCATTCCATCACTTATTGCAGGGAAATCATGTTTGACCAATCCATTTGAGTTCTTTGAGGCTATAAACTAGTAGATTAAATAAGTAGATGCGGTGTGTTTAAATTTGCAGATGTTCAATGAAGTCCCATGTAGGAAGTTAGCGCACGTGGAGTTGGGGTAACGTACTGACATGGACTGAGCACTGGTCAGCTATTTTAAGACTCTGACCTCCTTCTCATGCTTCATTCAGACACTGGTGCGCCACTGGCAGTCTTTGGAGGCGGCTGCATGAACTGAGCAGGCAGAAAACAAAGAAGTGGGATTAAAGGAATCCACACAGGCTGACATGCTCTGAGTAGTGAGGTAAATCCAAGATTGGTGCTCAGGTCCCAGCTATTCACAATACATATTAATGATTTGGCTGAGAGGGGCTGATAATAGAAACTAAATTGGATTGTGAATAGTAAGGAGGATGTAAGGAATTGGAAAAGCTAAGGCGAGAACAAGAAAGATAGAATAGAATGTAGAAAATGTCTGAAAATCCACTTGGGTTCTCAAAACAAAAATATAGTTATCTTTTTAACTGGTGACAAATTGGGAAGTGGTCATGTTCAAAGGATCCTTGGTGTCCTTGTATACAAGTCATAGGAGTTCTTTGAAGAAGTAACTTGTGTTGAGGATAAAGAACTATTGGTGAATTTCCAGAAGTTATTTAATAAAATGCCGCATCAAAGGTCATTGCAGAAAAATAAAATTAATGTTGCAAGAGGTAACATGTCAGCATGGTTAGAAGATAGACAGGAAACAGGAAAAGCATAAAGGGATCATATTCCGACTGGCAAGTTGTGATGAACGCAGCTTCATCTTTTTCAAATTTTACATAATTAACTTGGATGATGCAGAGATAGATGAGAAAGCAAGTTAAAAAGCTGCCGCTATTTTAAGACTCTGACCTCCTTCTCATGCTTCATTCAGACATTGATGGGCCAGTGGCAGTCTTTGGAGGCAGCTGCATCACTTCATTCCCCCTCTTTGTACCAATTCTCTGCTGCTGACAGTATATTGGGGTCCCATACACTTGTGCTTGCAGTTCGCCTTGCTAATTTACAATGCTACATTGTGTTTATGCACAAGTACTTCAAAACCATTTTAAGCTATCTGGTATATGTCCTTGTTTGATCCTTCCTTTTTCTGAAATCTTAATTTTTATCCTTGCACTGCCAAATTTAAAGCCTCAATACAATTTTAATTAAGTTCTCTGCAAGGAGGTTAGTCCCTCCTCTCGGATAGGTAATTTGTGTCTCAGAGCTATTTAACGAAGTTTGTGGAGGAAATGATGAATTTCTCAAGTTGTTAACTGTTTATGCCGGACATGGATAGGTTGAGCGAGCTAGGGCTTTTCTCTTTGGAGAGAAGGAGGATGAGAGGTGACTTGATAGAGGTCTACAAGATGATAAGAGGCATAGATCGAGTGGACAGTCAGAGATTTTTTCCCAGGGCGACAATGGCTAACACAAGGGGGCATAATTTTAAGGTGATTGGAGGAAGATATAAGGGGAATGTCAGGGGTGAGTTTTTTTTACACAGAGAGTGTTGGGTGCGTGGAACGCACTGCCGGCAGAGGTTGTGGGGGCAAATACATTAGGGACATTTAAAAGACTCTTAGATAGACACATGAATGATAGAAAAATAGGGGCTATGTGGGGGGGAAGGGTTAGATAGATCTTACAGCAGGATAAAATGTCGGCACAACATTGTGGGCCAAAGGGGCTGTACTGTGCTGTAGTGTTCTATGTTCTATGGGCAAACAAGGATTGAGAATTGGAAACAGAAGCACAAAATATTTAGAATACCAGTGAAGAAGGAAGGTCATAGAAATGATATTTTGCTTTGATAGAAAGGCTGTTGAATAGTTTTGGTAAAAACTGAAGGAAAGCAGGGAAACGCTTTCCCCACTTTGGAAAGAAGATGTTGAAAATAATTGGTGCAGAACCTTAACAGAGGTGGATGTGGTCTTTATGGCAACAATACCATGCCAAGAGGAAAGCTGACTTACCTCACAGTAAGTGAAGAAGAATGAATCCTTACAGAGATGTAAAACTGTTTGTTTTCCTTGTGGCTACGCTGCAATGTTCATGTAAATATAACACTTACCAGAAAGCTCCTGAAATTCCAGCTTCTGACTGAAGATGAGGTAGTTGCTGGCAATGAAATGCAGTAACCAGGTAGACAATCTGGTCGCGTTGTGGAACTGAAAATTAAGTATTTCAGATTAAAATGCAGCACAAAAATTGTTTCCATTGTAATCTTGAAATGGCCAGAGTAATCAAGTTGTAGTATGTGGGCTGTCCATTGCAAACAAAAATGGTCTTCCTTAAAGTATGTGAACAGAAATGGGCAAAAGTCCATAGCAAACTCATCCAGAAATTTGATGTTGGAGTAAAACTAGCAATGAGAATTGGTCACAAGATATAGAAACCCCACGTGCCTTTTCTACAGCAATGGATATGCATGTTTTCTATGTTTTACTCTTTTGGTCATATTGTGACATTGACCAGTTTACCCTCTAGCTGACAATGTGCAGACTGGGAAGCTCATTGACTTTATGTATGTTCCAATCTCTATAATGGCCTGGATTGTACTCTTCTTCTGCTGTAGAGAGAACTGCAGGGTGACAGCGTTGTGCAGGTCACTGTATTCTTGACATCTGTGAACAGCAACACTGAAATGTGGAACACACATGGAAATCAGATGTCAGCTCCCACTCCGCTGCTGGACTCAGCAATGAGCCCAGAGGGTAGAGCTTGGTTGTGCTGAGCTGTGGGGTCGGAAGCTCTTTCTAGGTGGCTCTTCAGTTGTACAACAGCCCCAGCTGCTCAATGGAATGTGGTTCATTTCTTTGCCTGGTGCTACTGACTTGAATGGAAAAGCAAAGCAAGGGTAAATGGTTTATTTTGTTGCCTTATTTGTTTAATATTATTGTTTTTGATTAATTTATATCAGTTAGTTGGGCTTTAAGTAATTTTTAAAAAAATAATATTTATTTACTTAATTCTATTTCAACTATTTTTAAATGTTACTGATTATCAGAGACCTTCTCAAACAGCTTAAAAGACCTTTGTTAGCATGAGCAGTCAAAATGCCACTAGGGTATCCCAAAGGTAGGCCCTTAAGATCTGCCACCTGAAGCACTACTCTGCTTAATGGGACAATTCCAACTCAATCAAATCCATGGGACCACAGAAGGTAGGTGCACCATGAGGAATGCATGGGGGTGAATGCAGGAGATGGCCCGTGCCAGACACAATATTGCCTAATATAGCTTATGGAGACACTCACTGTTTTGCTCAAAGGTTTGCCTCTGCTAACCTACATATAATTTATCAAATATTTCATACAAACATGAAAATACATGCACTGTCATATACATTGTTTTTTATTTTCGATCAATTATGTATTCCTCTAATGCTACCTACTGGAAAAATGCACATGATTTACCTCAATTCCTCTTCTGCTCTCATTCCATGATCTTATGTCACACGCCTTTGAATGGATTTCCAAAAGTAAAATGAAAGCCACTACCTCACCTTATACTGGCTATCTGTTTGCCTTTTAGTAACCGTTGTAACTAAAATGGTCTAAATATCTACCATCTCTTTATGCACCTTCCAATTCTACTCTTCTGGATCAATGTTAAGAAAAAAGATGGAAGTCATTATTTTTCAGTATATATCAAAATTAACAATTTTTTTAAAAATTATAAAAGGTGGATGGAGAACTTGGGTACAAGAGTTGCCATACAGCAGACTGCAACAATATTGCAGTCAAAGAAACTTCTAATACAAGAAGAAACTACAATGTGGACTTTTAAGTTTTGCACCACAGCAAAGTCACTAATGTGTATATGTTACCTGTTATAGAAATTTTCATATTGGATTATACTGGATCAAGTGATCAGCACCTTCTCAAGGGCAATTAGAAACACACAATAAATGCTGCCATTGCTGGCCACATCCACAATCTGCAGTGCAGTTTTGTGCCCAACTAATAAGATAAAACTCATTCCAGTCTTAAGTTGACAACACACAAAAAGCTGGAGGAACTCAGTGGGCCAGGCAGCATCTATGGAGGGAAATGGACAGTCGATATTTAAGGTAAGACCATTCATCTAGACTAAAAGATAGAGGAGAGAGAGCCGGTATAAAAATGTGAAGGGAAGGGGAGGGGCAGGAGCTGGTGTTGGTGATAGGCAGATGGAGGAGGGGAGAGTGGGAATAGGGTCAGAAACTGGGAGGCGTTGGGTGGAAGTGACAATGGGCCAAAGATGATGGAAACTGATAGGTAGACACTGTTTACTATATATCAAACTTGAAGCTAAAGTGCCCTTCGTGGGTCACTAATTTTGATGGGAAGCACTGATCTTGTTCTAGTCACTATAATTATTAGCATTAATTTTAGCAGCCTGTAGTGAATATTTTCTTCAATGTGACAACATTAATTTTCAGGCAACCACATTTATAATTCATTGAAGAAGAATAACTAATGAATGGAAACAGCATCTATGCAAGCTCTGAAGATGCCGCTTTACAGTGTAGATATTCTTCATTTCTGCTCATGTACTACACAAGGCTCTATTAGCAACTGGGTTATGTTAACCTACTGTTCTCACATCATCTAGAGGTGGTGCACAGGTGTGTCAAACAATGATATGGAAAGTGCTACTGCACTGTTAAGGTAATAACGCACCAACGTTATTATCTTTTCCTTCCCCTCCGTTGTCAGATTTCTGAACAGTCCATGAACCCATGAACACTACCTTGTTATTCTTCTTTGCAGTATTTATTTATTTGTGTAGCTTATAGTAATTTTTATGTCTTTATGTCTTGCACTGTACTGCTATTGCAAAACAACAAATTTCACGACATATGTCAGTGATAATAATTCTGATTCTGACATTTTAAAATTGATTACACTTTAGTGCCTTGGTTGGACTACTTGTCAGCACCAATATTCTGGAGATCCTGTCCATCCTTAAGGGTGGCACTTGAATCTAATTTCTGGCAAACTTTTGTTTCAAAACGCCAGGACTAATAATCCTATTAATATTGTGAATTATTACACATATTAAAGTAAACTAGAGAGCTAATGCATGCCCACCAGTTTTTTCGGTCTCTGCTAAGGCAAAAACATCCCATTCTATCAAACCAATGAGTAAAAACTGAAAACTGTCGATTAATTTATAAGGGGCATAATATGCAGAAATAGGGGAATGCATTGTGATATTCTGAGGCCATCTTTATGAGGCTCTGTCATTTGCATGGAGCCTCACTAGTTTTGGCTGTGCATTGGAAAATTGGGTGCATGGCTGAATTATTCCATGGAGGTTGTAAAGGTATTTTATAAATTACATTGTTCATTTTTACCAATAATTGAAGAGATGCTACCTACTTGTCAACAATCGTGGGACAGCCAGCTCACACAGGTTCCATGACAGAGAATTACAGTTGTACTATTACAACCAAAAATCACATTTCAATGCTTTTTTTTACTAAGCTATTCACATTCCTTGATTTTGTTAACTTTTTTTCTATTAATAGTTTGTTATCCTTATCTCTCCCTTTCATCTTATAATGTAATATGATAATATTAATATAATAAAAAAGTGTTTCTTTGGAAGGGTTTTGATTATTGCCTTGACTCCAATGAAGAAGGCAAGTCCATGTGCAGTCAACAAAAGTAGGTGCATTGACCTTCCACAGTCATCACCAGTCGCTGCAATATAGTTGTGTTTCACCATCCAAGTCAAATTTCTGCCCCACTTTTTCAAATTCAGTTAAACATTGTTAATATAATTTTGTGCAATTTATGATGTTTGACCAAGTTATTGAAGTATTCTTAATTTTAGCAAAAAAAAATGTAAATGGATTGTTTCCTGATGCTGGTCTAATGTATTAATAATTCAAAATATTTTTTGATTAAAAATTGCAAATTTTTCAATAAATTGTTTAACCATCTTAAAGTACACAACAATTGTATTGACAGTGCTTAATTATGAGATTGTGAGATTCAGCATAGAACATGATTTTTCTTGTCAATCAAAATAGCAAAATATATGCGTTACCTGAACTGAAAATCAATATGCTTTTTAGAGTTCTATAAGGCCAAAATGAATTTAAATGATACTAATTTTTCAAAGATACATTACTGCTGTAAATGGCAGAAACACTTCATTATCTGAACATGCTGGTTTACCTTTGCCTTGTTAAACAAGTTGACAATGCTGAGGTTAGTTGATATGAGCTCTCTGCTGGGCATGCTCTGTAACTGTGTCACAATGTACGCCTCACATATCTGCTGCAGCCGATGTATTTGATACATCTCAGCGCATATTAGTAGAGCCATCGCTTGGAGAATGCTGGCTAGACAAAGAAGTTGAACACATAAGCACCTTTCTTTAAAAAAATAATCATTGTACACAAGCTTGACATATTTGAACAGGTCCTATCACTTCTGTCAATCTAGATTTCTTATCACAGTGATGCTGTAGCTCCCAACTGCTAGGTACAAATGATGTGCAGTTGGAGTACTCAGAGCGAAAAGCTGCAGCACATGTTGTAGATGTGACACACTGCAGCCACAGTGTGCTGGGGTGAAGGCAGGGAACGGTTGAGGTGGTTGATGGGCACATTCGAGGAGCTATTTGGCCTTGGATGGTGTCACGCTTCTCAAGCGTTGTTTGAGTTTCAGTCATCCAGGCAAATGGAGAGTATAAGAAGTTTATTATTCACATGTACATCGAAACACACAGTGAAATGCGTCTTTTTGCATTACTGAAAATGTGCTGGGGGCAGCCCGCAAGTGTCGCCACGCTTCCGGCACCAACATAGTTTATCCACAGTTCCTAACCCGTACATCTTTGGAATGTGGGAGGAAACTGAAGCACCTGGAGGAAACCCAGGCACACACACAGGGAGAACGTACAGACTCCTTACAGACAGCAGCGGGAATTGAACCCAGGTCGCTGGCGCTGTAATAGCGTTACGCTAACCGCTACACTACTGTGCTGTATAGTACCGTACAGTAACACTTCTGACTGGTGCTTTGTATATGATGAAATGCTTTCAGAAGTCATGGGTTGAATCATTTGCCGCAGAGTACTTGGCCTCAGACCTGCCATTAGGTCACAGTTTTTCTGTGTCTGGTCCAGTTACACTTCCGGTTAAGTATTACCACAGGTGGAGAAACTTGGCAAAGGTAATGTTTTTGAACATGAAGGGTAGTTGGTTAAACTCTTTCCTGTTGGAGATGGTCATTTCTTTGCACTTGTGTAGTGCCACATATCAGCCTCAGCCTGACTGGTGCCTGGGTCTTGCCGCACCCGCTCATGGGCTGCTTTATTTTCTGAGGAGCTGTGAATGGAATCAAACATTGACTAATCATCAATGGACATTACAAGTTCGGACCTCGCATTGGAAGAAAGGTTATTGAAGATGCAACTAAGGATAGTCGGCTCTGTTACACTGCTCTGAGAAACTACTGATCAAGGTCTAGGGCCACAGATTATACAATAACCACAATTGCCTTCCTTTATTTGATGCTTGACTCCAGCCAGTGGAGAGAATCCCCTTGATTCAATTAGTTTGACCAGAGTTCCTTGAAAGCCCATGAATTGTTTAGATCTCAAGTGCAGATACTTTCACCTCAGCTTAAATGGTGAAGTTTGAAAACATCTTGACTATTACTTTTGCAGATTGCTCCCTCTACCTCTACAAAATTAGTTCCTCACCTGTGCAGCATGAATCAGTATACAGGTACTCCAAGAAAGAGAGGAAGGTTTCCTTGGAAACCCCATGAATAGGAACATGACACGCTCTTGTTTCAGCATAGTTTCCGCTAAACATTGCAGCCATTACCTCACAACGGGCCACCAATACTGCTTTATGAGCATATATAGAAATACCTTGAGAAAAAGAAAAAGGGAATGTTATTTCATTTGCTTTGATGCCACAAATGATACAAATATTTCTGATTTCTCATGGATAAAGACAACCAAACCATAAAATTAGAGCAATCAAAATGTTTCACCTTAAGGAAGATTGCTTTTCACAATATATATTTTCAAGTAATAGCTTTCCATGTGCATTACATTTGACATTTTTGTGGAGTATTTCTGGATTTAAGACAGGTGATGTTCCCTGGTTTCAAATGAGAAGTGTGAGTTGAAATAAGAAAGTTAAGATAAAGCTTTTGCAGCATATTTAATAGAGAAGATAATAACCTTGATGGGAAATGCTGAACCAATGGGAGAGATCTCCTAAAATGGAAAAGTAATCTAACAATCAATGCAGACTAGTATTAGCCAAGGCAAAACAGCTGCCTTTCTTTATATAATAGTCTTCACTGGGGCTTCAAGCAGAGAGAAAATGCAATACTTGGAATAGAGGCTTCAATCCTTTCATGCTCCAAATTCTGAAGTTAAATTATATTTTTCTATTTCAGTAAGCAAACTTTCATGTTGACAAAATGGCCATGAAATGCATTGCTAGAAATCCTAAATGAGCACAATTATAAAATCACAATAATGTCATTTTATAGACTGATCCAAACAACATTAGTTATGGCACTGAAAAAGTACATTGCTTTGGTGTTTACCAAGAAAACTAGCTTTGTCAAAACCATTGTAAATAAGATGTTTGTCATGATGCCAGATGAGATGAGATAAAAATAGATAAAGGGGAGATACTAGTAAGGCCAAAAGTAATGTGGATCAGCTAGTAATGACTGCTTTTTAAAGATGCTTGTACAATTTTTGGATCATCCAAAGTCTTGTTTGTTACAAAAAAAGATTATCATTGTTTGATTTCACCATGTAATTCTATACAGAAACCAACATTGTTCCTATCCCCACCAAAGTATAGCAACTTCTCACAGCTGCTGGCATTTGGTTTAGCAGCTGCAATTATTGGAGCAACACACACAAAATGCTGGAGGAATTCAGCAGGTCAGGGATCCTGATGAAGGGTCTCGACCAGAAACGACTGTTTATTTCTCTCCATAGATGCTGCCTGACCCGCTGAGTCCCTCCAGCATTTTGTGCGTGTGTGTGTTGCTCCAGATTCCAGCATCTGCAGAATCTCTTGTGTCGCAATTACTGGAGCCAGTTTGTACAGAGATATGCCACATTGCAAGCAATACTTCTAGCTACTGGGAGCATTTCTTTTGAATAAATGGTTGCTACAAGAATGAGAGGGGAGTTGGAAAGGGCTCCCAGGGAGTCAGAGAACCAAGACAGGCTCGAGAAGAACAGCGTCCACAGGAGGCATGTTTTGTTCATGGGGTCACCAGGAGTACCATAAGGGCTAGAGCCTGGAAGGAGGTTGCCAGGGAGATCGCTATAAAGTCATGAATGTCTGCACTTTGGGGAAGTCTGCAATGAAGGCAAATCCTCATGCCTGTTCTGCATGCTGTTGTGGGCTAAAGGAAAATTAAGTAAAGTCTTGTTGGTTTAAATGAGTTCATTAGTGTAGCAGTGAGCAGCAAAGCATGAGATTTGACAGAGATCATTGGCAGCAACTAGGAAGATGAAAGGACCATAACCTAGACTCCACAGGCAATGATCCAGGCGCATGCATGTTTTCCTATACTTGCGTCCCAGGCAGTCACAAGTCTAAACGAGGACAAGAAATGCAGCTTGAGTGCTGGCCTTTAAATAGCGTGGTTTCTGGAGAAACAGAATAATTAAAACTTGATTGTGTTGTGAATAATAAAGAACTGTTTTTTAAAATCAGGTTGAAAAACTCTTTGAAGTGAATTTTGCAGATTGCATGACTGTTGATGTCATTTGGTGGAGTTGTACACTGGAAGAAAAGTGCTCGGGCAAACGACAATCCTGCTGAAAGGTTAGGATTTGAATTCCTGAAGGGCACTGAAACATCTGGAAAGGGTACACAAAATTGTTGTGCTCCGGGCTAAGCTGATTTTCATCTGCAATATTGCAGGAATAAATTTCCAGCTTGGTATGTCCACTAGTCCAAATGGGATGCACCCTGACTTAGGTAAACAAGATAAGTAAGGATAGAGATTCCAAGGTGCTCATCCAAACCTCCTTAGATACAGGAGTTGTACCAGATGACTGGAGGATTCCATGACTTACCCCATTGCTCAAAAAAGTTAGATAAAGGTAAGACTGGCAATTAATGTAAGTTAATGTAACATGGCAGCAAGGAAATTTCTGCATTAATAAAGGAGAACAGTAACGATTTGTTCCATGCAGATCGTGTTTTACTAACTCAGGGGAGTTTTTTGATAATAGGGTGCATGTAGGAAGTGCAGCTGATACTGTGTATAGGGACTTTGAGAAAGCACTTTACAAGTTGGCATATAAACAGGAAAAGCTGATGGACATGGAATATAGTGGGGAGTAGCAGCATTCATGCAAAACAGGCATGGCATAATAGACAAACGTGTAATGGTGATGACTGGTCTTTTGAATAGGAGGAGGAAATAATGTTCTCTTAGTTCAGTAGCATTACTGACCTTTGCTATTTTCAATATATATGAATAAATGGAACTTGGGAATACCCAGTATAATGTTGACATTTACATATGACATCAAACATGAAATTATAGTAAACAACATCAAAGATAATAGATTTCAGGTATACATAGAGACACTGGTAGAATGTGGCAGATGAAATTTAACACAGAGATCATACGTTTTGGAATGAAGATTAAGGAGAGGCATTAAAAGCTAAATGGTACAAATTTAAGGGAGGTGCAAGAGGGAAGAATGAAGATGTCTTTGAAGGTGGCAGGATTGGTTAACAAAGCTGTTCATTCCCCAGATGGGATGCCAGTATTTACAAATACTGGCATAGAGTGCAAAACGTGGCCTATCTAAAGCAGTAGTTTGGCACTTACTGGAGTATTGTATCATCCTGACAACTTTGAAAGCCTTGGAGGGAGCGCAGAACAGGTTTACTAGAATGGTGCCAGTTTGATTTTTCTAAAATCATGAAGTGTATACAAAGAATAAATAAAGAGAAACTGTTCACAATGGCATTGATATAAATAGATGATAAATAAACAGAGGAGAGATGAGGAAATACTTCTGAGGAAGGGTCACTGACCCAAAATATTGACTGGTTTCTCTTTCCACAGATGTTGAATGACCCAGTGAGTTCTTCCAGCATTTTTGCTTTTGGTTCAGATTCCAGCATCTGCAGTTTTATTTATTTTTCTTTACTGTGGAAATACTTTCTTATGCATTAATCATTAGCTGAACGGTTCCCTTATACGACAACATGGACTCTGACCTCATGATCTACCTTGTTGTGACCTTGCACCTTATTGCACTGCACTTTCTCTGTAGCTGTGACACTTTACTCTGTACTGTTATTGTTTTTACCTGTACTACATCAATGAATGTACTAACTCAATGTAACTGCACTGTGTAATGAATTGATCTGTACGATCGGTATGCAAGACAAGCTTTTCGCTGTACCTCAGTACAAGTGACAATAATAAACCAACATCAATACCAATACTAATTGGAATGCACTGCTTGAGAGAGTGGTGGGGAGGGGAATCAGGGAGGGTTGATTCAAATTTAAAAGCATCTTTGAAGAGGAAAGTGCTTGAAGGGAATAATATTGTGAATGAGTCAGGGAGAGAGCTTAACTTGATGGCTCTTTGAAAGAGTTCTTCTAGCATGGTGGAATGACTGCCTGATTCTGTCCTAATGAACGATGGCATTTGATGGAGCTATAAACTGCCTTCCACTTCCAGCATCATAAGGTATTCCTTACAAAATTCTCCAAGATAAAGAAAAAAAACTACATTAAAGAACAGAAGTTATTTTGTAGTTTCAATCAAAGCTATGAAAAAGACATTAATATTTAGTTCCCTGCTGTGACAAATGTTTCCAGAGAGATGAGATTTAAAAAAAAGTTATGCACAATGTTCTGCAGCAATGCTGGCCATTATACAGTGAGAAATAGGGTATGACAAATACTAACACCATTAAATTACTGGTGTTTGTATCTGCCATAGTTATTCCTAATTTATTCCTAATCCTAATCTCATAAAGTGCTTCCTTAATATATCCCAAAGTAATGTTTTATATTTGCTGTTTCCTAGGATATAATTGCTGTGATTTGAAGGATTTCTTTACTATGTAAAGAGCAGTATTAGGAACATTACAAACCAAGACTAAATAATGCATTTCCACAGAGCATCAACATCTTTACTTCTTCTGCGAACAAAGAAAGCTATACTAACGATGGAAAATCCTGGAGATATTCAGCATGTCAGGCAGCATCAGAATCAGGTTTATTATCACTGACATATGTCGTGAAATTTGTTGTTTTGCGGCAGCAGTACAGTGCAGGACATAAAAATTACTAAAATTTACATCTGCAAGAAACCATGAAAACATTTTGGGTCAAGGACCCTTAATCTGCGGAATTTCATTTGCAGTTATTTGCTTTTCAAAGAAATCTATACCTTGTACTTTAAAGATGACATCAGCTAAGTCAGGGTTTTTGAGGAAAAGACTTAAAGAAGAACAGCAGCTTTGAGACTGTTCTGTTCTTTTTGATGTTTGGTGGTCGATTGCACTGGAATAAAATATCTGAAAGATATGAAAAAGGATACTGGATAATTTGTTTTAATCATTTGCACTTTCCCAAATAGCTCCTAATACGGCAAATTCAGTTTTCAAAACATGTTTTTTTATATGTTTTGTTTAAGGATTCCACCAAAATGCAACAAACTTAAGACAGAATTACATAGAAGTTCCATATATGTGTCATTGTAGAACACTGAATATTGTTTTCCTGCTCCAGTGTACAGCTATTTGGGAGTTTATTCACTGCAATCTGCTCAACAAAGAGAGCTGACACATTCTTACCATTTTAAATTCAAACAGAGCAATATCAAGGCCAATGCTTCAATAGTTGCATTTATCAATTCAAAGTCTGCAGATCATTATCATAAGAGTAGTTCCTTTTGAAAGTATCAATGTATCATGATGAAGATACTTGTTTTAAATGGGAACATTAATAAACTATTGGTTTCCATCCAGTTTGTGATTATGAAACACTGAATGGAAGTTAAAGTGATACAATTGTGTCTATTGTGTGAGCTTACACAACTGAAAAACCATTACCAGTACATTTTGCTGAACATGCAGACTTTAATGGGTAACTCTTATACCAAAAAAGCATTTATCGACTTTTGTTTAGAAGAGGGAGAATGACCAAATTATCTTGCACTGTAAATTATGCAGAAAATCATTACATTGTCCCCTTCTGCTGACATTATGGTGCACAGTGTGTCACATGTGTAACTTACCCTGTGTCTTTACATGAAGTACATTAACAAATGAGGAAACTTTCCCTACTAGTTTCATTAGCTAGAATCCCCTGAAATTGAAAAGTTGAAGCATTCTGGATGATAATAAATCATTTGAACATTGCAAGAAACAATTGCATATCTGAAAAGTTCATGAAAAAGTCTGCTAAGGCTTTCTAAATTTAACACAAATATTTTGCAATCAATAGCAAAGCAGATTTTCCTCGGTGTCCACCCAGGAAAATGTTTAGTTGCTCTTTGTACTTGCCCACTCCCTTCAACAATTTCAGAAATTTGGGAACGCAGGCACTTTGTTCTGCAACAGTTTCTTACTATTTAGAAGATAGTTGGATTTTTTTTGATGCAAAGGGATGAAAATGCCCACTGCTGATTTACAGCGGCAGCCATCACAGATACTGAGTATTCCACTGCAAGAATACCTGTACACCTCACTATTGTATCTGGGAGCCTGATCTAAAACTGACTATCGTGGTGCAGGTATTTCTGAAGGCAGAGGAATCCAGCAGGGAACAGAAGCAGGAGCAGCCTTTGCAGCATTCCTGGTAGGCAGGAAAAGCAGTAGTAGTCCCTCTCTCCTCCTGATCTCAGCCTCCTGATTGCAGCCTCAATATCCTCCCTCCTGACCATGCGCTCTCTCTCTCCCCCCTTCCCTGAGTAAACTGCTCTCTCTCCTCCTCCCATTTGTAAGTGTTCCCTCTCCATCCAGATTGCTTTTTTCTCTTCATGCTGCCAGTCATGTTCTTCCCCTCCCAATGCAGCCAATCATGTTCTTCCCCTCACAATGCAGCCAATCATGCTCTTCCCCTCCATACAGCCAATCATGTTCTTCCCTTCCATACAGCCAATCATGTTCTTCCCCTCCCAATGCAGCCAATCATGCTCTTCCCCTCCATACAGCCAATCATGCTCTTCCCCTCCCAATGCAGCCAATCATGTTCTTCCCCTCACAATGCAGCCAATCACGTTCTTCCCCTCATAATGCAGCCAATCATGTTCTTCCCTTCCCAATGCAGCCAATCGTGTTCTTCCCCTCCCCCCTCTCCTCACAATTATGCCCTCACTCTCTCATTCCTTGTCATGTTGTCTCTCTATCTCCCGTGCTAAGTGGGGCCTCTTCCCCCTCCTCTGATCACGAATTTCTCTCACAATTTCAATCACTGACTGTCCTCTCTTTCTAATTCCACTCCCAATCCGTCAAGTGTCCTGTTACTGGTTTTCTTTTCTGGCCACTAGCCGGGAAAAGGAGCTGGAAAACTGTACTGGAATTCAGATATTGGCAGAATCTGTGTCCTCGTCCTGGCCAGGAAAATATCAGGACCTGGGAGACCGGCAGCAGCTTAGATTGATTCATCCACTTCCCATCTTTTCATTCTACACACCCTCTGCGCCCTCCCCTGAAAGAAAGAAAACAGAAATAACAAGAAAAAGTGCTGGAAATGCTCAAGCAGGTCAGGGAACATCTGTAGAAAGAGGGGGGAAAAGAGGTAATGATTCAGGTCTGCAACTTTCCATCAGTAGAGGAAACAGTTAAAGGTCTTAAGTAAGCACAGAGACAACAGAAGGGGAGCAGAGAGGGAGGAAAGAACAAAAGACCTGTTCTTGGGTGGAAGGGAAGAGAGGGTAGAAAAGATGATGGTGAAAAACAAGAGAGGAATTCACGACTGTGAATATTAGAGTATTAGAATATTGAAACACACTGTTGTGGAGTAGATATAATTTTATACCACTGTTTGTACCACTAGACAATTGCTTTAAAGAATAGTAAAATAGATTAAAACTGAGACTCCCAGTTCCTGGTGATGTATTTGCTATTAACATACCTTAGTGTTGCATTTGAAGAGTAGTTTGAGTGTTTCCAGCACTTGCCTGACTTCTTCTAGGTTTTTTAACTTCTTCCAGAGGACCGATTTTAGTTCATCCCAGCTGTCAGTCCCTGGTCACAGATCAAACCTTTTTATAATTTATTGTCAAACCTAATTATAAATTGTAAAATTTAATACATTATTTTTGACTGAATTCTGAACTTTACAAATGAGACTTTATGTTAAGCTCTTATGGCTAAAAACAAAGCTCTTAAAGCAAAGTTTACTCTTATTTTTATCTTCTTGTTCTAAAGTACCAGAAACTAGTGACTCAAAACAAATTAAGCTACTACTAAATTGTTCCTAAGTCTTGGCATTGCAAGAACACTCTCTGGAATTAAGAACAAGCAATAATTTTATAGTGTGTACTAATTACTCTCCAAGCACAGGGTTCCAACAGGTTCTGCCAATCATATTCTAGTTTGGACAGCAGGTGGCCACTACACCAGCCACTCAGTTGGGAGACATATGTGAGTTAACATAGCTGAGATATGGCCTGGATGCTCAAAGTCAACTTGCAGCTTTTTCAGTGGGCACCGTTGGCTGTTTTACTGGAGGACGGGGTAGAGTGGGGGGTGGCAGGTAGAATGTGGGCCAATGCCAACATCTCCCCCAAACCTGATACTCTTCCTTTTGAGTTTACAGGTTAGTGGAGCAGGTGAAAGACCACAAAGGGCAGGAATCCCTTCAAGATATTTGAATCCACGTAATTCTCCCAGTTTAACAATTTAGTGAAAACAGTAGAACACAAATGAGGTCGTCTTGCTAACATTCTATATCATTAATCTGTTATTTGGAAGTCATACCTTAAAGTTATGTTTTTATGTTGGTAATGCAGAGTATAATATCACTTTGTGAGGTCCAAGTGAAAAATGTATTCTGCAAAATCTGGGGGTAACACTGAGACTGCACAAATTAAGTCCACTCAAGTGCACTTCAGGTATTACATCAACATCTTAATCTTGTGTAATTTTCACAAGAACAGAGTGAACATTGAGAGAGCTTGAAGAAGGGGAAAAGCATTGCACAATGGCTGGGTTTGTGAAGAAAATGCCACAGGCCAGGTGATAATGGCTATTTGTAAAGAACGTATTGGAGAACTTAAGCCAGAAGTGGAAAATCTGTTACAATGAGCAGAAGAGTTTTATTTGGCTAGACTCAGCAATAGGATAGAAGCACAAAGGGTACGGCTTGGTATTGTCATCACACAAAGAAACTTACTCTGTGCTGTATATTAATGGGAGGACCAACCTATTAGCTAAGCCTCAACCAAGTCCCAGAAATGAATAATTAGCATTCTGACCTATTGCTGGTTTCCCATTCATCCACAATTACAAGTTAATCATTTTTCTTTCAAATTTTATCCTTTGGGACTACATACAAGCTGCTCCAGAATGGCTATTCAAGAAAGTAATTTAAACAAAACAAAATTATAACTTTCTGGGATGGTAAAGCTGCATGTTAACTCTTCAGCAGTACAGGTTCTATACCTGCATAAATGAACTTCAAGACCTCTGAGAAGCAGGCACAGAGCAGTGAGTCTAAAATGATGACCCTTACTGGCTGGCTGTTATGAAGTAAAGTTTGGCTGGAGTTCAATGCAATGTCTTTTTCTATTACAAACAGATTGTGAGCAATCTTCCCAGGTAATTCTCCATGATTTCCAGGAATCTCCAGACCAAACAGTAACATGAAGACGTAGCTTGCTGTGCACAGCACAAGCTTGTGAGCCCTTGCCACCTCTTGTCCATCCTTGGAAGAAAAAACCACGTCCGTACACAGAGAGCTGTAGAAAAGGCTTAGCAAGTCACAGTGGTACCGGGATGGCTCAATCTTTAAACACGGCAGTTTGACTAGAGGAAAAACAAGAGCCACGGATCAACTTCTGTACGAGACTAAAAATATATATACTGTATGTATAATGGAAACGTATTAAGATTTTCTATTTGTTACTGACGTGAGAAGTGAACAACCTAGCAAGTATATTACTTTAAGCTAGATTCACTATGCACATACCCACTCCAAAAGTCTGTACAGTAATATTTAGTTTTTTTGAAAAAAAAATTAAGCCAAATTTCTTGGAGTAGAAACTTGGATGTAAATAAGATGCAAAAATGGGCAATTCATCACAGGTCAGACACCAAAAAATGCCTGAAAAATATTGCAGTAGATCATTTTTTCTAAGTCCCGAGCTGAAACAGACATTACGATCAGTAGAAAAGCAAATATGGAGCATAATACCTGTTTTAGGCTCTCTCTGAAAAAATGAATGTTGCAGAACTGATCAGATGTCTAGGCTCACAGAAACACAGAATGGTTACAGCGAGGATTTGCTTCTTAAGCTCAGACTGGCTGTACGTAGTAGCAATTCAGCAACCTTGCTCCCCATAGCCCTGCAAATTCTTTCCTTTCCAATATATCTCCAGCTCCCTTTTGAAGGCTGTAATTGAATTTGTCCCCAGCAGCACATTCCAGATCTTAACCAATCACTGTGAAAAAAATTCCTTGTCTTAACTTTAGTTCTTTTGCCATCACCTTCATTCAATGAACCCTAGCTCTGCAAACGGGAACAGATTTTCTCCACCTATTCTCCCTATACCAACAAACGATCCGCTGGATGAACTCAGCAGGTCGAGCAGCATCTGGGGGAGGAAAGGAAATGTCGACATTTCGGGCCAAATCACACAGACTTAATTTAACATTGCATATGTTAAACAAATTTAACACTGCATTTCTGAGTATTAAAGTTCAGCTGTCACCTCTCCACCCATTCCACCATCCTGCCAGTATCTCCTTAAAGTCTATTCTCCTCACAGTCCACTGTGCTTCTGACCTTTGCATTATCTGCCAGTTTGGAACTGGTCCCCCGAATACCCAAACGAAAGTCATTAATACATATACCCAAGAAAGCATTGGCCCAGGGGAGGTACATTGTACAATTCCAGTCTGACAAACAATCATTCACTACCACTCTCTGTTTTCTGTAATTTAGTCAATTTTCTATCCATGTTGCCATAGGCCTTTTGGGTTCCAATCTCTAAGATGCCTGTTATGTGGTATCTTATCAAATGCCTTTTGGAAGTCCATAAATTCCACATCAACTACATTTCCCTCTTTGACCTTTTCTGATAGTTCATCCTTATGATAATATGTTCACCTTTTCCTGGATGTTTCGCCACTCCACTTGACCTGCTCATTTCCCAACAATGCCATCTACCTCATTAGGCCAGAAGGACTCCTGATCAAGAAGGTTCTCCTGCACACTCCACAGAAACTGCTCCCATTCTTTACTATCCCAATCTATTTCTGGACAGTTCTTCTTACATCTCCTAACCTTAACATTCCTTCTGTCAATAATTTTAACAATTATCGTGAACACGAAACGGGGTTTGTCTTTTTCCATTCATATTGACTGGCATTGTAAAACTATTGACTAGAATCCCAATCTCTGGAAAGTGCCTTGTACTTGATGACAACCACCTCCCCCAACCCACACTTCCCATCACGCCACAGTTGATACTCTTTTCGTGTTTCTAAGGAGAGCTCCTATTAAATAATAGTGATAGGAGGAGGTGGCAGATAAATGCGTGGCTGAGAAGTTGGTGCAGGAGGGAGGGTTTTAGATTTTTGGATCATTGGGATCTCTTCTCAGGAAGGTGGGACCTGTACAGAGAGGACGGGTTACACCCGAACCAGAAGGGGGCCAATATCCTTGCGGCTAGGTTTGCTAGGGTGGTTCGGGAGGGTTTAAACTAGTTTGTGAGGGGGAAGGGAACCGGAGGAGTAGGTCAGAGGAAGAAGGGGATGGGGAAAAGTTAGATCAAACAGGTAGAGAGGCTTTGGGGAAGGAGAAGCAGAATACAGGCTATAAAAGTAGTAAGGTAGATGGACTGAAGTATGTTTACTTAAATGCAAGAAGTGTCAGGAATAAGGGAGATGAACAGAGGGCTTGGATAAGTATGGGGGACTATGATATTGTGGCTATTACTGAGACATGGCTGACGTCAGGAGAGTAGTGGATATTGAATATTCTTGGTTTTTGGTGTTTTAAGAGGGATAGGGAAGGGGGGAGAAGAGGAGGAGGGGTGGCGATACTGGTCAGGGACACTGTTACGGCTGTGGAAAGGATGGATGTTGTAGAAGGATCATCTCTAGAGTCTGTATGGGTGGAAGTAAGGAACAAGAAAGGAGCAGTTACTCTACTAGGAGTATTCTATAGGCCCCCCGGTAGCGGTAGAGATATAGAGGAGCAGATTGGCAGGCAGTGTTTGGAGACAAGCAAAAATAACAAGGTTGTTATAATGGGAGACTTCAACTTCCCAAATATAGACTGGAACCTGCTTAGTGCCAAAGGTTTAGATGGGACGGAATTTGTTAAATGTGTCCAGGAGGGATTCCTGACGCAGTACGTCGACAGGCCGACTAGAGGGAATGCCATGCTAGATCTAGTTTTAGGAAATGAACCGGGACAGGTGAAGGATCTATTGGTGGGAGAGCATTTGGGGGACAGTGACCATTGCTCCATAACCTTTAAAATTGTCATGGACAGGGACAGGTGCAGAGAGGACAAAAAGATATTTAATTGGGGAAGGGCGAACTATGAGGCTATAAGGAGAGAACTTGGGAGTGTAAAGTGGGATGTCCTTTTTGAAGGGAAATGTACCATGGAGATGTGGTCGATGTTCAGGGATCTTATGCAGGATGTTAGGGATAAATATGTCCCAGTGAGGCAGAGAAGGAATGGCAGGGTGAAGGAGCCGTGGGTGACGAGAGAGGTTGAACGACTAGTTAGGGAGAAGAAGGTAGCATACATAAGGTATAAGCAGAAAAGTTCAGACAGGGCCTGTGAGGAATATAGAGTAGCGAGGAAGGAACTTAAGAAAGGGCTGAGGAGAGCTAGAAGGGGACATGAAAAGGCATTGGCTAGTAAGGTTAAGGAAAATCCCAAGGGCTTTTTCACCTACGTGAAGGGTAGGAGGATGGCTAGGGTAAAGGTAGGTCCGATTAAAGACAAAGGTGGGAGAATGTGCCTGGAGGCGGCGGAAGTGGGAGAAGTTCTCAATGAATACTTCTCTTCGGTATTCACCAAGGAGAGGGGTCTTGAGGATGTGGAAAGAAGTGCTGGTAAGGGTAATGTTCCCGAGGTTGTAGATATCAAGAGAGGGGATGTGTTGAAGTTGTTAAATAATATCAAGACGGATAAATCTCCGGGGCCTGACGGGATTTTCCCCAGGCTGCTTTGAGAGGCGAGGGAGGAGATTGCTGAACCGCTGGTAAGGATCTTTGAGTCCTCGTTGTCCACGGGGATGGTGCTGGAGGATTGGAGGGTGGCGAATGTTGTCCCCTTGTTCAAAAAAGGTAGTAGGGATAGTCCAGGGAATTACAGACCGGTGAGCCTTACGTCTGTGGTGGGTAAGCTGTTAGAAAGGATTCTAAGGGATAGGATCTATGAACACCTGGAGAATAGTGGACTGATTAGGGACAGCCAGCATGGCTTTGTGAAGGGAAGGTCTTGCCTCACAAGCCTGATAGAGTTCTTTGAGGAGGTGACGAGGAAGATTGATGAGGGTAGTGAGATGGATGTGGTCTATATGGATTTTAGTAAGGCGTTTGATAAGGTACCTCATGGTACCTCATGGTAGGCTTCTTCAGAAGGTCAGAGGCCAAGGGATCCAGGGAAGCTTGGCTGTGTGGATTAGGAATTGGCTTGCATGTAGAAAGCAGAGGGTTGTGGTGGAAGGAGTGCCCTCGGATTGGAGGGCAGTGACTAGTGGTGTCCCGCAGGGATCGGTTCTGGGACCTCTACTTTTTGTGATATTTATAGATGACTTAGATGAGGGGGTGGAGGTCTGGGTTAGTAAGTTTGCGGACGACACTAAGATCGGCGGTGTTGTGGATAGTGTGGAGGGCTGTCGGAGCTTACAGAGGGATATTGATAGGATGCAGAGCTGGGCTGACAAGTGGCAGATGGAGTTCAATCTGGAGAAGTGTGAGGTGGTACACTTTGGAAGGACAAACTCCAGGGGAGAGTACAGGGTAAATGGCAAGGTACCTGGCAGTGTAGAGGAGCAGAGGGATCTGGGGCTTTATATTCACAGTTCACTGAAAGTTGCCTCACAGGTGGATAGAGCAGTTAAGAAGGCCTATGGGATGTTAGCTTTCATAAGTCGTGGGATTGAGTTTAAGAGCCGCGAAGTGATGATGCAGCTTTACAAAACTCTGGTTAGACCACACTTAGAGTACTGTGTTCAGTTTTGGTTGCCACATTATAGGAAGGATGTGGAGGCGTTGGAGAGGGTGCAGAGGAGATTTACCAGGATGCTGCCTGGATTAGAGCGTATGGAATATGAGCACAGGCTTAAGGTGCTAGGGCTTTATTCACTGGAAAGGAGGAGGATGAGGGGAGACATGATAGAGGTATATATTGAGAGGAATAGATTGAGTAGACAGCCAGCGCGTCCTTCCCAGGGCACTAATGCTCAGGACGAGAGGGCATGGCTTTAAGGTTATGGGTGGGAGGTTCAGGGGAGATGTCAGGGGGAGGTTTTTCTCCCAGAGAGTGGTTGGTGCATGGAATGCACTGCCTGGGGTGGTGGTGGAGGCAGATACATTGGACAGGTTCAAGAGTTTGTTGGATAGGCACATGGAGGAATGTGAGATAGAGGGATATGCGGGAGGAAAGGTTTAGATAGTGTGAGGGTGGTTTGATGGACGGCACAACATGGTAGGCCGAAGGGCCTGTTTTGTGCTGTATGGTTCTATGGTTCTATGGAAATATTATGTTAACCTGTTAAATGGTGTGTTAGTAAATTATATTATTAATTCTTTAAATACTAAATTAGGGACAGCTTTGTGTCCTAAACCTTAAATAACTAAGAACTAGATTGTGATGCCTTACATAGTTTACTCAGGCCCTTCCAGTGAGCTGAAGGACAGTTTCCCCTAACCAGATGGATTGGATTCACGGCCAACTTCCAGAAATAGATAGTGCTCTGATGTATTTTGGTGCTTATTCCCAAGATTGACCCTTATGTTGAGATGACCATTCAATTGTAATGATGAAGTAATATTAATGATGGAATGTTTGACAATATAAATGAAATTCATTTTCCTGGAGTTAATTGAAATCAATAGAATAGATTGGCAGTTTTCCATATTCCCACTACGTAGGCCATATAAAGACACACTCCTTCATTATCTTCTCTTACCTGGCTCCTTAAGTCTAGGTGGTGGAATTAGTCGGGGTCTGCTACTCCTTTTCTTTTTTTTCTGTGAAGATTTCTGCTTTAAACATTGAATGATGAAGTATTCCAACTGTAAAATCATACACAGCATAAGCACAAGAATCAAAATCACACAGATTTGGATAGCTGGAGAACAAAGTTCAAAATTAAATGATAATCAATTTGTACGAAGTATAAATCCAGTTCCCTCCAATTGTATGAAAACTGCATGTGTTACACAATGTTAAATTTATCTAGTTGCTTCCCACCACCAAAATAGAAAAGTAGTTGGCTATTAATCTTCATGATAGAGTATTTTGGATAAGTTTCAGAATACCATCCTTCACTGGCCTCTTGGGAAAAACATTAGGAAATATCTTCCCATGTCAATCCATTATTTAAAGCTAAATATGGGACTTTCCTCAGAAATATCAGTTTTCCTGCAGTTAAGTGCTCTTCTATCAAAGCAGTCATCCCTGAGTAGAATAAGAAATTTATATGGTGACCAGTAGCTTGTTTTATTTTCCAAACGAGTCATGGAATATGAAATTAGGCAGTGCATGAATGGTTTATTGATTCATAACCACACATTGTCTAAATAAGACGGTGAATTCAGACATTTGGTGTCCCATATCTGGGTTATTTGAGATTCTTTGGATATAGAGTGAAGTTACAGGCTTTTCCACAAGAAGCAGGCACATGAGAGACCAACCACTAGTACTAGTAGTATTACTTATGGGGGAATCATTTGAGCACATAGAATAGTACCCTAAGATAAATCTGGCTTCCTCAAATGGATCTGGACAAAGAAAGGGATAAACTATTAATGCAAATTGGTGCATTTGCCATCCCACATCAGTTGATGTAAATTTACTGCAGAAAAAAACTAAAGGTCAAATCTGAGTTCACACAGATGTTGAACTGGATTATCATGTTGAAGAAACAATGCAATTTGTACTTCACTTCCACAGGAATGGGTCCTGATGGAGGATCTAGACTTGAAACGTCGACTTTCACAGATGCTGCCTGACCCACTGAGTTCCTCCAGCAGCTTGCTTTTTGCTACGTGTTTAGGCCAGTTGATGGAGCGGTTATAAAGCAAACCACCTCATCCTGGACGGTGATAAGCTTTCGAGTCTTGTGGTAGCTCCAGCCATTCAGGTAATTAGGAAATATTCAATCACACTCCATGACTCTATGACATCACTGCCTCGGAAAATGCTGCAGGAGGCAGGACTTGTACCATTCATTTTTTTTTTGACTTACACATCTTTTGGTATCAAGGCCAACAGTTACTACCCATCCATAACAGTCATTGAAAGGGTGGTGGTGAGCTGCCTTCTTGAACTGCGGCAGTCCTTCTGGTGAAAGTACTCCCATGGAAACAGAGAAAAAAACGAGCAGGACATTTGTCCTTTGAGTCTGCTCTTCTATCCAGTACAATGATAGAGTCATATCATTGTACTGAAACAGGCCCTTCAGCCCAACTCATCCATGATGACCAAGGTACCTACCCCAGCTAGTCCCATTTGCCTGCATTTGCCCCACATCCCTCTAAACCATTCCTATCCATGTACCCGTCCAAACGTCTTTTAAATGTACCCACCTCTGCCACTTCCTCTGGCAGCTCGTTCCATTAATCCATCTGTGTGAAAAACGTCCCTTAGATCTCCTTCAAATCTTTCCTCTCCCCTTCAACCTATGCCCTCTAGATTTAGATTCCCCTTCCTTCAGTAAAAGACTATCCACCTTTTCTATGCTACTCATGATTTTACATGCCTCCATAAGGTCACTCCTTAGCCTCCTTCACTCCAGGGAAGTCATGGCTGATCCTCTCTTCAATGCCATATTCCCCTCCTCTCCCAATACTTTTTGATGCTTTTTGTGTCTAGAAATCTAACTACTTGGGTAGATATATTCATTACTCTGGCCTCCACCATCTTTCGTGGTAAAGGATTCTCTGAGCTGTGGTTGTTGGAGGTCAATCATCCTGACCCCTGGACATCATTGCAGGAGTTCTTCAGGGCAATTGCTTAGGCCCAACCATATTCAGTAGCTTCATCAATCACCTTCTTCCATCATATGGTCATAAGTAGGGGTGTTCACTGATGAGTGCTCAATCTTTAATTTTAAGCGCAGTTCCTTAGAAAATGAAGCAGTCCATGCCCTCATGTACCAAGACTTAGTCAACATTCACACACGGCTTATGAGTGGCAAGAAATGTTAATAAATGAGTGCAAGATAAGTGACCAAAGTGTGTGGCAATGACCATCTCCAACAAGAAAGGATCTAGCCACCTACACTTGATAGTCAGTGGCATTACCATAGCCAAGTCCCCCATCGAAGACATCCTGTCCTGTCATCTAACCAGAAACTTAAGTGGGCCAAACACATAAATACTGTAGCTACAAGAGCAGGCCAGACATTTAGTATCCTGCAGTGAGTGGCTCACTTTCTGACACCCCAAAAGCTCTTCCACTAAATTCATGGCACAGATCAGGAGCATAATGGACAACCCTCTGCTTGCCTGGCTGAGTGAAACTTACCCAACAAGCTCAGTGCCATCCAGGACAAAGCAATCCTCTTGATAGATATCCCATCCAGAATTGTAAACATTCATTCCGTCCGTCACCAGTGCACCACAGCAGCACTACGTGCTCTCTGCAAAAGGCGTTCCACTCACTCACCTAACCTACTCTGGCAGCACCTTCCAAACCTGCGACCTCTGCCAATAAGGACAAGGCTAGCAGGTGCTTAGGAACACCACCTTCTGCAGGTTTCCCTCTAAGTTGGACATTACCTCGACTTGGACACTGTTCCTTCATTGCCACTGGATCTAAGTCCTAAAAATCACTGCCCTCAGTCCTTCACAAGGAAGAATGCAGCAGTTCAATAAAGTGCCTTTCAAGGGCAATTAGGGATGGGCATTAAAAATGTTGGCCATGCCAGCGATGACTATAGCCTGAAAAATTATTAAAACATGTGGTTTACATAATTTGCAACTCGTGTAAGGCTCACTCCTCCAAAACATTTGTATAACCAGAGAGCCATTTAAACTTTCTTCCACTTCCTTTGAGAAGTTCCTTCAAAGGCTGACAAGCTAACAACCCTTTGAATGCTCAAGTGTTTATGGCCATGCAGCAGTACGCCCACAAACTGCCGCAGAGAGGAGAGAAATCACATGGGCATATGCCAAAATACGAAAAACTACAGGACAATTCTGAGAGACTGCGGGAAATTCTGCTCTCTCTGCTCCGCAGACACAAACCATGTCATTGTTATCAAATAGAAATCTACTGTTTTGATGGTTTCAGCAGCTGTGGAGGCACATTAAATTGTTTTATTCAGTAGTCCACAATTAAATTTATTTAAAATTTTGCAATCATGATTTCCCTGTGTTGGTGCCTGGAATTATGAACTATTTGCTTCCCTGATAAAGCCAAAGAAGTTCCTTTCATTCTGTTCATATAAGATTCCTTTCTAAGTTTGGGTTTAGATTCACCTCATTAGATTTATTTTTGCAGGGCTCCCAGGCAGTGGGGCTACAAACTGGATGGGAGTTCGAAAAGGGGATGGTTGGTTGGATGGCGCTTGGGGAGCAACTTCATTGGTATTCACTGTAATTATTGAAGCTGTCACAACCACCAAGGGGTTTTTGAATGTCATCCAAGTTTTGACATATGACTGACAGCGCTTTTACCTGAGAAAAGTAATGAAGCTGAAATGGGGAAAGCATTTACAATCACCAAAATACCACGTTAGTGCCAGGCTGAGGTGGATAGACTGAAGGATTTGGCTCGGGTCTACTCCTTTGTCTTTTTAACTGTTTAGACAGAGTGGGTAAGTGAAGGCTGTTCCTATTGGTGGAAGAGAAGAGGACAAGAGGTCACAGATGTAAAATGGAGGGGAAAAGGATTAAGAATGACATGAGGAAAAATGTTTTTACGCAGAATGTACACAGAACCTGTACTGCTGAATGATTCTATTTTATTGCATGCAGTTTATTTTCCACTGGAAAGACAGGCTCTTGCCAAGTTACAAAGGTCCATATTTGGCAGCCAAATGGCCAATTATACTTTTCTTATAGAACAGTACAGCACAATTCAGGCCCTTTGGCCCATAATGTTGTGCCGAACTTTAAACCTCACCTAAGACTATCTAACCCCTTCCTCCCCCATATCCCTCTATTTTAAATTCCTCCATATGTTTATCTAGCAATCTCTTGAATTTGACCAATGTACCTGCCTCCACCACCGCCCCAGGCAGCGCATTCCATGCCCCAACCACTCTCTGGGTAAAAAACCTTCCTCTGATATCTCCCTTGAACTTCCCGTCTATTACTTTAAAGCCAAGCCCTCTTGTATTGAGCATTGGTGCCCCGGGAAAGAGGTGCTAGCTGTCCACTCTATCTATTCCTCTTAATATTTTGTACACCTTATGTCCCATCACTTAAATTCACAATAAACGCTATCACCTCCTTGATGCCTATGTATGTGTTATGCATGTCATTTGTCCTTTATGGGCATTCTCCACAATTCCTTTATAAGAATGTAAAAATGAGACGCAGGAGTAGGCCTTTCTCCTTCTCAAGGCAGCACCACCATTCAGTAAGACCCTGGCTGAATTTTTATCTCAGCACCACTTTCCTGCACTAATCTCATAACCCTTGATTCCTCTGATATCCAAATATTTATCAATTCCTGTTTTAATATTCTCAATGACTGCACCTGTACAGTCCTCCAATGCAAATAAAAATTCCAAAGATACATCAAAAAGAAAGTAATTAGTAGGGCAAAAAGGGACCATGAAATATCCTTGGCAGGTAAGATTAAGGAGAATCAGAAGACATTCTGTAAGTATATTACAGAATGGGACAGATATTACAGCCAGGGACAGAATATATCCCCTTAGGGACCAAAGTGTGATCTATGTGTGCAGCCAGTGGATATGGGCAAGGTCCTAAATGAATACTTCTCATCTGTATTCACCAAGGAGAAGGATGTGGAAGATAGTGAGTTCAGAGAGGGGTATATTGATAGTCTGAAGCATATCAGTATTAAGAGGGTGGAGATATTAGATGTTTTGAAATAGAAAAGGGTGGATAAACTTCCAGGGTTAGATGAGAACTGTACAGAATATAAAAGTTGGGATAATATGTTGCAACTTTACAAAACACTGCTTATATCACACTTGGAATATTATGTACAGTTCTGGTTGCCATACTACAGGAAAAATCTGATTGTGCTGGAGAGAGTGCAGAGGAGATTCATCAGAATGTTGATCCCTTTGGAGGACTTTAGTTATGAGGAGAGATTGGATAGGCTAGACATGTTTTCCCTGGAGCAAATGAGGCTGAGGGGTGACCTGATAGAGTTATCTAAGATTATGAGAGGCTTACATATGGTAGATAGCCAAAATCACTTTGTCATGATAGGGGTATCAAAAGCAAGCGGGTATAGGTGTTTTAAAGGGGATCTGAGGGGAAAGAGTTTTTTTACACAGAGTGATTGCTGAAGGTGGTGGAATCAGATACAATCACTAAGTTTAAGAGACATTTAGAGAGGCGCTTAAATAGGCAAGGTGTAGAAGGACATGATAGAAAGACAATACAGGCAGATGGGATTAGTATAAATGGGCAAAGAACGTCAGCATGGAAATGGTGTACATTTCAAGATATTATGCATCTCTCCAGATGATGGAAATGTGATGTTATACATATCAGGAAAGAATGTGTACATTTCTCTTCAGTAAAGAAGATTGAGGGGTCACCTAACAGGATCTTAAAATGAAGAAAGGTTTCGATAAAGTGGGCACAAAGAGAATGTTTCCACTTGTGGGGAAGTGCCTAACTAGGGGCTGTCAAAATAAGATTGTCTTCCAATAAATAACTCAGAGAAACTTCTTGATCCAAGAAGTAGTCTGAATGCTGACCTTGCTTTCACAGGAAATGGCTTGAGTGAACAGTCTAGATCTATTGAAGGGGAGGCTACCGAAGGGAATACAGTTACACTGATAGATGAAGCAGAGACTGGAGTGGAGCATATACACCAATGTGGACTACCTACTTCTGTGCCACATGTCCAGTGTTGGTACACCATCCAGACCACGGAAACTTGTTGCCATTCCTTTACTATCTCTGGGTCTAAATAGTGATACTCCTTCCCCAATAGAAATACTTTCCACTAGAAGGACTGCAGCTGTTCAAAAAGTCAACTCAAGGGCAGTTAGGGATGGGCAAGAACTGCTGACCTTGCCAGCAACACCCAGAACCCAAAATTGAGCTTTACAGAAATGGTCTCTTCAGATTGCACACCGACCCGATCAAGTTTGTAAACATGTAATAAGGTCCCAAATTTTTGACATTGCATCTCAACATTTGGTTAATAGAAAGTGTGCAACAAAGTCAGGGGTGATGCTATCTCCTATGCTTTTTTTCACTATCTGCAGGGGTGTCTTCACAGATGGCCAGAAGGCTTGGGCACACAAGTACCTCCTAAGTTTCCAGCGCACAGCAAACTGAAGCACCAATATCCTGTTCTACACATTAAGGGGCAAATCATAAGAATCGACGGCCAAACCGCGCCACCTAGTTCAAGTCTCTACAGGTTTACAAAGTCAGTTTTTCAACCTTTTGATGGACTAAACCTCTAAGCTTATTTTTAAAATCTTAAACTGCAAGCAAGTTGCACCACGAGCTTCTGGAAAGAGAAAATGCATGTTAACATTTTAATTGCAACCCTTTGCTAAACCTTCATTCCTTCAAACATTAACCCAACTTTGTTCAGATCAATGCAGGGCAGCCTCCTGGCTATTTCAGCCTTTTAATTTGAGGCTTGCAACATTCAAAGTTTCTCTTCTTATCTTGAATGTTAAAGATTAACATTAGGATGTCAGATTTATTTCTAAGGTCCAAACAAGTTGAACTTAATTACAACTAAAACCTTTAACACTGCTAGTAAATTGTACTGGTGATGGAGCCTTTCCACAGCTCCCACTGCAAGTCAATTATGGAAGGCCAGATATAAGGTCAGTAATTGGATACATGGTGTTCAAGCCTTTAATATCATCATCAACCAAATACCTATTGATGCTAATTGTTAAAGCATCCTGAATGGTGACAATGGCCATTTTTGAGGGTCCAGGCAGAAGTTTGTAACCTGGTCCAGCAAAGGTTTTATGTAAACAGTGTTTTCTTTTCAGTCTCAAGAGCAACACCCTTACAGAGAAAAGCAAAATGCATGGTGTGTGTAACAGTATAAGCAAGCTAGAAAAAAAATACATTCCCAACCCTTTGGCTCTAGCAGTGGCAATAGTAGACGCTCCACCGTCATCTTCAGAAGAAAACACACTGAAGCTAAATACTACAATAATTTCCAAAATCAGTCTCTCTGTAATCATTTGATCTAACAGTAGATTGCGAAGCAAATAATATTATCTTAAAATATTGTATCATAGAAAATAACTACCCAGTGAAAGCATAACAATCTTGCTCACCACTCCTCCGAAGTACTTCCCCACATTGAAGTCGTTG
Organism: Pristis pectinata; assembly: GCF_009764475.1. Lineage (NCBI taxonomy): Eukaryota > Metazoa > Chordata > Chondrichthyes > Rhinopristiformes > Pristidae > Pristis > Pristis pectinata. The sequence goes on from NC_067411.1 coordinate 93,536,419, forward strand.
AGACTATGAAGTTCCAAGTAGGCTGCTCCAATGTCTTTTGACAGTTCTAATCCCTCATAGAAAGGTACGCAGCTCCCTTTATCTGATGTGCACAATGGGCAGGAACAAGGTGGACTCTCTTCTGTTGAGAATTTTGAAATTTCATGAATTTCATAGAAAAATATTCCTCTAAGTATTATATAAATCTCACAACTAAACAGAATAATGACAGATTAGTTAGACTTTCTGTAATTTAGATCTCCGAAGGCAATGCAACCTTTATTATATGACACCTCTAGTAGATTTCTAGAGCATCTTATCCAGTCTGTAACAACACTTTGCTGCAATTATTTAAATGCATAGCTTGTAGAAAAACATTAGCCATTCTCCATGCAGTAAAATCTAGCAAGTAGCAATGAGCTGAATAAGTAAATAATCTGATTTTGCCAATGTTAGCAGAGGGACAAATAGTAACCAGAATTCTCAGGGGAATGTCTGCTCCCCCTTGAGTAAAATTAAGGAATCATTTATAGCAATTGGTAGATGGTTGAGACTCCCAAAAACTTCATGGAATCACACAATGGTTGCAGCACGGAGGGAGGCCATTGAGTCCATACCATCTCTATCCAGCTACACCCACTCCCCAACCATATCCTCATAACCTTGCAAACTCTTTCAGTTCAGATACATATCAAGCTCCCTTTTGAATGCTGTAATTGAATCTGCCTCCACTAATAATTATGGCACTGAATTCCAAATCATAACAATTCACTGTGTTTAAAAATAAGTTTTCCTCATATCACATTTAGATCTTTTATCAATTATCTTTATCCTATGTCCCTGTTTCTTGATCCTTCTCTCTGCTTTCCCTGGGCAATAGGAACAATTTCTCTTAGTCTTTACCCTCCATGATTTTAAATCCCTTTACTACCTCCTCTATTCCAAGGAGAACAAGCCCAGCTTCTTTGTTCTATCCACATAACTAAAGTTAGTCTTGAATTTATAGCATAGCGATTGCTGTGCAGTGCAGGAATGCCAAATTCAATCAAGTAAATTCAGCTTAATCTTACTTAGATTATTAAATCAAATTATATCTGACAGAAGGATCTTGCTGTTAGTGTACATTTTACTGACAGAATGCCAAGACTTTGACATCTGAAAAAACACACCGAGTCACAGTATTTTTAAATTAATTATTTATTCTTCGAGATTTGGGCATCACTGCCTAGGCCAGCATTTATTGACCCTCCATAAATACTGTCAAAAAGGTGGTGGTCAGCCACTGCAGTCCTTCCGGTGATGGTTCTCCTACAATGCTCTTGGATAGGGAGTTCCAGGATGTAGGTCAAATGGCAATGAAGGAGTGGCAATATGGCAGGCACAGTAGTGTAGCAGTTAGCGTAATGCTTTACAGCGCCAGCGACCCGGGTTCAATTCCGGCTGCTGTCTGTAAGGAGTTTGTACGTTCTCCCCGTGTCTGCATGGGTTTCCTCCGGGTGCTCCGGTTTCCTCCCACATTCCAAAGACGTGTGGGTTAGGAAGTCTGGGCATGCTATGTTGGCACCGGAAGCGTGGCGACATTTGTGGGCTGCCCTCAAAACGCTAAACACAAAAGATGCATTTCACTGTGTGTTTCCATGTACATGTGACTAATAAAGATATCTTATATATTTCCAGGTCAGGATGCTGTGTCCCTTGGAGAGGGACCTGTGTGTGGTAGGTTTCCCATGTGCCTGAAGCCCTTGTCAAGATAATGGTTTGGGAGGCATTGCAATTGAGCAATTGTAGTCACTGTGCATCACCAGTAGGAGAGGAAATATATGGTTAGGGTGATGGATGGAATACTAATCAAGCATGTTACTTTGTCCTGGATGGTGCCCAAGTGGATTTGTGTTTTATAACGGTGGAATGGCCTTGGAGTGTCAGGATACTCCACCTCTGACCTGCTCTTGAAGCCACAGTATTTATGTGGCTTGTCCAGTTGAAGTTCTGGTCAATGGTAACCTCCTAGGTGTTGACAGTGGAGGATTCATCCATCGTAATGCCACTAAATATTAAAGGTAAGTGGTTAGACTCTTTCTTGCTGAAGATGACCATTGCCTGGCATTTGCAAAGTCTGAGTATTGTCTGGGTCATGTTACAGGCAGGTATAGACTGCTTTATTGCTGAGGAATTGTGAATGGATTTGAACATTGCGAAATTCTCAGCAAACATTCCCACTTCTGATCTTGAGTGACAGGAAAGTCACTAATGAAGCAGCTGAAGGTGAATGGGCCCAGGTCACTACCCTCAGGAAATCAAGAGGTGATGAGACGATTGATCTCTATAGTAAGTGAAGAGTCTTCTACCAGCCATGCTACAGTTGCTGGGAGAGCATTGTGTAGGGGTAGGAGGACAGGCAACCAATGGCAAGTGAAAGATAGGCAATGCACAAGGCTAATTGGTTAAGGTTTCTATCTTTGTTGCCTTGATTGGATGAATAAATATGACTTGGCATACTAAGCTGGTGCTGTCTCGCATATATTATTGTGGTTGCACAGACCCTGAAACAACAGAGCAAAAGTAAGTTGGAAGCTGTGCTGGAAAGGCTTTGTGTTGTTCTTTTTCTTCACTTGCAGGCCATGGGCAATATTTCCCAGTAAGGGCAATGACTGACTTGTTTACAAACTTACACATAGTGGTATTCCAATGTACTTTCTGCCTTCCGCATGATTGAGGTTGTAGGCTGGAGGTATTGTTGTTAAGGCTTCAGCAAGATGCAGCAGTTTCCTTTTCAGTGATGATACACACACAGCAGCCACTGTGTTGATTGTGGAATGACTATATGTCCAAGGTGCCTGAAGCAAGCTGCTGTGTCCTGGATGTCCAAGCTGCTTCTCCGGTGTAGTTAAGGCTGCACTCATCCATGAAAGTGCTGGCAATTCCACTGCTTTTCTGACATTGTGCCTTGTGAATGATGGAAAGGCTGTGAGGAGCCACGAGTTCAATCATTTGCCGACTATCCAGCATCTAATTATGTGGCTGTTACAGTTAAATTTCTGGTTTCTGGTTTGTGACCATTCTGGATGTCAAACACAACAGCTGGGAAAGTAACACTATTGAATATTGAGGAGAAGTGGTTAGATTCTCTTGTGATGGATGTGGTCACTGCCCTGCAGGGTGAAGGTCACTGTCATATCTGCCTATGTTGAATGTTGTCCAAATCATGCTGCATGCAGACACAGATTATTTCATTTCATGAGGAGTAGTGATTCCACTTGGACCTTTCTTTCCTGAATCAAAATGCTATCATTATACCCATGACTGCATGATTAGAAAAAGGCATCTGACAGCATCTCCTCCCTTCTGCCTCCTCCACTACAGTCATTTGTGTGTGTGTGTGTGTGTGTGTGTGTGTGTGTGTGTGTGTGTGTGTGTGTGTGTGTGTGTGTGTGTGTGTGGGTGTGTGTGTGGGTGTGTGTGTGGGTGTGTGGAAGGTGGGGGTATCAGCTAGATTGTTACAGTATAGCAGGCAAGCAACACTTGGGCTTCTGTACTGATCAATTTGCTGAATAGCAGGAGTCAAGGAAAAATGTGCACTAATGATTCATACGTTGAATTCAGAGGAAAACGATATACATAGCAAAGAAAAAGACAAGCACTTTATGGCCCGATTTCTTTGCTTCTTTTTATGAGAAACCAAATTATACCATTGGTACAATAGACATGGGCTGGATGCATTTTATCAAACGTTTTCTGATGCAGCTGGAACACAAGGGGCAAGATGGCAGTCATTCACAGCAAATTTTGTTTCTCCCCCCCCACCTCCGTCCAAACCAAAAGATTGTGAAACATGGACAACCAATTTAAAAAATAAACTTTTGTCGCATATCTTTAGAAGTTGACATAAACGCCAGGTCAAAATCAGAATCAGAATCAAATTTATTATAGAAACAAAGGACTGCAGATGCTGGAATCTAGATGAAAAACACGATAATGCTGGATCTCATCAGGCCAGGCAGCATCCGAGTAGAAAAGCAGGCGGTCAACGTTTCGGGTCAGGACCCTTCTGAATAAGGTCTACTGAAGAAGGGTCCTGAAGAAGGGCCCTGACCTGAAACATTGATCGCCTGCTTTTCTCCACGGATGCTGCCTGGCCTGCTGAGTTCCTCCAGCATCATCGTGTTTTTCATCAGATTTATTATCACTGACTTATATGACGTGAAATTTGTTGTTTTGCAGCAGCAGTACAGTGCAAAGACATAAAATTATTATAAATTACAAAAATTACAAATAAATTACAAGTACTGGCACAATCATTGTGTAAAGATATTAGACTCAAACCACTCAGCACATAGTCACTCTAAGAGCATTATATTTGAAGGACTAATGAAAATATCACCTTGATACTCCAAAATAATACAATGAAAAGTGAAGTCATTATTGTTTAGAATGTCCATTTCCATTTTCAGGCATGATCCACTAATCAAAAAATCCTGTCAGTGAAGAAATCAGTAATCAACATTTTTGAATTCTCTACATTTCATTTCCTTTTGGATCTACCTTCTTCACAGCCACTTCCTGTGGCCACCAAGAGCAAGATGATGTCAAGTCCTAAAAAGTAGCTTAATGTCCACCAAGATATCCCTATGCAGAGTGAGGGCTGCTCTCCCTTCAGTTTGTACTCATTCACTGAACCTAGTTAAGTTTCTGGACTCACTGAATATTTCAAGCAAGGTGATATTAACAATTAGGGAGGCAAGATGTTTTGGTGCATTCTCAAACAGTGGCAGGAAGACAAGACGAAATGGCAACCAGCCAAACAACAATTGCTGGGAGTTATGAGTTTACATGAAGTAAACGTAGATAAACGCAATGTGACAGCAGTGTATGTGGTTCATTAGTTTGCACTTAAAATGGTGATGTACAGTATCGATGACACGAGAATTTTTCTTTTTTTTGATGCAAAAGTATTTCTAAATGAAGTTTTACAGGAGCAGGAAAGACTTGGGGTGGGGAGTTAGTTACATTAATGTTAACAGAAAGAGTTGACAACACAGTACTAAATAGAACATTAGATGCACACACAAAAATCACATATTAACAGCACTGGGATAAATTTTACTCATCCCACATACTGCGAGAAGAGTGTCAAATAATGAAGACAGTGCAGAGACATATTATACCAGGTTTTAGTTATGAGAAGATCCAGGGATTTTCTTTCAGTAGAAGGTTAAGATGAGATCTATGGTGATGGTGTGGTATAAAAAAGATAGTGCATCGATAATTAGAGGGCATGATGGTAAGATTATCACCAAGAAGATTGAAGACAGAGATTAGGAATTTTTTTTAGGCCGAGGAATTTTTAAGACTTATCAGAAACAGTGAGCAAAGTAGAATCCAAAATAACTTTTAAAAGAGAAGAGGATAAGAGATAAGATATCTTTATTAGTCACATGTACATCAAAACATACAGTGAAATGCATCTTTGCGTAGAGTGTTCTGGGGGCAGCCCACAAGTGTTGCCACGCTTCCGGCGCCAACATAGCATATCCACAACTTCCTAACCCGTATGTCTGTGGAATGTGGGAGGAAACCAGAGCACCCAGAGGAAACCTACACAGACACAGGGAGAACGTACAAACTCCTTACTGACAGTGGCCGGAATTGAACCCGGGTCACTGGCGCTGTAATAGCGTTACACTAACCGCTACACTACCGTGCCTGCCCACAGCCATTTCACGGCTACTTCCTGTGGCCACCAAGAGCAAGATGATGTCAAGTCTTAAAAAGAAAACATCATGTCCACCAAGGTATCCTTATAGAGAGTACCCCTTAATATTACATCAATAAATGTTAATATTAAGTACACAAGGAGTGATCAGATAAGTGGATAGCTCATTCAAAAGCTGACAGGGGTGTAGTGGGCCTGGTACCACCTAACATCTTTCCTTCTGGTTCTATGACATTGACTATGTCAAATTTTCCTGTGTCGTTATCTGAATGGTGATTGAGCTCAAAGTCATTAAACAATCAACCTAGAGGGTGAATTACCACCATGACATGACTGAGTAATGCTAAACAATGATATGCACAAACTTCCTTAGTGTCCAATTTCATTGGCTTGTCATCACTTCCTCTCTGAAAAATATTAACCTGAAATATGATGACGATTGCTGAGTGTGGACTTCGGAGATCTAATCTTACAATTGCTCAGGAAGTCACATTCAAGTTCAGAGATATGGAATTCTCCTGCTGCTGACTAATTCCTCCTGCGTCGCTATGAATTGCACACTACAGAGTAGCATTCACTCATTGCACTTAATGTAATGAATTTTGGGAGCAAAGTACAAATGCACTAATGCTACCAGATAGCATGTAACATTTACTGACCTGGAATCAATTTAGTACTACCATCCAGGGATACATTTCTAGAAGAACAGAGCAAAGGTTGGACACTTCTGGAATGTGACCAAGAAATTTAATTACTCCTAAAATGATGCACTAAAATGGTGATGCATGCCTTGTTAGGTGAACACATGAAACACATCAACAAGGTGCCAGCCATTGTGTTTTAACCATTAAACACATTAAGCACAAGTAACTTCAGGAATACCATGAACTAGCTGAAACTAACCCCCAGTTATTCATGCCATGCCTGCACTTCTTAAAGGGGAAGTGAGGACTCGATCAAATTACCACTGGCATTCATTATGCAGCTTGGAGAGCTCTTCAGTGAAGAATGATCTGGATCAGGGCATGAATGATCTGGGTACACACTCAGTTTCATTGTTGTTGATTTTGTAGTCTGAGGTGATGCAGAGTTACCTGAGGGCACTCCGATATACCTGAGGACCCAGGAAGCCTCCAAGGGCCAAAGTGTTGTGCCAATGTAGGAGAGGTCACCAGAGAGCTGAGCACTTGACATCACATCCCAAGGACCTGGTCTCCTGAATACCACTACCATCCTCCCTCAGTTAAACTACCATCATCCCTCAGTTAATGCTCTTCCTGCTGGAAGAAGCCATTAATGTGACAAGGGCACAGAATGTATTCTGGGTAGGCAGGGGCGCGGAAGGGGACTGGGTGTCTACAATACCCTTAATAAGGAGTAGCTTGGTAGCAATACCACATACTGAGCTGGCCCAAGCCCGAAGGGCACAGCTGCCAGATTGGGTTTGCAGCAAGGAATGAGCCAACCTAACACAAGGTACAAACTCTTGCCCTTATTCTCACCAATCTACCTGTGACAGATGCATCAGTCCATGGTAGTTTTGTTACCTGACCATCAGAGAATCCTTATGGAGACAATGTCCTGTATTCACACCAAGGACATTTTCTATCACTTTGTGTGGAACAGATCCCACAGCTCAAAACTCAGCATCCATAAGGCACTGTGCACCGTTAACAATAACAGAAACGTACATCATCGTAATCTACATAGCTGGCATATCCCTCACCCTACTTTACTTTCAAGGCAGGGGACCTAGTTCAATGAGGAATGCCAAAAGGCATTCTGGGAGTAGAATCAGGCATGTCTAAAAGTGAGGTGGCAACCTGGTGAAGCAGCGACACACAACTCGATAAATACTGAAGACAAAACAGCAAGCAATAGGCAGGATAAGTGATCTCACAATCAACCAGTCAGATCAAAGCTCTGCAGTCCCATTACATCCATTTGAGAATGGTGATGGACAATGAAACAGTCCAGAGGAGAATGAAGTTTCAAGAACATCTCCACCCTCAACATTGATCACATGAGTTTTGACATCAAAGCTGAAGGATTTGTAATAATGTTCATTCAGAAATGCAAGTGAATGACTTGCCACAGCTTCCTCCTGAGTTCACCACCATCACAGATGCCAGACTTCAGCAAACTCGAATCACTCTACGTGATATGAAAAAACGTCAGAGAGCAAAGTCTAATGGGCATGCACTCCAGACCTGGTTACACCTTTAGCTAAGCTGTTCTAGTACAGTTAAACTGGCAATCACCTAGCAATGCAGGAATTTGACCAGGTAATTCCATTCATAAAAAGCAGGACAAATCAAGCTAATTCCCATCCAATCGGAGTACTCTCAGTCACCAGCAAAGTGATGGAAGTCTGGACTCGGAGTACTCTCAGTCACCAGCAAAGTGATGGAAGTCTGGACAATCTGTGTTCCCAGACTCCTTGTTGCTTTCCATTTGAAGAGAAAGATCTAAATTCCTTATCATTGTGTAAAGAGCACTTGTGATGCTTTGCATGCAGCAGTGAGCTGCAAACTGTGAGGTATGACATATATCAGTCATCATTGGCTGGAATAATCCAGAGAGTAAGAAGCTCAGGGTGACAGCAACCTTCACTTCTACAGGCAGAGCAAGCAGTCACAAACCCGTGCCTGCAGAAAATGACAGATCTCCCTTGCCCTTGCTTTTGAAAATCTTAGCCTCAGGATACATTGCTCCTTAGACTGGTCAAGGGAGATGTGTATCTTCTGGAAGACCCTTGGGTTTATTCCCACCTAGCCAGAGCCCTTCTTCTTGTCCTTCTGCATCCTTCTCCAAGGGAGTCTGTGCCTCTGGCCCCTTTTCTCCTTCTTCTGGTAGGTAAGTTGGCTTTAAATTCCCTCACAGACAATCTTACAATATTATAGCCAATTTATGCTAATAACTTGACTGTGATCTGTTTTCCTTCCCTTGCAATGTTTTAAATCAACAATTCCATCTCAGTGACAATGTATGCCCTTGAAAATCTTACTAGTTTACTTTAAGGGATTAACAACCCTTTACATTGTGAAATCATTTGATAACATTAGTTATTTTCTTTTCAATTCTTTCTATTTGTCTTCTTTTCCTTATATGCTTTAGCTTCTTCTTGAGGACCCTTGACCATGTTCGCCGGAGCGTGGCGACTCGTTGCAAGCTGCTCTCCACAGATCTACTCATTACCCTTACTATAATCGTTCTACACTTTTAAACTTAAATTCTATGTATGTAACTGCACTGTGTAATGAATTGACCTGTACGATCAGTATGTAAGAAGTTTTTCACTGTACCTCGGTACAAGTGACAATAATAAACCAATACCAATACCAATGAGATGGACAAAGTTAGTTTCCCCAAAATAGAAGAGACTGCATCAGGAACAGGCCTGAAGCCTGCATAAACTAAGCGATCGATCTGTAGACATCACCATTCCATCTGGAACTCTCTCTCTGGGTTTCCGGTCACCTGTTATTTTGTTCTCTGTCCCACTCCCACACTGATATCTCTCAGCGTCCCACACAATTCTAATGTAAGCAGTACCTTATCTCCATTAAGTACTCACAGCCTTGTGGACTCAACACTGATGCAATTTTTCAGACAGCAGCTATTACTAATGATTCTGCTTTTCTTCTTTTACATGTCCTCTAGATCAGGATTCCTGAACTTTATTGTTAGATTTATTAGCTGCCACATGTATTTTATACTTTAACTTTTTAAATGACAGTTATTATTATTAGATCTTTTTCATGAACATAATTAAATAATTCTTAAAATCATCTCAGTATTTTTAATAATCACCATTTGAAACAGTCTTCCTTTTGATGGATGGACTTTGTAATTTAAAATAAATAAGCACAGACAATTCTTTATCTCAACTGAACGCTGCCATCCCAGAGTTCATAATGATTTTTGCAGAAGTATCTTGGTATTGGCATTGGTTTATACGTGCCTAGATAGAGTGGAAAGCTTTTGTTTGCATGCCCTCCAGACAGATCATGCCATACATAATTACTTTGAGGTAGTAAAAAGAAAACAGAATGCAGAATATAGTGGTGCAGTTACAGAGGAAATGCAATGCAAGTAGACAAATAAGTGCAAGGGCCATGACGATGTAGATTGGAAGATTAATCATTTCTACAGCAGTTAACAATACACGAAAATTTGAGAGATGGCAAGTTTCCCATCTGCATTGCCACTAACCTGAGACACAAGGTGACCAAATGACAAGAGGAAGTGACAGGCTTACAAAACCCAAAATGTTTGCGAGCTGAGATGAATTGGAATATGAACATTTGTTATCAGCCTTCATTAAACTAAATGCATAAAGCCTTACTCTGTAATGATAACTCAAACTGTCACTACATAATTTATCCCCTGGACCCCCACTGATATGTTGCCTATCCCCAGGGGAATAAATACTTCATTTAGGGAACTAATGTTCTTGATCCATCTTTTTTTTTTGCTTGTCATAGTATTCCTTTTGCCTGGTGCACTCGGTCAGTCAATCTGCCTTCTGCTCTTTCATAAAACTTCTCTTTTATTGTTTCCTCTTCCTTGGCCTCTCTATACTTAAAAACTTGTGGCATTATTGATGAAAAGCCATCAACTTGAAATATCAGCTTTGTTTTTTTCTTTCTCCACAGATGGCTAAACAAGTTGTAAGCCATCTTTCTCTACACCCCTTGAACATGAAGGAGCAAGGACTTTGACAAATGATTGGGATGGGGAAAGATGTTATTTCTCACTCTGAACAAAGGCATCAGAATTAGAGGAGAGGAAATGGATGAAAAGATCTACATTTGCAGGTTTCCTGATTAAAATGTAGGCAACAACTAGACAGTTGACCATATGAAAATGGAATTATTTGGGGAATACCTCCAAGAGCCATACGTAGAAGTAAATTGGATTGGAAGAAAGGAAAGGAATGTAGGTGTTGGCTGTGAAGGAATTGGTTGTGAAGATGGCTTTGACCATGATTGAAACCATGGGAGAGGTTCTCACCCTCTCTCCTCTCAGATAGACCAAGAAGCCTTCACTCTCTCTCCTGGTCCTTATACTCCACCAGCCTCCACAGTTAATGGATCATCTTTCACAATTTCTGCCTATAATAAGATTCCACCATCAGACACATCTTCCTGTCCCCTTCCCTTTTCAGCATTCCATCTTCACCAATGACTTTGCTTCTCATGGCAACTTTTTGTGCAACCACAGAAGATCCTACACCTATTATTTTACCTATGTAGGAAAGAAAAGAGAAATCAGATAAGGCAGTGGCTTAGCAGATCACCACCATTCAGCCTGCAAGGGTAACCCTGAGCTTCTATTGCCTGGAACTTTAATTCTCCTTCTGACTCTTGTCTGTAGCCTCCTACGCTATTCAAATAAAGCCCAATGTCAGCTGGAAACCATGATTAAGGGAGATCATGCTTATTTTTTGAATTAGTGCAAGAAAATCATTAAAATTTTATCATGCTTTCGAGGATGGGTTGGAAAAAATGTATGTGCCACAGGATTGAAGAAATTATTTCTTCTATTCTGAGAGAACTGTTTGAAAGAAATATGTGGTTCTGGCTCTGTATTGTAAGAAAACAAGTTTTTAAAAAAACTTTCCCGTGGGAAAGTCACGCTTAGTGACAAAGTTCTCGACTAAGAATACAGAACACATTACATTTATATTCATGTCACCAGTTTCTCCAGACAAGTGGTTTTTGTTTGAAGAAGCAGTTGAACAGCTCATACATGTCATATTCTTCGAGACTACTTCAGTAATTTTGAAATATATCTGCAACAGAGCATTAAGTGTGTTAAGCTCATACTTTAGCCTAAAACAGCTCCGCAGAGAGAAACACGTTAGCTACAATTTAAGACAACAGGATAAGCCTGGCATTGTACCGCAGTACCACTTTCCCAATGATCATCCCACACAACTTGTCATCTTTGTAGGACTCTGTGTTAAAGGGCAAGAGGCATACATTATCTTAATGTGGGACAATAATGCTGGCATTATTAATGATAATCTGACCACAAATCCTCATTCAAAGCTTCCCCATTCTTACTGACCATACAATCTTGGCATCACATCTGATTCATTATCACACAAATGGGGAACTGAGCACCAAACAATTGTTTTGTGTTTGGGGTGGTGTAGTGGTGAGGAGTTTCTACACATTTTTTCTTTTGTACATACTACACATCGGAGATACAATACCTCTTTAGCACCTTAATTGCTCAAGGCAAATGAGCAGGAAAGGGATACTAGAAAAACAAGGTTCTGCCAAAGATATTCTGTTGGGACTGACAACAATATTGCCTGTAGGGCATGTTATTCTAGGCACAACTGCCAAGGACAGGCTGTAAAATAGTGACTTAAAAGGTAAAACAAGAAAGTGTGAATGAAAACTAAATTCTTTGGATGAGGCCATTTCCAGCAGAAATATAATTTACTGTTCATCCATTCTTGCCCTTCAGAAGGAGGTTGTTGGGCTTCTTTTCCAAATACTTTAGTCCATATTGCAAGGTATTTCTCCAATGCTGTTAGGTTTACATTGTTAGTATTTTAACCCAGTGATAAGGAATGGTAATGCGTGGCTAACTCAGGATGGTATGTGATGTGAAAGAGAACTTGAGAATGATGGTATGCTCACACATCAGCCATCCATTTCCTTCCAGGTAAGTAGGACATGAATTTGTGGGAAGCTCCCAAAAGAATCCGATTAACTCTCTGCTGTTTATCCCACTAACCTGTTGCAGCCACAGTATGTCAGTGTTGTAGTGGGTGGATCGTGCAGTAAGCAAATATCAACCAATCAGTCAGCATCGACTTAACAGTTTATACAGGAAGATCTCCAAAGCCCTCAAGGTCGTTGATCCCAAAATTTGTAATTCTGCAATACTTAATTTAACAGCTGTCTTGCACAGCAATGTTTTGCACTTGCTATTTTAGCTGCTTGGCTGCCAGAAGATGACAGATTAAAGCTCCTCCCTGCTCTATGGGTTAATGTGGGAGATAAATTTTACATTTTAGTCCGTTGATTGAAAGCAAAAAGAAATCTGTGTGAATTAATTAGCTTTGTTATTCCCATAAACCATTAAAGATAAAATGATATAAAGATAAGGATCAATAGATTAAAAAGTAATGATTCAAAAAGATAGAAGATAATGTTTGACTAGTACACAAAGAACAATCCCTAGGCTTTTGCTGTATAGATATTGCATTTTCATTCATCTGCACCCCTGTACATCATAATGTCAGGCAGAGGATATTAGAGGTAGTTGAGCATCAAATTGTGTGATTCAGCAGATGCCAAACTGCAGCAAGACTTTTAAATAATTATATAATATTTATCAGAATCCCTAAGGTAGTTTTGATATCACTTTCTGATATTTGCTGTTAGTGTGGATGAAACTGTCAGTGTGATGCATTCTAAAAAATAGGCTGAAGATTTGATACAATGTTCCAATAAGTCACGCAAAATTTATATTCCCTCAATATCCAGCAACATCACAAATAACTTTTGTAAATAATTCATGTTTTTTCTACCTCACCTCTGACTAAGATATCTTTATTAGTCACATGTACATCGAAACACACAGTGAAATGCATCCCTTGCGTGGAGTGTTCTGGGGGCAGCCCGCAAGTGTCGCCATGCTTCTGGTGCCAACATAGCATGCCCACAACTTCCTAACCCCTACGTCTTTGGAATGTGGGAGGAAACCGGAGCACCCAGAGGAAACCCACACAGACACAGGGAGAACGTACAAACCCCTTACAGAATCGGAGCACCCAGAGGAAAACCACGCAGACACGGGGACAACATACAAACCCCTTACAGAAAGTGGCCGGAATTGAACCTGGGTCGCTGGCGCTGTAATAGCATTACACTAACCGCTACACTACCCTGCCTGCAACCTCATTCCCAGTGATCCTTGAAGACTGACTGTTAACCTGAGCCCTGTATCCATCAAACATACTGAGTCCTCCATTTCTAATCCCTCATCTATGATCCCTTTCTCTAGTGACCCTCCAAAGCTGGCACCAGACTTACCCCCGTGGAGGGTAGCATTGTGAAGCACTGGAAGAAAAAGCCTCCATGCACCTCGGGCCTCAGAAGTGGCTTGCTGCACACCAATCGCTGAATTATGCCATTACAAGTTCCTTCCAATTTCTAGACATCTACTGGGGGAGTTACATCCAAAGATCAGAATGAAAAGAACAGCTGAGCATCCTAACCCGGGCTACACTGGAAATTCTGCCAAGTGTGCTCATCAAAGTTCCCAGTGAACTGGCCAGTTGGACAAGGGTTCAGGTCCAAGCTCTCTGGTGAACCTTGCACACACTTTGATGAGTTTCTTCATGAGATCCATGTGCAGATTTGTGCACAGAGGCAGGAATCCTGGGAGTTCAGGCCCAAAGATTCTTTTCTAATAAAAGACGAGTTGTTTTCCTATGTCAATTTTGTAGAAAATAAATGAATAAACCAGGTTCCAGGTTGAGAAATTAAGATGTCCCCTGATATCCAATTATCATAGAAATATTTCTTTTGCAGCAGATGGAACAGGCGTGTTGGTAGTTTGTGAGCTGGTGGGCTGATGCTGGGCTTCTGTGTCTTCCTGATTCAGGACCTTGAGGTTCTCAATATATCCAAAATGCTCCTTCTCCACTCCATTGCATTATTTCATGTGGATGTGGCAGCTTTATTATAATAAATTCTTAATATTGTCAGTTTGTTTTATCATAGCCACTCTCTGCTGCATTGATGCATTTTCTGTGGTAAGCACTAAGGAATGATCCAGGCCTACCAAATTCTACCTGCTGCATTCTGCATTTGATGTGATAAATATATCTCACTAAAATTATAGTTTTTGCTTCAAATAAAGGAAAGAATGGATAACCTTGCAATGGATAGACTACAATTTCACATTTTCCTCACCTTTCAAAACATTTCACAACAAATTACTTGTGAAATTTAGTTATTACTTTGCCATGGACAAAATGGCATCTTGGAATTAAAGTAATCAAATTTAACTGATGACAATACCTCGATTGTACTTCTGCAGAATCAAACCTCATTCATCTTACATCCAGCTTACGAATCAATAAACAGAGTCAGCATGTTTGGTTTGGAGCAGATTTTCAATACTTGTCCAAAAATGGTGTCTCAGTGGCATGTCCTGTGCGCATCCTCGATATTTAAGAAAGGTGTGGACCACTTATAAGTTTGAAACACATTAAAAGCAATTGGAGGAATACCAGTAACTGATGAAAGCCAACAGGGAATTTGGTAAGCTGATCACTGCCCACTGAATGGCTCCATGAGTGAATGAAACTGGAGGTCAACAGAAAAGGGGTATATGAGAGAGGGTGGAGGGAGGAGGGAGGGTCGTGCTATTTCTGAAGGACCAGAAGGTAAAATCATTACAATGAGGGATGTGCATATGAGGGTGGGGATAGAGGACACCTACATTTTTTCAGGTGCAACTCAAATGCCCCTTCCAAGGCTTTGTGGAAATTAATGCAAAAAGTTGGGACCTTACCTTAGCTGAAGTTGTACCCCTTTCACTGACCTCCCAAATGACTTAGTTCACTACAATTTTCTTGCAGGATACAACACAATGGAAGTACATAAAGTTTTGACATTGGTATAGAAGAACAACTGATGATAAAATAGATCTATGACAACAAAATAAGATTGAGTAAAAAATTAAATCTAAACAGAATTACCAAGATGATAGTTGGTCATTTTTCTCCATAAAAATCACAATGGAAAGAAAAAAATCAAATACTGTTTAGGAATTTTCAAAGTGAAAGGTTAACATCCCAAGACATCTCAAGACTTTGAGAATCCCAAAACATTCTACAGGATAGCTGGGGTAAGAATGGGTCTTCTTATGGACCAAAGGAGTAAACTGTGTGTGGAATCAGGCCACATGGGCAAGGTCCTAAATGTCCTGACGAAGGGTCGCGGCCCGAAACATCGACTGTTTATTTCCCTCCATGGATGCTGCCTGACATGCTGAGTTCCTCCAGCACATTTTGTGTACTGTCCTAAATGTCCTGTTGGGGAGGGTTTCAACTAATATGGCAGGCGGATGGGAATCCATGCAGAAAATCAGAAGGAAGCAGAGAGCAGAGCAAAAGTTAGAAAAGAGAAAAGTAAGAATGGAGTACAGAAAAGTCAAATGCAAAGGACACAAAGGTTACTAGATTCTAAAAGGACAATGAGTGTAAGGGCACTTTATCTGAATGCCCGTAGTATTTGAAACAAGTTCAGTGAACTTGTGGCACAAATCAGTACAAGGGGGTATGATTTAGTGGCCATTACGTGGTTTCAGAGTGGAGATGAGTGGGAATTAAATATCCAAGGGTATCAGGTAATACAGAAGGATAGGCAGGAAGGTAATGCTCTTAATTAAGAATGAGATCAGCGCGAAAGTGAGAGATGATATAAGATCCAAGGAGCAGAATGTTGAGTCCATCTGGGTAGAGATTAGGAATAGTAAAGGGATAAAAAGAAAATCACTGGTGGGAGTTGTCTATAGGCCACCGAATAATAACATTACAGTGGCACAGACAATAAACCAAGAAATATTTGATGCATGTAAGAATGGAACAGCAGTTGTCATGGGGGACTTTAACTTCCACATAGATTGGGCAAATCAAGTTGGTCGAGGCAGTCTTGAGGAGGACTTCATAAAATACATTTGTGATAGCTTTCTTGAACAGCATGTTAGTGAACCTACAAGGGAAAATGCTATCTTAGATCTGGTCCTGTGCAATGATCCTCTTGGAAAGAATGATCTTAGTATGATTGAAATTCTCATTCAAATGGAGGGTGCAATAGTTCGATCTAAAACCAGTGTATTATGCCTAAACAAGGGCGACTACAATGGGATGAGGGAATAGTTAGCTCATGGAAACTGGAAACACAAGCTATATGGTGGGACAGTTGAGGAACAGTGGAAGACTTAGATTTTTCACGGTGCTCAACGAAAGTATATTCCGGTTAAAAGCAAGGACAGTAAGGGTGGGGAGAGCCAGCCTTGGATAACTAAGAAAATAAAAGAAGGCAGCAAGCTAAAGGCTCATGCATGCAAAGTTGCCAAGAGTAGTGGGAAACTGGAAGACTGGGAAAACTTTAAAAAGCAAGAAAGAACCACTAAGCAGGTAATAATAATGAAGATAGCACAAAATATAAAGACAGATTGTAAAAGTTTTTTATAATTATATAAAGCAGAAAAGGGTGGGTGAAGTGAACTTAGGTCCCTTGGAAGATGAGAGGGGGAATTAATATTCGGTAATGTGGAAATGGCTGAGGCCTTGAACGACTATTTTTTTGTCAGTCTTCAGGGTGGAGGACACATCTAACATGCCAAAGAGAGATGTTATAGATGCGATGAGAGGGGAGGTGAGGACCTCGATACAATCACGGTCACTAAAGAGGTAGTGATGAGCAAACTAGTGGGCCCAAAGGTAGACAAGTCCCCTGGTCCTGATGGGATGCATCCAGGGTACTGAAAGAAATGGATGAAGTTATAGTAGAGGCGTTTGTGATAATTTACCAAAATTCTCTGGACTCTGGGCTGGTCCCGGCAGATTGGAAGACAGCAAATGTCATGCCACTGTTTAAAAAAGGATTAGGCAAAAGGCAGATAACTATAGGCCAGTTAGCTTAATGTCTGTAGTTGGGAAAATGCTTGAAGTGATCATTAAGGAAGAAATAGCGAGACATCTGGATAGAAGTGGTTCCATCAGGCAGATACAGCATGGATTCAGGAAGGACAGGTCCTGTTCGACAAACTTACTGGAGTTCTTTGAGGATATAATGAGCACAGTGGATAGAGGGGAACAGGTGGATGTTGTATACTTGGATTTCCAGAAGGTGTTCAATAAGGTGCTGCATAAAAGACATTCATAAGATAAGGATGCCTGGAGTTGGGGGTAATGTATTAGCATGAATAGAGGATTGGTTAGCCAATAGAAGGCAGAGTTGGGATAAATGGGTGTTTCTCTGGTTGGCAATCAGTGGTGAGCAGGGTGCTGCAGGGGTCAGTACCGGCCCTGCAACTGTTCATGATATACATTAATGATTTGGAAGAGGGGACAGAGTGTAGTGTATCTAAGTTTGCTGATGATGCTAAATTGAGTGGAAAAGCAAATTGTGCAGAGGATTCAGAGAGTCTGCAGAGACATATAGACAGGTTAAGTGAGTGGGCAAGGGTCTGGCAGATGGAGTACAATGTTGGTAAATGTGAGGTTGTCCACTTTGGAAGGAAAATTAGAAGATCAGATTATTATTTAAATGGTGAAAGATTGCAGCATGCTGTTGTGCAGAGGGACTTGGGAGTGTTTGTGCACGAATCGCAAAAGGTTGGTTTACAGTTGCAACAGGTTATCAAGAAGGCAAATGGAATGTTGGCCTTCATTGCTAGAGGGATTGAATTTAAGAGCAGGGAGGTTATGCTGCAAATGTACAGGGTGCTGGTGAGGCCGCACCTGGAGTACTGCGTGTAGTTCTGGTCTCCTTACTTGAGAAAGGATATACTGGCTTTGGAGGTGGTGCAGAGGAGGTTCACCAGGAGATGAGGGGGGTTAGCCTATGAGGAGAGATTGAGTAGCCTGGGACTATACTCACTGGAATTCAGAAGAATAAGAGGGGATTTTATAGAAATGTATAAAATTATGAAAGGGAAAGATAAGATAGAGGCAGGATGGTTGTTTCCACTAGTAGGTGAGACTAGATGGTGATGGCCTCAAGATTTGGGGGAATAGATTTAGGACAGAGATGAGGAGAAACTGCTTTTCCCAGAGAGTAGTGAATTTGTGGAATTCTCTACTGAGGGAAGCAGTAGAGCCTACCTCATTAAATATACTTAAGACACAGTTAAATAAATTTTTTTTTTTTACATAGTAGGGGAATTAAGGGTTATGGGGAAAAGGCAGGTAGCTGGATCTGAGCCCATGGCCAGATCAGCCATGATGTCAATGAATGGTGGGAGCAAGCTCGACAGGTCAGATGGCCTACTCCTGCTCCTATTTATTATGTTCTTATGAATACTTCTCATCTATAGTCACCAAGGAGAAGGATGTGGAAGATAATGAGTTCAATGAGGGGTACGTGGATAAGCTGGAGCAGGTCAGTATTAAGAAAGAGAAGGTGTTAGATGTTATGGGATGCATAACGGTTGATAAATCCCCAGGACCCAATGAGATCAATCCTATGTTGCTATGGGAAGCCAAGGAGGAGATATCTGGGCCCGGAAGGAGATTTTTACATCTTCGTGAGCTATAGGTGAGTTGCCAGAAGACTGGAGGATAGTTAATATTGTTCCTTTGTTTAAGAAGGACAGCAGGGATGACCCAGGTAGCTACAAGCTGGTGAGCCTTATGTCAGTGGGAGGGAAATTAAGATATTTATTTATTAGTCACATGTACATCAAAACACAGTGAAATGTGTCTTTCTACATTACTCAGAATGTGCTGGGGGCAGCCTGCAAATGTCACCACTCTTCCGGCGCCAACATAGCATGCCCATAGCTCCTAACCCGTACACCTTTGAAATGTGGGAGGAAACCGGAGCACCCAGAAGAAACCCACGCAGACACGGGAAGAACGTACAAACTCCTTACAGACAGCGGCGGGAATTGAACCCGGGTCACTGGCGCTGTAATAGCGTTACGCTAACCGCTACACCACCATGCCACTTTTTACTAGAGAAAATCCAAAGGGATAGAATTTACGTACGTTTGGAAAGGCAGGAGCTGAACAGGGATAGTCAGCATGTCTTTGTGCAGGGAAAATCCTGCATCGCTAATTTGATTGAATTTTTTGAGAAGGTAACAAAGAAAATTAATGAAGGCAGGGCAATAGATGTTGTCTATACAGACCTCAGTAAGGCATTTGATAAGATCCTGCATGGTAGGCTGGTCTAGAAGGTTAGCTGGCTAATTAGATCCAAAACAGGATTAGTGATTGAAGGCAAAGTGTTGTGGTGGAAGGATGCTTTTCTGATTCAAAGTCTGTGACCAGTAGTGTATCGCAGGGACTGCAGCTAGGACCCTTACTGTTTGTGATAAATATATATTAACGATTTGGATGTGAACATAGGAGTTATGACTAGTAACTTTGTGGATGACATGGAAGTTGGTGGTGCAGTGGATACTGATGATGGTTGGCTAAATCAACAGCAGGATATAGATCAGAGGGAAGTTTGGCAGAGTATTGATGGATGCAATTTAATCCCAACAAGTGAAAGGTGATGCATTTGGGAAGACAAATAGGATTAGGACTTACACAGTAAATGGCAGGACACTAATGCATGTTGATGAACAGAGGGACCTTGGGATTCAAGTCCATAGTTCTCAGAAAGTGGCACCACAGGTAGATAGGGCAGTGAAGAAGGCATATGGCATGCTTGCCTTCATAGGTCAGCGTAGAGAATATAAAAGTTGAGATAATATGTCGCAACTTTACAAGATGGTGGTTATATCACACTAGGAGTTTTGTGCGCAGTTCTGGTCACCACACAATAGGAAGGATGTGGTTGTGCTGGAGAGAATGCAGAGGAGATTCTCAAAAATGTTGCCTGGATTGGAGGACTTTAGTTATGGGGAGAGATGAATAGGCTGGGTTTGTTTTCCCTAGAGTGAAGGAGCCTGAAGAATAATCTGATATATAAAATTACAATAGGCATAGATATGGTAGATAGTCAGAATCCTATTCCTCTGGTAGAGATATCAAAAAACAAGAGGGCATAGGTTTAAGGTGAGAGGAAGGAGTTTTAAAGAGAATTTGAGTGGAAAGTTGTTTTTTTTTATATATACACAGAGTGATTGATATTTGGAATGTGTTACCAGAGAAAGTGGTGGGATCAGATACAACTGCTACATGTAAGAAATATTTGGAGAGATGCTTAAATAGGCAAGGTGTTGAAGGATATGGACCTAGTGCTGGAAAATGGGGTTAGTATAGATGGGTGAAAAGGCTGGCATGGATGATGAACCATCAGATTCATGATTGTTGTTAGCAAGACTCCAAACTTGCAGCAAAACATCATGACAAAACCCCTATAAATTACCTCTGTAGTCATTTATAGCCAATCAACAAAGATTTGGGAATATATAATTTAGAAACAGACTTTTTGAGGAGCTAATTAATTGGTAAAAAGCTGTGGAATGTACATTATCCATTACAAAATGGTCAATAACAGTGGAGAATATTCTGGTTTACTGACTAGGCTCTGAGATATGAATAGCCAATAAGTGAATTCACTCAAACACTAACATCTGAATTTAACCCTTACTCTGCAACTGAACATAAATTTTGCTTTGATTTACCAAGACAAATAGAAAAAAAATCATGGATTTGAAAATGGATAAATTACCACACAGCCTTCTTAGTCTGGATGTATAAAACTAGTTAGTAAAAGTGTGAATTGTACTTCACAAAATCCATGATTAAATATTCCAGTACTCCCCTCGTCCACTTTTGAAAGATTAAACCAGAATAAAAATGATAGTCACATCATGCCAAGATATTAATATACTTAAAACAGTTCTCTTTCACTGAACTAAAATCTGCTGAACTGCTCCTGAGAGAATGCTTGGGTGAAGGGCTTTCTGAATATGCAGATAATGTAAATTTTTTAATGTATTCCATATTGCCTGCGTACCCTGATCTACGGGATGCATGAAAGCAACGTGCTTGCATATATTAAAAATACACAATCACATAAAAGTGCACATAATAAGTATTGTTTACTTCAAAGGTACTGATTTTTTATTTTCAAAGAACAAGAATAGATCTAGAAGTGCTTTCAATTGGCTTAATTTGACACTTCAAGCACAGTCAGCACCACTCAGTACTGTCAGAGCCATTCAGCAGGCAGTCTGCATCACTCTGTACAGTCAGCACCATTCAAATAAAGCTGAGCAGAGAACAATACCACTCAGCTATCGGTACCAACTGGATGAATGATTTATCTATTGTCCTATTGTCTTTATTCCCCCTTTTAATTTGTTTTCTTTTTCAAATATTTATTCACCTAATTATTAAAAAAAAGCTTTATGGTTCTGCTTCCACGATTGATTCTGGTAGAATAATAAATGTTCAAACAACTCTGCATAAGGAATAAAATTCCACTTCATTGTTTTGGTGATGAATTTGTAACCATGCCCTCCAGTTACAGATTTACCAGCTAGTTGTAATTGTTTCTCTGAGACAGGGGTTATCTAAGCTCATCATATATTTGTTTTCTTCATGTTAATCAAAACATTGTGAAATTTTCTTAGAATCAAGTCCTCACATCACAGTCACCCTCTTTGTATTTCTTTCCTGTACATCATATTCTTCCAAAGGGAAAGCACTCCAGATCTCAAGAGTTCAAAAATTATTTCAAGGAGTGCCTGAAATCAAGAGATGAGAATAAAAAAAGAAAAACATCGCAGTTACCTGTGTTTATTATTGTAACCCTCCAATCTCATTCTGCTCTTGAAATCCAAGTCAAAAAGAAGTAAAATACAGAGTGTGGAATGTTATCTAGGTTTTTCATTAATCACCTTATCGTGGTATAAATGAGCTCTTTCTACTCATAACAGTGAATTCATTTGAGAAGTTTCGGAATAGAGCGGCATTGAAATGTGGTTACATTGTTTACTTCCATTGTCATGGATTATTTTTAAAACATATTTTTGCTAAGATTAAAGATGAGAGGTAAATAAAGTACTAAGAATCATGCAAGCTCAGTACAAGCATGAAGTCGGTGAAAGGTTAATAAGGATGATAGCTGAGAGCTCAAGGTACTTGATTTCACGTGACTCAAACAATGGTAATAAATATTTTTTTAAGGAAGTATACTGCTTGGCATTCGGCAATGAAATAGGATGAAGCAGAATATTGGTTTATGGATGTTCACAGTGTTAGCATTACTTTATTTTCTCTGTTTTCTTTCCAGATAGCTTTTTCATTTATTTTTAAATTCTTTTAATCGATCTATTATTCTTTTGAAGTTCTTCTATCTAACTTGTCCCTCAAGAGATCCATGTACTCTTTAACACTGAATTAATAATAACTGGATTTTTAAAATCTTTGATCCTCAGTAGGTACCATGTGAGTGTAACATGTAGGTGACAATACATCACACATATTGTATAAGCAGCAATGGATGGCATCTTCAGAGAGGAATAAGTACTCCAACATCACACCAGTTCATGGGTTCCAGTGCTAAGACCGTCAGTAAGGATTTAAATACAGACTTAAGAACAATATGCACTTACTTGGGAAGAAACAACATGTTGTTTACTCTTATAAATGCCATTAAGTTCAGGACTTCAATGCATGTGTATCCAAATATGGAATTCTCTAAACTGCTGAGCGATTCCTAAGAGAGATTTTGTCACTGTGCTTCAATGCAGGGAAGCCTGACAGTGGAACTCCTCAGTATTTAAGCTGTGTTGGATCTTGGACCCTGTGACAAGAATACTTGAAGGTATTCTTATTTTTATATAACATTATTTAGATTTTAGTTTATTTCATTTGAATAGCTTCTCAGTGCTTCTCAATGTCAAGGATTTTCAGAAGTATTGAAAAAACATCTCAGACAAATGACACAGCTAAAAGCTTGGCTTTGCTATCAGCCTAAGGGTCTCTCAGTCTCTTCCTGTGCAGTCTTTCTTGGGGGGTTTAGGTTGAAAGTGGAGCATTAACCTGGATGCAGTGCATTTGACCTCCTGCTCTGCTGCTGGACTCACCATTGAGTCCAGTGGTGGTTCTGGATCAAGCTGAGCTGGAGGGCTTGTTCTGGCTCACCCAAATAACCAGATTAACTTGAGAAAAGCTTTAGCATCTAGCTATATATCTTGCCAGTTGGGTTCAGTAGCCTTTCATCAAGCAAATTCTCTTTATAGATACCTAGGACGTAAGTGTGAGACAACTGCTTACCTCTGCAGTGATGAACTGAAGTAAAATCAAGGCCAATGGCAAATGGATGTACGTGATTTATTTTTCTTATTTTATATCAAATTGTGCAATTAATTTATGGTAGATCGAGATATTTTTTTAAAATAATTTTTATATTTTTAATCCTTTTGAACTACATTTATATGTTTTAAGATAAGATATCTTTATTAGTCACCTGTACATCAAAACACACAGTGAAATGCATCTTTTACGTAGAGTGTTCTGAGGCATTCTGAGGGCAGGATCACAGGATGTGCTGCCTGAGGCCTAGACATGGGTCATGGTACGTTGTTTTGCAGGAAAGCTAGAACAAGCCAGCTCTCAGATTGATTGGTGCCGTGGAAGGTAAACACAGCCCAGGAAAAGCCTGAGGGGGCAACACAATCAGAATGCCAGATCAAGCACAATCTAATCTATTATCTTTGTTATACTTCTCAGGCTACAGACTGTGAAATTAAATTTGCTACATAGTTAACATTTCCAATGATTAAACATAACTAATGGTTTGAGATGCCCCAATGATTAAAAACATTGGGGTTGGAATTAATCTCCTTTGGGTGACAGACAATCAACAGCTTGTTTTATACCTGCACAACTTTTTCCCCTTCACAGTCATCCATTGTACACCTTGTTTCAATACCAGTTTCATCCTATTGTATCTTATTCACACAAAATAAAACATAACTTTGAGCGAGGTAACTGAGATCTTGTCAACAGCAAAGACCCAGCTGAAAAACAAGGCTACAAAGCTGGATGCCATCTAAATGCTAGAATTGCATAATAATGCTTCAGTTTGCTCTGAATACTAATTGCAACAACTTTCACGAAAGGTGCGGGTCAATACTAAGCTGAAAAGCACCACAATAATCCTTCACATTAGTTCATTAAACTGTAAAGGAACTTTTCCAATACAGTTGGAATACTGTTAAATTCGTCTGGCATCAGTTTGAGCCGAGACTGCAAATGAACTGCGCTTCAGATAAAATATTAAACCGATTTCTTCCTATTTCAGTTATTCAAGCTTAGATGAAAAGATCCCATGAATTAATTGTTGTTCAAAAGAGCTCATCTAGTATGCTGGTTAACATTCCACTCTCAACCTACATACTCCAAAGAACAGATTATTGGCCATTTATTGTTAGTGGGATATTGATAGTTATTAAACCTGCATTTATTTACAGATGGAAATATTTATATTAGCTTAATCAAGTTTATGTCATTATAAATAACCATCACCTGTTCTGTGTGTTGGAGAACAAACCTTAACAATAGTACTGAACTGAAATAAAGTGATAATCGGACAAAAGCTGCACAATGAATGCTGTGCTATTTAAACATCAATAGTCTATTAAACACTTGTTTCACCCTAAATTAAACCACTGCTAAAGCTTCCACTCATGGCATGAAACAGAAGTAAATTTAATATAATTTAATGTCATGCAGGAGACACTTTGTCAAACAAGCTAGCTTGTTTTCACTGAAGGGAGTTAATTAAAAAATAGATAAACATCATCTGTTTTGCAGCAGGCACTTTTCAACACAGTGAAGGATTTGTGTTGCGTTTTTTATATAATTTTCATATTATTTCAGCTCAGTATTTTTGTTACAATTTGTTCTCCGATATCACACAGGACAGCCAATAATTATTTACAGTATTGTAAGCTTGAATAAGCCATATTGTACATAATTTCACCTGTAAATAAATGTAGGTTTAATTACAAATTACAAGCAGATAAGTGTCCAGTTAACTTCTTGGGGGGGACATAGGTTGAAAGTGGAACATTAACCTGGATGCAGTACAATTGACCTCCTGCTCTGCTGCTGGACTCATCATTAAGTCTGGTAGTGGTTTTGGATCAGAGCTAGAGGGCTGTTAGCTTTATGTTAGCCATAGCTGGCATACAAGAGAAATCCGACTGAATTGAATGAGAATGGATCTTCATTAAAAAGGTAACGTCAGGTTAAGTTCTTGTTTACTTTTCTTTATTTCACTGTATATTTATGTTTTTAATTATTTTGCAGTAATTAAATGTCGATCTGACTAAATTTATTATTTTTATTTACGTAATTAATGACATATTTAAAATTATTTAAACTGTTTAAATTATTCATAAATGTCACTGAATATTTGACATTTAAAAAAAAAACTTGCCTTTGGCAACAGGAAACTATCAAAGACATCAGCAATAGCGATTATTTTGTACAACGCTTTATCAGACCTGCCTTTCAACAAAATAATAGAACATAGGATATAGAACAGTACAGCACAGGAACAGGCCCTTCAGCCTACAATGTTGTGCTGAACTAGTTAAACCAGTAATTAAATGCCTAACTAAACAAATTCATTCTGCTTACACAATGTCCATATCCGCCATTCTCTGCACATTCATGTGCCTATATAGTGTACTGTCCCTTTACATTTGATCTCCCAAAGTGAAACACCTCACATTAGAATGGGTTAAACTCCATCTGCCATTTCTCCAACCATATCTGCAACTGATCTATATCCCACTGTATCCTTTGGCAAGCTTCTACATTATCCACAAATCCACCAATCTTTGTATCATCTATGAACTTACAAACCCACCCATCCACATTTTCATCCAGGTCATATCACAATAGCAGAGGTCCTAGAACAGATCCCTGTGGAACACCACTAGTCACGGACCTCCAGCCAGAACAAGTCTCATTGACCACTACCCTCTATCTTCTATGGGCAAGCCAATTCTGAGTCCAAACAGTCAGAGGACTATGGATCCCATGCATCTTAATCTTCTGGATGAGCCTACCATGATACATTTTCAACAGCGAAGAACAAACTGCTGGAGGAACTCAGCAGGCCAGGCAGTATCTATGGAGGCAAAGGGATAGTTAACACTTTAGGCCGATACCCTGGATCAGGACTGAGAGTGTAGGGAGAAGACAGCCAGTATAAAGAGGTGAGAGGGAGGGGTGGGGCAGGGGCTGGCAAGTGGAACCAGGTGATGAGGGGGATGATGAGCAGAGGGGGCCAGGTGGGGGGGGAAGAGGGGAAGGAGGTGGAGTCAGAAGGCAGCAGCTGGTGGGTTACAGGTTGAGCCAGATAAGAAGGAGGGGGCAGATGGAGCCTTGTGGGGGGAGGGGAGTGTAGGAAGTAGAGACAGAAGTTGGGAGGTGATAAGTAGAGACACAAGAGGCTGCAGATACTGGAATCTGATAAGTAAGGAAAGTGACAAGTAGAAACAGGTAAGGGATGGATGTCAGGCAAATAGACCCAGTTGGGGAAGAGAGTAGGAGACCCAGCAGCTTAACTATGTGGATAATAGGAAGATGGAGCCAGGTGGGGCAGGAGAATGAAACTGGGTGACAAGGGACTGGGGGGAGGATTGTTGGGAGAATCTAGGTGGATCAGATGGACAGAGAAAAGAAAACAGAGGGCACAGCTTACCTGAAATAACACAATGATAATTCTCACTCTGTTTCCTAGATTTCACAACCAGACCTTTTATACCTATAAATACTGTTGGGCTTTTAAGATATCAACTCTATCTTCCATGTTGCACCACTACACAGCAATACCCACCATTACTTATGCCCATCTCCCATCCAAAGAACGAGTGTCCAGATTAAATGCAGTTCCATTTGTCTTGGTGAGGATATTTCTATCTGTTTAAAGAACTTCAATCTGTTTAAAGAATCTGTTTTTTCCAACTCACACACGATATTGCACTCTTGACCTCACAATCTACCTTGTTTGACCTTGCACCTTATTGTCAACCTGCAATGCACTTCCCTGTATCCGTGACACTTTACTCTGTACTGTTATTGTTTCCACCCTGTACTACCTCAATGAACTCTGTACTAACTCAACGTATCTGCACTGTGTAATCAATTGATCTGTACGAACGGATGCAAGACAAGTTTTTCACCTCGGTACAAGTGACAATAATAAACCAATACCAATACCTTA
The DNA here is from genome assembly GCF_009764475.1 of Pristis pectinata. Lineage (NCBI taxonomy): Eukaryota > Metazoa > Chordata > Chondrichthyes > Rhinopristiformes > Pristidae > Pristis > Pristis pectinata. The sequence goes on from NC_067411.1 coordinate 93,564,028, forward strand.
CAAGTCATTGTTCTGAAAAAGATGTTGAATTAGAATAAATTTATAAGTTGTATGGAAAATTTTTAGTAGGGTGCACAACAGTCAATTCCTTTGCTGCCTCAGATTGTTTAATTAGTGTGGCTATAGGTCAGTGAATCAGGGGCACATGCATGGTGGTGTCAGCAGGGGCAGAGCATCCCTTACCTCACCATCGCAAAAATCATCCAAAGAACAATGTACATCTGGGTTTATGGACAAATGCAAATGTAGGTGTTGTTCCAAAAGCTTGGAAATTGAAGTCCTGTTTATGCCCATGTACCTTATACATTTCTGAATGCCTCCCATTGCCTCGTTCATTGTAAGGGTTTATAGTTTGCTTACTCTACCGGTAGTGAAGCGGTTAGTGTAATGCTATTACAGAGCCAGCAACTCAGGTTCAATTCCTGCCGCTGTCTGTAAGGAGTTTGTACGTTCTCCCCCTGTCTGTGTGGGTCTCTCAAGGTGCTCCGGTTTCCTCCCACATTCCAAAGACGTACAGGTTAGAAGCTGTGGGCATGCTATGTTGGTGCCAGAAGAGTGGTGACGCTTGCAGGCTGCCCCCAGCACATTCTTAGTAATGCAAAAATAAGCATTTCACTGTGTGTTTCGACATACATGTGACTAATAAATATCAATATCATTTCCTGCCTTATCCCAACATCAGCCTTGTTTTGTGACTCACTCTCTCTTTTCAAACCTAAAGTCAAATTCAATTTTGTTCACTGTTACCTGGGTGTTCCTTTACTGTTAGATTACTGACTAATTCAGGCTCATTACTCAACACTAAGTCTAGCATGGCCTGTTAAAATAGGGTCACATCTTACTTCCAACACACACGCTTGCATACGTCATTCTTTCCAGTGGAAATCAACAGACAATTGATAACAAAAAAAACACCTCTATGACATACCTCCCACCATTAGTCCTCAGCACTAAGTTTGCCGAGTTCAGCCAACTCATTACACCTGATATCAAACTGGAAACTATTTTGGTCTGTTTGTGTAACATCCATTTTGTGAACCATCAATCAAAATACAAATTGTTTTATTTGAACACTTCAAAGTAGATTTGATTAGCAGAAAAATGAGTTGTTTTCTTCCATTTTTGATTAATTAATGAATCATCACATTTCCAGAATGACTGTCAGCTCAAATACTCTGAACACTGCCATATACTGTTTTCCTGCCATATATTTGGAAGAAATGTGCGCAACTTCCTTACTCACCACTTTGCCTTGTACCAACTGCAGCAACAATCACTGGAACTGTCCACTGGTTCAGTATCCTCTTAATCATCGGCACATAGTTATCCTTCACTTCTTGAAATGTGGTTTTGTCATTGACGGAATATTTGAGAACAATGATGTCTGCCAGCCCAACTATATTCCGTGACCTGTACCAGTCATTGTCGAATAGTTCCTGACAAAGAAATGGGGAGAATTTTCATTGACACCAAGAAACCAAAATTCAATAGTCAGAATCTTCCCATGCATTGTTCAAACCCAAACCAATGTTTCACTCTTTACCACAGCCAGTATCAAGTGTTACCTAGTGGACCTAAGTATGTACAGTATGAAAAATGATGCTAATATTTTCTGAGCATTTTATCATCAGGATCCAGAGTAGTAGCTGTGTCTCTGCAGTGGCTACCATGCCCCTCTCTAAAGCCTCTACATACTGGAAAATTAACTGCCGATCATTTAATGGACTCATGAATCATTGGAGGGATGCAGTCCCTCAGCTACCAAGGGCTGCCTGTTATGAGTACTCTTTTGATAGTATTAAATGGTGGTGTTATTTTATATAACTTTTCATAGTAAATATGCATTGCATTTTAATTTTTTAATACTGCAAAAATGATTAAAAGTGATCAAAAGTTGTATGATGTTTGAATGGACTGCTTCTAACATGGCAAATGATGCACTAGTATGCAAGAACATGTGTTGTGCTGACCAACATATTGGCAAAGTCATTAAGTCTGTTCATGGCAATCCCTAATATTACAAATCATTAACCAACAACACTTACTCTCATTCTCCCTCCATATATTTGCCCAACCTGTTATTTTCAGCTTTTTCTGTTTTTACACTTTATCAGAAGGATTATTGAGATTGACAACCTAGCCTGAGCATTGCAAATAAACAGCCTCACAGCCACCCAGTTATGTAGATAACGTTCCTGCTTCATGCTTATAATAAGAACACATCTTTCATAACTTTTTTTTATTTTATTGTCAATTTATTCTGACAGGTCCCATCCACAAGGAAGATGTGCAAATTACAGAAAAAAAAAATCAAATCACAGTGGCCATATATCAGACTTATATTTTTGGAGAAACATCTTTCAGCGCAGGACATTAATTTGGTATGAATTTCAAATTCATTGAGGAAGCTTTTACTAAACATTAATTTTGGGAGCTCACGTCAGTAATGTAGATCCATTAAACTTTGCAGATATGCCAATAAAACAATCAGACAACAGCTGATCTTTGAGATAACTGCATCCCAAAGATAAGATATCTTTACTAGTCACATGTACATCGAAACACACAGTGAAGTGCACCTTTTGCGAAGAGTGTTCTGGGGGCAGCCCGCAAGTGTCGCCACACTTCCAGCGCCAACATAGCATGCCCACAACTTCCTAACCCGTATGTCTTTGGAAGGTGGGAGGAAACCAGAACACCCGGAGGAAACCCACGCAGACGCAGGAAGAACGTATAAACTCCTTACAGACAGCGGCCAGATTTGAACCCAGATCGCTGGTTCTGTAAAGTGTTACGCTAACTGCCTGCCCAGAGTGTGTAAGATGGTTGCAGCAGCAGTCCATCTACCAGTATTTCAACCGAGAGCCTGTGAACATCAGCAGATTTTCAACAGCAAAAATGTGCCACTTGGAACTGAGGTGATTGGGTGCAGGGCAAGCAAGGGGCAGATGTCTAGTGGTCATAGACCCATCCAGAGAAGACAGCAGAAGATCAAAGGGCCACTAGACTGACTGTATGACAGCAGTGGCAGAGATTGGTGGGTTACTGAACCTACTGGGTAGACGGGTCATCTTGGGGAGAGATCTGAAGGGGAGAGCAATCAGGGTTGAGATCGTGAGTGGAGTAGAGGAAGTTCGTTGGAGGGTTGGAGTCCCAAGGACAAAAGCATATGCTCCCTAGTAAGGAGCTAGTCAGGTATTGCACAGTGAAAAACTGGTTGTCCTGGGATTGTCCACAAATGTTCCAATTTCCCCTGCAGTCTAAAGGAGTGTTTCAAAGAAAACAGCAAAGTTTGATGTACTTCTGATTCAAAATCATGTCAGAATCATGCACAAAATGAGCAGAAAATTTTCACATTTCATTATTATCTGTCTCTCTGTTGTAAGTCCATTTTCAGTACTATGCATTGAAACTAAGTGATCTTTGTCTATATTTCAATAGGAAAAGAATGGAATAGACATGATTTTGGGTAAGAAAGGAATAAATGTAGAAGATCTGATTTGGAACATAGATACAAGAAATCAGGCAAAGTTAAATTATCTGATTTGCTTTTTAGTTTAATCCTCTGTTGTACATTTTGAAATTATTGTCATTGGTGCTATCAGTCAGAGGGTAAGAATAGCAAAAGAAATGTGGTGGCAGATCTTGGTAAGAAACAGTGTCTACCAACAGCAATATTAAGATATTTATTAGTCACATGTATATTGAAACACACAAAGAAATTTGTCTTTTTTCGTTACTGAGAATGTGCTGGGGGCAGCCCATAAGTGTCACCATGCTTCCAGCGCCAACATAGTATGCCCACAACTCCTAACCTGTCCGTCTTTTTGGAATGTGGGGGAAACCGGAGCACCCGGAGGAAACCCACACAGACACGGGGAGAACGTACAAACTCCTTATAGACAGCGGTGGGAATTGAACCCAGGTCACTGGCAGTACATTCTAATCTCAATCCTCCAAGAATAAATTGACGACAAACAGGAATTTGGAAATCACTGAAAGCAAAATATGTACAAATCTTTCCCCAATTCTCTGCAGGCAAAAATGAAGATGTTCTGAAAGATAATGACATAACAGAGATCTTGAATGTGACATTTGTTGTAATCCTAAGATTAATTGCAAATGGTCAAATAAGCAATCCATGAAAGGCACAATATACGAGTTCCAAAAATCTTATGTACCTTCAGGCAAATAAATAACAAATACCTTCCCTAGTCAAAATTAGACTTTCTTGTTTCAGGTCAAGGCTTTCTAAGAAGGTCAAGGCAAACTCAATAAATTACTGGCTGGAATTGGCCGACTCATTGGCTATATTAAGCACTCAGGGTAAGATTACCAAAAATCTACACAAATGCTTTGAACTGCTAAAGACAGTTAAAAGGAATGACTGCACTTAAATTCTACAGATACTACAAACAGGTGTTTTTGAAATATTTGTTTACCTATTATATACCAGGAAAAAAAATTAATTTCTACATACTCATCTTGTGGAAGACAGAGTGGTGCGATTTTACTAGACACAATACCCTGACCAGTGATAAATGTTTGGCCAGTTTTTAAACAAGACAGTTGACATACTTCCTCTTCCATCCTATGGATACTCAACCAAAAGCAATTGCTTTTTTTAAAACTGCCCTAACATCAAAAAGTCAATTACACCTGTATTACTGAAACATCATAATTATCCCTCATTGTAAGGGCCTGACGTAAAATTTGTGGGGTTCACTTTGCAGTGCAGCAGCTGAATCAAAGCCTCTTGATCTCAATGAAACAACCAACACGATTATCCATTTTGCATGATCATTACTGATGAGAATTCATGCAAAATTAATGATGCATGTCATGCCCAGTGCCAGCTGCACTGGGGATGACTCAGCAATCTGTGGGCCCACAGCAAAAAATATTAAATGGTTCCTGCATGTATTTCACTGATAACAGAAGCAAAATTTCTTCTTCTGTTGCTTGTTTTGTTAGAAAATTCTAACAACAACATACACTTCCTCACCTTAAAAATATACAATAGTAAAAGTTAATAAAATTCTTCTGTTGTACCTATTAAATAGTTTTCACAGCAAAACTGTGGTCTTATTCTAGTGGGCAAAGCTGCTAAGATGGGTGAGGGGTCTCGTCTACCAGATTTCAAGCCATACCATCACACTTATGTCTACTCCCAAAGTTACTTTCCATTGGTCCAAAACTGCAAGTATATGTGTAATTTGAGGCCATGCCAAAAATATTCACAAACGAAAAATGGAATTTGAAAAAGCAATGTGATATTGTTTCATGAAGGAAAACCCTTGGAAGCACTATGGCTTACTATTTAAGGCATTTGCTAAATGACTCCTAATGGTTTAGGTGTATCATATTGTGGAAGAACATTAATTTAGTAAAACAATAACTTTCTCAAAACCTTTTGTAGCAGGAAGTCAAAGATGCAAGTTGTGATTAGATACTTAATACATACACTTGTGAGAATTGTGTGGTTAATTAAGAAGTTCTCAAATAACATCTTTTTCAAAACAGTTTATTTAAAAAAAAGTAAATTCTAGTCTAGATTACTTGCATCTCACTTGTCAGATCAATTTTAAAATCTCAGATTTGAGATTCTGAACTCCCTTTGATTCATCATGGAGTCACAGAATCACACAGTGCAGTAACAGGCCCTTCAGCCCACTGAGTCTGTGCTGACTATCGCTTCAATTCCTTCTGTTAACTCCCTTCTGATCATTCAACAACAATCAACAACTACTCGCACTTCAACACAGATTGGATAATCACTTCATGGAACACCTATGTTCAGTTACATTGTAATTTTCCAGTGATTTGTAGAGTAACTATTATAATGCAATAATAAAACTATCTCCAATTTCCAATGTCAATGGGATCTTATCTTGTGTTTTTTTTGTAAATGTGAAGTTCTCCTACTTGAGAACATACAGTTAATTGATAGAAAATACTTTTGGTAGAAGATAAAAGCTAGCAAAAGAAAGATTAGGTTACAAATGAGGTGGTTTAAATCAGTCTAATCCCCATTAAAGCACTGGGGAGAAAGTGATTGTAAAAAGAATGGAACATGAAATGTTTGTTCCTTCAAAGCAGCTTTCTCCACACACCACATACTAAATACACTCTCATAACTAATTTAGTCATGGCAAAAAAGTTCTTCATTAATTGCAGATGATACCACCGTTGTAGGCCATATCTCAAACAGCGATGAATCGGAGTACAGGAAGGAGATAGAGAGCTTAGTGGAATGGTGTCATGACAACAACCTTGCCCGCAATGTCAACAGAAGAGCTGGTCATTGACTTCAGGAAAGGGGGCGGTGTACATGCACCTGTCTACATCAATGGTGCTGAGGTCAAGAGGGTTGAGAGCTTCAAGTTCCTGGGAGTAAACATCACCAACAGCCTGTCCTGGTCAAATCACGTAGAAGCTACGGCCAAGAAAGCTCACCAGCGCCTCCACTTCCTCAGGAGGCTAAGAAATTTGGTTTGTCCCCTTTGACTATCACTAACTTTTACAGATGCACCATAGAAAGCATCCTATCTGGATGCTATCAGCATCCGCTATCAGCAACTGCTATCTATCAGCAACTGCTCTGCCCAGGACCACAAGAAACTGCAGAGAGTTGTGGACACAGCCCAGCGCATTACAGACACCAGCGTCACCTCCTTGGACTCTGTCTTTACCTCTCGTTGTCTTGGCGAAGCAGCCAGCATAATCAAAGACCCCACCCAACCGGGATATTCTCCCTTCTCTCCTCTTCTATCGGGTAGAAGATACAGGTGCCTGAGGGCAGGTACCACCAGACTTAAGGACAGCTTCTACCCCACTGTGATAAGACTATTGAACAGTTCCCTTATACAATGAGATGGACTATGACCTCACGATCTACCTCGTTGTGACCTAGCACATTATTGCACTGCACTTTCTCTGTAGCTGTGACACCTTACTCTGTACTGTTATTGTTTTTACCTGTACTACACCAATGCACTCTGTGCTGACTCAATGTAACTGCACTGTGTAATGAATTGACTTGTACGATCAGTTTGTAAGACAAGTTTTTCACTGTACCTCGGTACAAGTGACAATAATAAACCAATACCAACAATATTCAATTCTTGTAAAACTAGGCATTTTTATCCATCTTCACATTTCTATTGACATCCTGACCTGCTCTCTAACTTTCATTATTCAATGACATCAGGTCTAATGTACACAATGCATCTAGTGTATACAGTACATATCATTTAATATGGATGGTTTATTTTCCAGAATCCTGGCATCTGATACTTAGGCTGTCTGGAGTCAAAATTTTAACATTAAGATAGCATTAGTGAGCTGAAAGTATTTGCTGAAGTAATAGTTTGGAGGGTGGATTCGCAACTAAATCCCATCAGAACACATGAATAGAATTGTATTACTTAGAGGTGGGCACTGCAAAAGAATAACCATGGTGGATCGTCATTGAAAGCCAACAGGTTGATAATTGTTGCTCAGGGACAACCCACTCTATTAGACTGGGCTGCATTCCATATTACTCCAATAGTAAGTAGGTGACTCCTAATGGATCTGACATGATAAGGGTTCCAACAAGAAGGGCCTTTCACCATCTCCATGGAGTCACTGGACACGGGCTATGAACATGCCTTTCCAATGTAACCCATATCTTGAGAACAAACCAAAAGTGTTGAAATGTTTACCTGGTCTAAACAAGATGCCCAAAATTTCTGTCATTTAGCAAAATCATTTTTGATTGTTAAACTAAAATGAAATGAAATGGAATCATACTTGCACATACTATTGCAAGCTATTTTGAAGAAATCTCTTTCTGGCTTAGAAATTATACAAATAATGGTCCAAGAAGCCAAATATTATTATTTGTGAGAGCAATTTTGATAGAATGAAAGGCCCATTTTATATAACCCTTATCATCAATTTTGCAGTTTAAAGCAGCTGAAGATAGATTCAAAATTTCCAAAGGTATTTAATTTTGTCCCTTTGAAGCAACTATAATGAATCTCGGGGAGTCCTTCTTTTTGTGTTAACAGTTCTGAAACTTGAAAGAGTTAAGGATATTTAAATGAAAATTTCTCATTGCAAATATTCTTTACTGCTATAATAGAAAAACTAAACACCCTAAGACAGGGTTTATTCAAAGTATTTCCTTCAACTCTTACTTATTTTTCTATATTATAACAAAAGTCAATATCCATTTGACACAATGGAAGGGTGCTATCATCTGCCTAATTTTTGACATTGTGTCCCATTTGATATCTTAATCGACATATTTCACTTGGGTGTTTTTAGCTTTCAATTTTTTTTTCCTTTAAAATGTTGCATTTTTCTGTTGCTTCCATGAGGTAAAGCTTTTCCCATGTAATTCCTAAGTGCCATACTCAGCTGTTGCCAAGGAAGGTCTTGTGATCAGAATTCTGTGCTGCTCATCAACCTGAGTTCTCATTTATCAGAGCTGATATGCACCTGTGTACTAACTGCCAAGCCTTAATGCATCAAAAAAGCAATATTCCATTCATACAGTGCCTTTAACATTTGTACTCTTCCCTTCTGGTAGAAAGAATAAACACTGTCACTCTTAGCTATGTTAATTGGATACACACTTGCTCAATTACTGTTATGATCCTGTTGTTTGTTACATGAAACTTACACTTCATTTACACGGGCTAAAAATAGATGCCCAAGCAGTTCCCAAAACAGTACAGTACATTCTGATTGATTTACTTCTAAATACTTACTACCCAAGAAAAGTGATGTGGATATTAAGCAGCACTATCTGTACTATAGTTACTGAAATATGGAATGCACAATTTCTTCCCCTGGACATTTAAAAATATAACAAGAATATAGATAAGAGAAAACTTATTTTCATTACCTTTTATAGCATTGTAGCCAAGACCAATATTTTTATTTTTATGAACTTTAAATAAATTGTGGATGATAATTTGAAAATACTTTAATTGCACTTCAATCTCTGACAACTAATTTCTTTCTCCCTTAACACATTTCCAGAAGCAAAATCTTGTTCTTCTAAAGACGTGAGTTATGACTATGTATTGTAATAGCAAAAGTTTATTTTCCATGGCGTTGTTCACAGGTAGCTTAAAATCTGAAGCATGTTTGTGCTACTTATCTTTAAAAGAAGTGGCCTAATCCTTTAACGTCACTGTACAATGACCTGTTAGGAAGTGTAGGCAGAGTACTGTAAAAAGGCATCTCCTGAAGTCAGCCGATGACTGATTGTTAAGGGAAGTTTAAGAGTTCTTTAAAAATGCCTTTTTTTAAAACCTTGAGGAAAAACCAGAAAAGGTAGAAAATAACTGTTTTTCTTTCCCTTTAAAAAAAACCAGGTCATTTTATGATTTATGCTAGAATAAGGTGAAATCAAGCAGACTGTGGCTTTACTCTCAAGAATTTGGAAGAACGAAAGGTGATCTCATTAAAATATTATCAAAGTTCTTAAGGGGCTTGGCTGGGCAGATACAGAGTTGATGACTCCTCTGGGCTGTGGTGTCTACAGAGGAAAATAAGGAGTCAGCCTTTCAGTCTGAGATTAGCAGAATTTTTTTTCCACTCAAAAGGTAGTGAACCTTTTGAATTCTCTACCTAAGAGGGCTGTGGACACTCAGAGGCAAAAGTATATTCAGGATAGAGATTTCATAGTCTTTTTAGATATTAGGAGACTCAAGGAATATGCACCAAAGTAACACTGGGGTAAAAGATGTTAATGAAGGACAGGAGGGGAGTGGAACAGTGGGGGAAACCAGCTCCCGTTTATCTCTTGTTGCTTTGACACTTGTGATGTCTTGACCGCAAAGGGAACACAAGACTTTGGTATTTGCGAGATACGAATTGATTGATAAGTAGCACCGCTGGAGAAATAATGTCAAACAAATGTTTCAAAAATAAGGCAACGACAGAATATCTGCCGTTAACGAGCCTCTAATAAAATCACATTTTGGAAGTGCAAACTTTAAAACTGCTCGCCCTCAGTAAGTGAATGGTCAGGTGGACCTCCTATCGCAGAATAAAAGGGGAGTGGGGGATAGTTTAGCGGTTGGGTGGGATGTGGAGGGAGGGGGTGACTATTATGTTTGTTCTTCATCAAGAGACAAACTTCGCGTGGGTTTAACATCTGAACATTTTATTAACCAACACCCCAGCCTGGCTGTAAAAAGAGAGGGAAAGCAAGCCAGTCTGTTGTCGGTTAACAAAATGTTCAGATGTTAAACCCACGCGAAGTTTGTCTCCTGATGAAGAACAAACATAACAGTGACCAGAAATGATTCAATCGGACGGGGGCTGCACACTCGTTACACGGCGCTCCTGGGTTAGAGGTGGTCCCGTTCGGTAACTTGTTGCTCGCTTACCCAGCTCGGGCAGTCGTGAATCAGCACCCTCACCCTGCCGAAGACGTACGCTTGGTACTCGACGAAGGCAGGGAAGGTGATATGAGTGGCAAAGCCCAACAGCCGCCTCTCTTCGATGTGCCGAATAATCGCATGTCTGCCGAAATAGGTGGTGATCAGATCCGGCTCCTGCAGACTTTCTTCAAAGCCCCCTTTCTCGTTCCCCAGAGCCACAATACGAACCGACCTGAACAGGCGAGAGGTTTATAGCGAGTCAGTGGGATCAACATCAGCCGTGCAGTGCGCGGCGGGCAACCGGCGGGGGCTTTTGTGCCGCCGTTTCCCCAGAGCGAGCCACCCCAGCCTGACTTTTTGCATCGATCGCGGCTGAACCAACACACACACACATAAAAAAATAAACACCGACCATCTGCAAATCTGCGCCTACAACTTACATGCTTATTATTCTGTGGGCAGCTGATCGAAAGCGGGAAGCAAACGGCGCGATTTATTCATAGTTCTTTCCGACCAAAATAACAAAGAAACTAGTGGGTCAGCTGAACCGGGCAGCCGGGGTCTGGAGACGGTGAACTTTAGCCGCCCTGTCGTGCTCCGAGCGCTTCTTGCTGACCGACCAAATGACAGTTGCCGCTGCCCGCGTCCGGCGCCCTCGGCGGTCACTGCGCACCGGACAGAGATTATATTTATATCTATCCACACAAACCCAGGTCCAGTCACAGGCTTCCGAGTCCTGACGTCAGTGAAGCTCACCAGACAGAGAGAGAGAAAAAAATTAGGTTTAAATCCTTTCGCAGAACGCAAAACATACAATGCGAGCGGCCGTGAGATCTACTCACGGGTCAGACGTGGCGAATCCTGCTGCGAACTGGGGTCTCAATTAAACAGGCAGAGAAAAGAGTGATGCTGATCGATTACGTAAATAACACGAGAGGGAGATTTCATCAGCAATCCGGTCATTTGGAAGGATGGGGGGGGGGGATGGGGGGGGGGGAGATAGAAAAAAAAGCCGCCGATTGTGGCAGCGAGGTTGTATGAATGTGCTCTGTGTGTCCTCTAACGCGTGTGTCGCAGACAGCCGAGGGCTCTCTCACTTGACACCATTGTTTGGAACTGGTGACCTGAGTGAATAATGCAGGAGTAATCGAGCATCAGCACTTTTAATGCAGCGGATGGTTTTCCTAAACTTTCCACCCCCTCTCCCCCCCCCCCCCCCAAATGTATTCATTCCACCTTTACTGTCAGGTCTGGACAGAGCTAACCAACACAGGCCAATAATCCTAATGTTGTTGCGACGCTCCAGAGGTCCTACCAAACATGGCAATGATCCACTGTAATATAATACATCCTTATAGTGCGAGGAGGGTTCGGGGGAGGGGGTAAGTGATAGTATAACGGCAATGCCTATGTTTACCGTGTTCCCTGAACGTAAGTACATTTGCAGCGTTATATAAGTTCTCAAAGTCCCTGTTCCCACAAGAAGAGTAGCAGGGACGTTAACATTAGCACTTGACAGAGTGTGGCAACAAAGAGCCCTGGTAACATTGAAGTCATTGGGCATTAAAGGGAAATGGCTGAAGTTGTACCTCACACAAAGGGTATGGTTATTGGAGGGCATTGTACCCAGGCCTGGATACCACTGCATTGGTATCACCCTTAGGGCAGTGTCAGGCATGGTAGTCTAGCGGTTAGTGTAACGCTATTACAGCGCCAGTGACCTGGGTTCAATTCCCGCCACTGTCTGTAAGGAGTTTGTACGTTCTCCCCGTGTCTGTGTGGGTTTCCTCCGGGTGCTCCGGTTTCCTCCCACATTCCAAAGACATACGGGTTAGGAAGTTGCGGGCGTGCTATGTTGGTGCTGGAAGCGTGGCGACCCTTGCGGGCTGCTCCCAGCACACTCTACGCAAAAGATGCATTTCACTGTGTGTTTTGATGTACATGTGACTAATAAAGAAATCTTATCCTTGGTCCAATTACTTTCAGCTTCTTCTTCAGTGACCTTCCCTCCATGGTAAGGTCAGAAGTGGGGTTATTCACTGATGATTGCACAATATTCAATTCCATTTGCAGCTCCTCATAAAAGGAAGCAATCTATGTACGTACATAGCAAGACCCAGACAATATTCAGGCATTAGTTGATAAAAGGCAAGTAAAATTCTTGCCCTAAAAGTGCTGGGCAATGGCTGTCTCCAGTGGGAAAGTATCTAACCACCTACCCTTACCATCGAGGAGTTCACAACCATCAAGCCTCCTAGAGTCATCATCGATGAGAAATTTAACTCCTAGGCATTCGGTTCACTCTTCGCCCTACCTCCTCCCCAACTCTCTTTCATCACTTACAAGTCAAGTCAGAAATGATGGAATTCTTGCTTGCCTGGATGAGTGCGACTCCAAAGACACTCAAGAAATTTGACACAAGGAGACACTGCAGATGCTGGAATCTGGTGCAACACACAAAATGCTGGAGGAACTCAGTGGGTCAGGCAGCATCTGTGGAGGGAAATGGACAGCCGACGTTTTGGGGCAGCCCCCTTCATCAGGACTGGAGAGAAAGAGGGGAGATAGCCAGTATAAAAGGGTGGGGGTAGGGGGTGGAGCAAGAGCTGATGGGTGATAGGTCAATCCAGCTGGGGGGGGGGACAGTGATAGGCACGCTGGTCCACTGACCTCTCCTATCAGATTCCATCTTCTTCAGCCCCTTGTCACTTCCACCTATCACCTCCCAGCTTCTTACATCATTCCCACTCACCCCCCCCACCTGCCTATCTTCCCCCCCCCACTTCACCTGGATTCACCCATCATCCACCAGCTCTGACTCCACCCCTCCCCCTGCCCTTTTATAATTGGATGTCTCCCCTCTTTCCAGTCCTGAGAAAGGGTCTCAGCCCGAAACATCAACTGTCCATTTCCCTCCATAGATGCTGCCCGACCCGCAGAGTTCCTCCAGCTTTTTGTGTGTTGCTCAGGAACTTTGACATAATCCAGGACAAGGGCAGCAGGTGCATCGGAACACCATCAGCTGCAGGATTCCCTCTAAGTCACACACCGTACTGACTTGGAAATATGTCACCATTTCTTCATTGCTGTTGGATCTAAATGCAGATGTTGGCTGTCCAATAGCACTGTAAAAGTGCCTTCACCAGTAGGATTGTAGCAATTCAAAATGGTGGCTCACCACTGCCTTCTCAAGGGTACTTATGGATGGGCAATAAATGCTGGCTTTGCCAGTAATGCCCACATTCCATAAAAAAAATGTTTTAAAAGCTCAATGCCCTGAGACACACAGATTTACCTGACTACCTTGACTCACTCTATTGCCTCTGTTGTTGGACTGGTTGTCCAACATTGATCCTTCTTTTAATACAGGAAATGAAATATTTAACAATGAATTGCATTTGTATAGCATCTTTAATACACATCTCAAACTACATCATGGAACCGCAGCAAGGCACAAATTGGCTCTAAGCCAACAACAGAGAGATTAATATGGACTAAAACCTTAGTCCAAGAGGTAACTTCTAAGGAATATCTTACAGGAGAAGGAGAAACAGAAAAGTTAAAGAGGGTTTGACACTAGCTCATCTCCCCAGTCATGAGTTCTATCCTCTTTCTTGTTCATCATCACAAACACCATTTACTCTTGTAGTCATAGTCATTCCATCTTATATCTTCACCTGATTCCCCCCCCCCACCCCACCCTACATGCCAATCCTACTAACAGAATGAAGATATATGGACATTTTCCCATTTTCTTGCACTTTGGCCCATATCCCTCTATCTCCTTCCCATCCGTGTACCGGCTCAAATGCTTTTTAAACGCTATGATTGTTGATGCCGCCACCACCTCCTCTGGCAGTTTGTTCCACATACCCACCACTTCTGTGTGAAAAACCTGCCCCTCAGATTTTCTTTAACTATTTCCCCCCTCACATTAAGACTATATCCACTGGTTTTAGACTACCCTACCCTTGGAATAAGAATATGACTAACTTCCATTAGGTCACCTCTCATCGTCTTGTGCTCCAGTGAGAACAATCCTAGCCTATCCAACTAAAGGCACCCATTCCAGGCAACATCCCAGTGAACCCCTTCTGCACTCTTTCCAGCACTTCCACATCCTTTCTATAGTGTGCTGATCAGAACTGGACACAATATTCCAAGTGTGGCCTAACCAATGTCTTATGTAGCTACAACACAATGTCCCAACTATGAAGGCAAGGAACATAAAAGCCTTCTTCCCTCCTCTATCCACCCACATCAGCATTTTCAGGGAGCTATAAATGCACCCCAAGGTCCTTCTGAACATCAGAGCTTGTAAGGTCCCTGCTGTTTACTATATATATCCAGCTTGTATTAGGTGACCCAAAATGCATTATCTCACACTTGTCTAGATTAAATTCCCTCTGCCACCACTCTGCCCAACTTTCCAGCTGATTGATATCCCACTGTATCCTTAGGCAACCATTCTTGCTATCTACAACTTCATGTCATCAGCAAACTTACTAATCAGACCACAGACATTCACATCCAAGTAATTTATATACGTCACAAACAACAAAGGTCCCAGCACCAATTCTTGCTGTACACCACTTGTTATAGCCAATTTTGGATCCACTTTGCCAAAGCACCTTGGATTCCATGTGCCCTAACTTTCTGGAGCAGCCTACAGTATCAAAAGCCTTGCTAAGGTCTATGTATGCCATGCCTACTGCCTTGTCTTCATCAATTTTCTTAGGAACCTCGTCAAAAAAATGTTGGCACAACATCGTGGGCCGATTGGCCTGTACTGTGCTGTAGTGTTCTATGTCTATAAAACTCCAATTTACGAGGCAGGATTTCCCATGCACTGACTCCCCCTATCAGTCTCTGCCTTTCCAAGTGATCATAAATCCTATCCCTAAGAATTCTTTTCTTGTAGTTTCCGTGCTGCTAGCCCACCAGCCTGTAGTTTCCTGGCTTATCCCAAAGGGCTCACTTGATATCAATTTCCTATACCTGACATATGCTTCCTTCCTTTTCCTGACCAAACCCTCAATTTCCTTTGTTAACCAAACTTCCCTAATCTTACCATCTTTCCTTCTTGCCCTTATAGAGACATGCTGACTCTGAACGCTTACTATTTTCAACATCATAAATCCAAGCAAACTCATCTCCAAACTCCTAGACCTAGGACTCAACACCTCCCATTGCAACTGGATCCTTGACTTCCAACAGACCGCAATCACTGAGGATAGGCAGCAACACCCCCACCACAATTATCCTCAACACTGATGCCCCACAAGGTTGTGTCCTCAGCTCCCTATACACTCACGACTGTGTGGCCAGATTCTGCTCTAACTCAATCTACAAGTTTGCAGATGACATCACTGTAGTGGGCTGAATCTCAAATGACAATGAGTCAAAGTACAGGAAGGAGGTAGAGAGCCTGGCAGCATGGTGACATGACAACAACCTTTCCCTCAATGTCAGCAAAACAAGAGACCTTGACTTCAGGAAGTGGGCAGAGCTCACACTCTTGTTTACATCAATGATGCTGAGGTGGAGATGGTTGAGAGCTTCAAGTTCTTAGGTGTAAGCATTACCAATAGCTTGTCCTGGTACAACCACATAGACACCATGGCCAAGAAAGTGTATCAGTGCCTCTGTTTCCTCAGAAGGCCAAGGAAATTCAACATGTCCCTGCTAACCCTCACTAATTTTTACAGATGCACCATAGAAAGCATCCTATCCAGATGCATCATGGCTTGGCATGGCAACTGCTGTGCCCAAGACTGCAAGAAACTTTAGAGAGTTGTGGACACAGCTCAGCACATCATGCAAACTAGCCTCCCCTTGTCTACACTTCTCACTGCCTCAGAAAAGCAGCAACATCATCAAAGACCCCTCCCACCCCAGACAGTCTCTCTTCTCCCCCCTCCCATCGGGCTGAAGATACAAAAGCCTGAAAGCACATACCACCAGGCTCAAGGACAGCTTCTATCCCACTGTTATAAGATCTTGTACGATAAGATGGACTCTTGACCTCACAATCTACCTCGTCATGGCCTTGCATCTTATTGTCTGCCTGCACTGCACTTTCTCTGTAACTGTAACACTATATTCTGCATTCCGTTATTGCTTTTCCCTTGCACTACCTCAATGTACTGATGTTGTGAAATGACCTGCATGGATGGCATGCAAAACAAAGTTTTTCACTGTACTTTGGTACATGTGACAGTAATGAATCAATTACCAACTTTGCTTTTCAATGCCTCCCGCTTATCAGATGTTGTTTTTCCCTCTCGCTGTGGTCCCCACTCTACTTTTGCCAGGTCCTGTCTCACACAATTGAAGTCAGCCTCCAACTTAAGTCTGACCTTAACCTTTTACTTGGGAATAAGAAACACAAAATAACTTCATATATTTGGAAGCAATTCATAAGACTAATTCAGTATTGTCCTTCTTAATAGTGTGTATGCTATGTTTGTTAAATAATTGAATACACACAATTTCATAACTTACATTACTCAGACTGTCATTTTGAGTGCAACAGATTAAGAAGGGCAAGCACTGGTTGCCTGATGTCATCAAACCTCAGAAATGTCAAATTCCACATTGAGACTTATTTTCAGTTTTATCCCCACTTGTATTTTCTATCTAGACTGTGAAGGACTCACAAATTTGTTTCAGGAGTTGGTGGTTACATTATCCTAAGTCAATATAATGCATGTTAAACTAACGTAGTAAAACAAATACCTATGTGCTGTTCGATTCACATAGTTAAGTTTTGTTTCAGTTTGGATCACATGTAACAACAGTATTTCAGTTCATCATAAAAACAGATTGCAGCTCAGTGCCATTTCTCAAGATGATTCCTACCAACAAAAAAAATACAGAAATTAAACCACAATGGGTAGAATGCTTCAAGAATGTATAACATTTGAAAGTTTAAATTATATTACTTTGCTTGAACTTTATGCTTACTGTCTGGGAAATATGTTACTCTGCAGGTATTACAGACTTGCAACAGCTACCATTCTATGTTAACTTATTTAACAAGTATACCTCTCTTACATGGCCATTTTGAAACTCTACTATGTGAAGTAAACTACAAACCAATTTTCTGTGCTGTCATGTCTCTTTCTCCTTTGTATTACCCAAGAATTATGGAAGGACAATGCTTGGGTCTGCTGGAGCGTTTACAGTGACTTCAAATGAATGCATCCTACTCCCTCTTCTTAAGCGGGTGATGATTGACAGTGACAGCCAGAAGAAGAGGGCTTTATGCCTTTTCCCCTATCCATTTAAACTGAAGGATCTGAACAGACCTCAGGTGCTGGGCAGTTGGAAGCAAACACCTTATTTTACAGACGAACCAACTCTGAGACCCCTGAGGCCACTGCTCCACAGCTTGTTTCTAGCTAGTTCCTTTTCACTATTCCTCTTTCACATCCTTTATAACTGTGTCATTTAGTCTGCATTGTGGAACCTTGTTCTTTCTGGCAAAATGTATTGTTTCACATGCCATATTAAGGCTGCATTTTGAGCATTGAGTGCAGTTTTGGTCTCCTGAACTGAGTAAGAATATTTTTGCTATGGAGGGAGTTCAGTGATGATTCACCACACTAATTGTTAAGATGGCAAGACTCACGTCTGAAGAGAGATTGGGTCAATTAGACTTATATTTGCTAGATTTTAGGAGAATGAGATCGCACAGAAATCGACAAACTTCAGACAGGCCTAGACATACCGTAGATGCAGGAAGAATGTTCCTGATGGCTGGGGAGTCTAGGATCGGGGGTCACAGTCCAAGGAGAGTGGGGTAAGCCACTTAAGGTTAAGATGAGAAGAACTTTCTTCTCCCAGGTACTGGTAAGCCTGTGGAATTCTCTGCCACAGAAAGCAGTTGAAGCCAAGTCATTAAATATATTGCACTTGGGGCTAGTGGGATCAAGAGATATGGGGAGAAGGGTTGGACAGGGTACTAAATGTGGATGATCAGCCACAGAACATAGAACACTACAGCACAGTACAGGCCCTTCGGCCCACGATGTTGTGCTGACATTTTATCCTGCTCTAAGATCTATCTAACCCTTCCCTCCCACATAGCCCCCCATTTCTCTGTCATTCATTTGGCTATCTAAGAATTGTTTAAATGTCCCTAATATATCTGCCCCCACAACCTCTGCAGGCAGTGCGTTCCATGCACCCACCACTCTCTGTGTAAAAAACTTACGTCTGACATCTCCCCATACCTTCCTCCAATCACCTTAAAATTAAGCCCCCTCGTGTTAGCCATTTTCGCCCTGGGAAAAGGTCTCTGAGTGTCCACTCGATCTATGCCTCTGATCATCTTGTACACCTCTATCAAGTCACCTCTCATCCTCCTTCTCTCCAAAGAGAAAAGCCCTAGCTCACTCAACCTATCCTCATAAGACATGTTCCCAATCCCAGCAGCATCCTGGCAAATCTCCTCTGCACCCTCTCTAAAGCTTCTACATCCTTCCTATAATGACCAGAACTGAACACAATACTCCAAGTGTGGCCCCTCTATTCCTCCACACTGCTAAGATTTCTGCCATTAACCTTGCACTCTGCCTTCAAATTCGATCTCCCAAAGTGTATCACTTCACACTTTTTCCCGGGTTGAACTCCATCTGCCACTTTTCAGCCCAGGTCTGCATTATATCAATATCCTGTTGTAATCTACAGCAACCTTCTACACTATCCACAACACCACCAACCTTTGTATCATCAGCAAACTTACTAACCCACCCTTCTACATCCTCATCCAACTCATTTATAAAATTCACAAAGAGCAGGGGTCCCAGAACAGCTATGATCACACTGAATGGCAGAACAGGCTCAAAGGGCCAAATGGCCTACTTCTCCTCCTGTTTTCTATGATATTATGTTTCATAGCTTTCTTGTATTATCCTCCATCTGTCATTTTCTGCTGGTCTATGTCCTTTTGCAGTCTGTTGTTGTTCCCTTCACTGTTTACCATACTCACAGCAACTAACAATCTGCTGGAGGAACTCAGCGGGTCGAGCAGCACCTGTGGGAGGAAAGGAATTGTCGACGCTTCGGGTCAAAACCCTGCATCAGGACTGAGAGTGGAGAGGAATGTTGGTTTTGCACTTTGGGGTGTGTGCTACCTAATCTGGAGCCAGGCCAGGGGACAGGAGGAAGGTCCAATTATGTTTTATTCTAAATTAAGTTTTATTAAAAAAGGATGTGTTTCTACTACTACATTAAATTGCAACAAAGTGATTATACATTACTGAAACATGAAAGTCTGGAAATTCCAAGAGAATTCTCCTTTCTTACACCAATGGGAGACCAACACATCCTCAAGCGAATTTTCTTTTAAATTTATTTGTTTACAACATGTGGACATCATTGTTAATGTTGGCATTTAGGAATCTGTTACTACTGTAAACTGAAGGGATGGGCCCTGTGTAACAGCCTCACAAAGGCCTCATAGGTACATTGATTAAGGAGGAAAATTGAGTTTGTGCTGACACATTGGAAGAGAATGTAATCAACTGATGGTACAATGAACATAGAGTCATAGAGTTTTACAGCACAGAAACAGGCCCTTCCAGTCCCATCTACCTGCACCTGGACCATATCCCTCCAAACCCCTCCCATCCATGTACCTATCCAAACCTCTCTTAAATGTTACAATCGAACCCACATCTACCACTTCTGCTGTCAGTTCCACACTCGCATCACCTTCTGAGTGAAGTAGTTCCCCCTCAGATTCCCCTTAAATGTTTCACCCTTCACCCTAAACCTATGATGTCTAGTTCTAGTCTCACTCAACCTGAGGGGAAAAAGCCTATATGCATTCACCCTATCTATACCCCTCATAATTTAGTATACCTCTATAAGATCTCCCCTTATTGTCCTGCGCTCCAGGGAATAAAGTCCTAATCTATTCAACCTTTCCCTATAACTCAAGTCCTCAAGTCCTGGCAACATCCTTGTACATTTTCTCTGCACTCTTTTAAGCTCATTGATATCTTTAATAAAAAGTGTCTTCATAGCATTAAAAAATGTCCCTCCATGCATTGAAGGTTTGTCATATAAATGCAGCATGTCTATGCAAGCACTTCATGCATTGTATGCAAATTATACACTCGCACAATGTTAACATTCTACCATGAAAAGTCAATATCAAATGTACACAAACACTTGGAACAGAACAATGACATAGAAAATATATTAACTTTTTACTGTATCAAATTTTAAGGTAAGAGGAAGCATTGTTCTATTAACTAATACTCATAATTCATTTCTCCCTGAATTTCCTAAACAGTTTTGAGTCAAAGAGAAGATGATTTTTGTTGACCTAACTTTTAATATTTTTTCCATTTTATTTTCTTCCTTCCTCCATTTGTTTCCCTATTGAAGACATCATTTCATTGCCAGGGGTCAGGAAGGTGACTTTGTCTTCGATCACTGCCAATGATTCTTTTGATCTTGCTATTAAAGGTGTAGAAAAATAGCCTTCACTTAAAAGCCCTTCCAGATGAGGAATTATGTGCACAAATTTGCCACCCACCAATCTCCAGCACGCTTGAAGAGTCATTGTACAATATTACTGTGACAACTCCTTGAGAAGATTAATTTCTAATGACATTAGTATTATGTGATTGAAGAGCATCAAGATTGTAACTAACTTCTTTCCATGGGTTGCACAGGAATGTGTTAATAAGGTATGGTTTGTCCCCACTCCCTTTTAATCAGTTTAGATTTATGAAACAAATGCCATTTGACATGGAGTAATGTATTTGATCCCCGGAGGAAATGCGAAATTCAATGGGCTGGACAAACATATAATGTGTACAGCAGAGATAAAATAATCACAATCAACAATTAGAACTACAATAAAATCGAGAACTTGGTGTTTGCATTTGTAGCTGTCATTGTAGTGACTTTAATCAGGCAGCTACTTGCAGAGCATGTGAAAAGGACTCAAGGTTCCACTGGTTTAACTGAGGGTGGTGGTTAGTGATGCAGGAAGAGCTTACCATAAAAAGTGAGGGTAGACCCAAACTGTATGCAAATTCCAACAGGTGATAACATTGTAGCAGAGAAACCAAAGCATCTGGGATCTGGGCAAATAGGGAGATACCTGTGCATGGCTTTAATCATTTAAATTGTAGGAAATGCAAGGACTTGGAAGATGATGTGCATTAAGGTGGGGAAGTTCACTGGGATGGAAAAAGAAATGGAAATAAAGTTTTGAAATAGAAAAAGACAAATGAAGCAAGAAATAAAAGTAGCCAGATTATTTATTTTACATGAATAATATTTCCAAAAATAATTAAAATTTGAAGGAATGTAATAGTTAATTTGTGGTACTGACGAACTTGCAATTAGTTGGTAACAATATACCTAGGCTGAAATAGAAAAGACTAATGTTTTGTTCACATCCACTGTGCAAATACAGCAACTTCATAGAAGTGGCAACATGTTACTCTTGCATCAGCTGAACGCACAGGGATTGTGGAATGATGATATAAATGAAGCAACGTCATTCAAAGGCATGAAATCTGCATTTGATTAGTTCTGTGCTGCTGCTTTGGAGGGACCACAAATTTACCCTGGCAATAAATCTTAAGATTCATGTGCTTACTGAGGCTGTTCTGACTCCTAATCTGGCCCACTGGCAGATGGTCGAACCATATGCATAAGGCCCAGATGCCAAGATCAGCACATATTTCATTAATGGCAATACAGCCAATGATCCTATGCACTACAAAGCAAATAACAATGGCAGCAGCACACATACCAATAAGAAAGAGTCACCAGAACCAGTTTCCTGAACTATCTACAAGCCAATAAACAAGTTTATATCTTGTTATTATGTGTCTCTTGAACCATAAACAGCTTTACCGAAACAAATCTTTAGCGATGTAAAAACAGTCTCCATGATGAAAAAATATCTGAATTAATCAGAATTCATACTAAGTGCTGAAAGGAATTCCTTTACCTTTATTTCCTGAATCTAGACCACAGTGCATATGCCGGCAGTAATGAAATTTAAGTATTAACAAGTAATTGAAGTCCATTCATCATTCTGAATATTTATGAAATTATTTTCTTCATTGCAACTAAAAAACTTCGATCTCTCCTCCTTCAAAACTGTGCACTTTCTAAGTCAATTAACAACTGCAGGTGATATAAATTATAATGTTAAGTATTTCAAAATTAGAGTGCTATGAATGTAGCAAGAGACAATCTAAACTATTTCTAGGAAAGGAAATCAATAACTTTCAAAAAGAAATTGGTGTTGAAATTTAATTCCAGACTCTATTTTGGAGGACTTGGATTAAAAATTGGAGACTTCAGCTGAACAGGAAAGATATATTACAAACAGATGTTGTCAAAGCAAAATAATAACCAAACAGTTATTTCCTCTAAGTAAACATTAGTACTGTGCATTGAAGGCAGACTTCCCCCCTTATAAATTTTAAAAAATTTTTTTACATTAAATTTTTACTTACAGCGTGGTAACAGGCCCTTCCGGCCCAACGAGTCCGCACTGCCCATTTTAAACCCAATTAACCTACCCGTACGTCTTTGCAATGTGGGAGGAAACCGGAGCACCCAGAGGAAACCCACGCAGACACGGGAGAACGTACAAACTCCTTACAGACAGCGACGGGAATCGAACCCCGATTGCTGGCGCTGTAGTAGCGTCGCGCTAACTGCAACGCTACTGTGGCTGGTAAGCTGGTCCTGGTAAGAAAATCTATTTTATATAGGTACTGTCAGAAATTTGGAGTATAGCATGGAAATAATGGAATTTTGGACAGCTGATGCAATTTAATACTCAATCAGTCATTTTCATGTTGTTGTAGGACAGTTAGTTCTTGCAGTTAACCTCAGTTACTTGAAACACAAAGGGAGTTCAAGTCAAAATGATCTTGGTTTCTCATCTATTATCTTCCCTGAAAACTCAGAATCAGAATCAGGTTTATTATCACTGACATATGTCGTGAAATTTGTTGTTTTGCGGCAGCAGTACAGTGTAAGACATAAAGACGTAAAAATTACTATAAGTTACAAAAATAAATAAATACTGCAAAAGAGGCATAATGAGGTAGTGTTCATGGGTTCATGGACCGTTCAGAAATCTGATGACGGAGGGGAAGAAGCTGTTTCTGAATCGTTGAGTGTGGGTCTGTACTGTGGTGCCAATACTGAAACTTCACCAATCCCAGGAAATTTATAGCATATGATTTCAAGATATTTTCACTTCAGGTTCCTTGAACTTTAATTCAAATGTGGGATTCAAGTCTTGTCCGATCTTATGGTGTGGTGTATAACTTCTGAAGACCAAGTGTATCATATCCAAGTTTGTTGATTGTACTAAACTGGGTGACAGTGTGGATTATAAGTAGAATTCAAAGAGGCTTCAGGGAGATAGAGACAGACTAAGTGATGAATGATGTCATGACAGATGGAATATAACTTTAGACAGTCATCCACTTTGCTAAAATAGAAATGCAGAGCATTTCTTAAATGGTAAGAGATTGAAAGGTGTTGGTATTCAAAGGCACCTGGGCATCAATCAGTGAAATCAGTGAAAGTTAGCATCTGGGTACATCTCGCAATAAGAAAGACCAACGATATGTTAGCCTTTATTGCAAGGGAGTTTTGAATACAAGAGTAAAGCCACCTCGTTGGAATTGTTTGGGGCTCTGGTTAGACCACATCTAGAACAAGTTCTGATCTCCCTACCTAAAAAAGGATGTACTTGCTATACAAGGGAGAACGACAAAGGTTCACTGGTTGATTCTTGGGATAATGGGGTTTGTCAAGATTAAGCAGATTGGCCTGTAGGGTTTAGAAGAATGAGAGGTGAAGTCATTAAAAACCAAAATTTTTATGGGGCTTGATAAGCTAGAGATGATGTTTCCTCTGAGCAGAATTTTTTTAAAAATGCAGCTGCTGGAAATCCAAAACAAAAACAGAAAATGCTGGAAAAACTCAGCAGGTCAGGCTGCATCTGTGGGAAGAGAAAAACATCAGAAACATTGACTGTTTTTCCTCCCACAGATGCAGCCTGACCTGCTGAGTATTTCCAACATTTTCTCTTTCACCTGCCTGGAATATCTGGAACCAGGGACCACTATCTCAGAAATAGGGATTGGGACCTTCACTTTGAGATAAGGAAAAATTTTTTCCCTCAGAGGGTCATCCATTTTGGTAATTATCTTTCCGATAGGGCTGGGGAGCCTTAGTCTCTGAGTACACTGAATATAGAGATCAATGTTTTTTTGGATTTTAAGGGAACCTTGGTTTATGGAGTTAGTGCAGAAATGTGGTGCTGAGGTAAATGATCAGCCATGATCTCAATGAATGGTAGAGTAGGCAGGGGAGATGGGCTGAATGGCCTAGACCTGCCCCTACTTCTTTAAGTTCTTATGTTCTTCTCAGTTTGATGATTAGAATTCCTAAATGTAATTTTGTTTAATACTTTGTTTAATACTTTTGTTTAATACATCCACCATCATGAAGTGCTTTGAGAGGTTGGTCATGGCATGCATCAACTCCAGCCTCCCAGACAACCTGGACCCATCACAGTTCGCCTATCGGCAAAACAGGTCTACAGTGGATGCCATCTCCCTGACCCTACACTCAGCTCTGGAGCATCTGGACAGTAAAGACACATACGTTAGACTATTGTTTATTGACTATAGCTCTGCCTTCAATACAATAATTCCAAGCAAGGTTGTCACCAAACTCCGAGACCTAGGACTCAACACCTCCCTCTGTAATTGGATCCTTGTTTCTAACAAACAGACCGTAATCAGTGAGGAGAGGCAGCAATACCTCCGGCACAATTATTCTCAACACTGGTGCCCCACAAGGCTGTGTCCTCAGCCCTCTACTCTACTTCCTATACACTCATGACTGTGTGGCCAGATTCTGCTCTAACTCCATCTACAAGTTTGCAGATGATACCACCGTTGTAGGCCGTATCTCAAACAGCGATGAGGCAGAGTACAGGAAGGAGATAGAGAGCTTAGTGGAATGGTGTCATGACAACAACCTTTCCCTCAATGTCAACAAAACTAAAGAGCTGGTCATTGACTTCAGGAAAGGGGGCGGTGTACATGCACCTGTCTACATCAATGGTGCTGGGGTCAAGAGGGTTGAGAGCTTCAAGTTCCTGGGTGTGAACATCACCAACAGCCTGTCCTGGTCAAATCACGTAGATGCCACAGCCAAGAAAGCTCAACAGCGCCTCTACTTCCTCAGGATGCTAAAGAAATTTGCTTTGTCCCCTTTGACTCTCACCAACTTTTACCAATGCACCATAGAAAGCATCCTATCTGGATGTATCATGGCTTGGTACGGCAACTGCTCTGCCCAGGACCACAAGAAACTGCAGAGAGTTATGGACACAGCCCAGTGCATCACGGACACCAGCCTCCCCTCCTTGGACTCTGTCTTTACCTCTCATTGTTTTGGTGAAGCAGCCAGCATAATCAAAGACCCCACCCACCTGGGACATTTTCTCTCCTCTTCCATCGGGTAGAAGATACAGGTGGCTGAGGGCACATACTACCAGACTTAAGGACAGCTTCTACCCCACTGTGATAAGACTATTGAATGGTTCCCTTATACAATGAGATGGACTATGACCTCACGATCTACCTTGTTGTGACCTTGCACCTTATTACACTGCACTTTCTCTGTAGCTGTGACACTTTACTTTGTACGGTTACTGTTTTTACCTGTACTGCATCAATGCACTTTGTACTAACTCAATGTAACTGCACTGTGTAATGAATTGGCCTATACGATCGGTTTCTAAGACAAGCTTTTCACTGTACTTCGGTACAAGTAACAATAATAAACCAATACCAATACTGTTGAAATATATTTCTAATATGAAAACTGAATTTAAAAAGCTTTTGTCACCCAAGAAAATAATAGGAATGTATTCTACTGTAAAACTAAAAACCTTTGTTTAATTCCCTTCTGTACAAAAATAAAGCAATAGTAAAAAATAATTCTTTGAACAGTGCAGCTGTAAGATACAACTGAAGAGAAATTGATTGAATGTTAACCTTCAAGCTTAAACTTGATCATTAGAAAATATTTATAAATAAGTAAAATCTTGAGGTTTGTAACTTAATGGTGGTTACCATGGAGAAGTGTGCCTTCTGACCAAGAATTTGCATTTAAGGCATTTTGTTCCAACTGAGGTTATTTACTGAGTCTGCGCTTTCAACGATCTTGTTTACTTATTTGAATCGTTACATCCACAAAGACATTTGCAGATATTAGCCATTACTGAAAATATATACATCAGAGTGCACAAGTCATAGGATTTGAAGTTCCATTTTCAATTTGGATTGGAAGTCCACAGGCCAAGACCGTTGCTGGTACTTGCACATACATGACATGCTAAGCACAATGTTGCTGGGCATCCAGATTAAAGTCAAATGGCACAAAAAGTTGTTTGTCATCACTTGCTCAAAATTCTACTTCACCTACAAGACCAAAAAGAACAGTAAAGCTGGTCTAAACAGAAGAAGTGAGGCCTACTTCAGCCATACTTAAAGGGCTCTACCTGGGCTGCAGCCGGAAATCCATTTTCCTCCAGGTACGGACCAACACTATTTCTTGTTCCCAACATCCCCACCTCATTGCCAATATCCTCTCACCCCACCCCATTATCACCCCAACCCACAACCAACCCCTGCCCATCATTGGTTTGAACACTGTGAAATGATTTAGTCTACTCTGTACAGCACCTTGGGCCTTGTCTGAGGTAAAATTCCAGAGGCCCTACCGAGAGTCAGTCTAGGAGCTGGTGCAAGCCAAATTTGGCCCCTACACTAATGTTTAGATATATTTGATTGACATTTGCCTTGACTACTGGAAGGGGCTCCATATTATGTTCTTTGTTTCAGGTATCACTATATCTTACATTGATTTGTGAAGCATTTTACAATTGAGCAACATTAATCAAGAGCACGATAAAGAAGGGAGTTAAGGGATATGGGAGAGTGTAGCAAAGTGGTGTCAAGACCAAGATTGAATCAGCCTTGACCTTATTGACGGTTGAGCAGGCTTGAGGAAGCAATACTCCTGCTCCTGTGCCTGATGTTCTCATTACCAAAACATACCAGCTCAACTAATGTCCATGTAACAAAGTGACTAGGGGGAGATTTTCAGAACATTGACCATACATTAATTTAACCTTGGATGTCACCAAACCACTGTAGAAACTGCATGAAGCTTAATTCCATTATTTATTTGATAAGTGACTGATTCACAACACTAGTTTTACCCCCAGATGGCAATTTATAAATCTTACTCATCCACAGAGCTTTTACCTGCTGCTATTTCACATTATTGATTTGCAGCAGCAACATCATTTTAATGGATGTATAATTTTTGATTCAACTTCAATGTTGTAGGCGCAAGATACACACGACCAACCTATTAGCTGATGCTTATCTAAAGAAACAACAGTTATGTTCGTTTATAACCTATGATCAATCTCTAAAGAAAACTAGAGTATGCAGGACGTTTTACACTTTTTTCATTGTTATTAACATCGGCTAGATTAAAATGAGCACAAATAATTCATTTGGCTATTTATGTCAAAAGATAATTGTTAAGATGATAATGTGATGCTGACACAAGGTCGTAATAGCACAAATTAATTCTCAGGTAGCTTTAAAAGAATGGATTTGTCTGGTTGCATCTTCAAGGACCATTTTAATTGGTTAAATTATCTTGTTGATTGATGTTACTGTGGTTGCCAAGGAAACATTTGTCATCTGTGTGTCATTCTCAGAAATACATGGATAAAAGAAAATAGCTGTTGGGTTTTAAAGATTTATCACCTTCTATTAAGTATCTATCTAAGGAACAGAAATTATCATTAAAAACATTTCATACAAAACATTATCTTTACTAAGCATCGCAATCCATCATGGTATAAAATAACCGTGACTCTGGTTATATGGATCTGGACCTGTTCATTCAGTTCCACTCTTGAGTATCATCCAATAATTGTAGCTATTGTGGCGACTCACCGTCTAGTCGGGCGAACCGGCTCGGCAGTCGGGTCGCGCGGTGTCGGAGCGACGAGGCCCAAGATGGCGGCGGGCCTCGTCTTTCCGAGCGACGGGGAGAACCCGCGCGCGGGAAAGTCCTGATGACGTAGGACTTACGTCATTGCCGGTTTTTTTGGGCGGGAGTTTTTCTCCCTTAAAGGGCCCGCACAAGGCGGGAAAATAAACCAGTTCTGTTTGGCAATCCTCCGAGTAGAGTCTTGTTTTATTCCGCGGTAGCAACCGCTACACTATTACATTTTAGATCAGGTTCTCCATAAATGTACAGTCTGGATTCATCTTGAATAATTAATACATTTTCCTTAATTCCAAGTTTTAAAGAAAAAGAATTCAAAAAACAAAAACTAAACTGTTGTAGTCCTTAGCACCTCCATGGCTGAAATTACTTGCCAATTACTTACCCAGATCTCAGCAAGATGCAAGTTTATAGAGTTTTGCAGGAACTTATTGCAAGTTGGGAAGTAAATATCCCAATATAGTAGCGTACCAGACTCCTAACAGGCAGAAGTGAACACTGACTTGACATAATTGTTAGAAATTTTTATGCTGTATATTTGAAAATTCTCTTGGAAATATTTGAGATTGTAACCGGCGGAATAAATAAGGATGAACTAGTCGTTGAAGTGTATTTGGACTTTAAGAAGGCCATTGAAAAAGTACCACATTGGAAATTATTAAATCAAATTATGGTGAACAGTATTGTGGGTGATATGAATAGCATTGCAGCTAATATATTGAGGACTGCATAACAGACAGAAAACAAAGAACAGGAATGAACAGGTCATTTCTGGGTTGGATCACTGTGACAGATTAGGCCTATGCTGTCCAGAGTGTAGAAGAATGAGACATGATCTTATTGAAATGTAAAATTTTTAAGGGGCTTGACAGGGTAGAAGCAAAGTTGCTGTTTTTTCCTGGCACAGATGTGGTTCCAAGGTGGCTCACCACCACTGTCTCTCTCTCTCAAGGGTCGTAAGTAATGAACGATAAATGTTGGCTTTACTATCAATGCCCACATCCCGAAGGAGCACTGCATAGAATTCGCAGAGAAGTGAAGGCACCCGTTCACTTAGGATAGGCCCAAAGGTGCTTTGTCTTGATGGCCTGGTTTTGATTTTGCTTGGACTTATAAAGTGTTTCATCAGTTGACTTGCTTGTTCCTGGATTTCACTATTCATGCAGAACACTAGAAGACACGGAGATATCCATTTGCAGAAGGATTGCAACATAGAATGTCCTTAAGTGAATATTAGAGCTGTGAGGTGTAATCTAACAACAACTCCAGACAGGATCTCTGCTCAACATCCAGTTTCCTGCTGCTACAGTGGCCTGAACTGTGACCTGCTGCTGGCCGGATCATGCAGAATGCAGCAGACGAGGAATAAGATCTCCCCTGGAGAGAACTGCAAATCAAGCCCTGTGAGGGTCAAAAGTAAAATCACATCTTAATCACACCAATGGCACCCTCTGCCGAGCTCTGTATCACCCATGTCTACATTTACAATTGCACCCTCCAGAATGAGGAGGTAGAAGAGAGGGGCTTTATCCCTCAAACTCAGCTGTTGGTCCAATGCAGCATGTGTGATAAAGCACATACCACCAGGCTCAAGGACAGCTTCTATCCAGCTGTAATAAGACTATTGAATGGTTTCCTAGTACGATAAGATGGACTCTTGACCTCACAATCTACCTCATTATGACCTTGCACCTTATTGCCTGCCTGCACTGCACTTCTCTGTAACTGTAACACTTTATTCTGCATTCTGTTATTGTTTTCCCTTATACTACATTAATACACTGTTGTAATGAAATGATCTGTATGGACTTGCAGAGATCAACATTGGCTCCAGACCCCATGAAGTGCCATGGCATGCAAAACAAAGTTTTTCACTGTAGCTCAGTACATATAACAATAATAAACCAATTTACCAAATTATTTAGTGGGGCCTGCCTCAGAATGAAGGAGACAACAAGGCTTACCAGATGCATTTGCTGGTGGCCATACAAAATCCATACATTCAAGGTGTAATGGCCTGTACAGTTCTTGAAGAGCTTCATGTTCACATTTGTAATCTGGAATGCCATGTGCGTACAGCCAATAACTCTCTGACCCTTTGGAGAGCCTGCATTTGGGACCAATCTGTGTCTTGCAGGGTCTATAAAAGAAGATGAATTCCTTTAGAAGAGAGCATCTATCGCATCCTACAAATATTAGTGACTTGAAAATTGTGATAAGTGGGTCCAGAGGTGGTGTAGTGGTTAAATTAACAAGCTAGTAATCCAGAGACCTGGACTAACAATCTTGAAATTCAAGCTCAAATCCTACCTTGACAGTTTAAATTTAGTTAATAATCTGGAATGTGTCAGGAAAATAATACCAACTAGTCTTTATTAATGATGACCATAGAAAACTATTGGATTGTTATAAAACCCATCTAGTTTACTTATGTCCTTCAGGAGGAAGAGATCAGTCATCCTCACCCTATCTGGTCTGCAGGTGACTCCAGATCCTTGTGGTTGACTCTGAAGTGACCTAACAAGCCACTCTTTTGCACCATTACTGCCACATTTAAACAGAGAAAGAATAACATTTGACAAACAATCCAGAATTGACCTGGGCACTGAATTCAGACATGGCATCATTCCCAACCCTAGATGACTTTGGAAAGTCCTCCTTCCAAACATCTGGAGACTGATGTCTAAATACATAGAGCTGTCCCCCACAGTAGTCATGCAAAAGTCCGACATAACACCCTCACAAAATCATAATTTACCATGTACCAGACATCTCCATCACAATCCCTGGGTCCATCTTGTCCCACTAGCAGGACAGACCTCAACAGAAGTAACAGCAAAATGGTTTACAAGCAGGAGGGAATAACACTTGCAGAGATAAACATTGGCTCCAGACCCCATGAAGTGCCATGGCAAGAGATCAAACATGGGAGTAAACATGAGGCAGGCACGATGATGTAGCTGTTAGCGTAACGCTATTACAGCGCCAGCGACCCGGGTTCAATTCTGGCCACTGTCTGTAAGGAGTTTGTACGTTCTCCCCGTGTCTGCATGGGTTTCCTCCGGGTGCTCTGGTTTCCTCCCACATTCTAAAGACGTAGGGGTTAGGAAGTTGTGGGCATGCTATGTTGGCGCCAGAAGCGTGGTGACACTTGAACACTCTATGCAAAAGATGCATTTCACTATGTGTTTCGATGTACATGTGACCAATAAACGATATCTTATCTTAAGCCTCCTACTGATTACCACTTACTATCCTCCTGCAGCTGATGAATCAGTGCCCCTTCATGTTGAACAACACTAAAAGTAGCAAAAGTACAGAATAGGCTCTGGTGGGGAGCTTCAATGTCTGTCACTGAGAGTAGCTTGGCAGCACCACCACAGACCTATTTAGTCAAGTCCTGAAGGGCATAGTTGCCTGACTGGGTCTGCAGTAGGTAGTGAGTGAACCAACACAAGAAGTAAACCAATTTGATCTTGTCATCACCTATCTCTCTGTGCCAGATGCATCTGTCTGTAAAACTGTTGAGGTGCCAGCCTACTGGAGCTGCAACACAGGAGGCTTTATGTGCTAAGCAGCAAAATTTGCATACATTGGACAGAGTTAAGCAATCAATAGATCAGATCGAAGTTCTGCCATCCTACCACTTCTAGTCATCAAGAATGGTTGACAAACAGTTAATGGGAGGAATACACTCCAAGAGCATCACCATTCTCAGCAACAGCAGGGTCAAGCATGTGAGTTGTTAAAAGACTGAAGCAGTCACAATCATGTTCAGCCATGATCACTTTCCTCCTGAAACTATCATAGAAACCAGTCTTCAGTTAATCTGGTTTACTCCAAGTGATATCAAAAAAGACCTGGAAGCATCAGATGCAGAAAAGGTTACAGGAACAGACATTTCAGCTGCAGTACCGAAGACCTGCTGTACTCCAGCCTAGCTGTGCCTCCAGCCAAGCTGTTCCAGTACAGTAACAACATTAGCATCCATACAGCAAAGTAGAAAATTGTCTGTGTCCTGTTCATAAAAACCAGGACAAATCCAATCCAGCTAATTACCACCCAATGAGTCTGCTCTCAATCATCACCAGAGTGATGGAAACCATTGTTGACAGTGCTATAAGTAGCACTTACTCACCAATAACGCACTCACTGGTGCTCAGTTTGAGTTTTGCCAGAACCACTTACCTCAACACAAACCAAAGACAAGCTGCTGGGAGAAATCAGCGGATCAGGCAGTATATGTGAAGGCAGAGGGATAGTCGATGTTTCGGGTCGAGACCCTGGATCAGGACTGCGGGTGTAAAGGGGAAATAGCTAGTGTAGAGAGGCGAGGGAGAGGGGTGAGGCAGGAACTGGCTGGTGATAGGTGGAACTGGGTGAGGAGGTGGATGATGGACAGAGGGGGCCAGGTGGGGGAAGGGAAATGCGTGGAGTCGGAAGTCAGCAGCTGGTGGGTGACAGGTAGAGTCAGATAAGAAGCTATAGGTGGATCCTAGTTAGGAGGGGTTCAGGCAAGCCAAGATGGAGTGTGGCTCTTAGAGAGTGGCACTCCTGACCATCCTTTTCCTTCTCCTTCAGCCTATTCTAGGAGAGAGGCCTTGGCTACAGCCCCAACTCCCGATTGTGTTGGAAGCCCAGCAAAAAATCATCACTGCTCCCATTTCCAACTCCTAAAAGGCAACTTCATCAAGATTTAATAACAGTTGCTCTAAGACCTCCTGCAGAAGATTTCGGGCATCTTCAACACTGATTTCAATTTCAAGTAACTCACCATTAAACTAGGAAGTAATCAACATCTCTCTATTTAGACCTGTTTTCCCGTTCATTGCCCACACTGAATCTATTTCTTATCAATTAGCTATTGAACTAGGATTGGCATCACCCCTGTATGCTTTGTGTGCTTCGAGGACACATGCACACCAAGGTCTTTCTTCTCACCCAAACTTATTAAAATTATTCCATTTATAGTATGTGTGCCTGAAAATTCATCCCTCACTGGTGGCATTAAACCCAGTACATTGCAGTGTAAGAGCATTTTACTTGGGATTTCATTCAACTTACTTCAATGTAGCAAAGAGCCTCCCTCTGTGCCTTTACAATTTTATGATTCTATGGCAATCACATGAAGAGCTGAGCTCCAGATACCTTTGGATTACCATAGAACCATAGAACCATACAGCACAAAACAGGCCCTTCGGTCCACCATGTTGTGCCGTCCATCAAACCACCCTCACACTATCTAACCCTTTCCTCCCGCATATCCCTCTATCTCACATTCCTCCATGTGCCTATCCAACAAACTCTTGAACCTGTCCGATGTATCTGCCTCCACCACCACCCCAGGTAGCGCATTCCATGCACCAACCACTCTCTGGGTGAAAAACCTCCCCCTGACATCTCCCCTGAACCTCCCACCCATAACCTTAAAGCCATGCCCTCTCATCCTGAGCATTGGTGCCCTGGGAAGGAGGCGCTGACTGTCTGCTCTATCTATTCCTCTCAATATTTTATATACCTCTATCATGTCTCCCCTCATCCTCCTCCTTTCCAGTGAATAAAGCCCTAGCATCTTAAGCCTGTGCTCATATTCCATACGCTCTAATCCAGGCAGCATCCTGGTAAATCTCCTCTGCACCCTCTCCAACGCCTCCAACATCCTTCCTATAATGCGGCGACCAAAACTGAACACAGTACTCTAAGTGTGGTCTAACCAGAGTTTTGTAAAGCTGCATCATCACTTCGCGGCTCCTAAACTCAATCCCACGACTTATGAAAGCTAACATCCCATAGGCCTTCTTAACTGCTCTATCCACCTGTGAGGCAACTTTCAGTGAACTGTGAATATGAAGCCCCAGATCCCTCTGCTCCTCTACACTGCCAAGTACCTTGCCATTTACCTTTTACTCTGCCCTGGAGTTTGTCCTTCCAAAGTGTACCACCTCACACTTCACCGGATTGAACTCCATCTGCCACTTGTCAGCCCAGCTCTGCATCCTATCAATATCCCTCTGTAAGCTCCGACAGCCCTCCACACTATCCACAACACCGCCGATCTTAGTGTCGTCCGCAAACTTACTAACCCAGACCTCCACCCCCTCATCTAAGTCATCTATAAATATCACAAAAAGTAGAGGTCCCAGAACCGATCCCTGAGGGACACCACTAGTCACTGCCTTCCAATCCGAGGGCACTCCTTCCACCACAACCCTCTGCTTTCTACAGGCAAGCCAATTCCTAATCCACACAGCCAAGCTTCCCTGGATCCCTTGGCCTCTGACCTTCTGAAGAAGCCTACCATGAGGTACCATGAGGTACCTTATCAAACGCCTTACTAAAATCCATATAGACCACATCCATCGCACTACCCTCATCAATCTTCCTCGTCACCTCCTCAAAGAACTCTATCAGGCTTGTGAGGCAAGATTTTCCCTTCACAAAGCCATGCTGGCTGTCCCTAATCAGTCAATTATTCTCCAGGTGTTCATATATCCTATCCCTTAGAATCCTTTCTAACAGCTTACCCACCACAGACGTAAGTCTCACTGGTCTGTAATCCTCTGGCCTATCCCTACTACCTTTTTTGAACAAGGGGACAACATTCGCAACCCTCCAATCCTCTGGCACCATCCCCGTGGACAACGAGGACTCAAAGATCCTTACCAGCGGTTCAGCAATCTCCTCCCTCGCCTCTCAAAGCAGCCTGGGGAAAATCCCGTCAGGCCCCGGAGATTTATCCGTTTTGATATTATTTAACAACTTCAACACATCCTCTCTCTTGATATCTACAACCTCGAGAACATTACCCTCACCAGCACTTCCTTCCACATCCTCAAGACCCCTCTCCTTGGTGAATACCGAAGAGACGTATTCATTGAGAACTTCTCCCACTTCCGCCGCCTCCAGGCACATTCTCCCACCTTTGTCTTTAATCGGACCTACCTTTACCCTAGCCATCCTCCTACCCTTCACGTAGGTGAAAAAGCCCTTGGGATTTTCCTTAACCTTACTAGCCAATGCCTTTTCATGTCCCCTTCTAGCTCTCCTCAGCCCTTTCTTAAGTTCCTTCCTCGCTACTCTATATTCCTCACAGGCCCTGTCTGAACTTTGCTGCTTATACCTTATGTATGCTACCTTCTTCTCCCTAACAAGTCATTCCACCTCTCTCGTCACCCACGGCTCCTTCACCCTGCCATTCCTTCTCTGCCTCACTGGGACATATTTATCCCTAACATCCTGCATAAGATCCCTGAACATCGACCACATCTCCATGGTACATTTCCCTTCAAAAAGGACATCCCACTTTACACTCCCAAGTTCTCTCCTTATAGCCTCATAGTTTGCCCTTCCCCAATTAAATATCTTCTTGTCCTCTCTGCACCTGTCCCTGTCCATGACAATTTTAAAGGTTATGGAGCAATGGTCACTGTCCCCCAAATGCTCTCCCACCAATAGATCCTTCACCTGTCCCGGTTCATTTCCTAAAACTAGATCTGGCATGGCATTCCCTCTAGTCGGCCTGTCAACATACTGCGTCAGGAATCCCTCCTGGACACATCCAACAAACTCCGTCCCATCTAAACCTTTGGCACTAAGCAGGTTCCAGTCTATATTTGGGAAGTTGAAGTCCCCCATTATAACAACCCTGTTATTTTTGCTTGTCTCCAAACACTGCCTGCCAATCTGCTCCTCTATATCTCTACTGCTACCGGGGGGCCTATAGAATACTCCTAATAGAGTAACTGCTCCTTTCTTGTTCCTTACTTCCACCCATACAGACTCTAGAGATGATCCTTCTACAACATCCATCCTTTCCGCAGCCGTAACAGTGTCCCTGACCAGTATCGCCACCCCTCCTCCTCTTCTCCCCCTTTCCCTATCCCTCTTAAAACTCCAAAAACCAGGAATATTCAATATCCACTCCTGCCCTGATGTCAGCCACGTCTCAGTAATAGCCACAATATCATAGTCCCCCATACTTATCCAAGCCCTCAGTTCATCTCCCTTATTCCTGACACTTCTTGCATTTAAGTAAACACACTTCAGTCCATCTACCTTACTACTTTTATAGCCTGTATTCTGCTTCTCCTTCCCCAAAGCCTCTCTACCTGTTCGATCTAACTTTTCCCCATCCCCTTCTTCCTCTGACCTACTCCTCCGGTTCCCTTCCCCCTCACAAACTAGTTTAAAACCTCCCAAGCCACCCTAGCAAACCTAGCCGCAAGGATATTGGCCCCCTTCTGGTTCGGGTGTAACCTGTCCTCTCTGTACAGGTCCCACCTTCCCAAGAAGAGATCCCAATGATCCAGAAATCTAAAACCCTCCCTCCTGCATCAACTTCTCAGCCACGCATTTATCTGCTACCTCCTCCTGTTCCTGCCTTCACTATCGCATGGCACCGGCAGCAATCCCGAGATTGCTACCCTTGAGGTCCTGTTCCTCAATTTTCTGCCTAGCTCCCTGAACTCGCTCTTCAGGACCTCATCCCCCTTCCTACCTATGTCGTTGGTGCCTACATGGACCACAACTTCTGGCTGCTCTCCCTCCCGCTCAAGAATCCTGTGGACCTGATCAGTGACATCCCGGACCCTGGCACCTGGGAGGCAACATACCATCCAGGATTCATGCTCACTGCCACAGAACATCCTATCTGTTTCCCTGACTATTGAG
Source organism: Pristis pectinata (assembly GCF_009764475.1). Taxonomy (NCBI): domain Eukaryota; kingdom Metazoa; phylum Chordata; class Chondrichthyes; order Rhinopristiformes; family Pristidae; genus Pristis; species Pristis pectinata. The sequence goes on from NC_067411.1 coordinate 93,601,200, forward strand.
TCCCCTATCACTACCGCATGTCTCTTTCCCACCCTTCCCTTCTGAGCAGCAGTACCAGTCCCAGTGCCAGTTACTGCAGCTGGTTACTGCAGCTAGGCCCCTGCAGGTCATCCCCCTCAACAGCCTCCAAGGCGGAAAACCTGTTACTGAGGAGAACAGCCTCCAGAGTTTCCTGCTCTGTCTGCCTGCCTGATTTCTTCTTCTTCCTCTTCCCTCCCCTGACAGTCACCATTCTATCTGCATCCTGAACCTCAGAAGTACCTGCTCTAAGGGGGGTAACTGCCTCCTGATGGACCGTCTCTACATAACTCTCTCCCTCCCTTATGATGTGCAGTGTTTGTAACTGTGACTCCAGCTCATCAACTCTGAGCCAAAGTTCATCCAGCCTCAAGCACTTACTGCAGATGTGGCCATCGTGGACCGCAGCAAGGTCCACGAGTTCCCACATCAAACAGCTGCAGCATATGACCATGTCCTCCTTCTGACTACCTTGTTTCTTCCCCGCTAGTTAATCCCACCTACAAATCTATAATAGACAACAGGTAAACCTTACCTTTACCTACTTACCAGCTACTTACCCTCCTTGCCCCTTCACGCCGAAGCCCCTTGAGCCAAAGCCCGACCACTTTGCTGCCTCTCACTCCGCTGCCCGCTCTATAAGCTGTTTGCTTTATCAAGCTGCCCGCGCCGCGCCTGCACAGTCCAGCCCCCACTCGACTAGTTAGAAAAAACTTTTAAAACACTTACTAAAGAAAGTTATAAAAATCTAACCCTTACACTTAAAACCCTAACAAAAACTAACCCTTACACTTAAAACCCTAATAAAAGTGATAAACAGAAAAAATTAGCTGCTCCGAAGTCCTCCGAACTGAAGCCCTCAAGTTCTCTGGAGATTTTTTTCTCTCTCCTTTTTTAAGCTGCCTGCGCCGCACCTCCCAATTGTTTTGCAGGATTGCTATTAGGAAATAAAGAACTCCTCCCAACAAGCAGTTGCAGGCACAAGGAGAGGCAACCCACATTTGGAACTCCTCCTCATCAAATAATCATCCAAAATAATGACCAATGTGAGCATATAGAGGCCCACGCACAATCTCCCATAACATTAAGAATGAGTATACTCAACTCTCCAATTGCCAGCATAATTAAGTTCTTACATTTGCCTCAGATTTCAAGATGGTCCAGGTTGGGATAAATCAGTTGGTATAAATTAGTAGTAAATGTGGTCATGATTCTCACTGAGTCATCGGTAGAGCCTACTGCAAACAGGGCATTATGGCAATATAAGTGTTAGCATTATTATCAGAAGATGCTGTAATTATTGTAAGCTTGTCCAATAACATCCTCAAACATTTATTCAACAGTACTGAGATCAAATGAAATTTTCCACTGTGATGTCACTTCTGTTGCATAGCAATACCTTCTCCCTGGATACAAAAGAACCCCAAACTGAAGGAAGGTAGATGTCAGAATTAATCTGGTACTGGTGGCAAAATCCCGGCGCATATTCTATGATAGTACCTGCTGATATGTCTGTCGAATTCTTGACATTAATGAGAAAAAGAGATCTTGGGACGGAAATTGTGAAAATGTTGGCTGAAGACCCTCAGTGAGGCAAAAGTTTTCAAGAAAATTATAGGAAGATGCATATCTGTCATCATTTTCCTCAGTACACATATTATCACTTGTGTTGGATTGCTAAATTCCCATGTTGCTACAAGTGTAAATACCTTTGCCAACAACTAGGGTTACAAAGGTACAAAGGGCTTACTGTAAAACCTGAAGATGAATTTTCAGATGTAATTTTTACACAAGAGTTTAATCCCAACAATGCATTTTCAAGACAGCCTGCCAAGGTACTGTAAGTACCTCAACAAATTACAAATTAACAAAGCTCAGACCACATATTAAAGCAAAGGGCAGACTGAAAGAACATGGGAGCATGAGTAAATCTGACAAAAAAAAATTGAAGTGGCTTATCCATTGTAGAAATCTGAAAACAGCATAGAACAGCGATGGTTTTTGATCCATGATATAAAATAGAAAAATAACAGTCATCACAGGGGTATGAAATTTAAAAACAATCAAATGATGCAATAGTGATGTTTTATTGATGGATCAATATGTGTGCGAGAAGGAAAGTTACATTTTCATTATGAAATATTCTTATGGGAGCTGTATTTTATCATATATTTAGCATTAACATCATGTTCTCAACACACCTCCAGATTCATCAATATTTTAAACAAATTTCATGGCCTGATTACAAGAAAAGTATTGCCAAATGGCTCACCAACTCCAATACTGTTCTTAGTCTTCTGTATCCAGTACACATTGTTGGTCGAAAAATAATTTGGAACACTTCTTTCTGTAACTTGAGCTGAGTTTTCTGTTGTTGTCAGGAGGTCTGTTGTGACGACATTGGCTAATCTGTTTATTATATTTAAGATTGTGATGCTTTTGCTGAATTGTTATGTTGGTAAAACTCTAAATGTTATTTTGAGTTTTCAGCATTGAGTTAATTATGGACTCAAGCCCTTGTCAATTTAGAAACAACTTGGGCTGAATCTTGTTGGCTAACACTGAAGTACTGGAGTAACAGAGAGATTCGGAATGCTAAACCTATCAGATCAGCTACATTCCAGCATTATGTGTGGAATCACCTTGGATCCAGTGTTAGATCTGACAGAGGATCCAAAACAAAATAGACTTCAATGGATATTGTCAGGCTGTGTATCTGGAGGTAAAGATGAAGTTTTAAAAAATATTTTGGTTTAGTTTAAAGAATTAAATAAGGTTAACCATTTTTAGAAACATAATTTTAAAAAATTATTTATTCATTATTTTAAAATTTTATTTATTATATTACCCTCACAGCCTTTACAGGCAGAAAAGCTGGTGGTGGGGATTATCCTGCTTTCAGGTCGGTTTCTGGCATGAGGTCTCCACCAACAGACACCGTCCACATCTGGACAGGCTAAGGTCAGGCCAGGGGAGACAGAGGGCACCAAGTCCAGGTGCAGGGTCTGGGTCAGCAGGAAGTGGCCCTGCTTGCTCCATTCCCCCTTTGTTTTGGTATTGGAATTGGTTTATTATTGTCACTTGTACCGAGGTACCGTGAAAAACTTGTCTTGCATACTGTTCATACAGATCAATTCATTACACAGTGCATTGAGGTAGTACAATAACAGAATACAAAGTGTCACAGCTACACGGGAGTGCATTGCAGGTAGACCATAAGGTGCAAGGTCAAACAAGGTAGATTGTGAGGTCAAGAGTCCATCTCATCATATAAGGGAACAATTCAATAGTCTTATCACAGTGGGATAGAAGCTGTCCTTGAGCCTGGTGGTATGTGCCCTCAGGCTCCTGTATCTTCTGCCTGATGGCACATACTACCAGGCTCAAGGACAGCTTCCATCCCATGGTGTTAAGACTATTGAATGGTTCCCTTTTACAATGAGATGGACTCTTGACTTCAAAATCTACCTTGTTTGACCTTGCACTTCATTGTCTACCTGCAATTGTTTTGGGACAAGTGGTGCAAAAATCTATCTCTTTTGCTTTAAATTGTAAGTAAAAAAGAATTCCATATATTGTTAAGACTCTATCTAAAATAGAGTTCAGTTTTATACTTTCTACCATCAAGATATTTTGGCACAATAGAGCTTTCTCAGAGAAAAACTTCAAAAAGATTCTGAGAGTTCTGAAATTTTGAAAGAAACTCAGTGCTAAAAATGATTTCATTAAATAAGATTAACAGCAGACCCAAATGATCAGTGCAGTGTTTTCTTGTATAATGCACTCATTAATAGCCAAGAAAATTATCTTACAATGATTGGAATTAATATTTAATTAGAAATAGCTTTGAAAGATAAAGGGATAAGTACAGAACAAATACATGCTGTAGGAAATGTTAGTGCCACTTCCTGAGCTGTGGAGCCATTGAAATGCCATGACAGGGATGACACCAGGATTGGGATGGATACCATAAGAGTTATAGTCATAGAGCAATACAGCATAGATACAGGCCCTTTGGCCCAACCAGTCCATGCCAACCACGGTGTCCACCCAGCTAGTCCCAATTCACTGCGTTCAGCCTATATCCCTCAAAACCCCGCCCCTCCATGTACCTATCCAAGTGCCTCTTAAATGATACTATTGTACCTGCCTCAACCACTTCCTCTGGCAGCTAACTCCACATACTCACTACCCGCTGCATGAAAAAGTTGGCCCTCAGATCCCTCTTAGATCTTTCCCCTCACACCCTAAACCTATGCCCCCTAGTTCTGGACTCTCCTACCCTGGGGAAGAGACTGTTACCGTCCACATTATCTATGCCTCTCATAATATCAAACATTTCTATAAGGTCGCCCCTCATTCTCCTACATTCCAAGGAATAAAGACCTAGCCTGGCCAACCTCTCCCTATAACTTAGGCCCTCTAGTCCTGGCAACATCCTTGTAAAACTTTCCTGCTCTCTTTCGAGGTCAACCACGTCTTTCCTATAACAGGGTGACCAAAACTGTACACAGTACTCCAGGTGTGGCCTCACCAATGACTTATATAACTGCAACATAATGTCCCAGCTCCTATATTCAATGCCCTGACTGATGAAGGCTAGTGTACTCAATGCCTTTTTTTATCACCCTTATGTATAAGCATAAGATAGGCAAAGTATTGATAAAGAATAATTTCCTGAAATATGTGTGCTAACAATTCCAAAGTACACCATGACAAAGATGAGGGCAAGACAAAGAAAGAAGGTCTGCGTAGTCATTATGAGGAGCTAGATACTACAGTAAAAAGAACATTGAAGGCAATAATCTCTGCACCTTTATATGAGCTGCATTCAAAATGGTAGAGTGAAGATATGATTAGAGAAAGGCTGGTAGGGTAGAAGTTGGTTTTGGTTCAGGGGGGATACTGGCATCATTACTGGAGAAAGTGGACACTGTACCCATGGATGGTCTACATCTGAACTGTGCTGGGTCTAGTGTTAAGTGAGCTGTATATCTAGGGAAATAGAGAGGATTTATAATTAAGTAACGGGGGCAAGAAATTAAAGTTGGGAAGATGCAGTAAATCAAAGAATAGGGACCAGACTAGAGAGAAAGGTATTAATGTAGGAAATGATAAATAGACTGTGACATGAAGGGATAACTAAGCCACATCAGTAGTTAAGGCAAGGGTTCACAAAAATAATTGGAATGCACACAGCTTTCAAAATAAAACAGGTGAACTGTTCAAAATCCTAATCACCACTGCAGTTTAACAACACTATGACCGCTCTGATCACTTTGCACTAAAATGGACTTGAATTTTTTTGTTCCAATTTTTTTTTCTTGTAAAAATTATGTATAATTTATGTTTAATTATATGATGCTTATCTGATGTTATGTGCCTGTGATGCTGCTGCAAGTAAGTTTTTCATTGCACCTGTGCACACATGTACTTGTGCAGATGAAAATAAACTCGACTTTGACTTTTGAGTGTAAATAATTATTAGCCTGATAGCCACTACAGAGACATGGTTGTAGGATGACGTACATTAGGTCCTGAATATTCAAAGAAGGAAACTAAGAAAAAAATGGAGGAGTGACATTTTAATTAATGATAGCCTTAGAACAATTGGATGGGATGCTCTGAATTTAGGAAACCAGGATGTAGAGAAGAATTTGGGTGGAAATGAGAAATAGTAAAAAGAAAAAAAGTAGGAGATTGGATGGACAGAGTATATTGGAAGAAATAATGGGAGCTTGTAAACAAGGTATGGCAATAATCATGGGAGCATTCTAATCCACATACAAACTGGAAAAATCAAATGGACAAAGGTAGCCAAGATGAAGAGCTTCTTAGAATTGCACACTCTGAAACCAGAGAGCTGGCTATATTAGACCTCATACTGTGCAATGAGATAGGATTAAATAATCCTTCTTACTCTTCTTTGCACTCCCTTAGCATTGAGGATGACTGATCTCCATTCCAGTTTTGTGGGTTCTCAGATAGTGAATGAGACCAACGTGGGAACTACAAACTCTTCCATGGTTGGGGCAGGAGATGCCTGATAGAATGAGAGCGTGGGTGTGTAGTTAGTGAGGTCTTCACTGAGAGAGATTGGTTCTGTTGTAGACCTGTTGGTTAACATCCTGACTTGCATTGTGGAACAAACTTAAGGAGGCAAATGTAATGCTGCTGCAAGTAAGTTTTTCACTGCATCTGTGCATATATGTACTTATGCACATGACAATAAACTCGACTTTGACTTTGAATTTCTGTGGTCAGGCTCAATTGAGGAGCATTTTCCCAAGTCTCTCCTGTCTTCTATTTGTCTTATAATGAATGTGGCCCTAGGTAGCAGTGATTATATATGAACGTATTTTATAGTCAGTTTGAAGAAGAGAAGAATAGGTCCAAGAATAGTATTTTAAACTTCATTGAGGGCAATTGTAAGGGCATGAAAGCAGAGCAAGCTAAGCAAATAGGCAAATCAGGCTATCAAATTGCCAAATCAAGGTGCAAGAGAGATTTGAGCATTGTGCACAGTGTGGAAACAATCAAATGAGAAAGAAAGATTCCAGATGGAGACCCCACTATCTGTGGTTAACTAAAAAAATTAAAGGTAGTATCAAACTTAAAGAAAATGTATATAATCACACAAAGATGGATGGCAAGCCAGATGATTAGACAGAATATATATATATATATGGTAAATTGGTTTATTATTCTCACATGTACGGAGGTACAGTGAAAAACTTTGTTTTGCATGCCATCCATACAGATCATTTCATTACAACAGTGCATTGAGGTAGTACAAGGGAAAACAATAACTGAATGCAGAATAAAGTGTTACAGTTACAGAGAAAGTGCAGTACAGGTAGACATAAGGTGCTAGGTCATAACGAGGTAGATTGTGAGATCAAGAGTCCATCTTATTGTACTAGGGAACTGTTCAGTAGCCTTATTAAAGTAGGATAGAAGCTGTCCTTGAGTCTAGTGTTACGTGCTCTCAGGCTTTTGTATCTTCTGCTCGATTGGAGGGGGGACAACAGAGAATGTTTGAGGTGGGTGGGGTCTTTGATCATGTTGGCTGCTTTACCGAGGCAAGGAGGAAGTGTAGACAGAGTCCATGGAGGGGAGGCTGGTTTCCGTGATGTGCTGAGCTGTGTCCACAACTCTGCAGTTTCTTGCAGTCACGAGCAGAACAGTTGCCGTACCAAGCCGTGATGCATTCGGATAGAATGCTTTTTATGGTGCATCAATAAGACAAAGATACAATGAAATTTTAAAACAAAGAGTTTCTATAAGTATTTGGAAAAGGAAAGGCAACATGTTGAGTGTCTGACAGAAGTGAATTTGGGGAATTAATAATGGAAAATAAAGAGATGACAGATGAATGAAACAGGAATTTTGCATCTGTCTTCACTATAGAGAATAGAAATAACATTACAGAAGTAGCAATTTAGGAAAACAGTAATTTATGAAAACAATGTAGATCAGTTAGAGAAAATGTCTTCTGAATTAGTTGCATTGAGTTATGTTTGTTTCTGTGCAAAGAACTGAGAGACATTGTAATTAGAAAATCCCTTTGAGCTGCACCCCTTGTGAAATCTGCCCACTTCCTAACTTGCACTATACTTTCCACCCATCAGCTCTCAGCTCAGCTAACTGCATTGTCAATTTTAACATTGCCTTCACTTTGAAATCTTTTCACATCTTCTCCCAATCTCTGCATCCTCTTCCAGCACTAAAATCTTTACAAATCTCCAAGCTCCTCCAATCTATATCTCTTGCCTATCCTGATTTTCAGTGTTCTATTACTGTTGTGCTCTAAAATACGCAGACTTATCTTTGGATTTCACCTAATAAGCATCCTCACCCTTCTCATTTTAAGATATACCTTAAATCTTCTTTGATGAATCTCTTGGTCATCTGCCCTAATGAGTGTCTACCAACTTACCACAGCAGAGAAGGAGGCCATTTAGCCAATCACATCCCTGCCAGCTCCCAGCGGAGCAATCCCATCAGCCCCTTCTCCCCTTACAACTTGATTTTCTCTCATGTACCCATCAACTCTCCTTTGATTCTTTTACCACTGAGCTATACTAATGAAAATTTACAGCAGCTAATTAGCCCATCAGCACATTTTTAAAATATGGAAAGATACCATGAAGTCAGGGGGAGAATGCACAAACTCTGTTGAGAAAGCACCCACAGTCGGCATCAAACCCAAGACCCAGGAGTCGTGCAGCAACAACACTAACTGCTAAGCCAGCATGCTAAAGTCTGAATATGGTCCTGTGAGATACTTGGAATATTTTATTACATCAAAGACACTATTTAAATGGAAGTTCTTGTTGTACTTTCCACCCAGAACTGTGCAAGTTCTAGTCACCTCCCACGGATGTGTTACAGAGGGAGTTGTGTTCCTAGAAAATGGTCCGGATCATGATTTTCCCTAACGCAAAGCCACATCATCTGCACATGTAACAAGAAACATGAGTTGAAAAAAATTGTGTTTATTTATTCACTTTTTTTCATATAAATCCCATGAGAGCAAGTTTTATTCCATATATAAAACTTTTGGGTAGTGATTTGTGAATTCCCTCTGGGTGAATTTCTGTTACTCGAATGTCCATAACGCAGGGGTCACCTGTAATCATATTTAAAAGTCAAGTTATACAGCTAAAAAAAAGGCTGTTTCTACATCTTGTAGGTTGCCTATTCCTAAACTTGAAGACACCATTTGTCGTTACATTACGGCAGGCGCAGTAGTGTAGCGGTTAGCGTAACACTGTTATAGTGCCAGCGATCTGGGTTCAATTCCGGCCACTGTCTGTAAGGAGTTTGTATGTTCTCCCCATGTCTGCGTGGGTTTCCTCCGGGTGCTCTGGTTTCCTCCCACATTCCAAAGATGTACAGGTTAGGAAGTTGTGGGCATGCTATGTTGGTGCCAGAAGCATGGTGACACTTGTGGGCTGCCCCCAGGACACTCTACGCAAAAGATGTATTTCACTGTGTGTTTTGATGTACGTGTGACTAATAAAGATATCTTATCTTATCTAATTTGGCTGCTCAGAGACCACTACTAGAGGCTGACGAGTACAGGTAGGAGATGGTATTAGACATGAATCCAAACATAATATCTTAAAAATACATTAAAAGGATTCAAGTTATCAAGGGGAAGAGATTTAACAGATACAACATAGAATATGTCACAGCCTACGTATTTAAAAATGTAATGATCATGGGCAACAGAAAAGGCAGTAAGATTATCAATCTTCAGAATGTCTAATCACATTGGAAGTATCAATAGTTTACAAGTTAAATTTGAAAAGATCAAAATATGAAGGCATGCAGTGCAAAGTTGACTTGCTTTCTTTTGAGTATAAAAGATTGACCTAAGTGCTTCAAATATTAGACACAGATTAGCCATGATTTAATGGAATAGCAGAGCAGGCTTAGTGGTCTGAATTCCATAGTCCTGTTATTTTGTTCCTACCTGGAACAAGTTCAGTGAACACCATAACCACTCGTCATCTCTCTCTCCCAGAAACTATCACATTCTAAACTATGCACAGAAAATGATATGTTTCTATTTTGGTTTAAAATAATCGATGCATTCTTCATAACTGTGAAGAGTTGTGGCAAGCAATTAAGAGCAGGTACAATGGGATTTCAGTAAGGCTGAGATGTGAAATGAAATTTGATGACAACACTGCAAAATTATCATTCTAGACAGGGAGAAAAATATTGAAAGTATAGACTAATTGCTCTTTATTTGTAGGATCCTGCACAGGAAATAATAAGGTCTTTAATAAACAGATTTCTAAAGCATCTCCTTAGAGAATGGCATTGGGGAATAAACCTCATTAGATCCTGCTGAGCTTCAATGTAAAGTGTTTGTAAAGTACAAAAACACCTGTCAACCATTACCCTTTGCATCCTGCCAATGAGCCAATTCTGGATACTATTCAGCATTTTCCCTTTGATCGGAAGAATTTTAATTTACTGACAAGCCCACTATGTGGTATTTTGTTCAAGACTTCGTCAAAAATGTAGTATCCTCAAACTTTTCCTTGCCTTGTCAAAACCATCATGTAAACGTCACCAATTGAAAATATATCACGATACTATAACTTTATCAGCACTGATTCCAAATCCCGGAATCCCCCATCCAAATGCGCTCTGGAAATATATTTCCATTTCAGGGCAATTGCATACTGTGCTATCAGAAAATGTAACATTCTATAGTCTCAATTTAAACTTAGATATCCTTGGTTTCTTTATTGTTCCTTGTCTCTTTAGATGTGCAATAAAGGCTCGCCAGGTAATGCCACAACAAGTAAATGAATTTAAAACATTGTTAATAAAAAAAAGGCCTTCACTTAACAATTCTATACTTACTGTCCTGAATTAAAGCATGGATTTCTAAATGATGAATAATCCTGTCCCTCAGAATGTTTCCAACAATGTACCTCACACCAACATTCAGCTCACCATTCCCTAATCACCAAGTCTGACCCCTTCCTTTTGCAGCATTAGTACATTGTTTGAAATTCATCTTTTCTAAAAATGAAAAGACAATATATTAAGATGATACACCTTTTTCCACCACACATAAATTGCCCCTTTGATTTTTTTTCAGTTAGTCCCTTGTTCCTTAAGTTTTTATAAAGTATTTTGAGGTTTTCCTAGTGTTTACCAGAAAAAAATATTTCTTTTTAGATTCTCTTTGTTTCCATGAGTTTGTTTTGGCCGTTTCCCCTGTAACCTATACATTTGCTACAATATTGAGGTCTGGGAATGTAATATAACGTTCTTTTTTGTCTTATCCTACTCTGTATGTTAACCTACATCCATCCTTTTCCTTGGCGGGAACTAAGGTGCTCTGAAACTGTATATCTTCTCCTTGAATCCCCCCACTTCTCTGAAAAATGATTTACCTCTGAGGAACTTCATATCTACTCTTTCTAAATTGCATCTGAATTTAGCAAACCTGATATTTATGAAACAAAGCATCACAGAATCATGCAACACAGAAACAGGCTCCTTCAGCCCACCTCATCCATGCCAACTGTTACGCTCATCCTGTTTGCTTCCATTAGGTCAGTTTCCCTCTGTGCCTTTTCTATCCATGAACCTGTCCAAGTGCCTTTTAAATGTTATAATTGTATTTGCCTCCACCACCTCCTCTGGCAGCTCATTCCAGATAACCACCACCCCCTGTGTGAAAAAAATTTACACCTCAGATCTCCTTTAAATGTCTCCCCTCTCACCTTAAACCTGTGCCCTCTAGTTCTAGACTCCCCTGCTCTGGGAAAAGGACTCCGACTATTTACCCTGTCTGTGCCCTTCATAATTTTATAAACCTCTATAAGGGTATCCCTCAGTCTCCTACATTCCAGTGAGAACAAACTCAGCCTATCCAATCTCTTCTTATAACTACAGCCAGGCAACATCCTGGTGAGTCTCTTCTGCACTCTCTCTACTGCTACCATATTCTTCCTGTGGTATGGTGACCAGAACGACATATACAATACTCCAAGTGCAGCCTGCCAATGGTTTGTTCAGCTGCGACACTATGTATTGGTATTGGTATTGGTTTATTATTGTCACTTGTAGCAAGGTGCAGTGAAAAACTTGTCTTGCATACCGTTCGTACAGATCAATTCATTACACAGTGCATTGAGGTAGTACAGGGTAAAAACAATAACAGAATACAGAGTAAGGTGTCACAGTTACAGGGAAGTGCGTTGCAGATAGACAATAAGGTGCAAGGTCAAACAAGGTAGATTGTGAGGTCAAGAGTCCATCTCATCGTATAAGGGAACCATTCAATAGTCTTATCAAAGTGGGATAGAAGCTGTCCTTGAGCCTGGTGTATGTGCCCTCAGGCTCCTGTATCTTCTGCCTGATGGGATAGGACAGAAAAGAGAATTATCCGAGTGGGTGGGGTCTTTGATTATGCTGGCTGCTTCACCAAGGTAGCGAGAGGTATAGACAGAGTCCATGGAGGGGAGGCTGGTTTATGTGATGCACTGGGCTGTGTCCACAACTCTCTGCAGTTTCTTGCAGCCCTGTGCAGAGCAGTTGCCATACCAAGCCGTGATGCGTCCAGATAGGACACTTTTTATGGTGCATTGATAAAAGTTGGTGAGTGTCAAAGGGAACATGCCAAATTTCTTTAGCCTCCTGAGGAAGTAAAGGCGTTGGTGAGCTTTCTTGTCCCAACTCTTATACTTAATGCCTCGGCCTACAAAGGCAGGCATACCAACTGCCTTTATTCACTACCCTATCTACTTGCGTCACCACTTTCGGGGATCTATAGATTTGCACCCCAAGGTCCCTCTGTACATCAATGCTCTTAATGTCCCTACCATTGTCTTACATTATATGTTTTACCAGAATCTGACTTCCCAAAGTGCATTACCTCACATTTGTTTGGATTAAATTCCATCTGCCACAACTCTGCCCCACTTTTCAGCTGACCTATGACACTTGGTATCCTTGGACAACCATCTTTGCTTGAGATGATTCCAATAATTTTCTTGTCATCTGCACAATATTCTCCACTGGATATTCTCCACATGGGAGTTTTTTCTCTAGTTCTACCTTTCTTCTTCTCCATAACTTGGCAAAACCTAAATGAATTAGGTCAACACCACTGATCTCCCTCTCACATGCCCAATTTCATTCTCTAAAGTAAGTTTAGAACTGCCCTTTTTCTTTTTGGACTTTGCACATATTGAATAAAATTGTTATCAATCATTTAAAAAGGATCAGTACCCATTATATCTTTGATTCTATCCTTGGTAATATTAGGACATCTGGAATATCCCACTATTATCGCCCTATTGTTTCTGTGGTACTCAGAGATTTGGCTACATTTTTCTTATTCTGTCTTCCTCTGAAATTTCCATCAAAATGATTGTACTTTTACTATTTGGACTCATTTTATGATCCTTTTATTACGCATCCTTGCAGTTGACATTCTTAAATCTATTTTCTAATCATACCCCTCTCTTTTTATTTATTTCCACTCTATTTTATATGAAAAGTCTGTAACCAGGAAACTTAGGTTGCTAATCCCACCTCTCTTAATTCATGGCTCAGTATTATCTATGGCATATATTTTCCTGTTTTCTTTCATTAGACTCCTTGTATTAAGGCATATGTTATTTAATACAGGTACTCTCTAGGTTATGTAAGGATTCTGCTTCTGAAAACATATCCATAAGTCAGAAACACACAATTTCTCAGCGAGGAAAAACAAGTGGCCAACAGAAGCAACAACAAAAGTTCACTCATTTGCCAGCAAGACATTTCTTTTAAAACAAGCCACTTTTTAAGCACTTGGATGGTTGTCTGTACATTTTTGGCATAAATTATTCAATGTTATTTTAAACTTTGAAGACTCTACAGCAAACATCTATGATCAAATACAATTGACAGGTTTGTTTTCACTGAGACATTGTTGGTTTCTACATATTTAGAGTTCTTTGGGAGAATTGCGTGAAGTCTGATTGCTGTAAGTCACGTCTTCTGTAACCCTGGAAACTGTGTACTGCCAAATTCCTTTGTTGTATATTTTCCAGCTTTTGTTTTCCTTGACTTCTAAACTTGCTTATTAATTCACAGTCTTCCAGAACCAGCTTTTAAAATGCAGGCCCAGGTTCCCAGAGCATTCTTGGGGAGTCACTGCTTATAAATTTCCCGCAGTCAAACTCCCCCAGAACCATATTTGCTTACCTCTCTGAAAGAGATCTATTCTCAGGGGCTCTGTACTTAAAACTTTCCCACAGATTTCCTGCAACTCCACATGCCCTCCCAACCTCAATTTTCATAGGGTCCTTTTCCTCCTGGTACTTCTAACATCTACTTTCATCTCAATGGTAAACAATGTGTAAGGTATCAGCACTTCATTAAGGACATCCCCTCCACAACACTCTACAACTCCAACCTCAATGCTTGTTCCATATTGTTAGTGCTTTTCATGATGCCTGTATCCATAAGCTTTTATTCATCCTCCTAAGCTGTTGCTGGAAATACTTGCAACAGCACTCAGTTTCCCATCCATTTTTATGTGAGGAAGATCAGTGATTCACTGAGAGTGGAGTCCATTTCATTTTACCTTACTAGAGAGCAGCAGGGGGAGTGATGGTAGTGTAGCGGTTAGCGTAACGTTATTACAGCGCCAGCAACCTGGGTTCAATTCCGGCTGCTGTCTGTACGGAGTTTGTACCTTCTCCCCATGTCTGCGTGAGTTTCCTCTGGGTGCTCTGGTTTCCTCCCACATTCCAAAGAGGTACAGGTTAGGAAGTTGTGGGCATGTTATGTTGGTGCTGGAAGTGTGACGACACTTGCGGGCTGCCCCCTAAACACTCTATGCAGAAGATGCATTTCACTGTGTGTTTCGATGTACATGTGACTAATTAAGATATCTATCTTATCTTGTATTGTTGCAGGAGGACTCCAAGCTCCCGATGGCTCAGGATGCAAATGACTCCACAAAGTGACAGCTTTGTGGACGATGTCATGTCAAATTAGAGATGACAGAACTAGAAGGGTCGCTATTCTCTCAACATCTAACTTGTATGGGATCTTATATCAGGTTTTCAGTGTCAACAAAAGTGCAAAAGATTTTCATCCCTATGTGCCTGCTCTGGCATTTAATCAGACATGATTGATCTTGTCCTGGGAGCAACATTGATGATTTGATTTCTTGACAACCCATTGTGATATTTGTATTTGAGCCAACAAGACAAACCTAAGGAAGAGTATTCTGTGATAAGAGCTATCCAGTACAGTGCCACTGTCAACCTTTCCTTGGTCAGGGCATGGAGTATAAGAGTAAGGAAGTCATGTTGCAGCTATGTACTACTTTGTTTAGGCTGCACTTGTAGTATTGTGTACGATTCTGGTCGGCCCATTACAGGAAGGGCGTGGAAGCTTTGGAAAGGGCACAGAAGAGGTTTATCAGGTTGCTGCCTGGATTAGAGGGTATGAGCTGTAAGGAGAGGTCGGACAAACTTTGGTTGTTTTCTCTGGTGCGTCGGAGGCTGAGGGGTGACCTGATAGAAGTTTATAAAATTTTGAGAGGCACAGATAGGGAAGACGGTCAGCGTCTTTTTTCCCCATGATAGAAATGTCAAAGATGAGAGGCCATGCATTTAAGGTGAGGGGGGAAAGTTTAAGAGAGATGTGTGGGGCAAGTTTTTTTTACACACGGAGGGGTAAGTGCCTGGAATGGTCTGCCAGGGGCAGTGGGGGAAGCTGATATGATAGTGGCCTTTACGAGGCTTTTAGAAAGACACATAAAAATGGAGCGATATGAATCATGTTCAGGCAGAAGAGTTTTAATTTAATTTGGCATCACGTTTGGGACAGACATTTTGGTCTGAAGGGCCTGTTCCTGTGCTGTACTGTTCTATGTTCTATGTTAACCCCAAGTTATTCCATTTATTAATAAAGTCAACTTCACTTAATTTGTTTGATTAGTTGGCCCTTCATTAACTCTTAGATTCAATACTGACCAGAAAAGAATCATATTAATACAGCATTATTGATACTAAATACACATCTATTGGTTGCCTGGATGAACACAACAAGAATATGAAGCAATAATTTGAAAGTGTTTGAAAGATTCTGGCCTAATCTTGATGTTTCACTTAGACAATTCTGATAGCTTACTGTATCAGTTAGAAATAATATGTTTGTAACTAATACCTTAAAGCTTCAGACCTAGAAATTCACTAGTGCCCACTGATGAGGGTTAATCAGTTGCAATGTGGCATGCTAACAACTATTTGAAAATATGGTAGTGCCTGAGACCAAAAGCTGAATTGGCCGTACACAAGAGGAAGGGCTTTCTTTTGCATGCTGCATCAGTGCCGTGTGCACGAAAGAAAGAAGTTAAGTTTGGGGGTGCTGTTGGAATTGACAAATCCCAAGGGAAAGGAAGGCAAGTAGACTGAAAGAGTTGACCAGGACAAAGGTCAGATGTCAACAAGCAGCTAGGCAGACACCAGCGGTCAGCACTTGGGCGTAGAGTTGACAGGTTGGTACTGGTGAACTGTAGTCAGGTGAGAGTCAGTGAGTGGGTGTAGAAGTCAGTGACGGTGATTGGGGTTTTTGGTTTGACTGATTGCACTTGGAATTTGTAACATCAGTGGTTGCTTGCAAAGTTTGTGAACTTGTTGGATTGGTGGTAGTTGTAATATGAAGGAGACCACATTGTGAACATCAAATTCAGTGTACTAGATTGGGAGATCGCATTCTAGAACACCTGCGTTCAGTCCACGGGGTGACCCTGAGCTTCCTGTTACCTGCCATTTTAATTCTCTAACCCACTCCCACTCTGACATATTGGTCTCTGATCTCCTGTACTGTTACAATAAGGCCCAGTGAAAATTTGAGGAAAGACTCCACATCTTCTGACTGGACACATTGCAGCCTTCTGGACTCAATATTGAATTCTACAACTCAAATCAGAGAGATGACAGAACTAGAAGGGTCGCTACTCTCTCATTGTCTAACTTGCATGGATTCCCAAGTTGAACAAGGATGAGCTTCTGACCATGGAGCAATGCAGGCATTTGTTGGTGATGAGAAATGGACCCATTTATGTGTCCAATGTCCTGGTGATATAATCCACCCATCAGAAATCCAGAAGTATATTCTCTAGGTGGAGAGCCCTCTTCCTGAATTTCCACTAGGTTATTTAACAACTGAAGAAAGGGATACCTGGGCAAAAGCAAGGAAAGAGCTGGTGAATAGGAGAAATGGAGAGAGAAATGGACAGTGACATCTTCTGTCTCTGTCTGGATGATAGTTGGCTTGAAAATGAAACTGAACTCATCCATACTATGCTCCATGGCTATGGTGCCCATTGTTGGTTTGACAAATCTTTCAGTTTGATTATTACAAGGAATGGAGCATCTGCTACCAACCTTGAACAGTCCTGGGGGGATGGTGTGGCTGTGCTGTGGTTCCTGGAGGAGATCTTTAAGGATCGTACAACAACTCCAGGTGTCAGCTCCGAGTCAGAGCCCTCTTCATCTGACCCAACTGCAAGTTGTCCAGAAACTCGAGCTCAAGCTCGACGAATCTATGAATGAAGCAATTAGTAAGGCATGGGAAACATTTGACCACACAAGAAAACCCCTGGGCATTAGACAATTGGAGTTCACCAAGTTTGGAAAGGACTTCATATCCAAGCAGAATTTAGTCCAGATGCAATGCTACTTTTGGCTTTTCAGATGGCCTGCCAGCATGGGAAAACTGTCCCCACATGAGTCTTGCAGAACTGCTATCTTCAAACATGGCCATACTGAAGCTGTTCTTCCAGTCACTGTTCTTACCATGCAATGCTCAGTGGCCTTTGCCTGTGAAAGGGGGAAAGGGGGAAGCCTTGAGAAACTGAAAAGCATAATTCACAATTTTTCCCAATATTACAAGAAGCTGCAAACCGAAGCTGCATTAGGTCAGTGAGGACACAACGTTAATGGTAAAACCGCACAGTAGATTGTAATGGAAGATTAACAGTAATGGAGTTAAGGAGGCAATGACAAATTAGATTAAATTTATTTAGTAAGAAGAAAATGGAGAGTAAAATGTGAGTTCATTTCTTGAGTGGTTGTTAGTAGATAGTGACAGATTGTGAGATTATTTTAGGGCCATTTCTCTTTGATGTGCATGTAGAAATAAAACGCAGGGATTAGTTTCATGATTAGTAGATGATCCAGACTAAAGAAAAAGGAAATAATGTTGATTAAATGGCAGAATGACCTAAAGTGTGGCAGATGGAATTCTAGGTCAGAACCGGGGAGGTGATTCATCTTGGTTTTAAAAATAAAGCAGCGATCGTTCAATGAATGGAAACAGGTTAAATGCTATGAATTAGCAAATGGGATTGGGACTGCAGAATTGTGGAACATCAGAGGAAGCAACTAATACTACAAAAAATACTTGTCACTCTGTAAAACCTTAATACATCTTTGGTAAAGTGTAGGGTGAAGAATTGAACTCCACAACTATAAAAAGAGCACTGAAGCTTTAGAAACAATATAACATAGCTGGATTCTGTCTGATTAAAGGAAACAAAAATTTGACAAATGACTTGAAAATTGGGGATTTATTTTGTTAGAGCAATGTTGATCTGTTCAGAGATCCAGAGCAATAGACCAGAGTTACAAAGACCAAAAATTCAATCTGGCCCAGATCTTAAACGGGCAACACTGGACCGGCTACCTGTCGCACACTCCATGACTTTCCTTTCTCATTTAATTTCTAAGGATTATTTAAAGTTATATTGATTTTAGAAATAAAGACTAAGAAATTGTAGTGCGACAGTATCATAGAAACTCCTCACATATTTACACCATTTTTTCACTCTGCTATTTCAATGGATGTGTTAAGACATTGTAATATAAAATAGCTCAACTGAAGTAACAAACTCGAGAATTAGACGAGCAAGTTAGTTATTCACAAAGTATCATCAATCACTGCAACCACCTGTTGTGACATGCCCATTGCACCAAAGAACTTTTACTATGAGAGCATAATGGGTCAGAATTTGCGTGCAAAAAAAAAGCTGGCTTGTTATTTATTAACGAGTAGATCATGCAACAACTTGTGGCAGAGAAAAGATATGCTAGAAATTGCTGAAAAAGTTTGTATCACTCCACTTGCCTTTCCTGCAGCTTTCCTGTGAGTTTCTACATTGCAAGTTTTGCAGAAAAATATTAGCAGTTACCTGTATATTGTAAATGTCCCTGAATTGCAACATTGGCAGTATTTTTCAAGGACATGCTCTGTCTTTGGTCTCCTCATGCAAGCATGATAATCCAGAGATCTCTCAGCACTGATGCTGGGCATTCCTGCTGAGTATCCTGCTCTACTTTAGGATAGTCATGGGGGACAGTGACTCCATTGATTTCAACTGAGAAGGATAGCTGCAAGGAAGCAAGTTTCAGTAAATTTAATATTTTAATAGTTTTGAATTACCTAAATGTTTTAAGTCTTTTCTCTTTTTTTAATTTTTGAAGAACTTATTTTTTTAACTTTTTTAATGGTTAGAACATTATGGAGGGTATTTAAATATGGAAAAAATATTCACAATGGATTGACAGCTTTGATGGCCATTTAAAATGAGGTCTTAGCCTAGCCTGCAGTCTGAGTGGATCTTCTTTTGGCCCTCCGTGTGGCCCCAAGTGACAGTGGTTATCAGAGCAAGGCCTTAACATTAGAGATCAGGCAACCTTAGTTGCACAAGCTGATGCGAGGAAATATATACAAGTTAAGGTTCTAATTGTTTTGTTGTCCCTTGGTGAGTCATGGAAGCTCTCTAGTGACAGAAAATTTCACGCCAATAAATTTCTGCATTTGCACATTAATTACAATTATCACTGCTTAGTTAGGGTTGGCATTTGGTTTATTTTTAGGGTGAGATTGCGTTCCTGTTTCTTTCACAATTTTTAAGTCTAATGGTTAAGGAGGTGCAAGGTTGATCCCTCATTTACTGAGATTCCAGATGTCTCATCGCTCTTATTATCAATTCCTTAAATTTGCAGCACAAAAATCTTGTGCTGAAGGCAACAGATAATACATTACTAATGGTGACACTGAAAGACATGTCACAGTAACAAAATCTGGCTAGCTAAAGAATATTAGAGTGGTTACAATCCTCTTCTGGGCTTCATACAAAACAGCTGGAAAAAAATAATTTATACTTCAAGATTTATTGTGATTATATTGTCCGGGTCAAGTTTTTTACACAGAGAGTGGTAAGTGCCAGGGGTGGTGGTGGAAGCAGATACTATAGTGGTGTTTAAGAGGCTGGTAGATAGACACGTGAATATGCAGGGGATGGAGGGATATAGATCATGTGCAGGCAGAAGAGATTTAGTTTAACTTGGCATTGTGTTCAGCACAGACATCGTGGGCTGAAGGGCCTGTTCCTGTGCTGTACTGTTCTATGTTCCATGTTCTGTGTTCTATATTCTATATTCTAATGTATTTGATAATTTTTGTATCTATTAAATTTGTTAATCTGTTAATTTGTAAATTAATCTTTAGACAACGGCGTTGATCATCATTTGTTTGCAATGTGTTATCTGTCAGAATCTATAGATAGACGTTTGCTAGAGTTCTACAATGATCCTGCCTACATCAAGTTCAATAACAGCATCATTTCAACAAACACAATGAAAAGCTCAGCTGTTAAAATTGGTCGATTTGCTCCAGTGACATGTGAAGGCTATGGCATTTCATACAGCATTTATGACACAGTTTAGTTGCAATCTCATTTGGTATTCAGGTCAAGATGGGAATGAATTCCTGAAATGCTCGAACCAGAGTCTTGACGGTATATTTGTTATTCTAAAAGGAAAACCTCTAGCTTAATGGTGCTGTATTATATGCAGAGAAGGTTTAAAATTGTACAAAACAGTACTGCATTGTTAGATGAAATGCTGTATTATTTTCAAATGGTTGGAAATACATAAGTTATTTTCTTATAACTGTGTCAACATTCTTCATTTCAATTTAAGGATGTTGATAGTTACTAATTGGATATGTGCTATTATATCTTAACTAAATTTTCTCCATAGTGCAATGAATTATGACTTTGCAATGACCTCAATGCACTTGTGTTTCAGATCAGACTCTTATTGCTAACCTCATAAAGTAACAATAGATATCAGAAGCCATAGTCATCATATTGACACAAGCATACAAGTTGTTACAGACTTTTTTGCTTCATTGGCCTTAATTACTATCAAAAGGAAACTGAAGTTAAATAACTATCATAGAAATATATCCACCTATATTTTGAATTGTCTTCAGCAATTGCTTGGATTATATGAAAACCTAAGCATGCAAGTAAATACAAATTACACAGTGCATCGAGGTAGTACAAGGTGAAACAGTACAGAATGCAGAATAAAGTGTAACAGCAACAGAGAAAGTGCAGTACACGTAGACAATAAGGTGCAAGGTCATAATGACGTAGATTATGAGGTCAAGAGTCCATTTTATTGTACTAGGGAACCGTTCAATAGTCTTATAACAGCGGGATAGAAGCTGTCCTTGGCCATGGCATCTACGTGTTTGGACCAGGACAGGTTATTAATGATATTCACTCCTAGGAACTTGAAGCTCTCAACCTTCTTGACCTCAGCACCGTTGATGTAGACAGGACCATGTGCACCCCCCCCCCCCTTCCTTAAGTCAATGACTAGCTCTTTTGCTTTGCTGATGTTGAGGGAAGGATTGTTCTCATGACACCATTTCACTAAGCTCTCTATCTTCTTCCTGTACTCTGGCTCATCGTTATTTGAGATACGGACCACTACAGTGGTATCATCTGCAAACATGTAGATGGAGTTAGAGCAGAATCTGGCCACATAGTCATGAGTGTATAGGGAGTAGAGCAGGGGGCTGAGGATGCAGCCTTGTGGGGCACCAGTGTTGAGAGTAATCGTGCTGGAGGTATTGCTGCCTATCCTTACTGATTGCAGTCTGTTGGTCAGGAAGTCAAGGATCCAGTTGCAAATGGAGGTGTTGAGTCCCAGGTCTCGGAGTTTGGAGACGAGTTTGCCTGGAATTATAGTATTGAAGGTGGGGCTGTAGTCAATAAACAATTGTCTAACGTAGGTGCCTTTACTGTCCAGATGCCCCAGAGATGACTGTAGGGCTAAGGAGATGGCATCCGCCATAGACCTGTTTTGGCAGTAGGCGAAATGCTGTGGGTCGAGGTTGTCTGGGAGGCTGGAGTTGATGCGTGCCATGGCCAGCCTCTTGAAGCACTTCATGATGGTGGATGTCAGAACCACCAGGCGGTAGTCATTAAGGCATGCTACCTTGATTTTCTTAGATACTGGGATGATAATGGTCATCTTAGAGCAGGTGGGAACCTCAAATTGAAGCACAGAGAGGTTAAAAAACCCCCGCCAGCTGATCTGCGCAGGATCTAAGGACACGGCCAGGGACACCATCCAGGCCAGATACTTTCCGTAGGTTCACTCTCTGGAAGACTGATCTTACATCCGCAATGGTGACTGTGAGTTCAGGTGCATTGGAGGCTATCGGAGTGGGTGGTGACATTCCAATCCCCTTCCATTCAAAACATGCATAGAATGCGTTAGGCTCATTGGGAAGGGATGCACTGTTGTCAGCGATGCTGCTCGACCGTTTTGTAGCCTGTTATAGCATGTAAACCCTGCCACACTGACGGCTGGTCTGGGACTCAATTTTGGATATGGCACGTTTAGGTTTAAATAGGTTAATCCAAACACATTCACTGGTTTGAAAAACAAACATACATTGTAGAAATATTAATCACAGAGCTTGGCAGTATGTATTTTTCCTCTTCTGGTGATAATGTAAGAAATAGAAGCAGGAGTAGACCATTTGGCTCCTCATATCTATTCCGCCATATATGGCTGATCTTTTAACTCATTTGCCATTTTCCTGTACCAGCCCTATATTACTTGATTACCTTAATATTCAAAAATCTCTTGACCTCTGTCTCGAATAAATTTAGTGACCTGAGCCTCCACGGCCCTCTTGGGTGGAGAATTCCAAAGATTTGCTAATCTCTGGGTGAAGATATTCCTTCTCATCTTGGTCCTGAATCAATGAACTTTATGTTGAGACTATTACCTCTGGTTCTAGACAGCCATCCTAGGAATGTCATCATATCTGGAGCTACTCTCTGAAGCCCCTTAAGAATTTTGTATACCTCAATGAGATCATCTCTCATTCTTCTGAACTCTGGAGATGATAGGTCTGGTGTACTAATAGGACAAATCTCCCTCCCCAGGAAGCAATCTGGTGAACCTTTACATAAATACTCAACGCACTAGCCTAAGGTTTTCTTGTCATATCTTTTTGCCATAACCCATTCTCTCAGAGAAGTGAAAAACTATTATTGTGATAGAAATTCAGTTAATTGTGCTTAACAGCATTGTACAATTTTCACTTTTACTATGAGATTTCCCCTTAAGTATGGGATAGAGTTTGTGCTGCATTGTTCCTTCTTAATGGAAGTCACACACCTTGTTGGCTTAAATATATATTACTGTCCTGTCATCAAAGGTGGGAAAAATTATGGAAGTTTGCACATTACAGCACTGTGGGAGTACCTTCACCACACAACATGCAGCACTTTAAGAAAATAATTCACCATCTCTTTTGTCGAGGGAAATTGGGCTGGACAAGAAGAATTAGCCTTGCCAAAATGTCTTAATTCCTGACTTTGAACATAGAAACAATAATGGCCCTTTTGCATCCAGTAACTTGTTTTCAGTCACCTAAACTATGCACTCAAGTCCTAGTGTGGTATCATTGGTGCAAGTGATTAAAACATGGGTTGAATTCTGCAAAGGTTTTCTGTTCTACATTTTCTCAGAGTTGTCATCTTTTTGATGTAATTCCTGCAGCACACTGCAGCATTGTCATGAAAACAATAAATGCTCTCATCCCTGTACATCTGAAAAGGTAGAATTGAATGGAGAAGGCTCTTCATTTCCATCTCAGTATCCTCTCATTACCACATTTAGCATTCACCTAAGCAGTGAGACAGAGATGCTAGTTTAAGATTTTAACCAAACTACTAACTATTCACCATTCCTTTTGGTTCTATACTGGATCAAATCCCAGCTAAGAACTCAACTCACGATCTTTTAGCTCAGAGTAAAGAGTAGATCAAACCAAACTAGAGCTATTTTTAACCCAAAAACATGCAAAATTTTGCATTACTGTTATATTCATTCATGCAGCTACTCCTGCATCACAATGGACTGATATTATTACCCACTGCTGCATTGAGGAGTGGCTCAGTCACAAGTACAAGACTCCCCCAGGCTGCATTGTAATTGTTTTTTTAAGTCTTTACTATTAAACACCCACTGACCATTTCACTGTGGTAACGTGGCTCAACTCCTGGGAAGGCCCCTTTGGAATTGACACTAGCATGTTCACAAGACCAATAGGCTGGCTATGTGGTGAGCTTCTCTCTAAGTTTTCAGGGCATGGTAAGTTAAGTGAAAATGAGTTTTTGTTAACTTTTATGGCAGGGATGGAATGGGGTTAGAGACCTTCATTTTGAGGTTTGGTTTCAAATCCAGCTCATATTAACAGAATGAAAAACTCTGAGTGGTTCTATTTGAAATGTGTTTGGTAGTCTCAGTCCAGTGTTTAGTAGGCAGGGGTCCAAAGCTTCAAAGCTCTCCTAGTTTAATAGCTTCTGAAAGTGGTTGATGTGAGAAATAGAAAAATACAACACAGAATGCTGTCCTGAGGTTGAGAACTTCCAGAAGAGACATTATTCTGCATTAAACATCTTAATGTTTGATCTGGTAGGACTAAAATGAAAAGCAATTCATTTCTGGATAGTTTGGTAATCAAAGCAAATGGGTTAGTGCAGGAAAGTAGCCCTTGAGGTATAAGATCAACCACGTAGTGTTTTTAATTGTTATGTTCTTATCACTAGGGATGGAAAGATATCTGCTCCCAAACTATAAGATTAATATTTCCATTATGCTTTTTTTCATAAGCAAATGAAGATAATTGGTATGAATTTATTCAAACCTGAACACAAAACCAGCTCAATTTAGCAATCTTCATTTTAGTGGCTTCATAAATCATTTTTTTAAATTAAAGGCTTTAGTTCGTTACTTCAGTTTAGATCCTTGAATATGTTACAGATTATTCACCATCTGAAAACTGATTAGGTAGGTTAACAATTCCTAAACCAATTCTGACAAATTGATTTTTTTAAGCTTTTGCAAAGAAACAAATATTGATCATTTTACCAGCAAAGCACGTCCACAGAGTCCTTAACCTGTCTTTTCTCTGGTCAGATGCTGCTTGGCCTGTTGTATATTGTTTAACATATAGTTAAATTCTGCCACATTTATCCATGTTCTACTTTGATTCTGGTTTAACGGTTTATTTCAAATTGCAGTAATTTATGCTTTGATGCCAAATGTAAATTTCTCTTTTAATTTGCTTGAGAAAACTCTTCTCTGTGATCCACTGCTTATCTTGCAGCTACTGTCATCCAACGGGCTGCATTGGGCATTATAGAGGAGGCCAAGGATGAGTTTCCAAATCTGACATCATTGGTGCAATCTCAGGTATACTTGTGAAGAATGAAAAATCTGTACTGAAATTATCTATAAATGATAGTAACATAAACAATATGTGAACTGAGGTGCTCACTCCCAAACCACATTAATTGTACCAAGAGTACCTTTTCATAACTATTGTTGGGAAGGTGATCTCAATACTAATCACTGGTGACCCAGAGGATTGACAAGGGCAGGTTGGTAGACGTTGTCTATATGTTCTTTAGCAAGATCTTTGGTAAGGTGCCACATTGTAGGCTGGCCTGGAAGGTTCGATCAAATAGGTTCAATGCTAATCTAACCAATTGTATACAAAATTGGCTTGGTGGTAGTAGAGGGTTGTTTTTCAGATTGAACACCTGTGACTGTGATACGCCACAGGGATCGGTGCTGCGTCCCCTGTTGTTTGTCTTATATATGTTAACGACTTGGATGAGAAGATAGGTGGCATGATTAGTACGTTTGCGGACGACACCAAAATTGCTGGTATAGTGGACAGTGAAGAAGGTTGTCTAAGGTTATAACAGAATTTACCAGGGTCAACTGAGAAAGTGGGCAAAGGAATGGCAGATGGAAATCAACTCAAATAAGTGTGAGGTGATTCATTTTGTGACATTAAACCAAGGCAAGACATACAGTGAATGGCAGAGCCCTTAGGAGTGATATAGAACAGAGAAACTTGGAGGTACGAGTACATATTTCCCTGAAAGTGGTGACACAATTAGATGGGGTGGTGAAGAAGCTTGCTTGCCTTCAATAGTCGGGGCATTGATTCAAGACATTGGTGAGAATTCACTCGGGCTATTGTGTGCATTTCTGATTGTCAGACTATAGGAAGGATGAGATTAAGCCAGAGAGGGTGCAGAAAAGATTCACAAGGATTTTGCTGGGTCTGGAGGGATTGAGTTATAAGGAGAGACTGGATAGGGTGGGATTGTTTGTCCTGGAGTGAAGGGGGTGAGGGATGACCTTGTAGACGTTTATAAAATCATGAGGGATATGGATAAGGCACAGTTTTTGTCCCAGGGTAGATTTAAAGGGGACCAGAGGGGCAAGATTTTCAGAATCAGAATCAGTCGTGACATTTGTCATGAAATTTGTTGTTTTTGCAGCAGCAGTACAGCGCAAGACGTAAAAATTACTATAAGTTACCAAAAAATATAAATGAACAAAATAGTGCAGAAGAGAAATAATGCGGTAGTGTTCATGAGTTCATGGACCGTTCAGAAATCTAATGGCAGAGGGGAAGAAGCTGTTCCTGAATCATTGAGTGTGGGTCTTCAGGCTCCTGTACCACCTCCCTGATGGTAGTAACGTGAAGAGAGCATGTTCCGGATGGTGAGGGTCCTTAATGATGGATGCTGCCTCTTCAGGCACCGCCTCTTGAAGATGTCCTCGATGGTGGGGAGGGTTGTGCCTGTAATGGAGCTGGCTGAGTCTACAACCCTCTGCAGCCTCTTTCAATCCTGCACATTGGAGCCTCCGTAACAAGCTGTGATGCAACCAGTCAGAAAGCTCTCCACCGTACATCTGTAGAAATTTGCAAGAGTCTTTGGTGACGTCTGAGGGCACATACCACCAGGCTCAAGGACAGCTTCTATCCCACAGTGATAAGAGTACTCAATGGTTCCCTTATACGATGAGATGGACTCTTGACCTCACAATCTACCTTGTTGTGACCTTGCACCCTGTTGGCTACCTGCACTGCACTTTTTCTGTAGCTGTGACACTTTTCTCTGTATTGTTATCGTTTTTACCTGTACTACCTCAATGCACTCTGTACTAACTCAATGTAACTGCACTGTGTAATGAATTGACCTGTACAATAGATATGCAAGACAAGTTTTTCACTGTACCTCGGTGCAAGTGACAATAATAAATCAATACCAATACATCACACACAAATTTGTGGGCATATGAACTGAGTTGCCAGAGGAAGTGGTAGAGGCGGGTACAATTACAATTTTTAAAGACATTTGGACAGGGACATGCAGAGGAAAGGTTTAGATGGATATAGGTCAACGTAGGCAAATGGAACTAGCTCAGGTGGGCACCTTGATTGGCATGGGTGATTTGGGCTGAATGGCCTGTTTCCATACTGTTTAACTCTCTGCAAAGCATATTGTGTGCACTGTAACCATCCTGTACATTTGTTGGTAAAACAGCAAGGTGAAAAGCAAAGAGTTCTGGGGTTTATAATCATAACATATACTTTATTTCATTGATTGCTTCTTATTATGTGCTAAATCTGAGTGTAACACGCAAAAAATTTATCTTGTCAGCACCATGAGTGTCACATGCAGCTGGTCAGCAAATTCTGTTAGACAATAATGTTTAACAGGACTGAGCTTGATGCAAGGAATCTAAAAGTGTATTTGCGGATTTTGTAAAGGAGACTATTCAGGATGTTGTTTAATATTTATTCTGTTAGGGAAAGAGGCCATATAACTGAATTTACAGGTTTTTTTCCTCCAGGTTGACTGTCTAACACAAGAGGTTTTGTTCGTGATTTAAACAATTATGGATATAGATGCTTATTTTCTTAATATCTCTGGTGAGAATGTTATCTTATATTGACAAATATAGTTAAAAGTGCACAAATGAGAAAATTAGTAACATTGGATCCCAACATTCTGGCTTTGTGTTTCAGCTAGAGGCACAATTGTCAATTGCACTTACTGGCAGTGCACCCATCTGGTCAAGGTGAAATTACACCTAATTTTCTAAAGAAGATCTTTAGCATCAATCCAAATATGAAATCTTGTATGAATCCTCACAATCAAGCAACTTCCAAATTATATCTGGAGCATGCCTCCAGGGACTCAAGATGCAAGGATAGGGTAGTATTTAAGATTTTTAAAAAGAGCCTTCAGAATGAGACAGATGGTGCACTGCATCTACCTTGTGTTTGCTCAGCTGAAAATCCAATGTATTTTTAACATTCCTTGCCTACAGAGGTATATACAGAAAACGAGCTATGCAGCATTTTTTAAAAATCAGTTATGATCATTACAGAAACAGTTACAGACCTAAGGCTTGAGTCATTGGTTACTGCTATTCTGCAGAGAATTTAAACTCTTCCCACATCACCAGATGTTTTCCATTGAAAGCAATGTATAAAACGACAATTTTTAATTAGTTTATTCTTTTGTTTTCTGCCCACGTGCATATTCTGAACAATAGAATATTACGATCAAAAGATTTAACATTACTTATATTAAGCTTTTCATCCCTGCCAATTTTTATAGAAATAAATGCAGTGCTATATTACACCTTTACCTTATTTTTTCTCATAATTTTAATATAATCAACTTGCATCTCATTAGTAAGAGGAAGACTGAAACCCCAGAAATTGCTGGTGAAGACTTCTAGTGCTTGCCTGGCATAAAAAATGTATCAGCCTTCATTTTTCAATCTGTGGCCTAATGTCACCCATCTTCTACCATTACTCCCCAGTTCTTTATAAAAGCCACAAAGCCTTGAGAGCTGGTCGGTCACTATCAGATTTCAACCAGCCTTCATCTATACTGCCACCTGCACTTCCTTCCAGTGCATCTTCATGCTTATTCATTTCATTCCTTATACTTATTCATAAAAGGGCCATACAAATTTGCCTTTACCACCACATTCCAATTAATCTTAACCTACGGACTATTCTGCTTTTCTTTTCTTCCAGCCATATTAATTTAAGCTGACTACCATCGTCTAATGTGCCTTTCTTAAAAGGTTCAGACAAACTTTCAATGGTTCATCTTTGTTCAGGAACTGATTTCAGGAATCTAAAAAAATCTCCTCCCTTTAACAGCCCTCATTTTATCCAAAGATGGATTTAACTCTTCTTGTTTAAGCTGCTCAGTGAAAAAGTTAAGATAAGATTTTTCAAGGCTTACGCTTCAGGCTTTATCTTAACTTTTCATATTTCCTCTGTGGGGCATTTCCCACTGCCTAGTTTGGTTTTGGTTTTGGCGGAATGTATTTCCATTATTGCTCCACTGTTTTATTCACTTTTTTAACTTTAACATCCATATTTGCATTTTCTTCACCTGAAAATTAGCCTTATTCTAATCTATTAATTTGGCTTTTGTTCTTATCCATTATTATTTTAAATCATATTGTATTGTGATTGCTACTGCCCAGATGTTCTCTTATGCTTATTTCCCATTTTGCACTGGTTCATCTCTCATTACAAGATCCAGTAATGAATGTCTTTTGCTGACTGAATAAGGAAACAATCCTGAACACGCTGGAAAGATTCCATTTCCTTTTTTTTTAAACGTTGTTACTAATTTGGGAATAGATGATATCTCCAATATAAAACCTCAATTTTTGTTTCAGTTTTTGAGTATAACATCAGTAAAACCTCACCTAAAACATCAGTATAACAACAGTTTTTCAGTATAACATTATGGATGATGGATAGTTTAGTAAGTAGCAAAGGTTTTGACATTCCATCATGTATGAAATTTCACTTGTGGTAAGTGGTAGGACCAGCAAATCCTGACCCAGCAAGTGCATTTTTGCAGAAATCATGTAATATGGTTTGTTTCTGTGATCTCCCACTATGGCAGAGGGGCAAGATCAGGGAGACAGTAGTAGGGAGTAGGTTGTGTGAAGTAAGAATTAATTGGGTGTGAGGCAGGAGAAGAACAGACGGTTGAGTAGAAGATCACAGGAGGTTGGTTTTGGAATGAGGGTGAGCAAGTTGATAATCTGGGGTGGGGAGAGGATTGCAGGTGGAACTTGATCCGGTAGGAGATTGTAGTGTGCCAGTGGGAAAATTGGGAAATGGCAGAAGACCATGTAGAGTGAGAAGATCAGAGAGGATCCAAGTATGCTAGCAAGACCATCAGTGTGGGCTGGGGACAACACTGGGGAGGGTCAAATGGAGATGATCGGAGAGCAGCAGGGAAAAAAACGAAGAGACAAAAAGAAGTTCAAGGTCAGGGATCAATCAAATAGTCAGAGAAAAGATCAGTTCTACCAGATGGATTGTGGAAAAGGGGGTTGGGAGGGGGGAATGTAATGGAAAGAAGAGGAGACTGACTGGGTCAGGCAACTGAAATTCCAACTATCCAGTGGAGGGACAACAGCTGAATTGTATCCCATGGACTATTGGGATCTCAAATGATGGGCATACCAAGGTGAATGAGCAGTAGAAGAGAGAGTAATGGGAAATAGGACATCAATGGTAAGGGTATGATTGAGCAGAGGGCATTGTGACTGGCCAGCTCAAGAGGCAGGTGCAGCAGGAAGTAAAGTTGGAAGATGAAAGGGAACCATTACGAGGAAGTAATCAGAGAAGACTTTACCTGACACAATGGAAGCATTGAGAAGATGATGAGGTGGTCTCAACCCTGGATGGCAATTTATATGAAGGGAGAGATTAAAGGAATATTGGAGGAACGTAAGTGCTGAAGAGAAAAAGCACAGGAAACTTAGATGAAATATAAAATCATTGAAGCTGAGGTGTCGATGGTGCAGTAGCTGAAGGAGGAAAGCAGTGAGCAGATGAAGATATTTTGATAAGATATTAGCATCTTATTTCTCTGGGCTAAAAAAAAACAAAGATTCTAAACATAAGGTGAGAGTGTTGACACAAGGCTCAAGGGAAAATAAGTGCCGGACTATAGATGGGTACTTGATATTCAGCAAGGACAAGGTGGGCAGTGTTTCTGTGCTGCATGACCCTATGACTCCATGAGGAGCAGTAGACAAATTAAAGTGTGATTCACTGATAATTCCACCATTGTGTTGTTTCGACTGGGAAATGATGGATGGCTTATTGAAGCAAGGAAGCTTTCCCTAGGGAGAATGTATCATTAGTCCAGTTTCCATCAAGCTATTGCAGTCAGTTGTAACTATGAAGGGAATATACCAGAACTGTTGGAAAGCAAGCAGCATATGGGAACCACTAGGATGATGATCAAGTGGATTTCTTTACTTCTTTGTCTTGGACGATGTTGCTGAATGTTGTTGATGCTACACCCTTTTAGACAGATAATAATTTCAGCCTTAAAGATACAAAGTGGTCTTGATAGGAATTATCCTTCAGAGAGTCTCCAGCCTTGGTCCTACTTTTGTAACCATAATGTTCCAAGTGTGAAAACAGATAGTCCAGTTAGGATTCTGGTCCGTGGGAATCCCTAAAAATTTCATGGTAAGGGACTTTATAAGATTGTGGTGACAGTCAAAGTCATGGGAAGGTTGTTGCAAATCTTCCTTTAGAGGGTCTGACGTTTGTGATCAAATATTACCTGACATTTATCAGGTCAAATCTGCCAAGTGTCCTGGTCTGGCTGTAGGACTGTAATGCTGACAATAATGCTTCTGCTCTGCACCTTTGGTTCTACTTACCACTGGCAGGCATGGTAGTGTAGCGGTTAGCGTAACGCTTTACAGTGCCAGCGACCCGGGTTCATATCTGGCCACTGTCTGTAAGGAGTTTGTATGTTCTCCCCGTGACTGTGTGGGTTTCCTCCAGGTGCTCCGGTTTCCTCCCACATTACAAAGGCGTATGGGTTAGGAAGTTGTGGGCATGCTATGTTGGCACCGGAAGCATGGTGACACTTGTGGGCTGCCCCCAGAACACTCTACACAAAAAGATGTATTTCACTGTGTGTTTCGATGTACATGTGACTAATAAAGATATCTTATCTTATCCTATCTTAAGTAAAATATACCCAGGAGGAGCCTGCTTTGTTGACTGCTGGATATGACTTTATCAGCTGCTTGCTTGACTAAGGTCTCTTGGTCTATAGCCTGGGTGGACTAATTTGATCTTCTGAATTTGCACCTTTTTGGTTGGCATTCCAAAGCCATAGGCTACAGCTTATTAAAGACATTTAAGGGTGACACAGTGGTGCAGCTAGTAGAGCTACTGCTTTACAATGCCAGAGACCTGGGTTCTGTCTCTTCTGATCTTGGGCGCTGTCTGTGTGGAGTTTGTACATTCTCCTGTGACTGCGTGGGTTTCCTCTGGGTGCTTCAGTTTCCTCCCACATCCCAAAGAAATGAGGGTTTGTAGATTAATCGGCTGCTGCAAATTGCCCCTAGTGTGTACATGAGTGGTAGAATCTTGGGGAAATTAATGAGAATTTGGGATTAATGTAGGATTAATTCAAATGGATGGTTGATGGTTGGTGTGGATTCGGTGGATCAAAGGGCCTATTTCCATGCTGTATCTCTCTGTGACTCTATGACAAATCGGGAATAAGAACTTCGGATTAAGTGCATTTCCTTCCTAATTGTCAAGAACAATATAAGATGAAGAGGCAACATACAAGGTAAGCAAGTTCTAGTTGCGCTACTGCTAGATGTTTTCAAGAAGTGGGTTTGTTGACCTTGTACCTGACTGTCATCTTTAGGTCTAACCCTGCTAGAAAATGTGGAGAGACCTTGTCTACATGGACCAGATTAGGGGTATTGTAACCTAATCCATGCCTGGGATCTAATAGTTCAAGTCAAATCGAGTTTATCGTCATATTCACAAGTATGGAGAGATATAGGTGCAATGAAAAGCTTGCTGGCAGCAGCATCACAGCCACATTGATTCAGACAGAACACAGAACATAAATTATACAACAGTTAAAGATAGTTGGAATAATGATGATTTTAATGGATAATAAAATCAGGAGTTAAGACTACTCTTACTGTGTTTCTCTGCCAACTGCCTTAACAAGGAACCCTAGGAAATGGCGAAGCCTAGACGCAGCTAGTTTTCAATGCCTGATGACCATGTATCTCCAGTGGAATTTTGGCATTTGAGTTTGGTGGAAAGATTTAAAATTCATCATTGATTTTAGAAATAATGCATAAGCTCCTCTTAAAGTCAGAACATATGAGCCGACTTAATGAATATGTCACAGTGTTGAAGGATGATAGAGCAGGATGGGGTTGAGATGAAGCTATAAGATAAGATAAGATAAGATCTCTTTATTAGTCACACGTACATCGAAACACACAGTAAAATGCATCTTTTGCGTAGAGTGTTCTGGGGGCAGCCCACAAGTGTCGCCACGCTTCCGGCGCCAACATTGTGTCCACAACTTCCTAACCCGTACGTCTTTGGAACGTGGGAGAAAACTGCAGCACCAGGAGGAAACCCATGTAGACACGGGGAGAACGTACAACCTCCTCACAGACAGCGGCCGGAATTGAACCCGGGTGGCTGGCGCTGTAAAGTGTTACGTTAACCGCTACACTACTGTGCCTCGAAAGCAGTTTTCCATTTATAAATACAAACACAAGCAATTCTCTAACCCATGATTACTCGCAGAGGTTCTAGATTGACAATACCTAAGAGATAGTTAACTACATTAAAATCTCAATTTTTACAGTTAATCTGTGTTTGGAAAAAGCCTTGTACTTGACTGCTTGTTATGCATTACTGGAAATGGATTAAACTTTCGGAACCAAAACTTGGCTTAGATTGTTTTGAATGTTTATGATTTCAGTGCCTTTTTAAAAACAAAACAACATTTAAGATTTACAGTTTATATGACCGGCGTAGTCACAGCAATATGTCTGAGTGTTCACAAAGTATTGCATGCATACACAGTAGTGCAAGCATCACTGTAAATATTTACATCCACCAGCTGCAGTGATATTGCACTGAAAGAAGTCAGGCTTGAATGACTGCAGTGAATCTGCTGATATTTATGGTATACTGACAGATTTTACATGCAAAAACACACTGTCTGATCTATTTGAACAGTCCTTAACTGACCAGTATTATTTCATCACAGAAAAGAGAACCAGTATTAAAAAGATCAAGAAACGTAATGTCTAAAGTCATGAGCATGCACAATGATGAGGAGCTTGCTAATGGAATGACCAATATCTTCAAATTCAGCAGATCAACACCTCAGCTTCTACAGACCCAAATCCTTCCGAAAATGGCGACGCTGCCCCTCAGCTCCCACCAACCGATGATAGCCCAAGCACAAGTCAAAACATGTCTTCCGGTAGGGAATTTTGCATTCCTGTGGAACTTATTGTAAGGCACATTACAGTTCGTAAGGGGTGCAGCTAAAAGCAAAGGAATTGTCATTTAAAATACCTATAGATGGAGAGGCTACATCAACCTTTAAGTGATAGCTTTAGCCCTACTTTAAAGCTAACCATTGTTTACCACGTGACACTGTTGACTCTTAGTGGAAGACATTAGAATTGCACTTTAATTATAACTGAACAATACTAACAACACAGGCCAAGCCCAGGGAAAATCACAAGGGGGTGAATTTGCATCCAGTGAATTGCACTGTTTCTTTGCAAATGGAAAATATTTTTCATTGTTTATGACATGGACAAGCCTTTATATGGAATTTTCCTTGGTCATTTTTCTCCATACCACTTGGTGTAATGATTGGCACAATTTCCATGTACAAAGAGTATGTTGCCTCCTTGGTGCCAGGGTCAAGGATGTCATTGAATGACTACAGAGCATCCTGAAAGGCTAGGGTAAACAAACAGAAATTGTGGTTCACATCATTACCAGAAAACATAGATAGAAAAAGGGATGAGGTCCTATGAACAGACTTAAAGGAGTGAGGAAAAAGATTATAGATCAAAGGTTATTACTCCAGTGCCAAATGGCAACAAGTACAGAAATAGAAGGATAAGGCAAATGAATACAGAGCTGGACAGTTAATGTAGGGTTGGATTTTTGAGACTTTGGGAGCTTTTCTGGGGAAGGTGAGGCCTGTACAAATCAGATGAGTTAGAAGTAGCGGAAACTGGATCAATATCCTACCAGGAGAGTTTGCTGGGATGGAAAGCTTTGAAAGGATTCAGGAAGGAGAGAAACAAAGAAGGAATTGGAAGGTAACAAAGTAGTAAGCTAAAGTAATAAGCAGAAAGAACAAAAGCTAGCAGTAAATGGGCCAAAATATGGAAAAATGTTAAAAGAGTAAATTAAGGTGCTATATCTAAATGCTCACAGCATTTGCAACATGATTTGCAGAGACAATACTGGAAGCTATTATTACAAAAGTGCTAACACGTCACTTAGAAAATAAGAACTGATTTGGGCAGGGTCAGAATAGATGAGAGCAAACCAGTTGATGCGATAAACTTACACTTTCAAAAGGCCTTTATAAGGTGCAACACAAGAGATTATTGATCAAAATGGACCACGTGCTATTAAGGAAGGTACATTGGTGTGGACTGGGGACTGGTTAATCAACAGAAAACAGAGAGTGCAAATTAGTGGATCAGACTAGGGTTGCAAGGCTGTGACTAGTGGGATGGTGCAGGGATTGGAACTGGGGCCCCAGCCGTCCACATTATCAATAAACATTTTGGATGAAGGGATCAATCACAATACATCCAAGTTTGCTTATTGCTGCAGAGCATTTCGAGAAGGATACAGAGAGGCTTCAGGGTCATATGGACAGGTTAAACGAATGGCAAGGACTCAGCAGATGGAGATTAATGTGGAAAATAGAAAGCTATTTTAAATAGTGAGTAATTGAAAGGTGTTGGTATTCAGAGGGACCTGAGGGTAAAAGGAATTAGGTGAATGAATCGGCCCAATTGTAACGTCAACTCCAATTTCCTGCCTATTTGCGGTAAATTTTCACTCCCTTGCTTATCGAGAATCTACCTCCACCATTAAAACATTCAAAGGCTCTGTTTTCACCATCCTATGAGGAAGACAGTTGAAAAGACTTGTGTCCCTCCAAGAGATGGTGGAGTTGTTTTATGGGAAGAAGTTAAACAGACACTGCCTTTACATTCTTGATTTTTAAAGACTGAGAGGAGATCTCATTGAAAAGTGTGAAATTTTCAAAAGGCTTAACAGAGTAGATGCAGGGTTGATTTTTTTTTTGGCTGCAACAGGGGTCACATTCTTTTTACCCAAAGTGTAGTGAATCTTTGCCATTCTCTGCCCAAAAGTGGCTATGGAGGCTCAGTGGCTGTGTATATTCAAGAAGGCAATTGATCGAGTTTTAGATATTAAAGGAATCAAGGGATATGGATTATTGCTGGAAAGTGGTCCTGAGGTAAGTGGTGCATGATTTTACTGAATGGTGAACCAGCCACGAGGAGACAAATGAACTATTACTTCTGGTCTCCTTATTTAGAGAAATATGTTAACATATTTGGAAGCAGTTCAAAAAAGGTCTACTACACTATTACCAGGCTGGGATTGTATCTGCTAGTTTTTTCTAAAGTGAGAGGGGACCTGATTGAAACATATAATCTCCTTTAGGGCATAACACAGAACATAGAACAGTACAGCACAATACAGGCCCCTTGGCCCACAATGTTGTACCGACCTTTAAACGTCGCCTAATATTATCTAACCCCTTCCTCCCACGTCCCTCTACTTTAAATTCCTCCATATACTTATCCAGTAATCTCTTGAATTTGACCAATGTACCTGCCTTCACCACCGCCCCAGGCAGCGCATTCCATGCCCCAACCACTCTCTGGGTAAAAAACCTTCATCTGATATCTCCCTTGAACTTTCCTCCCATTACTTTAAAGCCATGCCCTGTTGTAGTATTGATCATTGGTGCCCTGGGAAAGAGGCACTAGCTGTCCACTCTATCTATTCCTCCTAATGTTTTGTACATCTCTATCATGTCTCCTCTCATCCTCCTTCTCTCCAAAGAGTAAAGCCCTAGCTCCCTTAGTCTCTCCTCATAATGCATACTCTCTAAACCAGGCAGGATCCTGGTAAATCTCCTCTGCACCCTTTCCAACGTTTCCACATCCTTCCTATAATGAGGAAGTAATAAGAACAGATTTGGACAGGGTCAGGGTGGATCTGGATGTTTCCTTTTGTAGGAGAATCTAGAATTAGGAATCACTATTTTAAAATAGGAGTCGTTTGCCCACTTAAGGCAGAGATGAAGTGATTTTTTTTCTTCAGAGAATCATGTGTCTTTGGAACTTTTATCCTCAAAAGGCTGTGAAACCTGAGGCTATGAATATTTTTTAATGCAGAGTTAACTAGCTTCTAAGCAAGAGGGCAAAAGGATATTGTGGGTACACTGGAATGTGCAGTTGAGGCTACTATTAAATGGTGGAACAATTTGAGTAACTGAGTGACTTATTCCTGAGCCTATTTCATATGTTTCTATGTTCATATGTACTTATGTTCATGATTTTAGAAATTAATTGCTTTAGACAAACTAAATCTGATAAATAGCCACATTATCTCCAGATGTTTTGAATCCAGTTATCTCTTTCATCTTCCTGCTACCCCATTAGGATGCCTTATCTAACAGCTAGTTTATAATGGTATGAAGTAGCTGCCCAAGTAGAAACTGGGATTTATATTATTCATGTCTGAATCCTAATCTTAACTGTGAAATCCTCCACTCGTCCCTAATAAGTCTAAATATGCTGGACAGGTTCGGGCTGAAGTGGAGGCTGTTACTTTGGGAAAATCTGCTTCTCGAGACCCCAATGGCCTGGGCGCAGAACTGGAATCTGGCATAGCCTGTTAGTGAGGTGTAAAAGACAGAGATGCTGGT
The DNA here is from genome assembly GCF_009764475.1 of Pristis pectinata. Classification (NCBI taxonomy): domain Eukaryota; kingdom Metazoa; phylum Chordata; class Chondrichthyes; order Rhinopristiformes; family Pristidae; genus Pristis; species Pristis pectinata. The sequence continues at coordinate 93,638,815 of NC_067411.1, forward strand.
TGTAGGTGACAATTTGGTAGGGATCTGGATAAACTGATGTAAGTACAATAATATCAAAAATCCATGCACAGGATTTCCAGGTTGCATATTTTAATAAGAAGTAATAATGAACGGATCTACTTACATTCTATATGCAATCACGCTTAGGGGCTTCCAAAGGTTGTAAACGTTTAGAAGAAGGGTGTGGAGGAACTAGAAACAAACTTCACCTTGGGCAATGATGAGAATCAAAGCACAAACATTAAGCTTATTTATTGTGGTAAGTGGTTTAAAATATGTATCTGTTCCACCTCAACTAAAATATATGATGAGTGATTTTGTGCTGGAATATTTATTTCAGCAACTATCCGTAACAGGATGTTGGATGAATACGTCATGCCTTCACTAAACCCCCTCACTGCCACTTCCAAGCTGAATCCTTTGATTCTGTTAATATTATATGCTTTTTCTTTTTTAAAAAGATGGGGCACGGATATCCGCTGAATGCAAACTCCTTTCCTGCAAGGACAGTCATCACTAACTTAGTTTATGCAATAATAATTTGCATGGTAGGTAAGAAATACACAAATTAATTTTCAACAAACCCTCTCTTTGTATTAATGTGATCCGTTGAATAAATGTTTCTTTCTCAACTCTAACAGGCAACCTACAGCAAAATGGCAGTGGAATTTTTGAAGGAATTTGCTTTTGTTTCACCTTCTCAACAAGGAAAAGATGGCAGCGCAGGCAATCAATATGGTTTTTCAAAGCATCTCACTACAAAGAATGAATCTTCACTAGAAACAAGCAATTTAGTTCTGAAGTATTAAACAACATCATCATCAAGATGAAAGACCAGAAAGAAACAAAATGTGCACAATGGACCTGTTTAAAATTGCTTTTGTGTACCAACTAAGAGGACTACAGATAACCGAAAGCAACCATCACAAACTTCCCAAGTGTAACGTAGTTTGCAGGGCTGCATTTTAAGATCTAATTGTTTTCACTTTTCCTTACTGGCAGTCAAAGAAGTAAACATGGCTGAGACAATTTTTATACCAGGTTTGTCTAAAAGAAGGCTCAAGAAATCTTTATCTTTTCAACAAGCACATGCCAGAATATCTTTTCAATGAAACCAATACCCGTTATGCCAAAATTTATCAAACAGAGAACAAGTAACACTTCCACCATTTTGATAAATGTGGAACTGAGTTAATTATAAGGCAAAGCTCTCACACTCCGTCCATAGCCTGTTCTGAATTAACTGGCCTTAGACAGGACTATAGTTGTGGTGCTATGAATGGACTCCCTTTTCCCAAGCTGAGCAGGAGGAATAAAATTAGACAGGCTTTATTTTTCTGATAATATTCAATGATTATTGCTCAAAGTTTTTACAGCAGAAATCAGCAGCAATAGCCAGCTTTAACTATCCTCCACTCTCGAACATTCAATAACTGCCATTTACTAAATTACATTAATTTAACAGATTTACAGGTAATTAATTGCTCTCCTTCCAAAGTATTAAAAACTTAGCAAAAATTGGTGTCAACAAAACTACACACAATGATAAATATGTGCTAAGCTTTCATCTGGTCTAATTAAAATCAATAGAGACTTCAATTATTTTATATCTTTAGTAGAAAAGTATCTGATGCACAATATGCTTAAATAAGGATTTTTTAAAATTTAGTTTAGTTTTTTTGTTTACTTTTGAATTCATTGTGTGTTTGTTTGGCTATCTTTTCTCTGTCTTTTTCAGAATAAATTGCTATTCTGAAGAATAGCAAATTGAGGTCTCTGCAACATGAAAACATTTCACATGGGACAGGAATTAAAGGATTTCCTTTGAAGGAATTGATGGAAAGATTGGAAGAACAAAATAATCACATTTAAAATTATTGCCCATTGATATTTTTCATTCTAGGCACCGGATCTACCTGATCAGAAATTTTCATTTTTTTTAAATTTAAGGCTATAAATTCCCAGTCAGAATGGAGATGATTGTGTAATCTTCCTTTATGATTCAAGCTGTTGATTTGCTCTGCTGTAAAAGCACAATGATGATTTTCTGCACTTAATTTGCATGGAACTTTCCTCAACTTTGGGGTTTTCTGAAGAAATTACACTGCTTTTAATGGTAGTTGTATTTTCAGTCATAGATGCCATTTCCTTCATTTCTAAAGTAAACTTTTTCTCAGTAGATTAACATTGTCAAACAACATTTTGTAAGCCCATTCATAGCTTCAGCTCCATTTCCAATTCAATGGCTGAAACAATGTCAATGGACGTGCTTTCTTCTTAATTTGGTCTATTTCTTTGATGTTATAAGTATTTCTGCCCTAGTAGTATAGAATCCAAATTCCTGTAGTACTTGATTATTACCATCAAGTAGTGCTGAAATTAACTTCATGTCAAAACCCAATGTTATGTCATTCCATTGCCCTCTGTTGTGGAGTTTCAGTTAAAACAGAAGATTTTGACAATACTTGGTTATAATTTGCTGTAGCAGGGCAATGGCATTTGACTTGTTCAAATTCCCCTTCAGTATTCAGTTGTAATATTATCTTATGTGTCAGGTTGCTGAAAGTGCGAGCTAAAATTATCACAGCATTAAAGATTGAAATGGACAAAATTTAATTTTATAGCAGATTTAACCACATCTTTCATAAAAGTACAGCAACTGTCCATCATTTAATCCACGTCAGTGGTGAATTTATGGTAAATTTTTAATTTTGCAAGATTAGTGGCAGAGCAGTGCATCTTGTACAGCAACCTGTTCAATCTTGCATTTTCTCTCCATCTGAAGTTGCTAGACTATTTGCAGGTAAGTAACATTATTTCCATCATCATTTTAACAGCAAGTTATAATTCAATTAATTTTAAAGAGAAGGACCATTTTTGAACTAGTACTAATAAAAATCAGTTGAAAAGTTGTATGTACTAAAATAGAGAGAAAGAAGCAAATGACGGAGACCTACAAAAAGAGTGAACAATAAATCCTTATGTTTCTGAAACACTGGCAAGGACAAATACAGTTGGACAACAATAGTCCAAAGAATATTGTGCACTATAGGTACAGGCAGTGGGCCACAATAGGAATACACTTTGCTCACTGGACTTCAGGGAATTGCAGAGTTAAAAATAGTCTTGCACTATTAGCAGGCCTTGTATTTTGATATTCCTCTGTACTAATGAAAAATAACTTAGCAAATATTTCTTGCAATAGCAATGATTGAATGGCGGAGCAGACTTGATGGGCCGAATGGCCTAATTCTGCTCCTAAATTTTATGGTCTAATATTTAGTAATGTGGGGCTAAGGAGTGTTATGGACAAGGTGAATGTCCCTTTAAGATAGAGCATAGTGATGTGTGTGTGTGTGTGTGTGTGTGTGTGTGTGTGTGTGTGTGTGTGTGTGTGTGTGTGTGTGTGTGTGTGTGTGTGTGTGGTGTGGTTACAACAGAAGATAAAGGACGTAATGACGTCTTTGAAGCAGTCAGTCGGAATCAGTCGGAGGAGAGAGAGAGAGAGAGAGAGAGAGAGAGAGAGAGAGAGAGAGAGAGAGCGAGCAGCCTGCTAGTCTCTATTGATGGATGAAAAACAGTAATTGTGTCTGTCACTACAATCCATGTATGGATTTTTGGAGTAATCCAGTGGAGTCCACTTTGTCGTTAACCTGTAGAGGGAAACAGGTATTTGTGTGGATGGCCACGTCTCGGATGCCTTTTGGGTTGGCAGATACTTCAGAACAAAGCAGTGGAGTTCACGTTGTCATTGACCTGTAGAAGGAAACAGGTATTTGTGTGGACGGCTACGATTCGAGTGCCTTTCAGGGTGGCAGATGCGGTGGAGTAGTCACTGCTGAGTAGACACTGAGGTGTCATATGGGTTCCATCGTGGAACATTTGGATTTCGTAATTACTCTCTATTTTCTCTCTACGTTTTGTCTTCAGTCAACGGTGAACTTTGAGAATTATTCCTGGACTTGGAGTTTGGGAATGTGCCAAACACACACTTCCAGTTTAGTTTTTGGGGTTAATGTTTAAGATTTAACGTTTTTACTTCCAACATTCTAACATTTTTACTTTTATTTTTCTTATTATCATAAGTAGTTATTAATAAAGTAGTTTTTAACATTTATACATGACTCGGTGTGTTTCTTTTGTTGCTGGTTCATAACAGGAGAAATAACAAAAGCAAATATGACAAAGAGAATAATACAAAGAAAATGAAAGAAACCAAACGAAAGACAAAGTAATGTGACCATAATAAAGGAACTGATTGTGTGTCCAGTGAAAGTCTGACTTACCAGTGATCAGACCAGCATTCCCAGTATCTAACAGAGATGATGGTTTGCCATTGCACTTGGTGTCCATTATTAGACAAGAAACTAATATCATTCTTGGAATTGTGCTTCTGAATTAGATCAGTGAATCTTTCTTCTCGTTCTTTGCAATAACAAGCTCAAGTTTTTTTTCAAAGACATCAATCTACCCCTCCTATGGAGGGTTATTTTAAAATAATCATTAAGATGAACACTTTGCACTAATGGTGCAGATGAGAAAATTAATATCTGGCCTTGGATATTGACAAGAGAAACAGATCACAGCAGGAGCTCAAATTTCGTGCTGCTTTTGCTTCACTCACAGAGATCAAATGCTGTTTTAATTAGCTCTTATCCTTCATTTTAATTTTCTTCAAACTTCCAGAACATGTATTATTCATCAGAGGAAAAGTAACAACAAGCATTCTACTCATTAGTGTATGCTCTCTGACAACCACAATAAATGATATTCACAGGTAGATTATTTACACAGGCTCAGTGTTTCCATCTTATGAAATGTATTGCTCTCACCAATCAACACACAATTGGGCAGTATTCTAGCAATCATTATTTAATAACATGCATGTTCCAATCTATATAAACACTTGTATAGCTTGGATGTAATTTGTAAATTCAAGGTTTAAAAATCAAGGCCCAATGAATTTAAAAGGAGAGCTAAAAATGGAGTATAGGTGAGTTTAAACATGCATTTGGTTTAATCATAGAGTCCGGGAATTTAGAAAGCTCATTCAGGGTAAATAAAACAGTAAGTAATCTAATGATAAAACTATTTTAAGTGTTCTTCTTCTTAGCTGATAACTTGGGTTCAAAGATGACTTGCTTCCCCTCTGGTTCTGAGATGGCCGATGAGGCCAGTGTGTGACCCACAGACTCTGCCAGCAGTGAGGCAGAAGGTATTGCATGGGTCAGGTACATGGGTAGCCTGGGAGGTCCTGTGCTTCTTTCACCATTTACACTGGGTTTCTTTGTGCTCCTAATGTATGAACTCAAAGCTCAATGCCATCTCAAACGTTCCTCTCCACCTTGAGTGGTTATAGGACAGGAATTCCCAGAAGTCCTCGATAAATCATTGAGAATAATCGTTTACTTTGCTCATCTGCCGCGGTCACGTTTTTCTCAAGGTCGATAGAGTCTATTGTTCTCACTTTGGTCTCACAGACTATCTCAGAACCGGAGCGAAACCAGTCATCCTTGATCCCAAGTTATCAGCTAAGAAGAATATTTAAAATATTATTTTCATTAGATTATTAGTGAGTTGATGTCACCTGCAGGAAATAATAATCAATATTATTAAAAATAATAATAATTTCTCCTTCCTTTGCTGATGATTGGGTCATGACTGACAGGGGAGAAACTAGTCGGTTCAGTTTTTTTGTGGATGATTTACCTAGACAAAATAATGAGTTTTGAAAGATTTGCCATTAGGTCGCATTCCAAGTTAGAAATACTGCTGAAGACTTTCATGTTTAAATTTAAGTACGCACAGATGGCAAATCGTGAACTATGAACTATCATGTTAACTAATTCCTGCCAAAGATAACTGCTTTCTCCACGTAAACTCCTCGTTCGTATCACGGTCACATCGTTCAAAATCAAGTGACATTTTAACCCTGCAACAGCGTATTTTGGCATTTACCAAATCCATGGAGGAAACTTTAAAATTGACCTGAGCATTGCCTGCGGTGGAATTGAATGTACAAGCTGCTCTGATTGAATCTGACACAGCATGCAGAATCTATGGGAATGACCCTAACTGTAATTTGAATTTATTCGATGTCACCAGTAAAAAACGCAACTCTATTTGTTTTGACTCCAGAATCACCATAAATAAACATTTTCTTTGAAGATGCAGTTTTCATTTGTTACTTTCTGAAATTTAATCACGATTTAACATTGCTGATTCAAACAATGTTGGTTCAAACAATGGCCTTTTCAAAAAAAGGTAATTGCTTTAATATAAATTAGAATGCTGAGCCTTTCTGGAGCAATGACCTCTTCTACATACTTGAAACTTCATATAAGGTAGGCACCAAGAGACGTCTAACCTTTAATTCAGAGACTGCACCCGCGCGTGTAATCGATCCATTTGTATTAAAGGTCTTAAACATTATGCCACAGTAGCGCCACTTGAGGCGACAAGACCGTTGTTTTCCCTGGGGTCTGTGATAAGAACGTGCATTAATTCTGAAGTGAAATGACAAGCAAAGAGAGCCGACGTATCTCACAGCAAAGTCGTCACAGATGCTCTGCCGCCGATGTGAACGATTTGGGTTTTCTGAAACCCTTTGCGCCGTCAGCGATCGCAGGTACAACACGCAGATCTAAATCTTCAAAGCCCTACCCGTGAAAGTTACTTCACACCGAACCAAGATACATTTGTAACCCGAGTAAGTGTAAATGGAGACGGCGATAACTTTGGATAATGCGGTTCAAGCCAACTTCTCTCCGCTGATGTGGACCATGGATGTATTAGGTAATATAAGCGAAGTATTTGAAGTACCGTTTTACAACAGACAGACCAGGATCATTTCCATGACTGTCATTTTCACCCTGGCTTTCATAGGGAACGTAGCAGTACTGCATAAAATCTATTGCAGCAAAAGCAAGAGGCGGAAAATTGATTTCCTCGTCACTAACCTGGCGGCTGCGGACCTCTGTGTCTCCATCATGACTTTACTCCCTCAGATCATTTGGGAGATATTGGAAGATGAGTGGCTGGCTGGTGATCTTGCCTGCAGATTTTTCAAAGTTTTCCAGGCCTTTGGACTGATTGCTTCTTCCAACATTATAGCGATTATCGCGTCGGAAAGGTTCCATGTCATAGTCAATCCAAAGCAGTCTCCTTTCCCCACCGAGATCTTAACGACTGTATCTTGGATCTGTGCTCTGCTGCTCGCCGCTCCCCAGGCTTTCGCCTTCAAACTGACAATACAGGGAGAAAGCGGGAAATGCCTGAATACCTTTGGCCAGATGCCCAAATGGCACTTCCAGATGTATATCACATTTGGAGCTATTGCCGTCTTTTTTGCTCCCTTTTGCGCTTTGTGCGTGGCGTTCACAAGAATCCTCTGGACCGTTTGGTGGAGAGCATCAGTCATCGAACCAAGTAGAAACGAAGACCGAAAGCAGCACGATCCATCCATTCGAACCATCGCTCCTAGTAGTTCTATTCGAAGAGCCAAGATAAAGACGCTGAAGATGACCCTAGTCATTATTATATTCTTTATAGTTTGTGGGTTACCTTATTTTATTTTTGAGATGAAAGTTGCCTTTGGGACCATATCAGAGGCAGACACCGAGATGATCGCAGTCCTGGGAATCTTGGTGGTTTCTAACAGTGCCATCAACCCATATGTCTATCTGTTCTTCAAGACCAACAACGTCCACTTGAGGCGACTGGAAAAGAGAGTGTGTTTCTCGTGCCTGAAAGGCTGCAGAGAGAACACATTCCAGAGGGAATTATGCGCCATTGGGAAACGGGTGGGGCACACCAGCATTGCCGTCTCCGAGGATGACACCGTCCATCATTTAACTTCTGTTGTCAACCCCTCGTCTCCCAGCTGTGGGCCCGCCTCCTGTCACACTTCTCTGTGAAGAGTGTCTGGTTAAACTGACACTGCTGTTTTCATTGCTAGTGGAGATTGCATCCTTATAAGGGAAATGTGAAATAACTAAGCATTCCATTATTTTCCTTGTATTAAATTGTTGTTCGCCCTTGAACTATTCGACATATTCCATTCTATCAGCGATACAGTACTGATCGACATAAATTGTTTCTTAGTGACCTGCTGCTCGTTTTCTACTTTACGGAGCCTGGGAGTCCACTCCGTCGAGAACTCCCACGGACATTTTGATCATGCGATTGTCCTAACAATGGGACACGTTTCCTAGTCTACGAATCCCTGGTCCACCGAATGTAGTCACAATTCGGAGTCAACACCGAAAATCTCAAGTACAAAACATATCAATAACTTTATCTTGATGCTCGAAAGTAAACACTTAATTGTTTTACGCCTTTTTGTCAAGGATACATTGTCAGTGAAAAGCTCAAAGTCGGAAGCTCATTTATTTCAAGTCCTATGGCTAAGACAGAATTCACAATCCCAGTTCACAATTCCTCACTCTGTTTAGGCAAGAAGATTCACAAAAGGAAGTGCTGTTCATGTAATTTACAACTGTCCACCGTGCTATTTTCTTCCGGTACCTTGAATAACTTGTCACGCAAAATGGCATGGGGACTAAATTGTTGTGGACACACCGAACAGACAGTGAATGTTATTTTTCAGTTGTTGCAAGCAGTTTTGGACAACTGTATCCTTTTACGTCAAGTAAAACGCATAAGTCAGGAAACACTGGCTAGCCAATATGGATATTATAATGTTCTTTCTTATGCCAAACTGCATCCTCACTTTACTTGGTGAAATGAAAATGGCACACTTTCTACCATTCACGTCACAGTTCACCGTTACTTAAAGACAACATTCAGTTTGTGTTTCTGTTTCACCATTTTTCCTGGCTTATAATTCAATACAGAAATCCTCTTTCTGTGAAAATTAAAATGTATGTACATTAGGACCAATCATGATTTCAAATACGCAATTCTGAAACATAATGTCCTATTGCAGGAAAATCAGTCATGAATTTGCATACAGCCTGATCCCACAAAACAGAAATGTGACAATAACCAGTTAATGTAAGTTTATTGTGATGTTAATTGAAAGACTGATAATGACCAAAACACCAGGGCTAATTCAATATTGCTTTTATATAAAGCCATGGAACCTTTTGCAGCCAGCTGAAAAAAAGTTTTGGTTTACTATCTCAGTTGAAGGATGGAACCACTGGCTCAGCAGTGTTGTCTCAGGAGGTATCAGCTTTTAATACATGCTCATGTCTCTGGAAAGGCAAATTAGCCCTCAACCTCTGAATCAGAGGCAAGCCTGCAACCACTAATCCATGTTGACACCAAAGTTAGACAATATGTATTGAAAGTAAGAGGATTACATGAAATTTAAATTTAAAAAAATGACTTTCATTTACATTGCACCTGCACATTCTCAAAATGTCCAAAAGCTAAGTAAATACTTTTTGAAGAGCAGTCACTGTGGTAATACAATTGTGATGTAGGAAACACAACTAATGTGCACACAAGTTACCACAGCAGCAAACCCACGAAGACCAGATATCATTTTAGTGATGTTGATTGAGGAATAAATGTGGCCAAGACATGAGGGATAACTTATCGTGCAGTTGTTTTATTCAAAATCTTTAAAGAATAATGTACTTACAAATTTGATTAATCCAAAAAGCAGTTCTGAGTTGTAATATGGAGAAATACATGTAATCTTGAGCTGGTGAATCATTAATGGATAAAGAGACTTAAATGTGAAATACCATGCGTATCTTCAATTTCTCTTTTAAAATAGAGTGATATAGAGGTTACATCGTCATCTCTTATGGACTTCTGTACAGATACTTACTTTATAAATGTTCCCAAAGAATATAACAGCATTCTTTAAAATAATGAGCAGAAATTAATACTATAATACAGTAATTAAAAACAAAAATACAATAAACTGAGAAGCCAATTGGAATGTTGATAAAATAAATAAAATACATCACAAATAGAAGCACCAATCATTGCAGCACTAAACTGAAAGAATAATGAAACATATGGCTTTGGGTATTTCAATACTTAACTGGAGCAAGTTGGGGGTATTCTATGGCAGGACTTCAGAAAAAACACAAACAACAGGGTAAGGGAGATGCACGGGGATGGGGGTTGAGGTGGAGTTGGTTACCATCAGCACAGATGTGAAACCTCATTACGTGTTTTTGAATGATATTGCTTTAGTGCACCAGAATTAGAACTGAGCCAATGATAGTTCCTTGGAGCATTCCAAACATAATGGTGCAGGATGAAAAGCAAGGTCATCACAGGTGATACTCTACTTTTGGCTGAATACATAGAAATAGAATTAAATGAGAGTATCCAACCACAGCTACAAATGAGAAACATTTGAGGATACTGTGGTCAATTGTATGACAGGGATACAGGGATTGAGAAGGGCAAGTTGTCTCACAGTTAATCAGAGAATGCCATTTGTGACTTTAATTAAGGCACTTAAGAATTAAGGGGGACAGGGACGGAGATCTGAATCTTTGGACAGGAGGTAGCAGAATGCAAGGACAGAGGGACAAGGCTGTTTAATAATGAAAAATACATGATGAGGGATTTTAAAAGGTTGGGGGACATCACCTGAACTGATGTAATCATTTTAATATTAACCAACGTGAAGCCCAGAAAATGAAGTTGTATGATCAGCAATTCGATAGAAATGTAGTCAAAAAACGTACAAAAATGTTGTCAATAGAAATGTAGTCAGAAGTGCACAAAATAAACTCAGAGAATGAAAGATAAACAAGAAAAAACTGGGAGATCAGGTCTGGGCAAGTGAATATCTTTGCTAAATAAGCAAGCAAGTCAGAAGCATTCAGAAGAGAACAGAATGATGCTCTCAATCTCAGTGACAAAAAACTCCATTTCCTCTACTACCTTATTAATCAATACCATGCCCTATTAGTAATAATGAGGCCTCAGACAATCCTCCAGTTGAACTCTTTGGGCACACCTTGTGTTTGTAATCCACTTAAAGCCTATGGTCTCTATCATTTTCCTAACTATATGCTCTTCCTCTAGACTCGATGATAAGAAAAATGCTGCAATGCAGAGAGGGAAAAAATACCAGTGGCAAAGAATGGTCAGCAGGTTTTACAGACTTTAACTTTACTGGGAACTTGCACAGAACTGATGGTATTTCCCCACTAAAATCTGGCCCAGCAGCAATTCACTATTTCTTCTTCTCAAAGCCAATGTTTATTACTCCCACAAGTTTCTGGAATGCCATATCAAGACAATATGGTAGTTCTCAAAAAAACTATTATCACAATAAATCTATGTTGGTAGATATACCACCAATATTTGCTTCATGAATTCTTTCAACCACAATTCATATACTCTGGTTTCATTGTGGCTTAGTATGAACAATAGACACCACATTCTACAAATCTTTTAATCACAACAAAGACGATAACTTGCACTCATTTAACTCTTTAAATTAGAAAAGGCATCCTAAGGCATTTCACAGAAGGTGCGAGAAAAACTGACATAAAATGTTTGGAAGGAGAAATGGATGGGATGATGTGACCAAAAACATAATCAAAGGAGTAGGTTTCAATAAATGTCTTGAAGAAGCAAAGATAAAAGATTCAGGAAGGACCTTGCGATGTTTAGGCTTAGATTACTGAAGGCTGCATTTTACTCTGCATTCTGTGTTGTTTTACTACCTCAATGCACCATGTAATGAATTGATCTGTATGAATGGTATGCAAAGCAAGTTCTTCACTGTACCTTGGTACATGTGACAATAATAAACCAATTCCAATGCCGAAGTTAAAGAAGGGGCAGTGGAGAAGAGGATCTCATCAGAAAAATGGAGAGAACTGGATGATTTTGCTGAATATTGAAGGTTTTTGGGTAGATTGGAAATTGAGTATTTTATAGAAGACTGGGAATGAAGTTAGAGAACACAAATTACTGCTTTTCACGGTCTGATTTTCTTTTCTTTTGACTTTAACAGGCTGCAAAGTGACTCTGATCAACTTTAAGGCAATTTTGCACCACTTAGCAAAAGACAATTTACAACCTTCAAAAATCCTATTGTCATAGTTTACCATTTCCCCCCACTTAGATGGTCAAGGGCAGCAACTTCAAGGGGGCTCCATCAAGTTATAAGCCATTCTGTCAGAAATGCAGCTGTATCTTCAGTCCCATCAAACTGACATACAGGAGCTAATAATATTGTTTCTCCTGGATACCTTAATGACTTATTATAAATCAGTCTTTCATTACATTGATTAATGCAGGCACCATAGCACTTGGATTGTGCCAGTTTGCTTTTGTTTCAATGATACCCTCTTTCAAAACAACCTCCTATTCTCACACAATTTAACTATCCCGTTAAAGAACAAACAAGCCCATCCCATGTTTAGCTTAGTCTGTGGCATACGCCAAGTCCAATATTTTTAGTATCAACAATGTAAACCTAGAATAATTAATTTTTAAGCTTACCACTCCCATGGAATGACTTGCGTCCCAAATATTCTTGACAATATGGGACACATAATCTTCTATAATAGGATAAATCATACAGCACAAAAACACATCCTTCAGCCTACAATGTCCATCAAATACCATTTGCACTAATTCTATTTTCCACTTGACCACAGCCTTTTAAGCTTTGGCATTTCAAATGGCTGTCCAGATACCTATTAAATGTTGTGAGAATCTGCCTCAACCATCCCTTCAGGCAGTGCATTCCAGCTATCAGCCACCCTCTGGGTGGAAAATATTCTTCCTCAGATCTCTTCTAAACCACCTATCCCTTATTTTAAACCTATGGTTTAATTGCTGAAGGTTAAATTCATTTTCACCCTCTAGTTTAAACTGCATTTCTACTAAGTTTTAAATAAGCTGGTCTATATGGATGATATAGGAGACTTGCATTTGAGTATCAAAGACAAGAGAGGATGCTTTTAGCTGAAAAGTGAAAGTCCATACTCCTTGTGGTAAAATTGATACAGGAGATGGAAAATTAATTCAGTGTTAATCAAAATCCATTCTTAAAACAGTCTGGCTAGGGAGGAGAATTAAGCCAGTGGTGAGGAAGGGAAGAGCATAACGTGACAGCTGTAGTCCTTTCAAGGTTCTATGTGGAGGAAACAGACTCAGCCAAGATTGCATCTCAGATACCTAAGAGGTACAGGGCCGAGAAAGGTGATGCATAGGTAGACCTGCACGTCATTGGTGAGTGTATAGTAGCTGACTTCACATTTGTGGATAATATCTACCATCTCCAAAGGCCAGCAAGCAGATAGGGAAAAGGATTACACATGTAGGTAATAATACATGTAAAATTATCCATCAGTAGTTGAATTTAACCAGTTTTTGATAGCATTTTGATAAAATACAGGATCTTTTTGCCAGCTCTGGTGCCATCTGAGGTTGGCAATAACATTTGTGTAATTCTTTCCTAGACTTTCTTTCCATTTGGTGAATTGAAGTTTGTTATATTGATGAACAGACTTGGACACTTCTGGGTAATTTAATATGGAGCGAAGTTTCTTATCAAGCGTGCTTGTAATTTTTGTATACTTAGTAGCAACATTTATCAATTCATCTGGATCAGCAATCAGATCTGTAGGGAGGTAATAAAATTATTATCAATATAAAATATTTTAAAATCAACCACAGCAAAAGGAGAGACAACATCAAAAATGTATTGAAATTTCTGTCACCATTCATGTCAGGAGGCATGTTAATGTTAAAGATTTAATTGCAAAGGTTTTGAAGACAGTTACCATTCCTAAATGCAGCAACAGATTCTGGGAGGAAACAACCTTCGGTTTATCTTTGGTCAGCAAGATTGACTTTGCACATCAGGCCCAGAGAAGTACAGGCAGGCAGGGACTGTGGTCAACAAATCTAGTTCAGCACAAACTGGCCCAAAGGCTTTTGTCCTTTCCTGATACTTTTATGGAAAATATGCAAACACAACTTGTGGGCCATATTGAGTATTTATTACACCAGTTGGTGCCCAAACACAGTGTTGAATGGCAACATTCAACTTCAAACTGACATCACCAAAACTAGATTTACTGGGCACTCTACCACTGGATGGGCACTTTGGACAAATTAGCTATTGGCTTCACCATATAATACTTCATAATATTGAAGACAAGGACTGGTACAAAGAAAATGCTGGAGGAACTTTTTGTGTGTGTTGCTCCAGATTCCAGCATTTTCTTTGTACCAGTCCTGTGTCTCTGGTACAAAGAATCGTTCTTGACTTACTTTTCCCCCAAACAATTTTATAACCTTTTGAGGGTAGCCAAGTCTCATTCGTTTCACTTACCAGTCTTGAATAAAAAAAGTGCTGAGATTGCTCTCATGTTTTCAATAAGAACTAACACAAAAGAGATAGTTCTAGGATCTATTTGGTTAAATAAGCATGCTGAAAGGAGAAACCGTGATATCTAGGATGATATTGAGGGCCAGGCACAGTAGTGTAGCGGTTAGTGTAATGCTTTACAGCGCCAGCAACCCGGGTTCAATTCCAGCCGCTGTGTGTAAGAAGTTTGTACGTCCTCCCTGTGTCTGCGTGGATTTCCTCCAGGTGCTCTGGTTTCCTCCCACATTCCAAAGACGTGCAGGTTAGGAGCTGTGGGCATGCTATGTTGGTGCCGGAAGCGTGGCAACACTTGCGGGCTGCCCCCAGCACATTCTCAGTAATGCAAAAAGACCCATTTCACTGTGTGTTTCGATGTACATGTGACTAATAAAGATATCTTATCTTATCTAATTAGCATAGCTTTTGTTGTTATTATGTCAGTGTTTTCTAGTTCAAGAAAACAAAGGCTTGAAAAGATTTTGCAACACTACAAGGTATAAGCATGCAATTAATATTTGCACAGGAGGAAAATCAAACAAAATAATATTCCAAGTTCTGATGCAGGGTCTCGATCCGAAACATCGATCATCCCTCTGTCCCCACAGATGCTGCCTAACCCACTACGTTCCTCCAGCAGTTTGTTGTTTGCTCTAGACTGCAGCATTTGCACTCTCTTCTGTCTCCAAAATAATATTCCACATTGCCAATTATTGATTTTATCCTATATCAGAACTTCTATTAATACAAAGAAAGTATTAGCTCTGAGCAGTATTATAAACTCATAAAAACACTCACCCATTATTTGCTCTAATAATGGATACATTCAATAATAATGTAAATATTGTTCAGTAAGAATTTATGATCTATTGATCCTTAAATCCCAGTATATATGAATTCACTAATAGGTAATAAGGGAGCAGTTTTAACAAGGAGACCTCAGCTACAGCAAGACTGAGACTAACACAATACTGTGGCCTTGATTCTCTTTGCCATACCTTAACACTCTGTGAAAATACGTAATCACTTGCATAATAGAACTATAGTTTTTACTTAGCTTTGCTTTTGAAAGTTACACCTATTTGTAGCAGAATGGTAAATGGAAAAAGGCAAAATTTAAAACATAAATAAATCCCTTCACCCTCGCTGCAAGTGCAATCAATGTTACTATCCCTTAAATTTAAATTTATTGATCAACACTGATTAAATGTGGCTACACACTTCGGAACTATATAGTCCTTAAAATGGTGAAAAGTCCATAATTTTAAATAAAAATCACTTCAATTAACTATTTTTAATTAGATGATCTCAAATCAATTCATGTTACTAAAATATTATGACATTACAAAAATAAATGAATTATATTGATAGTCATCTTCAATTATTTATTTCAAAACTGAAATTTTTTGAAACAAGTACACTGGACGAAAGATTAAGTATTTTTAAGATGATAAAAACAAATGTTTTTTGTGGTAAACTTTGTTGTATTAATAAAATTCATCACTTTGAAATATATTAAGGATTTTTTTTACTGCCAATAAAAAAATTCCCATTCTAAATTGTTGTCTAATTCCTAGGGTTATAGCAAATTTTGGGATATATGTAAATTTGTTTGAATTAAGGAGAGATTGGACAGGTTGTTTTTTTTTCCCTGGAACAGGGATGGCTGTGGGGTGATCTGATAAAGGCATACAAAATTATGAGAGGGATAGCTAGGGTACAGAGGAAGAATCTTTTTTACCATGGTGGGGGAGTCTAACATATGGGGGCATAGCTATAAGATTAGAGGTAGGAGGTTTAAAGGGGATTTGAGGGGGAATTTTTTCCACACGAGAATGGTTGGAGTCTAGAACATTCTCTGAGGAGAAGGTGGAAGCAGGTGCTCTCACAACATTTAAGAAACATCTGGACAAGCTAAGACATAGAAGCCTAAAGATGAAGTGCGGGTAAATGAGATTAGTATAGGCAAGTGCAATGGGCAGCATGGACACGATGGGCAAAAAATCAACTTCTGTATTGTATGACTCTATGGCAATGAGAAATTGAAGGGGAAAAAAAGTGTCACGGCTTAATCCTAATGAAATCTTGATCGCAATTTTTGTTCTGTTCCCCTCAGATCAGCAGAAATAGAAAAGTAGGGAAACAGGAGTATAATAAAATGGTGGAACTTATGTTAGAATAACCATTCCTCCCCATTTGCCAGGGATAATGACTGAATTTCTGCATCCTCAGACAAACAATGCACTCGGCAGACTGGAAGTGCCCACTGGCATGGAACAAATGACAGATTTGTTACTTTAACATGACATAGTCAGCCATTGATCATGGGACAAGAAGTATATAAGGGGATAAGGAAAGAGGCAGAAAGGAGCATAACCTTACAAAAATTAACAGCTGAAGAGAGAAAAAAGTCATTTTGGTATTCTAACAGTGAATGCCTATCCCAAAGCACTGACTGGCTCTCCACACTCTTACCCTGGAATACATGTCAAACCATTTCTGATTCTTAAACCTGGAGAAAGTAGAAGCTTGCCTATTGTGGTGAATGTATAATTCAGCTGAATGGAAGTGTTGCTTAAGAAATTGTACCATGTGGTGAACCATTTGAACATAGTCTACACAATGCTTCAGGTTCAGTTGAGTGTTGACTGCCTCAATAAATCAGATGCATTTCCTTTGACGCTCCAGGTCTGAGTCATTTCAGATCCAGTGTGGTACAAGAAAAATGGAAAGTAGTATAGTTAAGGTCTGCAGTTATTATAGAACGTTAAAGACAAAATATCAAACTGGAACTGAATGGAGAACCAAAGGACAAGCACCAAGAAGTTCAGGACTAAATCTGCAGACAGAAAGGAGGAGTTCTGCAGTGTGGTCCCCTAATCTGCAATGCAAACAATATAAAAAGTCACTATTTCTTATTAGTTATCAGCAACAAATTTTATCTGTAAACTGCCTTTAACGCAAGTCTTTTAGTAGAGGATTGGGGGGATGAGTGATGCATGCCATTTGGAGTGGCATATCATTTGGTAATAAACCACAGAGTCTTTATAACCACTGTTTTTGGGTGTCACTTATTGCCAATATGCTAAGCATTTTGGTCACCATATATTCATCGGTCCTTGTGGGTTATGGGTTAGAAGAATAGGTTAAAGATCTTAGACCAAAAGCACTAAATAAAGTAATCTTTATTTAAGCGCTGCTAAAGTACCTTAGAGACTAGTCTCCCAAAATAATGTAAAGGGCACCTCTAAACGCCTAGCGGTAAGAATTAGCATTCTGCATCTCGTCTAATAATTAAATACATGATGCTCCATATCTGTTAATGAACCATGAATGAATGCGAGAGCAAGAAAAAAGGACCTTGCTAGGTTAATGATATTTAATTATTTTCAAAGGAAAAAAAGTTAGTCATGAAAAACATCTCCACAACTGAACCATCTTGCAGATTAGTTGCTTCTAGCTAGGATATATTTTCTCGACTATTTAATGTAAAATAATTACTATAATAACTAGTTTCACATCACATTAAAAGGTTAAGCTCTTCATGATATATTTATACTAATTGATGCCAGTGGGGAGATTGCTAATCAACATTTTTAATATAAGTAATTATCACCATATGCAAACTAGATTCACTGAGATCAATTATGGTTTTCATCATGCATGCAATATCAGAATTTCTGGACAGGTAGTTATTATATATTGCACTCATTTTACAGAATATGGGGAGAATAAAAAATAGCATTAATGCATGACTAGTATTAAATAGGTGGCCTGTTTCTGTGCTGTATCTCTTAATGATTAATATTGAATAGAAATTCTAAGCCACTGAGTCTTAAGTCAATACTCCTGTTTACTTGACAGGGTTGAAATCAACCAAGACAGAGCCTTTGCTTGAACAGAACTCCTTCCACAAACTTTCATGCTCTGCACCGTTGACACACAATGCCACAGCTTGTAACATATACAATATGAAAAGTAACACTGCACCAAGGCTTCTTTGACAGCACCTTCCAAACCCACAAATTTTGCTACCTAAAAGGACAGGGTAACAGGTGTTTGTAAATACGAGGCACATGCCACCCTCACCTAAACACATTTCAAGTATTTTCATCATGGCTGGGCCAAGATTATAGTGCCTAACAGCACTGTGGGAGTAGCTACAAACAGATTGCAGCAGTTCACGATAGCAGCCCATCATCACCTTCACAAAAATTGAGAGGGCTTGGATGCAAACATCCAGAGAATAAAAAGAACAGGTTCAGAGTGGCAAATTGTTCTCCATCCTCTTGACTGCATACAAATCAAGCCTAATTGCAAACAATGAAACAAAGTGTGGCCCTTACAAAAGAGAACCTTTTCCCCCACCTACCCCAACCCCAGCTAAATAATTTGATTTTCTATTTGTTTAGAATTAAAGACATCTCAAGTGAGAAATTAAACTAAGTCTCAAAGTCATAAAGGTTAAACTCAATGCACTAAAGGACTATTTTTATAGCAAACTGAAAAGATAGAAACGGAAAAGATAAATAAAGCTAATTATTTCCATTTTGGGAGGGGGGGGGAAGGGGGATCAAAGGGAAAGGGATGATAGATTACCTAATTGCCTGTACTGAAATCTTAAGAGCACCTTTTACTGGCTTGTTCGGTGAACTTCAAAGTACAGTAACGTTCACCACTCTTTGGATGAAAATATTTTTTCTGCCTTGAATGGCCAACCCCTTATTTTAAGATTGTGACCACTGGTTCCAGACACTCAGCCTGCAGAAATCTCAACTCTACATCTATCCTGTCATGCTTATTAAGAATCACCTCTCATTCTTTTAAACTTGAGCGTATAGGCCTGGTCCACAAACATATGAATTAGAAGCAGTAGTAAGTCACTCAGCCTCATCATGTAATAAAGTCATGGCTGATCAGACTGTGAAGTCAACAAATTCCCACCAGCCTAGTCATCTTTCACTCTCTTGCATGTCAAGAATCTGCCTCTGCATTAAAGATATTCAAAGACATTGCTTCTACTGGCCTTTTAGGAAGAGACTTAAGGAGTAGATGGCTCAGTGGTTAGTGCTGTTGCATCACAGTTCCGAACACCTAAGATTGATACGGAGGTTGGACGCTCTCTGTGAGGGGTTTACATGCCTTCCTGTGACTATGTGGGTTTTCCCTGGGTGCTTCAGTTTCCTCCTACATGGCAAAGATGTGATGGTTGATGGGTTAATTGACTACTGTAATTAGCCCCAGTGTAGTTTGGTGGCAGGAAGAGCAGGAGGGAGCAGAGGGGAAGGCGAGAGAAAAAAATGAGCTTATAGGAATAGTGTAAATGTGTGCTTGATGGTTGGCTTGGGTGCGGTGGACAAAGGGCCTGTTTCCATGCTGTATGATTCCACGATTCTACGGCAGAGAGAAAAATCATTCTCCCCTCTAGCTTAAATTGGCAACACCTTATTTATAAAACATGACTCTTAGTTCTACCAGGAGCTATACCATTGGAGCAAGGGATTTGAGGCCAATAAACTGCTTGCCTTCCTAGTTACTTGCTGAGTCTACTTGTAACTTTCAGTGATTTATGTACATGGATATCCAGGTCGCTCTGACTATCAACACATTTCAATTTCTCACCATTTAAAAATGCCTTTTCACTCTTTTCTACTGGAGTAGAGATTCCACATTATATCCAATCTGCTATTCACTTAGCCTGTCTGTATCCCCATTAAAGCACTCCGTGCGTTTCTCACAGCTCACACAGCTACCCAGCTTTGTTTCATAGCAAACTTGAAAATAATACACTTGATCCCCTCAGCAAAATCATTGATTAAGCCGAGGCCCCATCAACGATCCGTGTGACATTCCACTTTTCTGAACCAACACATATCAGTTGATTCCTGCTCTATTTTCTGCAATATTAATCAATCCTCAATTTATGTGATATGTTACCTGCAATACAATGCGCTCATAATCTCAAGAATAGCACCACTTCAAAGGACTCTGGAAGTCCAAATGCACCATATCAACTAGCTCACCCTTACTTATTCTGCTAGTTGCAGGAATTCTTCTGCCAACATTACATGCATATTCTGCTAATTTGATAAATTCATGTTGATTCTATCCAGTCCCATTATTATTTTCTAAGTGTCCTGTTGTCATTCAGTTAATAAGAAATTCCAGCATTTATCTGAATACAACATGCATTTTTCTCTACTCGTACCCCACGACATTTGTAGACATGTGCACACACACTCACACACATAACTATTTTAAAGGCTTATCTTTAACCGTAGTTATTCAGTCGTGAGGATACAGCTCCCAGCCTAATTCAAGTGAAGACCTTCCCAATGGATCAGCTCCATCTTCTTTCCCAAGTATGTGTGCCAGTGTTCCAGGATAAAAAAGATCAGAACTCTCTCAACCTTTTGTCAATGCCTCTGTACCCATGAAAGATTGAAAATTATGGCCAGAGTTTCAAACTACAACTTCCCTCAATAACCAAGGATGCTCTCTATCCACACAAGGTGACCATTTTACTTTGAGGATTGACAACATTTTAAATATTTCTTTTGTTTTTATTTTATCTATTATTATTATTACTTTCTTTTCTTATGATCACATTGACAGCATTGTCCTATCTGAAGGTAGTTGCAAAGCACCGTTCAGTACTTCAGCCATATTCTTTGTCTTCACAAGAGATCTTTTTTCCCTTAATTGACCTCAGACATTTTTGTCTGCCCTTTGACTGCCCATCATGTTCGTAAAAGACTCACAGCTTCCTTTTTATGTTGGCTATTAATCTAATCTCTTCCCTCCTGTTTGGATCTGAGGCTTGTTCTCTCCAGTAATATGGCACAGAGAGAAAGAAAAAAATATCCCTTTTCTATATCTTTTGTATCTATTCTGTCCAAACCATGGCTCACTTTCTGTTTTGCCTTCTGATTTTTGATTCTGCTCTTGATCCCTTTTCAATTCATTACAGTTAGCCCTGCTCCAGTCAGGTAAGCCAATGCATGATTGATACATGTTCTTTTCCATAACTTATTAAACCTGATGATATATTATTATGGTTCTTTAAATGTTCCATGCTCCACTTCATTTCTGAAACTACATCCAGCACTGCTTCCTTTCTAATTGCATTGAAAATATGTTGACTAATATGTAGATTCTTGTACACATCTCAGGAATTCCACTTCCTCTTTGCCCTTTGCACTGCTAGTATCCCACTAAGAATTGATTACATCGCTATCACTACTCTATAGGTCTTGGATCTTTCTGCAGTAAGCCTAAAAATTACAATATGGAGTATAAAACTGACAACTAATGAATAAGAAACTGTAAAGCTGTTAATTCTCAACACACTGACAATATGCAAACCTTATTAGTAAAAAAAGTGATAACAATATGCACAGTATTTGAAATGAATGAGTGGAAGACAGCAAACCTTGTAAGTGGTTACTATTTTAAGACTTTCCAATCACAATTAAATATGCAGCAGAAAATCAGTGATATACAAAACTAAGGATTCTTATTTTGAGGAAGTTGTTTATATTTGGAATGATTGTCATCGTCATCAATTATTTCTGTCCTAGAAAAGAATTAGAAAGCATTGTCTTTTTTTTTAAATAAGACTTACCAAACAGTTGGGAAGGTACTAAAATTCCATCAGCATAGGTTATGTACTTCCATCTGCCAGTTCTAATCATATAGGTGGAAGCATTAACATTGCAGCCATGAAACTCACTAAAAATCCAGTCAGGTCGTGGATTTTTCACAAAAATATTGTTTGGAGATCTTCGTAGCAATGGGAGTAGAGAATATCCACTTAGGTTTTTTGGAAGAGGGATTCTGGCAATATCTGAATGGAAAAGTAAATGGCTTTGCTAAATAAGATTGAAAATCATTGTAATGAAATTCAGTGAATAAAAAATTGTATTTAACCTATTTAATAGAAATCCATTCAATCTGTTCAAAACTGCTATAACAATAAAAGCTGCATTTAAATCACTTAATAGAAATCCATTCTACATTTGGATTAAAGGAATACTTGTTAATTTCTGCTCATTGACTTGTTGGTAAAGAGAATATTGTACTTGCTGAAAAGCTCATGTGAACTGATGAGATCTCAGCACTAAAAAAAACTTGAGGGGCATGGTCTGGTTGATAGCAGAGCTTCAGTGGTGCTATGAGGAAGCCCTGACCCTGAACCTCCTTTGACAGCATTTGCTTCCAGCAAAGCAATGGCCCTAGACACGTAAGCTGTAGAAAGTGCAAGGCTCAATGAGTTTTTTAAATGTTTGTCTCTGACATTCTGACATTTAATTATTCAACTTACATAGTTTTTCCAAGTTAAAAATTAAATTTTTCAAAATAAAGAAACATTAATTACAAAAGTAAATTACCTTCCTCTTCACCTTCCAAATCTTTGCTTCAAGATAACCATTGAAATCAACAATTCAACAGGTCACCAAATCTGACCTGGCACAAGATCCATGTGATTATTCCCCAGTGTAATGCTAGGAAATCCCAGTAAGATTATGCTTCATCACTGGACTGCATGCAACTGTGGATTAAGCCGGTAAATTCTGCCAACAATTCTCAAATTTCTGTGTTTGAGAGCATGTGCACAGAAGTGCAGAGCTTACAGCAGTTTCACTGGTAGCTCACCCCTTTAAAACTGACTAAATTAAATATTAATTATAACTAAAAACATTAATAAAATTAGAAGAGGAAATTTAGACAGGAATTTGCCTCCCCCGCACCACCTAATATACATTGAAATCATTGGGGTTTCTCATATCCTGTGCCTGGTCTAACAGATTCAGCATTTTGAACCTCAGTAAGTCTGGGACTTGCACATTTGACACCACATGGCATCTAGTGCAAGACCTCAGTTTTGCTGAAACTCCTCAGCATTTGCACTGAGGAAATCAGCCCTTGGATACTCCATCAGATGAGATCTGGTGATGGATTGGGATTTCCTTTCATTTCAATGAGATTGTAGGGCAATGGATTGTGAGGCACTAAGGAATTGCTTTTTGCAAAACAAAAAAAATTCTGTTTAATGTTTTGTACTAGTGATTATAGGTCCTCAAATTGCTGCCATTAAAGTGGCCAAATGCTGGCAGCTCCATTCTGAACCTCCAGAATTAGACAGCAAGATCTGTTCCAAATGCATCAGCTGCTCCATAGTAAGCTCTTTCATGCAGTGTAGTGCTCATTCTAATCCACAGAAAAAGCAAGTGTTCAGATGTTGGGTAGTGCAAATTCTGTTGGGTAGTGTAAATGTTTTTGTGCATTAAACAGAAGAGTTTCACCAAAAAAAACTTGGTACAGCATTTCCTTAAATTAGATATACATCCTGGATGGAGGCTGCTGGTGATTCTATCATGTAAAATAGCATTCACTTCTAGTTATCTCTTTCAGTGACTCTTCCTGCTGATAAACCCCAGTCCCAGATTTTTTTCCCATCCCTCTCTTATCCATCAGCTCCAGTGCCCACAATGAAAAGGGCTTGTAGAAGAAAGGTCTCTGCACACAACATAATGGATCACATGAGTTAATGCTATTGTGGCAGAAGTTTGTTCTATATTGCCCCTCATTGCATTGTGTCACATAATTGCTTTACAATTTTCAGACCATTAGTTGTTAGGGCACTTAATGGAAGGACTATTAATGCATTACTAACTGTTGACTTTTAAGTATAAACTACCAATGAAGTAGGCATCAAAAACCAATCAATAGCTACAAGAAGATACTATTTCTAAAGAAAAGCTTGATAATGACAATGGTTTTGACACAAGAAGACAAATAATTCCTTGGGCTTTGTGTCTTAAATTATAGAAGTGCACAACATTCCTAAAATGCAGCACGCATAAAAAAAGTCTAAAGAGGAAAAACAAAAATGTGAGGCACAAAATTACCTGAGAGAATGAAATAATGTAACTTTGTTAAGGGTTTTGGGGAAATGGTGGGGGTTTGGAGGGAATTCCTGCTTCAAGGTGGACAACGTAACTTTTCTACCTATCGACTTTGTGCCCGAGTTGAAAATTGGTCTCCAAAAGTAACAATTGGATATTGTTCATCTCTACTTCTGTGATAAAGTGGATAAGTCATTACGATTACAAATTAATAAAGTCCCATGTCATAAACTTCTAATCATGTTGGATCTTATAAATTGAGTCTTGGGTATGGAATAATAATAGTGAAGCTTATTGTTGCTCCAATTACAAAGAATAATTCCGGTCAAGTTCTAGAATGTGTACAAATCCAAGATCTCTGAATGCTTGATTGCTTGTTTAATATTGGATTAAAAAGGTGCTAAGCAATTAAGGCTGATGAGACAACTCAAATTTAAATTCCTTTGAGGCTGCAGTTTAAGGAAATTTTCATTCTCTCAGGATTATAATGGATTTAAATGCAGATTTTATCAAGATGATGGCATCATCTGCATTACCAAACCTTGACCAAATATAATTATATTTGCTAATTTATTTTATCATTAATCTCAGACTATAAAAAAATTACATACCAAGAAGAGTCGGATAGATGTCCACAAGAGATACCAAATTTGAAATCTGTTGTCTTCCTGAAATACCTGGTCCAGCTATCAGTAAAGGAACATGAGAACTTCCTTCGTACATGCTCATTTTATAGAATTGACGATGCTCCATTGCTAACTCGCCATGATCAGAAGTAAAAATTAAGTAAGTCTTGTTCTGGAGCCCAGTGTCACGAATAGCTGTTAAAATTTTACCTGTGTAAATAGAAACAATTATTCAAATCTAATCATTTTAAACTTTGTCAAAATGATTTGGAAAATAACAAACACAAAGTTTTTAATTTTACCTGATAAGGTTCATACCTTTTAGAGCTGACTTTGCTCATCATCACCACCCTCCCTCCCAGGTCTCCACTTAGTAGACTTTCAAGGTGAGGTGTTGCAAAAAAAGTGTATATTAGTTTTCTCCAGTGTAGGAGAAAACATAAAAACTGGTACCATAATTGAATGGCATATCTAGTCAATTCTTTAAAAATAAATAAATAATGTCACGTTAGCAGTTTTTAACCCCTGCCTTCACTTTTCATCAGGTATCAATTCCATCCGTTACGGTTGTGACACTTTCCAGAATGCTTCTGAGAGGTTTTCCCTTTTCTTTAATCACGGCTTCCTCTCCACCACGGTCAACAGGTCTCTCAACTGCATCTGATCCATTTGTCAAATCTCTGTTCACATACCCTCTTTCTTTAGCAACAATAGGGTTCCCCAAGTTTTGACCTCACCCCATCAGACTTTGCATTCAATGAATTATCCTCCATGAATTCTACCACTTTGATATGATGCCAACATCAGAAATTTTCCTGTTTCCTTTCAGAACTCCAAAGCAAATGTTCCCCTCACAATCCCCTCATTCACTCTTCCATTTCAAACATCTACTTCCTTTCTCACTTCCCCATGCACCCATAGGAGATGTAACACCTGTTCTTTTATCTCTTCTCTTCAGAGCATCCAGGGCCAAGTGAAGTTGCAATTCATTTGTACCCCTCCAAATTAGTACACTGCATTCTGTCTTCCCAATATGATCTCCACAGCATTGATGAAACCAAACACAGATTGGTTGGCATATCTTATGCCAATGACTTAACCCATCAGCAAATTTTGCAATGCCCTGTGAATTTCAGTGTTTGAAGAAAGTGCTGTGGAGTAAAAGGGCAAAGTAGTGGAAATTAATACTATCAAGTTTGTAGTACAGTGACACGAGTGGAATTCACACTGTTGTTATGAACTTGTAGGATAAGCAAGCTAATTAACATATATTAGGTCACCACCACTGCTAAACAGTGTCAAATACAACCTTTCATAAGTGAGGAATCACTGACCTAGCATCAGGTCTGTTTCAGCACACATTGCGTAGTAAAATGCTCTGATGTCCTTGATTTCCTGATATGTAAAATTACCAGTACAGTTCTTGGTGTAGGAGGAATAAAAGTCCACGGGATGCATTTCAGTGAAAGAAAGCCACTTTGGAATCCTGATTGATTGATAATTCACCTTTAATTAAAGAGATCAAACAGTATATAGAGTGGTTGAAATTAAAAATTATATTTACGTGTTAAGAAGCTAAAGAAACATTTAGACTAAAATGTATACAATGCATTGAAAATTTCATTTATTCATTTAGTACAGATAGAGACACAAGCTTGGCAACAAAATGAAAGACAATATTTATCATACCTATAAAACCTTATCATGCTGGCAAACGAGTTTGCCAAAGGTTTAAAACATTAAACTTTATTCTTACATTACCTGTTGACACAGTAGAAAGAAATAATGGTTTTGCATTTGCTAGAAATAAAATGTTGAATTATTAATACAACAAACAGCTAAAAAGTTTGATGGAAGAATACATACTGTATGCCAGGAGTTGTGAATCATCACTCTTGCTTGATGACTTGCACCACTCTTATATTACCCTTGCAAAAATGGTACCCTGTCATCAACCTTGTCATGGAGGTTTACCTTGTTGCTGGATTTGGCTGAAAAATGTAAATTTATTTCCATAGAAAGCCTACAATCAGCACTTGCTGTGATCAAGCTCATCATCAAACACATATGGATATTTTTAAATTTAGTGAAGTCAAGTGAACAAGATTTATTTGGATAGGGATTAATCCTGACCTCTAGTGCTGTCTGTGTGGAGTTTGCACATTCTTGATGTGAATGCATAGTTTTCCTCCAAGTGCTCTGGTTTGCTCCCACATCCTAAAGATGTGTGTGGATTGGTTAATTAATTGGCCACTGTAAATTGTCCTAATATATAGGTGAGTGGTAGAATCTGGGGGGTGGGGGTGTGTTGATGAGAACATGTGGGAACATCAACAATAAATGAGGT
The DNA here is from genome assembly GCF_009764475.1 of Pristis pectinata. Lineage (NCBI taxonomy): Eukaryota > Metazoa > Chordata > Chondrichthyes > Rhinopristiformes > Pristidae > Pristis > Pristis pectinata. Next base: position 93,666,025 of record NC_067411.1, read on the forward strand.
TATTGTGAGTTTATTATAGGATTAGTGTAAATGGGTTCTTGATGGTTGGTATGGACTCGGTGGGCCAAAAATGAACAACTCCACTATGCCAACCATTTTGTTATTATTTATTAAATTTCAACATTTTTAGTAGTGTGAAACACTACCCCACTATCCTACCACCCCTACTCCCATTCCCACCATCTCAATTTGCTTCCTGTAATACCGTTTCAAAGCATAAACACTTAATTATACTTTACCTTCAACATATTGAAATAATATATCAAAGCTAAACAATGAACCTTAATTAAAATATGAAAAGTAAATATAACAATAAAGCAAGGGTATCGTCAACCCCCTAGTGTACCTTTTTAAGCCAATATGGAGATGTTTTAAATGTGGATCCTCCATATGCTTCTCCCATACTTGGAGTTGGATAGGGATGAGGCAAATTCAGACCCAAGCTCAGAACAAAGGGTTGATTTAGCTTGGTTGCTTTGTATCGTATCCATTCAGTTGCTTTATCTACATTCTGCCAATCACGGTCCATGATTCTTACAGTTGATTCATTACCGACCAGCTCTGCTATCGGTCTACCTTCTTGTCTGAGCAAAAACTTGACATCCCTGGTCCAGGCTTCCACACGGTTACTGAAATAAATGAGAAATAATGTTAGACTTATACAGTGAATGGTAGGACCCTGGGGAGCATTGAGGAACAGAGGGAAGTAGGGGTACAGGTACATAGTTCGCTGAAAGTGGCACAGGTAAACAGAATGGTGAAGAAGGTGTTTGGCATGCTGGCCTTCATCAGCCAGGGCACTGAGTATTAGAGTTAGGATGTTACATTGCAGTTGTACAAGATATTGGTGAGGCTGCACCTGGAGTACTGTGTACAGTTTTGGTCACCCTATTATAGGAAGGACGTCATTAAACTGGAAAAAGTGCAAAGAAAATTTACGAGAATGTTGCCAGGACCCGAGGGCCTGAGTTATATGGAGAGGTCGGGCAGGCTAGTACTTTATTCCTTGGAATGTAGGAGACTGAGGGGTGACCATATAGAGGTGTATAAAATCATGAGGGCATAGATAGGGTGAAGGCCCACAGCCATTTTCCGAGGGAAGGAGAACCAAAAACTAGAGGGCATAGGTTTAAGGTGAAAGGGGAAAGATTTAAAGGTGAATTGAGGGGCAACTTCTTCATGCAGAGGGTGGTGCGCATATGGAACGAGCTGTCAGAGAAAATGGTTGAGACAGGTACAATAGAAACAGTTAAAAGACATTTATATGATAAGATATCTTTATTAGTCACATGTACATCGAAACACACAGTGAAATGCATCTTTTTGCGTAGCGTTCTGGGGGCAGCCCGCAAGTGTCACCATGCGTCCAGCGCCAACATAGTATGCCCACAACTTCCTAACCTGTATGTCTTTTGGAATGTGGGAGGAAACCGGAGAACCCGGAGGAAACCCATGCAGACACGGGGAGAACGTACAAACTCCTCACAGACAGTGGCCAGATTTGAACCCGAGTCGCTGGTGCTGTAAAGCGTTACGCTAACCGCTACACTACCGTGCCTGCATAGGAAAGGTTTTGAGGGAAATGGGCAAAACGTGGGCAAATGGGACTAGCTTAGGTGGGCAACAAGTGAAAATGTAGCAGTTGTAGTTGTGGTAGTAGTAGAAGTAACAGTAGCAGCAGTAGTAGTAGTAGTAGTAGTAGTAGTAGTAGTAGTAGTAGTAGTAGTAGTAGTAGTAGGAGTCAGTATAATCAGGGAGATAGCCAATTCCAAACGCTATGTTGCCTGCATGGTTCCATGGTAAGAGGAATGTGAAATGGGAGAGAAGAGATCCATTTCTCATCATCCATTTAGGATCTAATAATGTGGATATGATTGAGGAGGACACTCTGATAAAGGAATGCTAGCAGCTAGGGTCCAAATTATAAAGAAGAAAAATAAAAGCAATAATCTCTGGATTTCTACCTGAATCATATATAATTTGCCATTGGCTCAACAGGATCAGAGAGTTGCATATGTGCCTTAAAGATTGGTGCGTGAGAAATCGGTTTAATTCATGGGGCACCGGCATATTACTAGGGAAATAGGGAACTGTTGCAATGGGATGGGTTTAACTCGAATTGAGGAGAGACCAGCATAAAGAGACCAGCAAGTTGAAAACTAGAGCTGTAGATAAGGCTTTAAGGGGAGGCATGGTGGAAGGGGGCTTCTTGTGAGGGCAAATTTAGTAAGCTAAAGGGAAAGGACAAGGCAATAGTGCTGGGTAGTGAAATGGGAAACAATAATCAGAGTGCATCAGGAAGCAGAGGAATGTACAAGCATTAAAGAGGTGAAAGTTTACAAGGGGTGGGTGGGAATGCAGAGTTGGGGTTACAAACGATTCAGTCTTGATCTTATTAAATGAAGGAGCATGCTGAAGGAGCAAAATGGCCTGCATCAAGTGCTTTGTTAAGTGTAAGCCACACCTCTCATGTGCTTCAGTGAAAGCATCAATGATGGCTTGGAGCTCTGAGCCTGACTAAATGCAAGCATTGTCTGTATACTGTCACTCACCTACTGAGGTTTGGGTAATCTTGGTTCTGAAGTGTGGTCTCTATAAGTTGAATGGCTTCTCATTAGTTCTGAAGATTAGCACCACTCCCACATGAAATGAAACAATGTGGCAAGAATCCTCAAAATTCACTGGAAGGATAAGTGTACCAATATCAGTGCTCTTTCCTAGGCTAACATCCCCAGTACTGAGGCCCTAGTTACATTCAACCAGCTATGCTGGGCAGGCCACTTCATGTGCATGTCCAACACCAGACTCCTTAAACTGGCACTCTATTCTGAGCTCTATCCAAAAATATTTAAGGATGTGCTCAAGCCCTTCTTGAAGAAATGCAACATCACCATTAATTCTTGGGAATCTCTGTTCCATGACCACACAAAGTGGAGAAGGAGCATACAAGATGGCATCGAGAACCCAGAGGCCATGCATCAGGAGCATGCAGAGGTTCTGCCTAAATAACAGAAGGTACAGCCTTTGGTTGAGGAAGGAGACATTTGAACATAGCTAGCACAAAATTCATAGTCTACCAGGCACCAGTAATCCCTGCCCTTCTGAAACCTGGACTACCTACAGCAGACACCTCAAGGCACAGGCATGATACCATCAGTGCAGTCTGAACAAAATCATCCAAGTTCACTGGCCCTCATTATACTCAAATGACTACATTGGGCATGCCATGTCATTTGCATGCCTGCCATCTTACTTTCAAAATAGATACACTTTTCTGAGTTCTTTCACAGGAAGAGATTACTAGGGATGAAAGGACATGATTCAAAAGGTGCTTAAAGCTTCCTTGAAAAATTGGGACATCACTATTGACTCCTGGGAACCCCTGGCCCATGATAATCCACAGCAGAGAAGAGTCCATGGTATCCACTCTGGCCTCATTAGCCATCTGAGAACCCACAAAACTAGGGTGGAAGCAAATCATCCTCCACTCTGAAGGCCTAAGAAGAAGATAGTACTGCGTTTGTAGCTGTGACAGATGAATGATTTTGTTTAGGTTGTGTCAGCTGTCCTTTGGAGGTCTGTATTTTGGTATTAGTCCATTTTGTTTTCAGGCAAAAATGGCAGAGCTTAAATTTTAAATAATTCCCACTGCAAGTAGCATCTCAGCATTGCCATGGAGAGCCACCCTGTCTTAATTTACAAAGTAACCATGCAAACAGTTGTAGCGAGCACATACATTGCTGCATTAAAACAGTTACCCTTCTCAGAAGGTAAAATCTTGACCACTGTAATCTTGTCTTCATGTCAAAACCTACCCCCTCCACTCTCCAAAGTTAATAACAGGTGTAAGGGTGTCCAGGAGATTAAAAGCAAAAAAACTGGAGATATGTCCACTGCAATTTAATAGGTACATGCTGTTTGGTAAATACATATTCCATTTTGAAAAGTAAACAAGGTCAGGATCATAGAGCATGAAAACAGGTTATTTGGTCCACCGAGTCTGTGCTATCAAGCAATCATTTACATTAATCACATTTTTATTCTCTCCATATTTCCAACGACTCACTTCAGATTCTATCACTCACCTACACACTAGGAGCAATTTACTGTGGTTAATTAACCAACCAACCTACATGTCTTTGAGACAAGGGAGGAATCTAGAGCACCCAGAGGAAACCTATGTGAGTCACAGGGAGAAATGCAAACACAGACAGCATCGGAAGTCAGGATTGAAGCTAGGTTGCTGGAACAGTGTGGCAGCAGCTCTAGTGATAGCGTGCCACTGCAACACGCTAATCATTCTCCCACAAAACAATATGGAGCCTGAATTACAGTTAAGAGTTATTAGTTGAGTTTCCCAGAATTCTGAAAAACTGGCAGTGAAATGGAGATGACAAATGCTGCTTTACAAGGCAAGTGATTTTTGGAGCACGCCATGGAAGTCAGGTGGAATGGAAGCACTGCCTGAAGTCTCTCAATGAAAGTTGGGAGACTCATCCCAAATGCAGCCTCTCCTCACTGCATTAATTAGCAAATCCCCACTCACAAAGCTCTAACATCAAGCCTCCTAATGAGCTTTGACCCCAAATGCACAACTACCTCTATGAATTCCCACCCTCTGATTCAGCAGCACTCCCTCCTCTGCACCAAGCCTCAATTTGTCCCTCCCCGTAATAATTGATAGGGATTCTGGTTTCAGACTCCTGCTGCCAGCTTTCCTAAATAGCATGGTGTCTGGCCAGAAATAGGACAGGATACTGAAGAATAAAATTATAACAAGGTCCTGCCATTAATGTCAACCAAATCTTTACATCTCCAGGCTTCCCCTTCAACTACCACCATTCCTGCTTGACCCCTGCTTTCTCATAAATATTAGGCTAAAGGACTTGTAACTGAGAATCATAACTTTGAGCTTGTTGCTATGTACAATCCATATCACAATCAAAGTAGCTGTATTTTCAAAACTTAGTGCTTGATTCCAATTCCCAGTACATTTCAAATAAGATTCTGGGGAGTCAGTAAGCCATGCTTGATACCTAGGACATGCAGAGGCCAATGGCAAGGAACAGATTGGGTAGGGAGCAGGCACAATAAGTAACAATAAGCAATATTTAGACATGGCAACAAACAATATTTTAAAGGCCCCTGATTCTGTAATAATTTGTTGGAGGCTTACATCGTCATTTCACAAACCTTCTATATTTAAAAGAATAGACAGCCTTCTTATAGGCTACTACAGCATCACACAAACATTACAGAACAACCTACTAGAGATTCTCAATTGGATTTTCCCTTCTCTACAAATTTGCAGAATGCATTTTTCTATTCTGTACAGCAGTTTACTAGATTGAATAGGGTTGACTTGCGGAAAACATAATGATCCAAATGTAAAACATTTTCCTTGTTCACTTGGTAGAAATCTACATCTTGTACATTTTAATGCAGATATAACAGTTCTGTATTAAAGTGTTGTTTTTACAATGAAATGAGATTATCAGTGCAGATATGACCTCACAGTCATTGCTACAAGGAAGAGTACACAACTGGTTGAAACAAACAACTTTTTAAAAATATGGAAAAAGACCATTCGATAGTACTTCCTCAAAAGAAATTCTGTCTTACCTTACTGAGTGGTGTCCTGAAGTATAATCAGTTTTTCCATATACTTTTGTATAATAGCCATAATTCTGCAGTACTTTCATCCAGGTGGGGTAATCAGGGTTCAAGCACTTGAAATTATTCCAGGATTTTGTTAAATGAACAAATAGACCACTCCACAGGGCTAGAAAAAATCAAAAGGATGTTCAATGGAACACCTTTATATGTAAGAATGAAATTAGCAATGTACAGGAAAAGCTATGGATATAGTGCTGAGAACAGGAGGGGTATTCAGGGGGCCATGTCTATGTCTTTAAAAAATCATTCATTTAATCAGACTTGCTTGCTATTGTAGATTACTAATTGAGGGTTTTGATGATTTCCAAGTATAAAGGAAATTATTAGGTGGATTAAGCATCATTTTCCTGACCAGTTTAACAGGTTAGGATATTAGCTAACATCACGTTTCTGAAAATATAACATTTATGTTGGAAATTTCTTCCCATTTCCTTTAATTTTTTTAAGTCCTGATTAATCTCTCTGCAGGTTACTATCTGCAAATGGAATTTGGCCTCAATCTTTATTTATCAATAATGAGGGGGAATTTTATACAGATATTACTTAGCCTATTTTTTTCATTTCACCTCTTGATATGGTTATGAGGTACCTAGTAACTTGTCTGCTTCTAAAATTAAGTATTTATATCTAATAAAATGAGACATGTTGTGAATGCCATGTAAAATATTCATATATGTTCCAGTGATTTGCTTTCAGTGTAGGCAGACAGCTTTACAACCCAACATACACAACTAATTGACTATATAATTTTAAAAGAATAATTTTAAAAAGTAACAATCCTCATTATTCTAATTCCTCTGTAATCATTACTCTAATTAGCAACACAAAATATGTTTAAGTTCTATTGTGATTTTTAAAAGTAGATTTTGTGAAGTAACAATCATTTCACAAATTATAACTGTTCACCTTTAAAGCAACATGAAGGAATGGAGTTGATTTTGTCACTAGGAGAATCCCACTAGCCTTATTCTGCCTACCTTGACGTCAGCAGTGAACATTAGGTGACAAGAAAATATTATAGCAAAAGCAATTTAAAACACAGTGCAATCCAACTGTAGTGCAGATATTTGGCCATTACCCAGAGTTGATAATGGATTGGTAATCAGAAAAAAAACATGTATTCAAAAAAATAAAAAGAATACCCTTTAGGTTTCAACTCAACTTGATGGCCAACCTTATATTTTCATCTGTCAGTTATATGGGGTGATTGTGTGATCTTTCAACTCATAGAACCCCTGAAAGTGTTTTTCTTTTCACCCTCCTATCACCAAAAAATTAAACAAAGCAGATTGTCTTTTTAAACACTACTTTTGTAAATAAAAATTTTTTCCATCTCTCTATTTTAAGGTAATCAGGTCAGCAAAAAAATAACCCACCATTTGAATAGATATATCCCCAGCCACTGTCTCATGCAGATTGCTTCTCATCTTGGTTGATGGCCTATAAAGTATAACTAAGTTATTTATATACAGTGAAAAATTATTGATAAAGAAACTTCCTGGCATCGCATCGTTGCCTCTTAACAAGCAAGAAGCATGGCATTCTTTGTGGTTTTTAACTCTGGCGGTATTATTTTGTACTTCTCATATTCTCTTGCTACTTCAGAATAGGCTATTTAGTTCATTGAGTCTATGCCAACTCTCAGAGCATTCCCATTAGTCTCATTCCTCACTTATTTCCCTGTAATCTATTCTCTCTCATGTGCTCATCAACTCCCCTGATTCTCCTGCCACATTCAGGGGTAATTTATAGTTATAAATTAGCCTACCAAACAGCATGTCTTTGGAAAGTGGGAAGAAAACTGAACACCTTGGGGGTATTGCTGAAACAATGACCTGCTGAACATTCCCAGTACTTTTCATCCTTTAAAATCCCAATTTTCATGTTTTCCAAATGTCCCTGGTATAAATATCGGCGATCTCCACACTCTCTCCATAGCTTCGCCATCATCTATACAGAGATGTGCCCAGATTGCACACAGTGCTTCAACTGAGGCATAACTGAGATTCATAAACAATTCATAATCCCATTCCAGGTTGTCCTGCCATTAACTGATGTAATCATTACCCTTAGAACATAGAGATGAAATTGGAAGACAATCTGGGCCGTGTATGTAGTACTATATGAACTAGTCAGCTCAAGTGACCTGACTTTAGGCCTTCTGGGTTCAGGGGGAATGAACTTTTGAGCTCTTACTTTACTGGAACCGCCCTCATGTTCCTCCAAGTTGATAATGGGGATAGGACCACAGGAACGCGGGTGATCCATTCTTGGCATTTTAGTCTTTCCAAGATCATCAGCCCACATTTCATCCTGCCAACATTTCTTTCTTTTTTTCTGTGTATAAATTACTTCTACCTTTGAAGACAAATTGTTTGGCACCTTCCTCAAAGATTGAAATGTTTGTAGTTTCTTTAATTGTTTGGGTAACAATTTAACCAAGATGCCATGCTGTCTTGACGACAACCTTTCCCTCAATATCAGCAAAACAAAAGAGCTGGTCATTGACTTCAGGAAGGGGGGCAGTGCACATGCCCCTGTCTACATCAATGGTGCTGAGGTTGAGAGGGTTGTGAGCTTCAAGTTCCTTGGAGTGAACATCACCAACTGCTTCTCCTGGTCCAACCACGTAGATGCCACAGTCAAGAAAGCTCACCAGTGTCTCTACTTTCTCAGGAGGCTAAAGAAATATCGTATGTCCCCTTTGACCCTCACCAATTTTTATTAGTGCACTATAGAAAGCATCTTATCTGGATGCATCATGGCTTGGTATGTCAACTGCTCTGCCCGTGACCACAAGAAACTACAGAGAGTTGTGGACACAGCTTAGCACATCACGGAAACCAGCTTCCCCTCCATGGACTCTGTCTACACTTCTCACTGCCTCAGTAAAGTAGCCAACATAATCAAAGACCCCACCCAGCCTGGACATTCTCTCTTCTGCCCCCTCCCATTGGGCAGGATACAAAAGCCTGCAAGCACGTACCATCAGGCTCAAGGACAGCCTCTATCCCACTGTTATAAGACTGTTGAACGGTCCCTTAGTACAATAAGATAGACTCTTGACCTCACAGTCTACCTTGTTATGACCTTACACCTTATTGTCTACCTGCACTGCACTTTCCTTGTAGCTGTAACAATTTATTCTGCGTTCTGTTATTGTTTTACCTTGAACTACCTCAATGCACTATTGTAATGAATTGGTCTACTTGAATGGTATGCAAGACAGGTTTTTCACTGTATCTCGGTACATGTGACAATAATAAACCAATTTACCAATATAACCTTTCTGCAAATGTGAATATTTTCCAATTGTTTTGCACAATTAAAGAGTTTAACTTGAGCAGGGAAGTGAGAGTTTAATCAAGAAATGAGATGACATTGCCTAACAGAAGACCTTGAATATAAACTTTAACCTCCTGATGGGGGATCCAGGCCATCACCACTGAAATTGTTAAAAACTTACCTTTTTACACATTTAGTTCCCTTTTCTTCACAAGACAAATAGTTTCAAATTTGAAAATTTAACTACAGGCAGATGAAGCATTAAAAGACCCATAACATCTTGGAGATTTACCAGAGTAATTATTTCTAACTATGTGCAAGCATTGTTTAAGCCAATTGTGGTGCTGAGAGTGCCGTTTGAGAGAGAAAGGATATTAAAGACAGAAGAAAGTCAGCAAGATAATTTCAGGGATAGGATGCTACAGGCATGAGGAGTAACAGTGAAGAGAAGGTTGAAAATATATTTGATGTTTTAAAAATTCTAAAATTATGAACTATAAAGTGATTATTACTTTTGATTCAAAAGTCAGAGATGGAGAGTGTGGTGCCATTCAGTCAAATTTTTTTGTCCCTAGACACAAATAGAAACATTGACTGAGCAGCATTAAATCCAACACCATGCATCCTAACTGGTTGTTCTGCTACATATAGAGGCCAAAGATCTGACATCCTTCCATCACATTTTCCAAACTCTTGCAGATAGAGTCATAGAGCACTACAGCAGAGAAACAGGCTCTTTGGCTCATTTAGTCCATGCGGGCCTGGTTTTCTGCCTAGTCCCATCTACCTGCACCCGGACCATAGCCCTCCATACCTCTCTCATCCATGCACCTATCCAAACTTCTCTTAAATGTTACAATTGAACCCACATCCACCACTTCTGCTGGCAGCTCATTTCACACTCACACCACCCTCTGAGCGAAGTAGTTTCCCCTCAGGTTCCCCTTAAATATTTCACCTTTCGCCCTAAACCTATGACCTCTAGTTCTAGTCTCATCCCACATGAGGGGAAAAAGCCTGCATGCATTCACCCTATCTATACCCCTCATAATTTTGTATACCTCCATAAGATCTCCCCTCATTCTCCTGCGCTCCAGTCCTAACCTATTCAACCTTTCCCTATAACTCAAGTCCTCAAGTCCCGGCAACATCCGTGTAAATTTTCTCTGCACTCTTTCGAGCTTATTGATATCTTTCCTGGAGGTAGGTGACCAGAAATGCACACAATACTCTAAGTTTGGCCTCACCAATATCTTACACAACTTCAACATAACATCCCAACTCCTATACTCAATGCCCTGACTTATGAAGGCTATAGTGCCAAAAGCTCTCTTTATGACCCTATCTACCTGTAATGCCACTTTCAAGGAATTATGGGTCTGTATTCCCAGGTCCCTTTGTTCTACCGCACACCTCAGTGCCCTACCATTCACTGTGTAAGTCTTACCCTGGTTTGTCCTCCCAAAGTGCATCACCTCACACTTGTCTGCATTAAATTCCATCTGCCATTTTTCAGCCCATTTTCCCAGCTTGTCCAGATCACTTTGCAAGCTTTGATAACCTTCCTCGCTGTCCACTACACCCCCAATCTTGGTGTTATCTACAAATATGCTGATCCAGTTTACCACGTTATCATCTAAGTCATTAATACAGATGATAAACAACAAAGGGCCCAGCACCGATCTCTGCAGCACACCACTAGTCACAGGCCTCCAATCAGAGAGACAACCATCTACTACCACTCTCTGGCTTCTCCCGCTGAGCCAACGTTGAATCCAATTGACTACTTCATCCTGAATGCCAAGCGACTTAACCTTCTGGACCAGACTCCCAGGCAGAACTTTGTCAAAGGCCTTGCTAAAGTCAGTGTAGACAAAGTCCACCGCCTTCCCTTGATCAACCTTCCTGGTAACCTCTTCAAAAAACTCGATAAGATTGGTTAGTCATGATCTGGCATGTACAAAGCTATGTTGACTATCCCTAATCAGACCCTGCCTATCCAAATACTTATATATCCTGTCCCTCATAATACCTTCCAATAATTTACCCATGACTGATGTCAGACTCACCAGCCTATAATTTCCCGACTTAGAGCCTTTCTTAAACAACAGAACAATATTAGCTATCCTCCAGTCCTCTGGCACCTCACCCGTGACTAAGGACATTCTAAATATCTCTCCCAGGGCCCCTGCAATTTCTACACTAGCCTCCCACAAGGTGCAAGGGGATACCTTGTCAGGCCCTGGGGATTTATCCACCCTAACTTGCCTCAAGACAACAAGCACTTCCTCTTCCGTAATCTGGATATGGTCCATGACCTCACTACTCTTTTTCCTCAGTTCTATAGACTCTGTGTTTGTTTCTCAAGTAAACGCAGAAGCAAAAAATTCATTTAAGATCTCCCCCCACCTCTTTTAGCTCCATGCATAGATGACCACGCTGATCTTCAAGAGGACCAATTTTGTCCCCTACTATCCTTATGCTCTTAATATAGCTGTCGAAACCCTTGGGATTCTCTTTCACCTTGTCTGCCAGAGCAACCTCATGTCCTCTTTTAGCCGTCCTGGTTTCTCTCTTAAGTGTTCTCTTGTATTTCATATACTCCTCAAGTGCCTCATTTGATCCTCACTGCCTTTACCTAATATGCACCTCCTTCTTTTTCTTTACCAGGGCCTCAATATCCCTCGATAACCAAGGTTCCCTAAACCTGTTAGCCTTGTCTTTTATTCTAACAGGAACATACAGATTCTGTACTTTCAATATTTCACTTTTGAAGGCCTCCCACTTACCAAGATGATGCACCAAAGGGCCACAAATTAACACAGTACCTGGGAAACTGCAGGTCAGGCTGTTTCCATGTCCTGCTGCCCCTGTTCTTCTTGCTTCTAGAGGTTACAGGTTTCAGATACTATATGCTCTTAGAGCAGCATAGGTGAGTAACTGCAGTGCATTCTGCAGATGGTACTCACTGTAGCTTTAGTGCACCATTGGTGAAGGGAATGCCTGTTTAGTCAATGGATGGGTGCCAATTAAGTGGAGTGCTTGCCATAGATGGTATTGAGCCTTGAATGTTGGTGGAGCTGCAATGGCCTTGCATTGTGAATCCTGGAAAGGCCCTTTGAACTTTTATCTCAGTCCATACAAAATAAGACTAATGGCAAAATTGGAGAGAGATTTTAGGATGGATCCACATTACTTTGGGGCTTCTACCTCAGATGAACAACATAGCAGCGTCATTCCTGGTAAAACAATCAAATGGAAAGAAAATGTTCAATGAGCTAATTTATTTTGTTAGAGGGTTGTGGGACAAACTAGAATCTCCAATATAATTTTTGAACTTTAACTGGAACAACAGCAGAAAGCATTAAATATACTAACTTCTTATGGTGCTAGACAGGATAGATATAGTGTTTTCCCTGACTGGGATATATATAACCAGGGGGCATTGTCTCAAAATATGAGGTTGATCATTCAGGATGGATATTCTTTTGCTCAGAAAATTTTTTGCTCAGAGGGTAATAAGTTTTGGAATTCTCAAAAGAGCAATGGAGAACCATTTGCTGAATATAGTTGAGAGAGATTTCTGGATATTACGAGAATTAAAGATGTACAGGAAAGTGGCACTGAGATGTGAATGAGGGGCTGAATGACCTACTCCTGTTTCTCCTTTTAAGTTCTTAAATCCATAGCTGATCATTACAATTATTACATGAGTACATTATTAAAATTTTCTTCAATGTAAAATGTTTCTTTCTCCAACATGCTGCCTGACCTATTGTATATATCCAGTAATTTTACTATGTGAGTTTCACATCACAGGTCAAATTTTCTCCACTTGTTTCTTCAGAATATGCTGGGGTTGGCTGTTGCATTGTTATGAAGTGTGAACTAATATTAATCTGTTGCAATGTGTCCAGGAAACAAGAACATTAATACCCATGTGACCTTATTTTTCCTTTTCTGAAAGTTGGTGCCTGACTTTTGCTCTGCAATTCTCTCCCTTGTTGACACAATTGAGGTCTGTAAATAGCTCATTACGAAGTATGTGCACATATCAACATGTTTCAGTCTGGAACATCTGCAGATTGTGTAATGCTATATTGGATTTACAATGACTAGGAATATTAAGTGTGTTTTTAAAACCATACCTGCTCGAGAAGGGCAGCAGATTGGAGAGTTGCTGTAGGTATTGAGAAAAAGTGCACCATTGTCTTTCATCAGGTTTATGTTGGGAAGATTAATTGTCTGGTTCTGTGGGTTAAATGTCAATCTTCCATCCTATAAAGAGACTTAATGATTAATAATGTGTCAATATAACAGAATTTGAATCAAACTTCCAATCTTTTCACAAGAAAATTGTATATTGTGTGATGTGAAACAAAATTAAGTTCCTATATGAATGAAATGTTGCAATAATTTTAAACTTTAAAAATTCAAATATGTTCTTTTCCACTCATGGCCTACAAATTGATAGGGTGGTAAAGAAGGTATATGGCAAGCTTGCTTTTATTAGTCGAGGCATTGAGTTCAAGAGTCAAAAAGTTATGTTGCAGCTTTATAAAACTCTGGTTAGGCCGCATCTGGAGTATTGCATTCAATTCTGGTCACCCCATTACAGGAAGGATGTGGAGGCTTTGGAGAAGATGCAGAAGAGATTTACCAGGATGCTGCCTGGATTAGAGGGCATGTGCTATAAGGAGAGGTTGGACAAACTGGAGTGGCAGAGGCTGAGGGGAGACCTGATAGAAGCTTACAGAATGATGAGAGGCATTGATAGACAGCAAGTGTCTTTTTCCAAAGGTTGAAATGTCTACTACTAGAGGGTGTACATTTAAGCCGAGAGTGGGAAAGTTCAAAGGAGATGTGCAGGGCAGGATTTTTTTTTACACACAGAGAGTGGTGGGTGCCTGGAATGCACTGCCAGGGGAGGTGGTGGACGCAGATATGACAGAGGCATTTAAGAAGGTCTTATATAGGAACATGAATATTGCAGAGAATGGAGGGATATAGACCATGTACAGGCGGAAGGGATTAACTTAATTAGACATCATTAGCTTAATTTGTTCAGCACAATATCATGTCACTATCTCCCACATTTAAAAGCCTAAATAATTACAATCAGAAGTAAACGCAATACTCAAGGTGAGGCCACTTTGGAGCACTGTACCATCTATTTTGATTTCCTCTAACTGTATTCTGCTAATTTGGCTAAACAGCCTATGATGTTGAATATTACTGATTGTTCAATATTATTTGAACAAGACCATTTTGGCTATTTCAACGTCATATATGGAATTATAGAGTCATATAGCACAGAAACAGGCCCTACGGCCTAACTCGTCCATGCTGACCAAGATGTCTGCCCGAGCTAGTCCAATTTACCTGCATTTGGCCCATATCCCTCTAAACCTTTCCTATCCATGTACTTGTCCCAATGTCTTTTAAACGTTATAGTTGTACCCACCTCTACCACTTCCTCTGGCAGCTGGCTCCACATACCCATCACCCTCCTTGTGAAAAACTTACCCCTCAGGCCCCCTTTAAATCTTTCCCCTCTCACTTTGAACCTATGCCCTCTAGTTTTAGACTCCCCTACCCTGGTGAAAAGACTGTGAGTATTCACCCTTATCTATGCCCCTCATGATTTAATAAACCTCTAAAGTCACCCATCAGCCTCCTACATTCCACATAAACAGTCTCAGCCTATCCAATTTCATAACTCAGTCCAGGTAACTTTCTCATGAATCTTTTCTGCATGCCTTCCAGCTTATTGACTCCACTGGAACAACATCGTTGCATCCAGCCTGTCGAGTCATAGAGCACAGAAACTGGCCCTCCAGTCCACCATGTCCATGCCCACCTTGTGTACATGTCCTTCATGGCTTTTTTACATCTTACTCTTTGCTCACAGTCCATCTTAAGTTTATTACTACTGTCAAGCTTGGAATTATATGACATTTGGTCTCCACAAGCAAACCATTAATCTAGACTGTGAATAGCTGCAGTCAAAGCACCAAATTGTGTACTACCTTTCTAGATGTAGCCCAGTATATTGCCCTCCTTGTGCGCTAACCTGTGTGGGACATTCTCCAAAGTTCAAATACATCACATCCACTGGTTTGCCTTATCTATTCGACTTTCCAAACAACACGAGATAAGTCAGACATGATTTTCCCTTCAGGGCAGCTCACTTGTGCAGCTGGTAGGGCCACTGTTCCACAGTTCAAACCTGGTGCCGCCTGTGTGGAGGTTGGACATTTTCCCTGTGACCGCGTGGGTTTCTCCCAGGTGCTCTGGTTTCCTCCCATATCCTAGAGATGTGCGGGTTGGTGAGTAATTCGTTCATGGTAAATTGCCCCTAGTGTGAGTGGTGGGATCTAGGGGAGTTGATGGGAATGTGGGGAGAATAAAATGGGATTAATGCAGGATTATGAATTAGGTGGTTGATAGTGTGCTTATGTGCTAGATGTTCTATACTGTGCCAGATGACTCTACATATTGATATACATCCATATTGACTCTATTCAATATCATTATTTTTGTCAAGGTATTCTGTCATTAGATTATGTAATAATGTTTAGTTCATTTTCCTCTCTGTAGCTTTTTTTAATCCCCTTTCATGTTTCTTTTAGGTTGCAGGTACTGCTGGCAAGGGCATTACTTATCCTTAATTGCCTTTGACAAAGCAGTGGTGAGTTATATTCCTGAATTACTGTAATCCGTCTGATGAAGATACTTCCACAAAACCGTTGGGAGAAATTCCAAGATTTAGCCCCGGGGATGATGATGTGGCTACATATTTCAAAGTCAGGATGTGGTGCAACTCAGAGGGGATTTGCAGGTCAGGCTTTTCCCGTGCACCTGTTGCCCCTGATTTTCTTGCTGCTAGAAGTTACACATTTGGGAGATGTCAGAGTAGCCCAGATGAGTAACAACCGTGTATTCTGCAAATGGTACACACCATAGCTTAGGTGCACCATTGGTGGAGGGAATGAATGTTTAGTTGATGGATGGGTGCCAACTAAGGAGGTCTGCTTGTCAGGGATGGCTTTGAGTGTTGTTTGTCTTATTCAGGCAAGTTAGTGAGTACTACATCACATTCCTGTCAAGCCTTTTAGGTGGTAGAAAGACTCTTAAGATGCTAACAAGCAAATCACTTGTAACAGAACACTCAATCTCTGACCGGCCCTTGGAACCAAAATATTTATGAGGCTGCCAGATTCCAGCATCTTCAGTCTCTTGTGTCTCTATTTTTGAGGCTGGTCCAGTTCAGTTTTGCGGCAATGGTAACCCCCACCCCCTGGATGTTGATGGTGAGTTGTTATCAATGGTAGTACTACTAAATTTATTGGGTAGGTGGTTACTCTTTGTTATTGGCATTACCAGGTACTTGTGGGGAACAAATGTTACTCTTCACATCGGCCATTGCTCAATATTGTCTAGATCCTGTTGCATAGGACAAGTTAAAGTCCTAAATTGGAGCAAGACTAATTTGATAGCATTAGATAGACTTGCAAAGGTTTATTCGGAAAGGCTGTCAGCAGGCACAAGGATGTCTGACAAATGGGAAGCTTTTCAAAGTGAGATAGAGAGATTGAAAGGCAAGGCTGGCAGGATTAGGGAACCCTGGCTGACAAGGTATATTAAGGCTCTGGTCAGGAAAAAGGAGGCACAAGTCAGTTAGAGGTAGCTGGATCAAGCACATTGCTTGAAAAGTACAAGGGATGTAGGAATACACTTAAGAAGGAATCATGAGGACAAAAGGGACATTAAATATGCTTGGCAGATAAGGTAAAGGAGAATCCCAAGAGATTCAATAACTACATTAAGAGCAAAAGGGTAATTCAGGAGAGAATAGCTTCCTTTAAGGATTAGTGTGATTGTGTGTGTGTGTGTGATTGTGTGTGTGTGTGCGTGTGTGTGTGTGTGTATAGCCATGGGAGATGGGTGAGGTCTTAAATGAATACTTTTCATCTGTATTTACTGTGGAGGAGGTCATGGAAGCTTGGGAATTCAGAGAACAGTAATGTCCTGAAACATATTGTTATTACAAGAGGAGGTATTGGCAATCTTGAGGCCTGACCAAGTATATCCAATGACATTGTGGGAAGCAACAGAAGAAATTGGTGGGGCCCTGGCAGAGGTTGTTGCATCTTCTTTAGTCACACGTGAGGTACCAGAAGACAGGAGGGTGACTAATGTTGTGTCTTTATTTAAGAGGGGCTGCAAGGACAAGCCAGGGAACTACAGGCTGGTGAGCTTAACATCATTGGTGGGAAAATTACTGGAGAGGGTTCTGAGGGACAGGATCTATCTGCATTTGGAAAGGCAAGAACTGATTAGGGATAATCAGCATGGCTTGGAAATCATGTCTCACAAATATGATTAGGTTTTTGTTTTGAAGAGATGACCAAGAGGATTGTTGGGGCAGGGCAGTAGCCTGTCATTTTTGAGGTTAGAGATTTTCCTGGAAAGTTCTCTCATTAGTAGTTTTATAGTCCACCACCACTCACAACTAGATTGGAAATGACTGCAGAGTTTTGATCTAATCTGTTAATTGTGAGCTCATTTAACTCATCTTCTGCATGTTGTTTTTGTTCTAGAGTTGCAGCATTGCCAAGATTGCACTTCATTTTTAAATATACCTGGTGCTGCTCTCAGTATGCTTCAAGCACACTCTTTATTGAACTACAGCAGATTCCCTTGCTTGATTATAGTGGTAGAGTGAAGGATATTCCTGCTTATGAGAATACAAATTGTTCTAGAAAACATTTCTGATGATAGTCTACAGTACTTCATGGGTAGTTTTGCCAGATTTGTTCAGAGTCTCTACTATTTAGTACATGATGGACAGATCATTGGCTCCACAAGGATGTATGGTGATCACTCCTGCCAATGCTGTTATTGGATATATTGGTGAGAGAAAAAAAAACTTTATTCCCCATGTTGCTTTCCTGATGTGGTTAGCAATGGTAGACTAACCTAGCCACTATTTCCTTGACAACTCCATGAAGGTCCTAACAAGTCACTCTTCATAAGGGACACCGAGGGCCCAAACCTGAAGTTCACTCTATGCCTTTGTTACTTTCAGTGTTTCTCCCCCACCTCCAGAGTTGTTCAACCTAAAGGAGAACTGATTTGTCAGCTGAGAAAAGATGCCAGATGGAAATCAGATGATTTCCTTACCCACACTTGACTCAATGGTGTGAAACTTCACAGGATCTAGAATCAATGTTGAGGACTTTAAGGCTACTCTCTCCCCCCGAATACTCCTGTACTGCCACCTCCAGGTGGTCTTTCCTGTCAGTGGGATATGGATTGTGACCTGTAACGTATGATCTTTACCAAGTTAGACATTAGTCCTCAAATGTTTACAGAATGTCATGAAGTTAATAACCTAGATGCAACTTTGTTGCAGCTGATTTTGGTGCCTATTTGATGCTGGGTTAGCCATCCGTTTATTTTTCCCCTTTTCCATTTAAAAATAATGGTTAGGATACAACTGAAATGGATTGCTAGGTCACTTTAGAGGACAGTTACAAGTCAGCCATATTGCTGAGAATCTGGAATCACATATTGACCAGATAAGGGATGGACAACAGATTTCCTCTCCCTTTTTAAGACAGTGACACAGGCATTTTTTTTTTCAAACAATAATCTCACAGCTCTGAAGTCACCATTATCAAGATTAGCTCTCCTTTTAAAATCAGAGATTGTTTAATTAACGTCCACTACACTATGGTAGGATTTGAACTCACATGGATGATTCCTGGCCTCTGGATTACTAGTAAATTTAACCACTGAACCCACCACTGTGTTTAATACTTTAACTGCTTCTGGTCTGCCCACCAACTCGCTCTGTAATATCTACACTGCTTCCTATAATTAATTCCACTGTCCAACATGTTAGGTATTAACTGCAAAAATAAAATAATTTATATTGTATTTCCAAATCAAAGCCATTAATGATGGCTTGAAAGTGCCATTAGCCTGAAAGTGCCATTATCTAACAGGCTACTGGGGTCAAAAAAAAACAAAAAAAACTGCAAACGCTGGATATCTGAAGTATAAACAGAAAAAGTGTTGGAAACATTCAGCTGGTCAGGTGGCACCTACGGGGAGATAAACAGAGTATACATTTCAGGTGAGTGGTTTCTCATCAGATCTGGTAAAATTTAGAAAAGAAGCATGTTTTGAGCAGTATACAAGGGGGAGATGTAGTAAAAACAAAGCAAATGTCTATGAAGACCAAAAGAGATGGAATAATGCAAATAGTGGCAGTGCTGGCTGAGAGTGGGTGGTAAAGGTTTGTTAATCACGGTGATCCGTCTGGTGGAGGTTTAAATTGAAGGAGGTGAATGAGAACAGAGAAGCAAGAAATGAAAACAATGCCAGAACTGTACACTGCTGGAAATTTAAAATTAAAGGGGATGCTGGAAAAAGATGACACATTGGTCTGGCAGTTAGTGCTGTTGCCTCACAGATCCAGTGACCTGGATTCAATCCTGATGGCAAGGTGCCATCTATGTGGAGTTTGAATGTTTTCCCTGCAATCACATGGTTTTCCCCAAGGGCTCTTGATGCTTCCCAATCCCAACAACGTGCCGTTAGATTAATTTACCATTATAAATTGTCCCCAGTGTAAGAATCAATTGATGAGTATGTGAGAGAATAAATTACAGTGAAATAAATAAGGGAATGGGATTGGTCTGGTGGGAGTCAGCATGGACAGATAGCCTCTCGTATGTTGCAATAAGTTAAGACCCAGCAGGTCAGGCAGCATCTATGGAAAAAAGAGAAAATCTGAAATGATGTTACAGGTTTATGACTCCAAGGATCCAACTTTACTATTTATGACAGAAAAACTTAAATTTCCTCCTAATAATCAGTTCAGAAATTAAAGAGATTTTTAAAATAAATAAATAAGAATATTAATAAAATTAAAGAAATTAGGGCTAAACTTTGCTTACTAATGCCCCTGCGTCACGTATCTTGCTCCATTCATGTGCTAAATGAAGAAGTTGGTGTTTTTGACAGTCCTGCCTACTAAATGCGGAAACCAGTGCACAAACGAACCATAAACTTCTGCCTTTCACCTGCTCCATAGCCTAAGCTACTCAGAAACGGCAGCTCGCAGCCTCACTGACGCTGAGCACTCAACAACTCTACTTCCCACCAGTTCCCTTACCAAGGAATCACAAGTGACCAGCACAATGTTGGCTCCTGGGACGGGCATTGGCCTCTCCCCTGCGTGGCTCCGGGAGCTCCTGACATCGCCCCGCCGGCTCTCCGCCCTGACAGCGGCGAACAGGACCCACAGCCGGACGAAGGCGGTTCGGACGGAACGGTTTGAACCGACCGCACGTTCCATTGACAACCGACGAGTTGACGGGCAGGCCAGGAACTACAAATCCCATCAGCCCTCCATGGTCATGTGATCACGGACCCGATTACAGCTCAACAAAAATCCGAATCAGGGGAAAGGAAGGGTGACTTTACCCGTTCTAACAAGTTTCTGGTGTGAGTTATCATTTTAAAAAAAGTCTAGTCTGAGGGGAATGTGACCCCTGCCGCTGTGAGCGTCACGTCAGTTAACACGTGGATGGCGCTGGGCTTGGTGTCTCCGAGGAGAGGAGGCGGCCGGGCAGAGGCAGAGGGTGAGTGAGTTGTTGGAGAGTTGCTTTGGGGTAGCGTTAGTCTGTGTTTTGAGGCTTAGTTGCTGTTTACTCATTGACTTAAGTGGAGGGGTGGGCACTTGTTCTTTGGGCACCACAGGTGAAGGGAAGATTTAACCATAATGGCTATGGGTGCTTTGATAGAATAGTTAAGGAGAAGCCTTCACCATTTGCAGGGCAGTTTGTAACCCGAGGAACTAAAATATCTGAGTAAAGAATAGGGTAGGGGGGATTTTTTTTTCCTTATAGAGTGAGGCGTTATCTGGAATACACCACATGGAAATTAGGAAGAAGAGTAGGCTATTCGTCTCTTTGAGCTTAGTCTATTCAATATGATCTTGGCATCCAAATTCAGTACCCCCATTCTTGTTTTCTCCGTGTCACCGTATACCATACAAAAATCAGATTGCCAATTTCTTCACAGAAAGTTTCTACAGACAGAAATGTGATAATGACCAGATGATCTTTTATTGATTGAGGAACAGACCTTGATACATGGAATAAATCCTTCCTTTTTAAAAAAGATAGTGCAATGGGATCTTCTACTTGAGAGTAGAATGGATTTAAGTAGAGCGTGTCGTCTAAGCACCTCTGACAACTCAGGGCTGCACTAGAGTGTTGGTCTAAATATTGTGCTCAAGTCTCTGGAGTGAGATTTGAACCCATGATTTTCTGATTTGGATAAATGTGCTATTGAAAAGTCACAATTGAGTCACTGGAATAAAACAACATTTCAGAAAATTGAAGGTAAATTTCAATAAAGCTGATGATACCTATATGATACATCAGCATTTGTAAAGAAACAACATGTTGTGAGTTTGACATTAATAGAACTAAAAGATAAACAAGGAAAGGCCCCAAAGCAAGGTTTTGAAAGAACAGCTATGTGGCTATATACGCCAGGTGATTTGCAAGTTCTTACACACAGCAAATAAGATGAATAGCAACTTAATCTACTGATGTTTTGTTGACCTAACAATAAGGAGAAGGTCTGTCAGTTCTTTGAAATATGCCAAGAAAACCTGTTTGCAATCCTCAATACTACACTGAAGTATCAGTGTCCTCAATGTAATGAAATCCAGGAATAGGCTTCATGATTCTGTGAGTCTGGAGTTGATTTCTCACACATCACTTTCAGTTTTTATTTGAACTTGACATAAAATGTTGTAATGACTCAGCAGTTCAGGAAACATCTAGGAAGAGGGAAGATTGTTTTGGCTTTAATGCTCTTTTGTTAGACTGAAAGTTAAGCATGTTTTGAAAATAGTATGTTTAGCTGTATTTGTTGAATTTAGCTCTGTATCTCTCTTTATGACCATTAAATATTTTTGAAAAATATCCATTTATTCTGAAGATGTGTATTTATTTTTGAATTTCTTCTCACCCCAAACCATAAAATCTTGAAGTTTGTCCATATAAAGTTGCATGCTGATGTTTGGTCTCATCCCAAGACAGATTTTCATTTATCTTTGTAGCTACTTCTCCCCGGACAGTAATTTGTCAATAAAGTTAAATCCAGAAAAGAATTGCTATCCTTCCTACACAGATTTAGGAAAGCAGTCAGTGGGCTTTTGGAATTCCAGAGCACATGTCTCTTCCATAGACCTGTAATATCTTCCCTCTCTTGCTAACCCTTCCAAAATAGTCATGTTGTTAAACTAAATTCAGCAATGAAATTGAAATACAGATACTTTTGTTAATCCTATATTAGTTGTGTTCTAACTTTTATTTTCCATTTTATAGGAAAATGTCCAGTAAAGAAATTAAGGCAACATTGAAAAATGCAAGGGAAGCTATTAGAAATAAAGAATATAAAGAGGCATTAAAACATTGCAAGGTATTTTGACCAATTTTTTGTATGGCATACTTGATTTCCATTTGAATATTGCTTGTGTATGTCATTTCAGCATTTGGAGTTGTACAAATATCTAAATACCAATGTTTTCATCTCACAGTGTGCTTTGTAAAAATTGGATGCATTCTTATCAGCGTTGCATCAAAAAAATTAGTTGGACAGTGAAATAAAGTATCTGAGGTTATGACGTCATAGCAAGTCAGAGGTGTTATTCTATGTCAGGAGCATCATATGCATACATAATAGAAGTTGTACAAAATGCATTAGATCGAATCAATTTGTTTTGTAACTAGACCTACCTTTTTAAGAACACTGGTGTTACATTGCAAAAATTAGGAGATCGTGATATGACTTTGAGACTGTTTTCTTGATTGACTAATGGTATTGTGGCACTTAATGTATGACAGATTATATACAGTTTAACTCCAATACTCCATATTAAATCAAGCTTGGACCCCTGGCTTGATAGTAATAGAGCAAAGAATTTGCTGCTGCTGGTGATCCATAGCACTTCATGCACAGTTTTGAACTATTTGACATATTTGGAGAATCGTAAAAAAAGTTTTGACTTGCAGTAAGGCTATTCACATTGTCACGTCTGGGTCAGAAAGAAAAAGCTATTCCAACTAATCCCATTGGTGAGTCCCAATTTCCTACATTTGGCCTATATCCCTCTAAGCCCCACCCCTCAATGTACCTATCCAAGTGTTTCTTAAATGATATTTGGAGTTGTACAAATATCTAAATGGCAATGTCTTCATCTCACAATGTGCTTTGTAAAAATTGGATCCATTCTTATCAACGTTGCATCAAAAAATTAGTTGAACAATGAAATAAAGTATCTGAGGTTATGACGTACCTGCCTCAACCACTTCCTCTGGTAGCTCATTCCATATATTCACCACCCTCTGTGTGAAAAAGTTGCCCCTCAGGTCCCTTTTAAATCTGTTGCATATTTTGAGTGTCAAATGTTGAGTATACTCTTGCTTCATTGACAATCAAGCTTTTGAGGGTGTAACAGGTAGAGTAGCTAATAGGGAAATGAAGGACAAGAATTTTAGATTTCCAAAACACATTCAAGGAGGTGTCACAATTGAGGTTGCTACTGATGATTAAGGCTTGTGGGGTTTGAGGGTCAAGTTCTGGCAAAGACTGAGGAATGGATAGTAGAAAACGGAATAGGAATAAATGCATAATTTAAAAGGGTATGACAAGCAAAAGTAATGCAAAAGACTTAATAATTGTGGCTCAACTATTTATAATCAGTATCAGTAACATAGATGAAGGAACTTATGTAACACTTTACAGTGACTGAACATCTTATTGCAAGCCTCCCAGCCCTCCTACCCCCAATCCATTTGGTCAGAATTTTGTTCATTTCAATGAAATCCCCTCTCATTCTTCTCAACTTTAGTGAATACATGCCTGGTTGACCAAATCTCTCCTCATATTACAGTTTTGCCATTCCAAGAATTAATCTGGGGACCATTCATTGCACTTCCTCTATAGCAATAATATCCTTTCTTGGGTAAGGAGACCAGTATTGAACATAATATTCCAGATGTGGTCTCACCAATGCCCTGTATAATTGTAGCAAGGCATACTTGTTCCTTTACTCAAAATCTCTTGCAAAGAAGACCAACGTGCCATTTGTCTTCTTAACTGCTTGTTGCATCTGCACTTTTGTTTTCAATGACTAGCGAACAAGGATGCCCAGATAGCTTTGTATGTCAACAGTTCCCAAGCTTTTAACATTTAAATAATATTCTGCCTTGGTTTTTCTGACGCAAGTGCATAATTCCACATATGTGCACATTAAACTGCATTTGCCATTTATTTGCTCACTCATTCAACATCTGAATTGCCTTGAAGTTTCTTTCTGTCCTCGCAACTCAATACCACCCAGTTTTGTGCCAATGGCGAACTTAGAAATATCGCGTTTGGTTCCTTCATCCAAATTATTGATGTATGCTGTGATTTGCTGGAGCCCAAGCACTGATCCCTGCTGTACCCCATTAGTCACTGGCACCCCAAGAGAATTTCATTAATTGCTACTTTGTCTTTTCTGCACGTCAACCAGTTTTGTCTGTGCCAGAATATTCCATGTGCTTTAATTTTGCACATTAACTTCTTATTTGGTACTTTATCAAAGGCTTTCTGAAAATGCAAATACATCACATTAACTGGTTCTGCTATTCCTTTTTTATCAGTTACTTTGTCAAAAATTTTAAGTAACTTTGTTGAACAGGGTTTCCCTTTCTTAAATGTATATTGACCTTGTCTACGACCATCTATATTTCCTAAGTGTCCTGTTACCGTATCCTTTATAATAGACTCTAGCACTTTCTCCACTTCTATTGTTAGGCTAACTAGTCTGTAGTTTCCTTTTTTCTCTCTGTTTTAAATAACCACTCTCCAATTTGCTAGAACTGTTTCATAACCTATAGAATGCGTGAAGATGATAATCAATGTATCCAGTAGCTATTTCTTTTAGTTGTCTGGGATACAAGTTATAAGGCCCTGGCAATTTATTGGCTTTCAGTGCCATTAACTTTTTTTTACCTAATACTAATTTCTTTTATTCCTTATTTTTATTGGACTCCTGGTCCCCTGGAGTGCTGCAAAGTTACTTGTGTCCTCTTCCATAAAGACAGTATCAAAATATTTGTTTAATTGCCCTGCCATTTCTTTCTCCCCCACTGTAAATTCTTATGTTATTGACTGTGATAGACTTACATTTGCCTTCGCTAATTTTTATTTTCTAATGTACTTGTAGAAGCTTATATATATATATATGGTTGCATGTGTTCACTTTTTCCTTCTGCCCCTCTCCTTAGTGGTGCAGGTCATGGGCTTGGTGGGGTTGCTCCTGGAGTAGTTTAGATTTTGTAAATGATACTGCAGCTATGGTAAACCAGTGGTGAAAGGAATAAATATTTAGAATGCTGGATGCAGTACTAATCAAGTGATTTGTTCTGGGTAGTTTTTAGTTGCTTGAATGTTTTGGACCTCCATACATCCATGTACTTTCTAGTGATGACAAGGCTTTGAGGTGTCAGAAGGTGAGAGTCTAGCTGCAGGGTACCTAGCCACTGACTTATTCTTGTAGCTACAGGATTTATATGGCTGGTCCAGTTGACTTTCTATGGTTAATAGTGACTCAGAAGATATTGATGGTGTGGGTCTTAGCAAAGATAATGCCAAAGTTGGGTGGTTAGTGATTATCGTTGTGATGGTGGGAATCTTGGAAAGAAGCTGAGATGAATCATTCAGTTGACACCTCTGGCTGAAGCTGGTTGCAAGTGCTTCGGCCTTGTCTTTAGCACTTGCTCCTGAGCCTTGCTGTTGTTGAGGATGGGGAATTTCTTGAAACTGCCTCCTCCCATTGGTGGTTTAATTGCCCACCGTGAGTTAGAGAGTTTACAACTTTGGTTTGTTGGCTATGGGATTGCTCAATTCCATCTGCTGCATCAACAAGCAATCTGCTGGAGGAACTCTGCGGATCATGAAGCATCTGTTTGGGGTGGGGGGGTGGAAGGAATTGTCAGTGTTTCAGGTCAGTCCTAATGCAAGGTTTTGACTCAAAACTTCGACAGTTCCTTTACCCCCACATATGCTGCTTGACTTGCTGAGTTCCTCCAGCAGATTGTTGTTTCAGATTCCAGCATCTGCAGTTTCTTGTCTCTCCGTCTACACTATATGCTGTTTTTGATGTGTAGCATGTATTCCTGTGTTGTATCTTCACCAGGTTGGCACCTCAGTTTCAGGCAGACCTGTAGAACTGTTGGCAAGTCCTCTGTACTCCTTATTGAACCAGGGTTGATCGCCTGGTTTGATGATAGGGTAAAAGGATATCCTAGGCCAAAAGGATATTCTAGGCCATGATGTTACAGATTATAGAAGTATCCATTTCTGTTGCTGTTGGTGGTCCACAGTGCCTCATGGCGCCAAGCTTTGAGCAGACAGTTCTGCTCTGTAAATACTAACTTTTTATTAAAAGGATTGAAAGTAAGCCTGAACCAATTATTGTGATTTGATTTCTGGTCATGATGGCTTATTCCTGGGTGTTGCTTTCACTCATTCAAAGAGATTATATTTCTTAATTTTCTTTTACATTGCTCTAATCACTTCTGAAAATTGAATGCAGGTGTATTTGAATGCTTAATATCACCATCTAGCAGACCCAAGTCATTGTAATAAAGTTCAAGACAAAATAAGGTTTTACCTACTCTGCTCAAGGTCCACAACCTGCTTTAATTTCTGTCTGAAAAATGCACTTCAAATATAAAGGTTTTTTATTTCATATTTCATTCAACCTTGTGGCATTTGAGTAAGATTGCTATTTTATACCAAGGGCCTACAAATGCTATTTTAAAAAAAAGATTGCAATCATTGCATGTCATATCTGGCTTTGAAAGTCAGTGTGGGACTGAAGTTTTACATTCAGTATTGCATTTTGTCCCATTAACCTAGCCTGAATTCAAATCTATTGGATATTAGAGAGTTACTTGGTTATATAACTTACTTATGGATCCACTTGAAAAACAAACAGCAAACGTTAAATTTGCTTTATTGTTCCTCTACCAATATCTGAAGAATATATAGGTATCAGATTTCTGGTGGGGGCAATTCCAACATAGTTGAACTGTTATTTTCTAATTGTACAGGCTGTGTTGAAACAAGACAAGAATAACTACAATGCTTGGGTTTTTATCGGAGTTGCTGCGACAGAGTTGGAACAGCCTGACCAGGCAAAGACTGCATATAAAAAGGCGACAGAACTTGAGCCAGACCAATTGCTGGCATGGCAGGTATGTTACTGATTTAACTGTGTCCTTGCAAGTAAATGAATATGATTCTGTGATTCAAAAAATCCATCGTATGTAAAAATTATATCATACATAATGTTGTTTGATATTTGCTGCTGTGCAGCCTGTTTCAGTTGAGTTATACTGGCATATATAACAAGACTGCTAAGTTTATAGAAAATGATGTGGTTTATTTTCTGATATGGTTTATTTTATGCCAGTGGTTAATGGAAGAGCAAAATACACTTTACCAATAGTGAGGTGAATTTTTGGCTTTATTTCCTCAGTAAAACATTTTATGAAAATATCTCTTGAGTTATTGCCGAATGGTCACTTGAGATTGTCAGCTACATGTTGATTGTGTTCAGGTATTTGTCTCCATGTTTTCCTTTAGTTCTGCTTCTCTACTTTTCTTTCCTTTTGTCAATGTTCACCTTCTCCTCTGTTATTATTTTACTTACAATTCTAGGTGGTTGGTGCAAGGAACTAATCAAGAGAAAATGGCATGAACCTTAGAGTCATGGTTAGAAGTAGTAGGCTGGAGAGGGTGGTGTAGGTTAGGGCTGGGATTTTGGCAGCAGGAGCAAGTGGACAAATTAATTTTAAGAGTATATGATGCAACAACTACAAAGGCAGCAACCAGGA
This sequence comes from Pristis pectinata, assembly GCF_009764475.1. NCBI lineage: Eukaryota > Metazoa > Chordata > Chondrichthyes > Rhinopristiformes > Pristidae > Pristis > Pristis pectinata. Next base: position 93,693,969 of record NC_067411.1, read on the forward strand.
GGGGGTGTCAAAGAATTGGTGTATGTCTGAAGAGTATGGATGGGACAGTTTCTTTTATAAGTTTTTGGGTCATTGAAGTGAAATGGTTACCTGAAATATTTTTCAGTTTTTGTTATTGTACTAGGTGTTTTCTTGAGTTCATCATCAACAGTCACTCTTATATTTGAGTCTGTTGCTCCTTGCATCTTAATTGCACTATTTCTTGTTTGAAGTGTAGGCATTCTATAGTAAGTGGCCAGCATTGTGACAAATGTCATTGGTTTGCATTGCATGATATGAACTCCCACATTTAGCATGGTCAAGAAGTCCAAATCAAGACACTTGGTTTGAAGTAGTAAAGTTTTATTTATATAAGATACATGAATGAATAATACACAGTTTAAGGTATTTCCCATGCTCCAAATGGAGAACAACAATGACATCATCCACTTATACCCTGAACAAGTCTTAAGCAGCAGTTTATTTCTGATAGATCTTTTCTATTTTACCTCCCTATCTATGCATACTACTTTGCTGCTCATGATTGTAAGATACACACCCAGCTAACTTCCAGTACGATTCTCTGACAAGGGTGTTACAGTAGAAATGATCAATATTGTTTTTATGGATTGTTTTAATAGTTGTCAGTCAAATTTGGAACCTGCTGGGAATTTGTCCTTTTATCTGTGACTGCTTGACTTATAAATATCCTGAAACAAAGCTGACAGGTCATTTAATTAAACCACATAGCTACTCATCAAAATTTAATGAAGATGATCACTGGTCTAAGATGCTTGTTATTGAATATGTTAGTTTTGTCAAGTTGAATTTTCTTTTATCACTATCCATAGAATTAATGCAAAATCCTGCAGTCAGCTCATCTAGAGCATTCATCTTTAAATAATTCAGCCTGTTTTAATTTTCTCCTCTGCATAGTGAAAAATTTCTAGTTCACAAGACGAGTAAATAAACATGGTGAATATTAACACAAAAACACATGTTAGTCAATGCCAAATTTTGTCAGTCTCTAAAACTAACTGATGTCTCAATTTTTTGAACATACCAATCAAGAACAACTTCTGTCAAGTAAACACAAATTGCAATAAAGTTCAATTTTAAAAATTGTGTTAGAAATTTTCCTTTTACTCAAGGCAGCTGGTGAACAATCAGTAATCAATATTCTAGGATTGGTATATTTATTCCATGATGTATACTAAAAGAACTTATTGCAAATGTATTTAATAAAAGAAACCATTCTTAAAATTAAGTCATCAAAGCTATCTGTCATATGTTGGAAACCTTTCCAATCATTTCTTAGTAAACAAATTGCTGTTGATATCTACATATAGGTTGGGACATTTACAGAAGTCTCAATGAGAATCAAAGCACTTTTTCTAAAATGAGAAAATTAAAGTAGATTGTTTACCTGTATTTGAGGTTACAGTACAAAATCTAATGCAGCAATTCACCAACATTTCTTCTCAATAGTTCCTAAAGCCATGACCTCTATCACTGAGACGAGCAGCAGGCACATGGGAACACCACCTGACGTTCACTTCCAAGCCATGCAGCATTTTGACTTGGAAGTCTTCATTGTAGCTGGATTTAGATCCTGGAGCTTCCAACCCAAGATTTATGGTGGTACCTTTATTTGACAGAATGCAACAGTCCAAGAAGGCAGTTGACCACAATCTTCTTGAGCGTTATTAGGAAATGGCAATAAAATGTTGCCTTGTCAACAGTGTTCACATCCTTTAAGTAAATTTTTCAAAATAATTGCTGACATATCATGTGGCTGCATTGCTCTCCTTCCTTATAGTTGAACATACATAATCTATGTTGAAGTTTTTTTGAATAAATGAATAATTCATGGAACTTTGGTATTATACAAGATCAGCCAGCTCATTGTCTCCTATGCTGGAAATTAAGGATAATTATTCACAAGCCGACCTAGGAAATGCATTCAATCAAAAAAAAAGAGCAATTGTTAATGAAGTAGAGAAGCTACAGTGATTGATAAAATAATTAAGTTGCAAAAATGCAAAGAAAACTGGAATGCAAGTTGACGTATGTAACTTCTATAGTGGAATACAATGGTGCACTGCTAAATGACCCCATTAACTGACTGACTTGAACTGTGCATCTTCTGTTTGCTGTGGTGCCTACACAAATGACATACACAGTGGGATTTACATTTTGTGCATTGTGACATCATAAATGGAAGTGATCATGGTAAATTACATTTATTATTATACAGTTCCATAACTTAAGAAAATTGGGTCTCTACCTATAATTATTATCTTTCATAGTTTTAATATAACAGTTATTATATAATCATTTTCATCAGCCCCATTTTTGTCTCTTGTCAACCTGTTTTTAGTGTGATTTTGTTATTTTGACATTCATTATCATATTAGGATTTGTGAGGTAATTCAACCAAAAATTGAGAGAACCTGTGTTTCCAGCTACAAGATACTCCAGTGCCATCCAGTTGCATACCTTTTGGAGCTTCATAATCCTTAAAATACCTTTTGGAGTCTTTAGTGGTCTAGAAGGATTTCGAATTATCAAGGATGAGAATATTACAATGAGAGAGCAAAGGTGATAGGCATTTGGAGCTTGTTGCAGGGTCAGATTAAGGAAGTGAAGATTTGGATACTCTGAGTTTTCCAAGGTTTGGAAGGTCAGTCAAGAAAACATTAGGACAATCAAGGTTGTGATGATAAATGCATTGGTGATAGTTTCATTTGCATGTGGTAGAAATGTTGTCTGTTAATATGACAGGAATGGAGATGGGTATACTCTGTTTAGGTACAGAAGTTCTGTATCTAGTGGGGCACTCAGGTGGTGAAGGGTCTGGTTTAGCCGTGTAGTATCTGGTGAATACTTCATTACCACCCTGTTTCCTCTCTTATACTCTACCCCTAATAACCACCATATCTTCTTCAATTAGTCCCAAACAAAGGTCCTATTTGCTTTAAGGGAGTACAAATGTGAGTAAATTTTCTTCTATAAATTCTATTCGGTTTTAATTTGTATAAAAACTTCAAGGAGGATTTCTTTAATACAACTTCATTTTCTTTCAGGGTTTGCAAAATTTAGGTGAGAAGAACAATGCTTCTGATAACAGGCATGAGCTATTGGGAGTTTACCAGAAGCTAATGGAACTGTATGAAAGGTAATTTATTTGAATTTTTTTGGATGTAGTTGAAATGTGTGCAGTTGCATGCATTTGTTTAAGAGATGGCTCTGTTTGTCTATACCTATTCTTAGTTCATGTGAAAATATAAATCTTGCCAGAGGATGGATTTGAATAGATTTTTAGTTTTATTTCTTAAGGAACTGGAGCACAGATTTGTTTTTCCTTCAACTGTATTTATTTTGTAATTGGTCTTTTTCCTTCTCAATTTTTATACACTTAAGAGGAAATAAAAAAGACCAGCAAATTATTTTTCCAGCATAGTTGTTGTATAACTGCATAGATTTAAATGCGCACTATATTTTTAAAAAATAGATGTAAAAGTAATTAGTAATTAATCATGCTGTACCTATTTCTAATCTAGGGTTTTAAATGTATGAAATGTTTGATTTTAAAACTCCATTTACAAAATTATATTTTAATTTGCAATCCTGAAACTGCTGTCTTAATTTATTTTTTGTATGGAATCAACTGGTAAATTTGATTACTGGCCTGTTGCTCCTACTTTATTAATAATGTTTGCTCAATTTATTTCTCAGAATGATTTTCAAAGGAAGTGATTACGAGTGTTTCAAATCCTTCTTTTTAAACAGTGAAGTAAACAGAGAGATTGGGAGGAATACCTATTATTTCTCATTGTCCTAAAAAGACATTTGCCATTACTGTTTCTGCCCTGACCTATGGAATCAGAATTGTACAGCACAGAAATATGCTCTTTCAGCCCACCTCATCGTGACCGTGATGCCAATCTGCTATTCCCATTTGCCTCCAGGAGGCCTGTATCCTCTACACTTTTCCTATCCAAGTACTTGTCCAAATGCCTTTAAATGTTGTAATTGTATCTCCCTGTACCACCTCCTTTGGCAGCTCATTCCAGATAACCACCAGTCTCTCTGTAAAGAAAAAAACATCAGATTTCCTTTAAATTTCAGCCTTAAACCTGTGCCCTCTAGTTCTAGTTTGCCCTACCCTGAGAAAAAGACTTTAACTATCTATATTGTCTTTGCCTCTCGTAATTTATAAGTTTCTATAAGGTCAGCCTTCTACATTTAAGTGAGAATAAACCCAGTCTACCCGATCTCCTTATAACTGCAGCCCTCTATTCCATGCAATATCCTGGTGAATCTCTTCTGCACGCTCTCTATTGCTACCATATCCTTGCTGTAGTGTGGTAACCAGAATTGTACACAATACTCTAACAGCTGTTTTATACAGCTGCAACATGATGTTCTAACTCTTAAACTCAATGCCTTGACCTATGAAGGCAAGCATACCAAATGCTGCCTTCATTACCCTATCCACCTGTGTCTCCATTTTCAGGGAGCCATGGACTAGCACCCCAGGTCACTCTGTACTTTAGCACTCCTAGATCCCTGCCATTTACTTAGTCATACTCTTGGAACAGTGCAACATAGGAACAGGCCCTTCAGCCCACGATGTCTGCACTGACCATAATGCCAATCTAAACTAATCCAATCTGCCTGCACAAGGTCCATATCCCTCTGTTCCCTGCCTAGGACTACTCTACATGTCCTACCAGAATTTGACTTCCTAAAGTACACTGCCTCACACTTATCTGGATTAACTTCCATCTGCCACTGCTTTGCCCAACTTTCCAGCTGATTTAGGTCCTGCTGTATACTTTGACAATCTTCTTTGCTATCTACATCTCCAACAATGTTTGTGTCATCTGCAAACTTACTAATCAGACCATCTACATTCTCATTCAAGTCACATATAAAGGTCTGCACCGATCTCTGCTGTACACCATTTCTTACAGACTTCCAGTTAGAAAAAACACTCATCCACTATCACCCTCTGCCTCCCAACACCAAGCCAATTTTGGAGCCAGTTTTCCAACATGCCTTGTACCTTAACCTTCTGGATTAGCCTACTGTGCAGGACCTTGTCAAAAGCCTTACTAAAGCATGTAATCCATGTCTACCGCTCTGCGTTCTTCAGTCTTCCAGAGAAAGCTCTGTGCGTGCATGCACTATGTGATGGTGTTCTATACAAGTAGCTTGAATGCTGGAACTGTAAAAGAAAGTTTAAATTTCAAGTATTGCTTACTTGTATATATCTTCATTCAACATTAGAAGTAAAGTGAAAACAAATACCTACCATCAATGTAGGATATCTGACTCAACATTTTTGATGGAAATTTCTGCCTACCTTTACAGGGCAGTAATGTTGTTGGCATGAGATCAGCCACTATTTGGGTTGCAATTTGCAGTGATGTCATGGTTAAACTGTGCAAATTTCAGAAGTACTTAACTTTTTATTACTGAGTCATTCAACACAGTAAATTGACTGTATTTAGCATGTGAGCTAACTCAAAGTATAGACCAATTTACATTAAGGTAAGATCAATTTTATTAGTGTTTGGAAGACTAGAAAGCAATCATGGAAGGTAGACTGCAGTTCATAGATTTATAGAAAATTCATGATGCTGAAAAGTGCCTTTTGGCTTGTCATTCCAGACCAGTTTTTTCAAAAAAAAAAGCTCTTAATCCTAATGCTGCCTTTCACCATTAGGTCCATGGTCCAGCAGATCACAAGCTCTTCAGATACACGTCCAAATACTGCTGAACTGTGATGAGGGCTTTTAGCTCTACTACCATTTGAGACACTTGAGTTCCAGACTCCTGTTGCTCTGTAGGTGGAAAAACAGTTTGCCGCCGCTGCCAGAAATAGTATTTAAGTAGGCCCCTCATAATTTTATACACCTCAATTAAGTCTCCATTTGGCCGCCTTTGTTCCAAAGAAGGCAGCTTTAGCTTATCCAGTCTTTCCTCATAGCTACAATTTTCTAGTAATTTATAAATCTCCTTTGCAAGCTATCAGTCCAATCACCTCTTTCCTACTCAACAAGTGTAATCATGAGGGTATGAGGTATTCATTTCAGTCATGAGAGATAGAATAACAGTTATGTAGCCAATATTCCACTTATGTTTGTGGATGAAAAATATTTCTTATCAAGGAATGACTTCTGAGGATAGAAATCAACATGATGCTCACTGCAGTTTGTGTTGCAGGAACTTAGTTACATTTGACTGGTGAAGGAATAAAACTGTATTTAGTTATTTTTGGGCTGAACAGTGCAATAAATATTATAATTCCAATTTCCTCTTTTCGTATTGTAAGTATAGTGTTCGCAGATGCTCAATACATTTTGATTGGACAGGTATATAATTTCATTTTTTTTCTCTCTTGTAGTTCTGATAAGCAAAAATGGCATGAAGTCTGCTTAAAATTAATTGATCTCTATCATCAAGAAAAAAAATATCCAGAGGTGAGCATTTAATGTATTTGCTGCTTGCTGTGCAACATTACTGGAGTATGGTAGAATTGGATCATCGGCCTAAAGTTGCAGAAAATACGCTGTAAATATTTGTGCAGGGTGTTTTGCTCACATCCTATGGCTTTTGTTAATGTTTTATTTATTTTCAGGATGTCTAGCAAAGTCACATTTATTGCTCATTCCCAATTGCCCTGCCTTGAATTGATGACACCAAGATAGGTGGAGGAGCAGGAAGTGTTGAAAAAACAAAGGTTGCAGAGAGATTTAGACAGTTTAGGAGAATTGGCAAAGAAATGGCAGATGAGATACAATGTTGAGAAATGTGCGGTTGTACACTTCGGAAGAAGAAATAAACAGGCAGATTATTATCTAGATGGGGAGAAAATTCAAAATTCGGAAGTGCAAAGGGACCTGGGGGTCTTCGTGCAGGATACCCTAAAGGTTAACCACCAGGTTGGATTGGCAGTAAGGAAAGTGAATGCTATGTTGGCATTCATTTCAAGAGGAATAACATAAAAGTAAGGATGTGTTGATGAGGCTCTATGGGGCACTGGTGAGACCTCGTATAGAATACTGTGTGCAGTTTTGGGCCCCTTATCTTAGGAGGGATGTACTGATGTTGGAGAGGGTTCAGAGAAGATTTACAAGGATGATTCCCGGAATGAAAAGGCTTGCATATGAGGAGCATTTGTCGGCTCTTGGACTGTATTCATTGGAGTAAAGAAGAATGAGAGGGGACCTCATAGAAACATTTGGAATGTTGAAAGGACTGGACAGAGTAGATGTGGCTAAGTTGTTTCCCTTGGTGGGTGAGTCCAGGACAAGAGGGCACAGTCTTAGAATTAGAGGGAACCCATTTAGAACAGAGATGAGGAGAAATTTCTTTAGCCAGAGGGTCGTGGATTTATGGAATTCATTGCCACATACAGCTGTGGAGGCCCGATCATTGGGGGTGTTTAAGGAGGAGATTGATAGGTATCTAATTAGTCAGGGTATCAAGGGATATGGGGAAAAGGCCAGGAATTGGGGCTAGATGGGAGAAGTGACGGAGCAGACTCGATGGGCCGAATGGCCTACTTCTGCTCCTTTGTCTTGTGATCTTGTGTTTGTTCCTTGATGGTGAATATCAGGATTTTGACCCAGTCATCATGAAGGATTGTAATTTCACCATATAATCAGGCTCTGTTTGCCTTATGGTTGAAGATAGCATTGATTGTACTCCTACAACATTGCTACTCCTGTATTTCTCTGATCGAGAGGTTACTGGGGAGTTTGGAGCTGTTGAGGCAAGTTTGGAGAATTGTCAGTGTGCTTTAGAGATGGAGGGTAGATTGTGAGTCCAGTATTGAAGAGGCCTGAATGTTGTCAGATTTCTTTAAATAAAGGAATTCTAGAACATTCTGTGTAACAAAGAGCTGTCCAGTCTCATCCTACTAAGAGTCATAGTCATGCAACCAAGGAACCTTTAGCCTACCATGTCCTTGCTGACCTTCAAGTTCCTACCTTTACTAATTCCAATTTCCAGCCCTTGGCCTGTAGCTGTCTATGCCTTGGTGATTCAAGAACTCGTCTAATACCACCAAAATGTTGAGAGAGTCTCTCCCTTCACCACCCATTCAGGTTGTGCATTCCAGATACCTGCCATACTCTGGATTTTAAAAAATCCTCCTTCAGATCCTTTCTAAACCTCCTACCCCTTACCTTAAACCTGTGTCCTTGGGTTTTCAGTTATGGGTTATATTTCTTGCTATCTACCCTATCTAAGCCCCTCATAATTTTGTATACCATAGTCAGATTCCCCATCAGTCTCTTCCACTCCAAGGAATACAAAGCCAGCCTTCCCAGCCTCTCCTCATAATTGAAATGCTCCATCCAAGTGAATCTCTTCTGCACCTTCTCCAGTGCAAAGATGTCCTTTCCATAGTGTGGTGACCAGAGCTGCACACAGTATTCCAGCTGTGGCTTAACCAATGTTTTATAAGGTTGTATTGTAATCTTCCTGCACTTATATTCTATGCCCTGGCTAATGTAGCTAAATAACCCACGTACCACCTTCACCATCTTCACTACCTGTGCTGCTACCTTCAGTGATCCTTGGACTTGTATACCAAGGTTCCTCTGTTCCTCAGTACTTCCTGGGGCTTAAGATTCATTGTGTTTGTCTTAGTCTTATTAGTTCTTTTAAAATATATCACCACAAGCTTATCAGGATAAGTTCCATCTGCCATTGCTCTGCCCATCTTGCCAATTCATCAATGTCATGCTGTAACCTAAGTCTACCTTCCTCGCTATTGATAATACCACCAATTTCCATGCCATCTGTGACTATACTAATCACACCTTTTACATTCAAATTCAAATTGTTAATGTATGTAACAAACAGCAAAGGTCTTGGCCCCCACCCCTGTGGTTACAAAGTCATAACTCCAACCACAAACACGTCCCTCTTCTGTTGGATTTAATTTGCCTCAGATGTCATAGGCTCTTACCTTTTGGACTGGTCTCCCATGTGGGAATCCATGTAGAGTACATCAACTGCACTATCTTCATCAATAATCTTTGTTACCTCTCTGGGGGAAAAAAAAATCAAATTGGTCAGACAGGATCTCCTTCTGACAAAGCCATGCTAATTTGATTTATCCCCACCTTTCCACTTCTAGGTTAATCCTGTCCCTCAGAATTTTTTCCAATTACTTCTATTGACTGAAGTTAGACCAACAGGTGTGTAATTACCTGGCTAATTCCTGCTGCCCTTGAATAAAAATACCACATTTGCTGTCCTTGAGTCACCTGCCACCTCACCTGTGGCCAGAAAAGATTTGAAAATCTCTGAGCCCCAACAATCTCCTCCATTGCTTCCTGTAGCAACCTGGGATACAATTCATCAAGGCCTGGGGAATTATCCACCTTAAAGATACCTAACACCTCATCCTTTTAAATGGTAACTTGTTCTAGAATTTCACCGTCCCTTCTCTGAATTCTCCAGCTATGATGCCCTCCTTGATGAATATAGTTGAGAAGTAATCATTTAAGATCTCACCTGCGTTCTCTGGCTTCACACGTGTTGTGTCTTCGGTCCTAATGACCCCTACTCTTTCCCTGGTTGTCCTCTTGTGCTTAAATGCTTTGGGGTTTTCCTTAATCTTTATTTTTGTGCCCCCTCTTTGCCCTCCTACTTTTTGTTAAGTACACCCGGCTTTTTATAAACTCCGATTGGACCTACCTCCTTTTCATTTCTCTATTCCTGTCATTTGTTTCCTTTGTCTTTGTTTTAAACTAACCCTTGACATCCAAGGTTCTTTGGACTTAGCATTTGTCCTGGCCTTTAACACTTTTGGAAGTACATTGGCCCTGAGCTCTCTCAATATCACTTTTGACTGACTCCCAATCATTGGATGTACACTTGCCTGCAAGTAGCTGCTCCTAATCTACTGTTGCTAGGTCCTGCCTCTTGGCATTGAAATCTGCCTTCCCCTAATTCAGGTCCTTATTTTCCAGTTTATCTGCATTCTTTTCCATTACTACCTTGAAACTTAGATAGCTGACTTCATTCCTGATGACATCTCTGTTGCAGGCTGCTAAAACATGGAATCGATTAATACGGATAAAACAACAAGATGGAGCTGATAAGCAAGAACTTCATCATTTGTGGAAGAAGATGGTCCAGTTACTTGTTGACAAAGTAGAGAGTCAAGATAATGAGACTCAGCAACTGGTAAAGAAAACTTTTTTTTTGTCGTATTTTGTTGCCACACAGAGCCCATTTGGTCTATCGGGTCCATGCTGCCTCTCAGAGCATTCACGTAACTGAATGGCAAATAACTTTCAAGCAAATTTCCTTCCCAAGTACTGGCCCATTAGGCTAAATTCATAGTGGAAACAATTTGCGGAATAGATCTGAATCATTGGCATCATCTTCTGTATTCCTCATTCAGACATGCCTCTGCAGAAATCCTGAAGTTGCTTTCAGTTTTGCATTGTAAATATGGTGTAAACATGTAGTTTTGTTTTTATTAATACTGCAAAATATAGGCCAGTATGTTTTTCATCAATAATTGCATTTAATGTATTCGAGTTAATAATGTACTGTGTGATTTAAGAAAAAAATTGAAAGGTGTATTCATTTTGTTTCTCTTTCAAAGGGGTGAAATATGGAGATTTATCTTTCAGTGGGTTTGCTATGGAGAATTGAAATTTATGGTAATTATTATCATATTGGAGGCCATTTAGCTCATCGAGTCCACACTGGCTCCTTATAAGCAACCTGTTCAATCCCATGTGTCTGCAAATTCCAATAGCCCTGCAAATTATTGTCCTTTTTACTAATTTTATTTTGAAAACCACAACTAACTCTGTTCTTATCATCTTTGTAGATTGACTGATCCAGATTGTAAGCACTTGCTGTTAACTGTTTCTTTTAAAAGAAACAGTTCCTTTCTATTCTTCCCCTCCCTCCCCCATGTCTACTGGCCGTTACTCTAATCCTCAAACCATCTGCTAATGGGTACAGTTTCTAATTAGAATTGGTTTATTATTGTCACTTGTACCGAGGTACAGTGGAAACTTGTCTTGCATACTGTTAATTACAGATCAATTCATCATACAGTGCATTGAGGTAGTACAAGGTAAAGCAATGTAGAATGCAGAATAAAGTGTCACAGCTACAGAGAAAGTGCAGTGCAGGTAGACTATTTATTTCTCCTGTCTAAGCTTGCCACAATCAAATCTCCGCTCAGCTTTCTGTGCTCCAAGGAGAACAAACCTGGATTCTTCAGTCTAACATTGTAAGTGAAATCCCTAATCTAGAAAATCTGTTTTGCACTCTTTAAAGGCTTCCACTTCCTTGTGGTGACCAGAATTAGATGGACTATTCCAGCTGTGGCCTAACCAGTATTCAACATAACAACCCTCCTGTTATATTGCTATGCCTCTCCTCATAGCAGCCCATGATTCCACGTGCTTTCTCAATTGTTCTTTCAATATAACCTGCCACTTTCAAAACTTATGTATGTGTATATCTATAGATCCCTCTGTTTCTTTAGAGCTGTACCATTTAGACTATATTGTATTTCTTGGTTCATTCTAATTTTCACATTTCTCTGTATTTCATCTGTCTCCTGTCTAACCAATTTGCTAACCTAGTTCCCTTGCTGTTTCCCATGCCTTCAAGGGAGGTGTCATCTGCAGATTTTGAAGTTTGACCCAAAACACCCACATGCAAGTCATATATATTTAAAAAGGCATATGCTAGAACTGCAATGTGCAGCATGGAGTTTAAATGCACTGCTGCACGTGGTTCTGTATAAAACTACTAGCTAACCATCAGGGCGTACCATTCCTATCTCCACTGCCTCTCCTTCCATTGAAATATTGGTAACATCCTCTTCCTTGGTAAATGTGGATACACAGTGTACATTTGATATTGCAGCTTGCTCTCTGACTCAATGCATAGATTACATTCCTATATCTGTGAAACGCTTTTTCAATCCCATTTATGTTAAAACCATTCTATTTTCTTGTCCTCTTGTTGTCCATGGTATTTTTTTAACCTTCCCCTTTCATCTTGCTGTTGTCAGTCTGGTTCTTGCTTGAATTATTCACCTGACATACTTCAGTCACCATTTTTTTTGTGTGTTACCACTCTTTACTTCCTGTGTCATCCAATAGGTTTGGTTCCCCTGCATTTCTCCGCTGTTGGAATGTATCCAGATGGTTCTTGACTCGTCTTTTCTTTTAAGTTTGTTGAATTAGTTTTATTTGCTAACTCTAGTTCCCTGTTGCCCTGACCAAAATCCTTCCCATTCCATTGAAATTAGCATTCTGCACTTAACAAGTTCTCTTTTAGATTTTTTTTTGCCTGTTTCGTTGTTAATCTAAACATTGAGATGATCAAGTGCTCTCCCACTGACAGTTGGTCTACTTCACCCACCTCATTTCCCAGAAACAGATCCAGTTACACACCATCCTCATTTCAGAAATGTGTAGAACTGAATCAGCAACTGTTTGGTACAGTAAACAGAACTAGGGTTGGAAAACTTCCTAGAATGGTGAATTGGCCTCTCATCCATCTTGCATTTCAGCAAGGCATTTGATAAGGTACCCCATGTGAGGCTTATGGAGAAGGTGAGGAGACATGGGATCCAAGGGGACGTTGCAGTGTGGATCCAGAACTGGCTAGCCCACAGAAGGCAAAGAGTGGTTGTTGAGGGGTCGTATTCTGAGTGGAGATCAGTGACCAGTGGTGTACCTCAGGGATCTGTACTGGGACCCTTACTATTTGTGATTTTTATAAATGACCTGGATGAGGAAGTGGAGGGGTGGGTTGACAAGTTTGCGGATGACACGAAGGTTGGGGGTGTTGTGGATAGTTTGGAGGGCTGTCAGAGGTTACAGAGGGATATAGATAGGATGCAGAGTTGGGCTGAGAAGTGGCAGCTGCAGTTCAACCCAGATAAGTGTGAAGTGCTTCATTTTGGTAGGTCAAATATGTTGGCGGAATATAGTCTTAATGGTAGGACTCTTGGCAGTGTGGAGGATCAGAGGGATCTTGGGGTCCGAGTCCATAGGATGCTCAAAGCGGCGGCGCAAGTTGACTCTGTGGTTAAGAAGGCATATGGTGTATTGTCCTTCAATCGGGGAATTGAATTTAGGAGCCGTGAGGTATTGTTGCAGCTATATAGGTCCCTGGTCAGACCCCACTTAGAGTATTGTGCTCAGTTCTGGTTGCCTCACTACAGGAAAGATGTGGAAGCCATAGATAGGGTGCAGAGGAGATTTACAAGGATGCTGCCTGGAATGCAGAGCATGCCTTATGAAAGCAGGCTGAGGGAACTCGGCCTTTTCTCCTTGGAGAGACGAAGGATGAGGGGGGACCTGATAGGTGTATAAGATGATGAGAGGTATTGATAGGGTAGATAGTCAGAGGCTTTTCCTCGGGGCTGAATTGATGGCCACAAGAGGACATAGGTTTAGGGTGCTGGGGAGTAGATATAGAGGAGATGTCAGGGGTAAGTTTTTTACTCAGAGTGGTGAGTGCGTGGAATGGGCTGCCGGAAATGTTGGTGGAGGCTGATACGATAGGGTCTTTCAAGAGACTGTTAGATAGGTACATGGAGCTGAGTAAAATAGGTACATGGAGCTGAGGTGGGGGAGAACCCTCCTCAGGTCCCCTCTCAATCTCTTGCCTCTCACTTTATATCTATCCCCCCCCTGTTTTAGACACCCCCACCATGAAAGAAAGATTCTTGCTATCTACCCTGTCTATCCCCTCATAATTTGTATCCAGCTGTCAGGTCACCCCTTGGTCTCCTCCACTCCAAAGAAAGCAAACCCAGCCTAACCAATCTCTTTATAACTGAAATGATCCAATCCAGGCAACATCCTGGTGGATCCCCTCTACACTCTCTCTAGCACGATCACATCCTTCCTATTGTGTGGCGACCAGAACTGCACACAATACTTCAGGTATGTTTTATGAAGTTGTAATGTGACATTCCTGCTCTTATTCTGTCCCACAGCTGATGAAGGCATCTTATGCCTTCTTCACCCTTTCTACCTCCGTTACCACGTTCGAGGATCTATAGACTTGTACCCTAAGGTCCTCCTATTCATCAACACCTCCTAGGGCCCTACCATTTACTTCATGTGTCCTATCTGACCTTCCAAAATGCGTCATTTTGCACTTGTCAGGTTTAAATTACATCTGTGGTTGCTCTGCCCAACTTGTCAGCTGATCAATATCATGCTGTAGCCTAAGATCTTCCTCACTATCAACACTACAAATTTTCCTCCCATCTGCAGACTTTCTGATCATTCCTCCTACATTCACATCCGAGTTGTTAATGTATATCTCAAATATCAAAGTCCCAGCGCCAACCTCAGTATCCTTTGACATTCAGTAATTATTTTATTTACTGTTGCTTTGCTTCAGCAATAGCCTTAATGAAATCTGTTCCAGGAAATTCTTGAAGTTAATGATGGCAGAATTAATTGAGAATGTACCTACTTGGCAAGGACTGTATGCTGGAATATACTCTTATCATCTTGGAGGGAATGACAACACAATGTGTATATGCTGGCTTTAACATAGCTAAATTAGGTATTGGGCAAATCGGGTAGAATTGAAGGAACACTTTGAAGGCAGAAAACTAGACAGATTTAGGGATGGAATTCCAGAGAACAGGGCCTTGAGAGCTGAAAATCCATGTTAGAGTAAAATATTGGGAGTACTCAACTGCAGGCAGTTATCTATGGGGACTGGTGAAACAGGGCAGGCGTGGTAGTATAGTTGTTAGCATAACGCTTTACAGTGCCAGAGGCCCGGGTTCAAATCCGGCCACTGTCTGTAAGGAGTTTGTACGTTCTCCCCGTGCATCTGCGTGGGTTTCCTCCAGGTGCTCTGGTTTCTTCCCACATTCCAAAGACATACAGGTTAGAAAGTTGTGGGCATGCTTTGTTGGCGCTGGAAGCATGGTGACACTTGCGGCTGCCCCCAGAACACTTTACGCAGAAGATGCATTTCACTGTGTGTTTCAATGTACATGTGACTAATAAAGTTACCTTATAACAATGAGGAGATTGGAAAAAGTAACAATCGGTATTTTGAGCTGTTACTAAAACAAGTTTATGTGTAGTTTGGGGAGCACAGAGGTTGTGTGGAATTTGGTGCAAGTTACAACATGGCAGCAGAACATTGTGTAGAATCGAAGCCTAACCAGGAGTGTTTTGGAGTAGAGCTTACAAAAACATGGATGA
Organism: Pristis pectinata; assembly: GCF_009764475.1. NCBI lineage: Eukaryota > Metazoa > Chordata > Chondrichthyes > Rhinopristiformes > Pristidae > Pristis > Pristis pectinata. The sequence continues at coordinate 93,709,202 of NC_067411.1, forward strand.
AAGTTTCAGTAACAGATGACCTTAGAATCAGAATTATATGACATGAAATTTGTTGCTTTGTGGCAGCAACACAATGCAAACACAGAAATGACTATAAATTACAAAAATAAATAGCGCAAAACCGAAGGAATAATGAGGTAGTTTTCACGGAACATTCAGAAATCTGATGGCAGAGGGGAGGAAGCTGTTTCTGAATCATTGAGTGTGGGTCTTCAGGCTCCTGTACCACCTCCCTGATGGTAGTAACGAGAAGAGGGCATGTCATGGATGGTGAGGGTGCATAGTGATGGATGCTGCCTTCTTGAGATACTGCTTCTTGAAGATGTCTTCAATGGTGGGGAGAGTTGTGCTTTTTCTACAACCCTCTGCAGCCTCTTGTGATCCATACCAGGCTGTGATGCAACTAGTCAGAACGCCCTCCACTGTACATCTGTAGAAATTTGTAAGAGTCTTTGGTGACATACTGAATTTCTTCAAACTCCTAATGAAATAGAGCTGCTGGTGTGCCGCCTTTGTGATTGGATCAATGTGTTGGGCCCAGGATAGATCCTCCGAGATCTTGGCGCCCAGAAACTTGAAGCTGCTCACCCTTTCCACCGATGACCCCTGAATGAGAACTGGTGTGTGTTCTCCTGACTTCCCCTTCCTGAAGTCCACAATCAATTCCTTGGTCTTGCTGATGTTGAGTGCCAGGTTGTTGTTGTGACACCACTCAACCAGCTAATCTATCTCACACTTGTGCACCTCCTCATTGACATCTGAGATTCTACCAACAACAGTGGTGTCATCGGTGAATTTATAAATGGCGTTTGAGCTGTGCTTAGCCACACAGTCATGAGTGTAGAGAGAGTAGAGCAGTGGCTATGCACGCATTCTTGAGGTCCGCCTGTGTTGATTATCAGCGAGGAGGAGATGTTTTCTTTCTTTCTTCAATCTTTTTATTAGTTTTCAAATTAATACAGATTGATATATAGCATCAATATTTATACATGTAATACAAAGAGATCAGGTTAACAATCATAGCATAGATAGTCATAAACAACAATAAAATATTAAAAAAATCTGTAGATCCAACAATCTCTTATTAAATGAATGTAATATAAAAGAAAAGAAAGAAAAATATTTATTAAATTTAAAAAAAACCCAAATCAATAAAAAAAATTGTAAACAATATAAACTAAACTAAACAAAAAAATTTCAGAAAAAAAACAAACAACAAGAAAAAAAAACTGGGCTAAAATTTCTCAGTAGAAACAGGGCAATATTATGTTGTTAACAGGAGGAGATGTTTTTACCAATCTGCACTGACTGTGGTCTCCCGATAAGAAAGTCATGGATCCGGTAACAGAGGGAGGTACAAAGGCCCAGGTTTTGATGATTAGTACTGAGGGACTGATGGTGTTGAATGCCAAACTGTAATTGATAAATAGCAGTCTAACATATGTTTTGCAGTTGTCTAGGCGCTCCAAATCAGAGTGGAGAGCCAGTGAGATTGCGTCTGCTGTAGACCTGTTGTGGCAGTAGGCAAATTGTAGGGGGTCCAGGTCCTTGCTCAGGCAGGAGTTAATTCTAGCCATAACCAACTTCTCGAAGCACTTCATTACGGTAGATGTGAGTGCTACCAGACAATAGTCATTCACCCTGCTCTTCTTGGGCACTGGTATGATTGCTGCCCTTTTGAAGCAGGTGGGAACCTCAGACCACAGCAGTGAGAGGCTGAAGATGTCCTTGAACACTTCAGCCAGTTGGTTGGCACAGATTTTCAGAACCCGACCAGGTACACCGTTGGGGCCTGACACCTTGTGAGGGTTCACCCTCTTGAAGGACGTTGTGACATCGGCTTCTGAGGCAGAGATCACAAGGTTACTGGATGCTGTGGGGATTCGCACAGGTGTAGTGTTATTCTCCCTTTCAAAGCGTGCATAAAAGGTATTGAGCTCATCAGGGAGTGAAGCATCACTGCCATTTATGTTTGGGTTTCACCTTGTAGGAAGTAATGTAAACCCCGCCACAGCTGACGTACATCCAATTGCGACTCTAGCTTCACTTGGAATTGCTTTTTTGCTCTCACGATAGCCTTTCCTAGGTTGTGGCTGGATTTCTTGTAGGATTCTGGATCACTGGTCTTGAATGCCACAGATCAAGCCCTCAGCGGACTGCAAATTTCATGGTTCATCCAAGGCTTCTGGTCGTGTCACTCGGTATGTTCTCGAAGGCACACACTCGTTCTCACAAGTCTTGATGAAGTTGGTGACGGCCATGGCATAATCATTCAGATCTGAAGATGAATCCCTGAATATGGTCCAGTCCACCGATTTAAAGCAGAACTCTTTGCTCTGAAATAGAGAGAGATTGGATAATTTGCATAGGTGGATATAAACCATCATAATGATGGCACAGGTGTGTTCTGAAGCTTATCTTGGGTTCACATATGAAGCCAAGGTAACAGACAGACTGACTCTATCTCTACTGTTTGCTGGGGAAAAGAATGGGGTCAGCTGGGGTACTTTTCAACAACAGTTTAATTAAGTAATTAAAGAAAAATATATCCATGAGTATATAATTAAATATAATGTGCTACATTTCAGGAAAGAGGATTACAGAACTGTAGTGCAATTACATATATTCTTGGAAAAAGGAATTAAACAGTTTCTTCAAGATATTTCTAGTGATTTAAATAGGCAAATGAACTACATCAACTGAAATCTAGCCAATGAAGACTTACTTTTGAATTTTCAACTACTTTAATTGTCACTTGACTACAGAATTGAAATTCCATTATCTTATTGACTGGCAATGACATTTTTCTGATTTTGTGAGTTTTATTATCTTGAATGAAATATTTCAATTATTCACTTTTGTATCTAATTGACACCCTAGTTTTGAAACTCGCCACAGAGATTTATAAATTATATACATCGTCCAACTCTTTAGTTGTAAATTATAGGTAGTAAGGTACTTACATTTGCAAACTCTGTTGAGATCAAATCTGGTGTGATCAGACCTCGAAGAATATATTGAATCAGGTTGGCAACCCAAGCTGAAACTGATGCTTTTAAAAAAAACATTGCTGTGACTCAGAGGTGAAGCCTCTATGACTTATTACAGTGACAACAAAAGTCCATTTTAACTGTTGTAATACATTTTTACTTTAAGTCCATATGTTGCACATCTTTTAAAGATTTTTAATTGGCTTAACTGACCTGCTTCAAGAGTGTGATCCTCTGATTCTACTGTTGTAAAATAGAATTTTAAAAGTTATTAATAGAAATTAATGCCATAATTAAGAATTACAAGTTAAGGTTATTTACTTATTTTATCTTTATGAACTGTAAATAGTGTTTCGTTGTTTAATTGATGATAGCAATTCAGAAAATTCTTCAATGTCAGATTCCAGTCCAGCATTTGAACATAAAGTCTAGATCAGGGGTATTCAAACGCTGGGGCTTGGACCATCTAAAGGTTGGTAAAGAAGACCATGGACTAAAATTGTGACTGGTACTTTTGTGCCAAGTGGTACAGCAGTGAAGAGAGGCTGCCTAGCATGTGCAGTACTGCCAAATGGTACACAAAATTCTTGCGGCCATAGAACCCCACAGATGATGCAGGCTCCACCCTGATCATCTGACACACTGTTCAATTATCTTCATGATCCTCTATCTGAATGACCCCCAACCCCTATCATTTTACCTAATCTCCTTTCTCTGTCACCCAACCTTTTCTCTAACTCCCTTCCAAATCCACAATGTATGGGTTAGAATATTAAAGGCATTTTGGCTGGCCTATGTAAGAATCATTATGTCTTGTATCATGACTAAAGAAATACCGCAGTTGAAGTGCATTGATCAAAGCTGCATTTGCCATCAAGTGGGCATAAAATGTCCATGCCAAACTTTGAGGAACAGCAGGGGACCTTCCTAATCTCCTATTCCACATATATCGCCTTTTAATACCACTAAAATAGATTGTGAAATTGCCAGTTGTGGGACTTTGCTGTGTAAGATCAGGCTGATGGATTTGACAACTTCAGCACAGTGGCTCCACTTCAGTACTACTTTATTAGCTGTAAAGCATTGCAGGACACCTTGAAGTTGTGAAAGTTTAATACTAATGCACATTGTTTTTAATTTTTGTGTATAATGCATTGTCAATTTGCTTTTTTTCTCTCTTCATAGTTGGTAACTGCTTTTGAAAATGCCCTTTCATCCCTGGACAAGATTCCAAGTGACAGTCATCAGAAGCTTTCTACTGACTACATTAAATTTCTATCAAAAGTAAGCTTGCTCATCATTAGACTCCTACTGATGAATTAGAAAGTAACAATGCTACTTATAGATTCAGCTACATATTACAATGTTTCCACTGCAAGTATTTAAATTAAGGTCTGCAATCCCTGAAAAGTTATGATGGTCCATAAGAAGAGTATTGTAAGACTTCTATATTGACAGCATGAGGTTTATTTCATGTTTTAGAAATGTTTTCAGCTGTTTTTTGCTTTGGAAACTGACACTGGCTTTTAGAAATTCATATGCTGCTTTTGTAAATATGCCTGTATTTGCAAATGATCCTGGAAATGTCACAATATTTACAGAAATAAATGAGAAGTGTTGCACTGTGGCATAGGAAATCAATAGGATTTAAATAGTTTTATAGTTTTAAAATGCTTTTACTATTTTTTACTATGCAAAAATATTACAGTTTTCCACGTGCTAACATTAAATATCAAAGTTTGAGTTTTTATATAGTTTTTAACTTTTGTTTCAGCTGCCACACGAAAGAGATAAGCTAAAACTAACTTGCGAGGTTTTGATAGCCCAGTACCCTGATTCATCGTCATCACTGGAAGTACTTTGCATGCATTTCATCCAAACAGGTAGTTACTCTTTATTCAACATAATATAACTTATACATTTTTTTGGAGGTTTGTCTTGGTGATTGACATTATGAATAGCATAAATTTATCAGAATTTTGGTGGAATGCATGTCTTACACAGGATCAATGGTGTGAGAAGTGAAGAAATAAATGGTCAGAATAAAAGAGCATGATTGTGATAGAACAGAGTGAGCATTCCATCGTGCATTGCTGGGTGACACTGCATTTTAGGAAATGAAACTTAGTGTTCAGATTGTAACTGCCACAGCAGCTGTGGAATTTAAATTTAGTTAATAATCTATAATTTACAAAAAAAACTAATTGTGAATAATGACCATCAAACTACCAGGTTATTGTAAAAACCCATTTGGTTCACTAATATTCTTCAGGAGGAAATTTGCCATTCTCATCTGGTGTGGCATATACGTGACTATTAAGCCCTTTGAAATGGACTAGTAACTAGTAATGGATTGCTAGCCTTGTCACCAATACACAGATCCTGAAAAAGAAAACTGAGTAAATGGGGAAAAAAATTGATATGGTAGGGGAAAAGCTCCCTAATGCTGACACTTCGGGGACAAATTACAGTGTCTTCAAATCTCTACGTGGTAAATACTTTGGAGGAAGAATGTAAATTATTGATCCAACTGTTCTATAGATTTTATCTTGAAAGCTAAATATACAGTGCATCGTACAAGAAGTTATTGCAGGTTGTACCGTAAGCTTTCTAAAGCCCTTTTTAAATTGCACAATGAACTTCAAAAAAATATATATAGCTGAGTTATGGAGGTGACAGAGAAAATTGCAGATAAGTGATTTTTGGAAATCAAAAAAGCTGCAGATGCTGGAAATCTGAAATAAAAACCGAAAACACTGGAAATATTCAGCAGGTCAGGCTGCATCTGTAGGAAGAGAAACACAGCTAACATTTCAGATTGAAGACTCTTCATCAGATGTAATGTAATTTTATTTTTGTTAATTGTAATTTGCAAAAGTCAAAATGCATTATTTATTCTTGGGTGAAAAACATCTTAAAATATTTGTGCCTCTTAAAGCATTTAAAACATGCCATTATATTGTGATTCTGGAGTGTTTTATCTTAAGTTATTGTTTTCTTTCCATGGACTTTATAATTTATTGCTCCAGTCCAGGGATGTGATTAGTTTGGTTTGCATGATCTGTTGCAAAAGTTGATGGGTCTGGGATTGGGTGGGCAGACACCAAGCTCTGGGAGTGGCCGAGAGGGGAATTCAGAGGTTCCAGGAGTAACCAAGAGAGAGTTTAGAAATCCCAGGAATGGTTGAGGGGCAGGCCAGAGACCCAGGAAGTGGGAATGGGTCAGATGTCATGGCCCATTGCAGTTGAGGCCTGATATTGTACAATCCACTTCTAGCTCAACAGCAGGTGGTAATTGAATGCTTTTAGTAGTGCTTTGCTGATTTGATACTTCTAAAGTTATTCTTTTTCTAAACATTTGTCCCTTAATCCTTGTGCCCTTAAGACACTTTTGGTGGTTGCCTTTTAAAGATTGGTGGCAAATTTCTCCAGTGTATGGGTGGATGAATTAATTTGGTAAAAGATGATAATGGGATCAGGTAAGTAAGTTTTCCAGCTTGGTGATTAACATGTACGTAACATCACTAAATGATCGTGTTACTCTACTCTTTTGCACAGAGTGCTTTAGTGAAGAGGCTTTTCAGTGTTATACAAGACTTAATAAGATGGAACCAACAAATGGACTAGGCCTTATTGGACTTGGAATCAAAGAAATGCAAGAACAGAAATACGAAGAAGCAGCAAAAAACCTGACTGAAGGTAGTTTTTAGATTGGGGAATTTTGCTTGTATTTTAAGACTAAATCCATACGCCAATGTTAATATGCCACGTAAAATGACTCCTGTGTGGCAATCCTCTGAAAATACCATTGTTCTCATTGTCAAGAATTTGAGAATAAAATGGTAATTAAACAATGTTGATATAGTTTGTTTGCTGATGACCTACTGATTATTTTGATGCTTAGACCACTGTGATTAGTATAATTCTTTTACACTTTTTTTTTGTCTAGTGCATAGCACAGACAAATACTAAAGTGGCAGGTTCATTAAGCGAACTTGTGTAAATCAGAAAATGAAAATAGTTGAGGTTTATTAAAGCTGCCTGAATAGGGTTTGGAAATGCAAATTGATTATCTTTGTTGTTTCTAATCTTTGGGTGCTTGATATGGGTATCCAGAATCAAGAGGCTCCAGAACACTATGTTCTTGATTTATCTGTGGGGATTTTGAGCCTTTCATCAATGTTACAAGTGGTTCAATTAATGTGACCGTTGGAAGGCTTAATTTGTACCATTTAAGAGTTGGGAGCTAGCACCTCTTTGCTGTAAGCGTTGTAGTGGAAACCCTTTTAATTCACTATTAGTTGACTTTTAGTGAAAATAAGTTCTCTTCAAATAAATTAGAGAAACTTATTTATTAAAAATATTAGAAGGAATTTCAAATTCATACCTATTATTTGGAATTTGGTGTGATCAGAATCGTGATTCATTTACATTCATTCATTTTCCGTGATCTGAGGATCTCTGGCAAGGCTAGCCTTTGCCTGTTCCTAATTGCCCTTGAGAATGTGGTGAAGTGCTGCAGTCTTCCTATTGAAGGAAGGTACTCCCACCATGTAATGTGGGGAGTTCCAGGAGTTAGATCCACCAGTGAAGAAGAAAACCAGGATTTGATGTGGAGGGGAACCTGCAGGTAATAGTGCTCCCATGTGTCTCTGCTGCCCTTGTCCCCTTTGGTGGTAAAGGTTATTGGTTTAGAAATCTGAAGTAAAAGCAGAAATTGATGAAAACACTCAGCAGGTCAGATAGCATCTGGAAAGAGGAAGTTAATATTTCAGGTCTTAGACCCTTATCAGAACTGGGAAGGAAAAAAAATATTAGTCTTCACTTGCAGGGAAGATCTGGGTAGAAAAAATGAGGAATATCTCTGATGGGGTGAGACTGGGGTGAGACAGTTGGAATCCTACCCTGCTGCTTTGTCAAAGCTGTGGAACATGTGTAGAAGTAAAAACTGAACCAAAAGGATGACAGATAGAAATGACCAGTTTGGATACAGACAGAAAGGGTTAAGAGACTGCAGATGTTGGAATCTGGAGCATAAAAAATCATTCTTCACTCCTCCTCAGTCCATCAATCACCTTGAGCACCTGTTTCACTATTCCCCGCCCCCACCACCCCCCCCCCCCCCCCCCCCCCCCCGACTTCATACTAGTTATCTCCCCTCTCAATCCTGATGCAGGGTTTCAGCCCAAAATGTCAATAATTCCTTTCCCCTCCCAGATGCTGCTTGACTCAGAGTTCTTTCACCAGATTGTTTGTTGCAGAAGGAAAGAGCGAGTTACCTAAACTTGGAGAATTTTGTCTCTAAAAGGCTGTATTATAACTAGATAGAAGATGAGTCATTGTTCCTCAAGTGTGCCTTTGTTCTTGTTATAAATAATTCAGGACCACAGTCATGTTAAAGTAGGAGTTGGATGGTGAATTCAAATGACAGGCAACTGGAAGCTCATGGTCGCTTCTGCGGACTGAACACTGGTGCTCCGCAGAGCAATCACTCGATTTGCGTTTTGGTTTCTTAGAGGAGAGGAGACCATTTTCAGATGAACATAATTGTCGCAACTTTTCTTTTAAGTTGCTTTATGCCTACTGTTCATTGTGATCATTTGTATTGCAGGGTTAAAGCATGCACGAACAACAATTATAGCCTGGCTTTATCTAGCAGAAATCCAAATCCAGATGCACAAGTGTGAAGAAGCAATTGACTCTTGCAGGCAAGGTAGGGAATGTTCTTCTGTTTGCATATTTAATAAGCTAATTGCTGGCCTATAATGATGTTCACAAATAACTGAGTTTTCCTCTCTTTATATTAATCATTTGTTTGGCTTCTGTGCTTATTTTTCTGTTTCCTATTATCCTTATTCCTATACTAGGCTTTAAGTTTGCTCACCTTTTTCGCTCTTTTGTCACTTAAGGGTCTGTAATTTGAGGGGCAACTTTAATTCTGTTACCATGCCATAATTTACACCATTTTCTGTTCACCGATGACCTGTACACATGTCAAACTAAACTGACTACCGGTAATCATTGCTTCAATATTTTAAAAAAAATCTCACCTTTAATTGCAAATCCTCCCCATGGTGTCTTCATTGCCTGTGTCTAAACTCTAATAATTTATCTCCTCATTTATCTTCTCTAACTTATAATCCTCTGAGATGCCCAGACTTTGCAAATTCTGGCGTCTTGAGCATCCATGAAATTCAATCGCTCCACATTAACTGCTATGCCTTAAGCTTTAAAGCCCTTAAGTTCTGGAATTCTATCTCAGTTCTCTACACTTTTTTTCCTTTAAGAGACTTCTAAAAACGTATCTCTTTAAATAAACTATTGTAATCTTCCTTAATATCTCTGTGGATTGGAGTCAAATTTTCTTTGATAACTCTCCTATATTGCGCCTTTGGCCATTGATACTAAAATGGTGTTTGATGTTGCTTAAGTAGGTCTGTCGTTTTTATCTGATTGCTGATTCTGCTGTCTTTCTGATAGCGTATCGGTTAAGTTACTAGCCAGCTGCCAGAGTTCCGTACTCTTGATCCAGAGACATGAATTTAAATCCACCATCGCAGCTGGGGACTTTAAATTTGAGTTATTAAGTATATTTTTTTTGAAAAGCTAATTTCAGAAACTAAACATGGAAGTACAGGTATATAGTAGAAACCTACGTGGCTCACTAAAGTCTCTCAGGAAGGAAATCTGGTGTCCTCGGCTGGTCTGACCTATGTGATTCCCAGATTCGCCAATGTGATTGACTTGTTAACTCAGTTCAGGGCCAACTAGGCTTGCACAATAAAAACGTTCACATCTCGTTAAGGAATAAGCTTATTTTCTTCTAGCTGAATTTTCTCCTAGCTATTTCATGTAATCACACTCTATATGTGCTCTTTTGCAAGGAATTATTCCTCTCATTGTTCTTGCAATTTCCCCTCTTTGCAAGAACAATGAGAGGAATAATTCCTTGCAAATTGTGTCCAGTAATATAGATTCTAGAGACCAAAGACAAAATCGTTAGTTAGACAAAGAATTAATATTTTGGCCAAAAATGTATTAATTGTAACATTATTTTCATTTGTTTTATCATTATATTGTAATAGATTATTATATATTATAAACTAACAGTTGTCAAAAATTCCCCTCAGGGACTTAATTGAAACCAGGCCTGAATTATGACCTTTGTTCCCATTTATCACAATGTGTGTCCAGCTTTCTTATAGTTGCTCATTCAATATAAATTGAACCAATTAAATAGTGAATAGACAGATTCAATACATGTTTATCATTTTTGGCATGTATGTTAGTGTGTTTTAATTTGAAGCGTGTTTTGAGGTTTACAAGTTTGAAGGATTACCAGTCTTACAACTTTCGTATCCCAATCATGGATTATTTGTTTCATGCTTCAACCATAATGAAAAAGGCAGCGTGTGTCCTGACGGCACCAGAGCCAAATTACTGGTCTGTAAAAGCGACATGAGATTTTTTGCTTGTGTTATTGCCCCTTCTCTTCATTCTTTCGAATGGACTTGGTCTTCCTAAAAAAAAAATGCTAATAGATGATACTGAGCAGCAAATTCTACAGTTTAAAGTATTAGTGCAGCACTTTGTTGCAAACCTGTGAAAGGTAGTTATAAACATGTATACTTGAGTATATATGCTTATAGCAATTCTATGTTTGCATTTGAAAATTATCTAATTGTACTGCAACTGTTAATTTGCTAATAAAATAAGACATTTTTGCACATATTCACTGGAAGCAAATTAGGAGCTAACATTTGCCTGAGTTTTCAGGTTTTGTTCATTGTGATTACTGTCTGCAGGTTTGAAGTGGTTGGAAAAGAATATCCACGATGGTAACAGTCATCAAAAGCCCAAGTTGCTTCATTTACAAGCAGAAGCTATGGTTAGATCTGGTGACCCAAATAATGCAGATCAAGCCTTTGGCATCCTGGAACAGGTATAATACTGATTAAATGTCTACACTGTGTTTCCAATGTGAAGTCCTTTAACATTAGCATTAATGTAAATCATATCCAGAAAATTAATAGGTGATTATTGGTGCAGGATAGAGGTGATTCAGATTTTTGAAAAGAGTAGTACTGAAATTTTCAGACACTCTATTTGAATATTTTATTATGTAGATCTTTTATAGCTTCTGCTTGGTCATGAACATGCAATAAGTGACGTATCTGAATCCCAATTGTCTCTGTTTTGCTTCGGACTAAATAGCAAGTATTTAGTGACATACTAATGTGATCCACTTATGAGTAACAACCTGTTGATTCACTGCTGATGTTTTCTTTTACTTCACATCTAAGGGAGGTTTTCTAATCACTTTGAGTGGATCCTGTTACTTTTTGTAAACTGGTATACAACTTGTGAATTCTGGAACAGTTGTAATTGAAATGTTACAGATGGTTTAGAGAACAATTAACTGATCTCTGTGTAAAATTGTGGATACTTTTACCTTTCTAGCTTCCTAATAATGAACCGGTACTACTTGCCATGAAAGGTCAAGCTTATTTGAACAAGGGTCTGATGGAACAAGCTTCTCAGGTTGTTTTGTGTTTTAAATTGGTTGTAAATGAAATGTGAAATGAACACAAAGTTCATGTTCGGACAGTTGTTAAAGATTATGTTCGTTTTGCAAATGTAGCTTGCTGCTTTCAATGTATTTTCTTTCTAGTAAACAAAACACTAGTAACAAGCTAGTATTTCTGGTAGAATAAAATGGTAGAGCAAAAATCAAAATTAAAGTAAAATAGCGTTTTTAATATAGATTTCAGTGCTTTTGCAGTTTCTTCCCATCAGTAATGATCCAATTATGTATCAACACAGCTACTTGACAGAATTTTGATTCTTTGCCGAAAAATAAAGTAAATTTTCCCCATTTACCTAATAGATTTCAACAGATCTTACAAGATCTCATCCTGACTTGGCTGAGTCATGGGAACTCCAAGGCCTCATTGAATATACTCAAAAAAATTATATGCAGGCAGAACAAAGGTAAGAAAAGCAAAACAAGCATGATTTGCTTCATCCTTGCACAGAGGAGATGGCAGCTAAAATCCCCCGTAAATATTAAGGATTTACTGTACCTCATGCGAGATGAAATTGTGTATAACAAGGGATTCTTTCTGAACGTAACCCCTTAATTAACTGGGGGAGAGCTGTATTTGGATAATGAATGTTGTCATTTTGTTTGAAAGTGTGAACACTTGCAGTGTTCATCTGATATCTTCATATGCTTGCAGCTGAGGTCACTGTACATGTTCAAAAGTACAGATTTCAGTTATGTTGTCACATCTCTAATCCAAAATCGTTGCCAGCATTGTTAATGTCACCTGATGATCAGAACTTTAAACAGCTCCATGGTGCTATCACATGGCTTAAGCTCTATAACATACACAAACTCGATATAAAATATTACTACTACTTGTTGGGATGTTCCTCAGGGTGAAGGATGACTTGCTTCTACCCAAGTTCTGGGGATCCACCCATGGGGTAGGGGGTGTTGATCAGCACGTGTGAATAGATAGTATAGGAGTGACGTGCTTCTTTGGCTGTTTTCATGGACTTCCATGTTCTGATGAAAAGATTAGAGATTCTCAGTAATTAAAACAACATGCAGGAAGTACTTTGTCTGGCAGCATCTGTTGCAAGAGAAACAGAGTTAATGTTTCAAGATGGGACACTTCATCAGACCTAGGAAAAAGAAAGCAAGTTAATTTTACATTGCAGAGGGAGTGGGAGAGGAATAGTTAGTCCAAAAGGAATATCTCTGACAGGGTGGAGCCAGGATGTGGCAACATGGCAACAAGTGCTGATGAAACTGTCTGGTTGACAGATCAACGTGGGCAGCCAGAGGGAGTAAAAATGTACAAATTGACATGCAAAATATGCAGAAAGCAGACCAGAGGCATGGGTAATGTTGGGCAATTGCAGTGGTGAGAGAAAAACTAAGTTAATATTGCAGATAGATGACCTAAGTAGTAGGTTGTCCTTACTGTGTCTGATCTGCTGGGTACCTCACATAACCCTGAAGTACATCATGCAGCCTCCATATATCACCCTCTATATTCCCTGCCCCACCAATCCACCAAGCAGATGGCACCAGCAGCCCACCCCTGGATTCTGGCCTCTCCCTGTCACAGATATTCCTCTTGTTCTAACCATCCCTTGCCCACTCTCTCTGCAACTTAAAACTACCTTGTTTTCTGCCTTTCCCAGTTCTGAAGAAGCATCTTTGATCTGAAACTCTGACTATCTTTCCACAGATGGTGTATAACATGTTGAATGTTTCCAGCATTTTCTGTTTTTAGATTTCCGGCGTGTGCAGTTTTTTTTTGATTTTCGTTTACTCTAGTTTCTTAGTCCCTCCCAGATGCTCCTTCTCCATTTTGATCATCATGGGCCAGGCATTCCCATAAATCAGTGAAGATGTTACATTTTTTTAAGGAGACCTGAACATCCTTGAAGCATTTTCTCTGTCTCTGGTAATTTCTTGCTGTTTCAGGGAATCTGGTATCAGGCATTTGAACAATGGGGCATACCTAGCTGAGCTGGAACTTTATAATTAGAACCCTGATGCAAGAGATTTCAGTCAGGAAGAGGAGGCTGATGTTGATTTGCTTATCCTGCTAATGGATTTGAAGGATTTTGTGAGAACAAAATTAGTGGTATCTCTCCAGTGCTTTGAGGTGCCTGCTTTATGTAGTCCATGTCCATAAAGCATACTGCTGACCCCTGTAGACCATGAGTACAAATGCTGGGGTAGAAGTCTGGAGCTTTCTGCACTTCTTCACAGAACCAAATGTTAAACTGGTGCATTGGAGAAAGTGGTGAATTTCATCATTTATGTTTGGCTTCGCTGAGAGATGACTCTGTTTATGGAGATTGATCCACATTTTCCAATGTCACGTCATGGTCATTTATTGTCAGGTGTCAGGAGGCTGTTGTGCAACAGGGGCAGATTAGTAAACGAGCTTTGTTTTATGGATGTTTAATGTAAATTTTCTAGTATGCTTCAGTGCATGTGTCATCATGACATGGAATTCAGCCTCTAAATCTACCTGTCATTGACGCACTGCACCTCAGTGACTGAAATTGGAAAGACCTTTGTTCTGGAGTAGAGAAGATGGAGGTTAAACAGTTTCCCATTCATTCTATAGCATCATTCCTCTCCAACAAAAAATATTGAGAAGAGAGTTGTTGCAATGACAAAATCTCGCTTGACCCTATTGTGCTCTGGGATTAGGTCTGTGTTGGTTCTGTTGATATACATATGTCTTGTATGTCTTCATTCAACAAATATAGAATGGAGATAATTTTCTGAAAGGGAACCATTGTAGAGAAGGATTATCTACCATTTCTCCTGGTTTATGTAGGCAAAAGCTTTTGTGAGGTTAAAATCATTGTTAATCATTGCTGCTCCCTGCAATTTTTTTATCAAATTGTCACGCAGTGAAGATCATATCCATAGATAGTACCTTTTGATTGTCAAAATTCACGGTGCAATCCAGGGAGTAGTTCTTCGACCACTAGGAGGAGACATTTGGTTAGCTATGACTTTTCCTGTGATAAGGCAATAGGGGCACTCCTCTGCAGTTACCTCAAACTCAAAATAACATTTATTGTGTTGGCTACAAGGGAGATTATTATTGATTACTAACGATAGTTAAAACTTCAACATATAAAAACCTGTTCAGCAATTCCACCTACAGGTATATTTATTATTTTAAAATATCTCCAAATAATAGTTGAAGTAGGGGGTTTCAATGAACTTTGAAGTTATGACAGCAGGCAATAATATTCATATAATAGTCATATATACTAATATCAAAATATGAAAATAACATAGCTCCAATAATAATGAAAAGGTTTGATTTTGTACAATAAAACACCAGCAGTTTATAATAGATCTGTGTCAAGACAAGGCTGAATTGCTGACGTAATAATGCCTCCAAGATGCTTGGTCTAATCTTTTGTTGCACTTAGATCTGGAGACGAGAGAAAATGAAATCAACTGCTTGACAAAATTGCTCCTAGATTTTAAAATATCATTGTTCTTTCCTATAACATCTTCACTTTCATATCAACCTAATTATTTCCTCTTTGGAAGAGAAAGGCAAATAACAGTTTAACATTTCCCTACAGTTTCCGGAAAGCTCTGAAAATAAAAGCAGACTCTGGAGAATATTACTACTACCTTGGACTAACTTACTGGTTCATGGGAGAGGAGACGAGAAAAGATAAAACTAAAACAGCTACGCATTTATTAAAGGTTTGTGAAAAGATGCTTGCCACTGTGCTCTTTCTTACAATGTTCTGATTCTACAAATAAACACTTGCATGTTTCACTCCATTCCACAACTGAGTGAATAATATTGTATTACAGAAGAAAAGAACTGCCGTTCTTTAAATGAAGACACAAAGTGTAGCTTTTCAGGGTGCCTGACTCTTTAAAAATCACATTCAATGATATTCCTCCAGCAACAATATAAAAGCAATCACTACAGATGCTGTAACCCAAATAAAAACAGAAAACCACTATGATACTGGAGGAACTCAACAGGCCAGGCAGCATCCATGGAGAAAAGCAGGCGGTCAACGTTTCAGGTCAGGACCCTTCTTCAGGACTGAAGATAGGAAAAGGGGAAACCCAATATGTAGGAAGGAGAAGCAGAGCAGTGATAGGTGGACAAAAGAAGGGAGGTGGGGTGGGCACAAGGTGGTGATAGGTAGATGCAAGTAAGAGATGGTGATAGGCAGGTGTAGGGGAAGATGGGAGAACTGATCCTCCAGGGGTTGGAAAAAAGGGGCAGCGAAAAGAAAGGCTATGAAAGGGAATAAAAGAAGAGGCATGGTTGTTGGGGGGGGGGGGGGTGTTGAGGGGATTACTTAAAGTGGGAGAATTCAGTGTTCATGTTGTTAGGCTGCAAGGTTCCAAGATGGAAAATGAGGTGCTGTTCCTCCAGTTTGCGCTTGGACTTCTCCTGGCAGTGGAGGAGGCCGAGGACTGACGTATCTGTGATGGAGGGGGAGTTGAAGTGACTGGTAACGGGGAGATGCAGATCGGGGTTACGGACAGAGCACAGGTGTTCTGTGAAACGGTCACCTAGTCTGCATTTGGTCTTGCCAATGCATCTCGGTGCCCGTGAATTCATTGCAGATGTTGAGCATTCTTAGTGTCTGAAATGTGAATGTAAGTCCTAAATTTGCCTTTTACTAATTTGAACAGTGACTTGCTTTTCGTTTCTTATTTTCAAGTGTGGCTCTTCTTTGAAGCGCCTCCTTGAATGCTGGAACTGGTCATTATTTAAAGTGTGATCTAACTGCAACACCATATAGTGTGTCCATGATTTCCTCTGAAGCTTTTTCTGTATAATTCAAGATTCAGTCTTTCTTGATTGAGTGATGGTCTACAATTATTGGGGATGTTGAGTAAGCATTATGTCTTCTAAATTGCCAATTTTCTTTCAAATTAATACAGCATAATTTGGGGAATAAGTAGTACATATTCTTATTTTTATCCAATACTTTTAAGTGTAATTGATATTCTCTCCAAGCAGCATCCTTGGTTTCAGCTGCCAATCTTGGGGAAGGAATTCTGCCTAGGATCCATGC
This sequence comes from Pristis pectinata, assembly GCF_009764475.1. Classification (NCBI taxonomy): domain Eukaryota; kingdom Metazoa; phylum Chordata; class Chondrichthyes; order Rhinopristiformes; family Pristidae; genus Pristis; species Pristis pectinata. The sequence continues at coordinate 93,725,802 of NC_067411.1, forward strand.
TGCTGAAAGAATGATTGATTATATAAGTTTTATTTCAACTTTGCAAAACACTGGTTAGATCCTACTAGGAGTATTGTTTGCAGTTCTGGTTGCCACACTGTAGGAAGGATGTGATTGTGCTGGAGAGAGAGCAGAGGAGATCCACCAGGATGTTGCCTGGATTGGAGGACTTTAGTTATGGGGCATGATTGGATAGGCTGGGTTTGTTTTCCCTGGAGTGAAGGAAGCTGAGGGGTGACCTGATAGAGGTGTATAAGAATTACAAGAGACATGAAGAAAAGTTGAACGGGATAGATAGTTAGGATCTTCTCCCCCGTGGTAGGAGTATCAAAATCAAGAGCAAAGGTTTAAGGTGAAATGAAGGAGTTTTAAAGGCAATTTGAGGGGAATGTTTTTTTTGAGAGAGATCTGGTACTTGCTGCAAGAAGGGGTGGCGCAGTCAGATATAATCATTACATTTAAGAGATATTTAGACGGTCATTTAAATAGGCAAGGCATTGAAGGATATGGACCGAGTGTGGGCAATAAGGATTAGGCAAAAAAAGTCACTTGTGTGTGATGGGCCGAAGAGCCCTGTTTCTGCTGTGCAACTCTATGACTCTAGTATGTACCAGTGATTTAAAGGAAGAAAACAAAGGTAGTGTAGCCACATTTGGAGATTATGTTAGAGGGAGGGCAAGCTGGAGGGAGGATATAAATAGTTTACAGAGATATTGATAGTTGAGTGACTGGTGAACAAGGTTGACAGATGTAGTATAATGTCACAAAATGAGAAGTGGTGCGCTTTGGAAGGAAGAATGATAAAACAGTATTCTTTAAATGGGAAAGACTGCAGAGAACTGAACACAAAGGGATTTGGGAGTCCTCGTATTTGAAATACAAAGTTAGCATGCAGGTGCAGCAGCTAATTAGGAAAGCTATTGGAAAGATTGCTTTTATTTAAAGATGGTTGGAATATAAAAGTAGGAAAGTCTGAGCATAACTGTGCAAGGTATTAGAGCACATCTAGAGTAGTGTATTGAGTTTTGGTGTCCTTATTTAAGAAAAGATGTATTGTCATTGGAGGTAGTTCAGAGAAAGTTCACAAGGATGATTCAGGTACGGCTGGCTATTTTATGAGAAATGGTTGAATAGGACGACACGAAAATTGGTTGACTTGTTGATAGCAAGGGAGGTTGTGAATGGATACAGTAGGATATAGATCAGTTGGAAATTTGGGTGGAGAAATAGCAGATGGAGTTCAGTCCAGACGAGTATGAGGTGATGCATTTTGGGAGGTTAAAAGGAGGAGGAAAGTATACAGTAAATGGTAGAACCTTGAGGACATTAATGTACAGAGGGATCTTGGGGTGCAAGTCCCTAACTCCCTGAAAGTGGCAATGCAAGTGGATAGGGTGGTAAAGAAGGTGAATGGCATGCTTGCCTTTATCAGTCGGGGCATTGACCATAAAAATTGGAGAGTCATGTTGCAGCTGTATAAAACTCTGGTTAGGCCACATTTGGAATATTATGTGCAGTTCTAGATGTCGCACCATAGGAAGGATGTGGAAGCTTTGGAGAGGGTGCAGGTGAGGTTGATCAGGATTTTGCCTGGATTACAGAGTATCAGCTATAAGGAGAGTTTGGACAAACTTGGATTGTTTTCTCATCCAAACTTGGATGTTACTGAGATGTGTAAAATTCTTAGGGGGCTTATCAGGATAAACACTAGGAGGTTGTTTCTCTTTACGGGAGAGTTTACGATCAGACAGCATAGCATCAGAACAAGGGGCACCCATTCAAGTGTGAGTTGAGGAAGAGTATCTTCTCTTAAATGGCTCTGAGTTTTTGGAAGCCCAAGATCCAGAAAGCTGTGGACACTAAATGCTTGAATTCATTCAAAAGAGAAAGATTTTTAATCAGCAAGAGAATCAAGGGTTCTGGTGATAGGCAGGAAAGTAAATGAGGAAAGTTGGATCAGCCATGATCTTATTGAGTGATTGAGCAGGTTTGGGAGGCTAAGTAGCCTACTCCTGCTCCTGTTTTGTTTTTTGTAGTCTTATCCATTATATTTTTCCATGATAAGTTTGAAAGAATACTTTTCTGAAGGCTTGCGAATACTTTATAAATAATTCGAAAGATCTGTAACTTGTCTGATGCAAACTTTGAAACTGGAATCATATGGCTAGAAAAGTGAAAGCCTATGTATTGAAATAAGGATTAAGAATGAAAATTTTAGGTAAGTTTCAAAGAGGATGAAGTGAACAATTTGTTAACATTTACCATTTACAATTAAGTTCACCTGGAATTTAAAAAAAATTACTTAGTTATCACCAATATTTCTATCTCCAATATGGATGGTGGGAAACTAGAAAAGACAAGATAGTATTTTTTTTTATTGGAACTAATTTTTTTGCTGTTGTATAGATTTCTTTTGGGCTACTTTGGTGTTTTGTATTTTAGTGTTATGTTTGACCTTTCCACAGCTTGCTTGTACATAGCTGTGAAATCAACACAAGAAATTTTATGGTTGTTTCTGATACATTATGATGCTTTAGCATCACTTTGCAGAAGTGTAATGTATCAGAAGCAACCAAGTTCCTCACTCCATTTTCCTATGCCTGTGTGAAGGGCGGATAATCAGTCCCAGATCTTTATCGAAGCAATAACATTCCAACTGGTGCATGTTTCAGAAAATCTGGGATAAATGAAAACACATTTGCAATAAATCAGTGTATTGGCATTTCCTTCATTCTGTTTTAAGGTGTTTAATGGTAGCCAAATATACCACAGATCTTGTAGAACTTGCACACTTTCGAAAAAGTAAATCAAGTTTTTATTTCAGATCATTTCCAGTTTCACTTCTGATTGAGAAACAGACTTATTCACTTCAAACTTTGTTTATCAAATGCAGGCTGCTAAGTTGGACACATACAATGGAAAAACATTTTGCTACTTGGGTCACTACTATCGAGACATAGTACAAGATAAAAGTAGAGCCCGGGGCTGCTATAAAAAAGCCTTCGATCTCAACAACAATGATGAAGAAGCAGGTGCTGCAGCTGTTGATCTCAGTGTTGAACTTGGAGATATGGTACTAAACTTACTCTTTCTGTTTTATATTTTGAGAATACTTAAGGATTTGTGATTGAAACTAAAGTTAGAATAATAGTTTCTTTGGTTTTTCTATAAGTGTCAGCTTGGTTTAGCTGTAGTAATTCATAGGATGGCACTTCAGAAAGGAGATGCTGCATTGTTAGAGAGATGCTGTTTTGATTCAAATGCATTGTTTGCATGTTCAGGTAATGTAATGGTTCCCTTGCACTTTTTTTTGAGAGCTTTCATGGAATTCTGTGAAATACTGTTTTCTCAAAGAGCACCACAGATTAACTGGTGGTTTCATCACAGCTGTTTTTGGGCTATCAGTGTTTGTAAATTGGCATCTGCTTTTGCCTACACAACCAACATTGACCACATTTTAAAAAGTAAATTAGTCCTGTTGAAGTGCTTTGGAAATCCTTAAGTATAGGAGATGGACTACAAAAACATAAAATATAAGTAGTGTGTTTGTTTCTTCATTTTATTTAATTTTAATAATAGGATGCTGTGTCTGAGTAGGTTCCTCCTGTGCTGTAATTTCCTATAATTGTTTAAAGAGCATCACTAAATCTTGTCCTGCCCACAGATGTCCTGTGGGTTGGATATTAAATTAGGACAAGTCTCTTGAAACACCACGACAGGTCAATGGGTTATTACTTCATTACTGTTTGTGGATAGCTGTTAACCAGATAAATGTTACTTTCCATCATTAGTAATCACAAAGTAATAGGCCAAAGTTTTGACTTGCTGTGTTCTAAATCTGCTGCATGAAATAGTTTGGTATTGGTTTATTATTGTCACTTGCACCGAAGTACAGTGAAAAGCTTGTCTTACATACCAATCGTACAGGTCAATTCATTACACAGTGCAGTTACGTTGAGTTAGTACAAAGTGCATTGACGTAGTACAGGTAAAAACAGTAACAGTACAAAGTAAGGTGTCACAGCTACAGAGAGAGTGCAGTGCAATAAGGTGCAAGGTCACAACAAGGTAGGTCATGAGCTCATAGTCCATCTCATTGTATAAGGGAACCGTTCAATAGTCTTATCATAGTGGGGTAGAAGCTGTCCTTAAGTCTGGTGGTACATGTCCTCAGGCTCCTGTTATCTTCTACCCGATGGAAGAGGAGAGAAGAGAGAATGTCCCAGGTGGGTGGGGTCTTTGATTTATGCTCGCTGCTACACCAAGACAACGAGAGGTAAAGACAGAGTCCAAGGAGGGGAGGCTGGTGTCTGTGATGCGCTGGGCTGTGTCCACAGCTCTCTGCAGCTTCTTGCGGTCCTGGGCAGAGCAGTTGCTGTACCGAGCCGTGGTACATCCAGATAGGATGCTTTCTGTGGTGCATTGGTAAAAGTTGGTGAGAGTCAAAGGGGACAATCCAAATTTTTTTTAGCCTCCTGAGTAAGTAGAGGCACTGTTGAGCTTTCTTGGCCGTGGCATCTACGTGATTTGACCATGACAGGCTGTTGGTGATGTTCACACCCAGGAACTTGAAGCTCTCGACCTCAGCACCATTGATGTAGACAGGTGCATGTACACCGCCCCCTTTCCTGAAGTCAATGACCAGCTCTTTAGTTTTGTTGACATTGAGGGCAAGGTTGTTGTCATGACATCATTCCACTAAGCTTTCTATCTTCTTCCTGTACTCTGCCTCATCACTGTTTGAGATACGGCCTACAACGGTGGTATCATCTGCAAACTTGTAGTTGGAGTTAGAGCAGAATCTGGCCACACAGTTGTGAGTGTATAGGGAGTAGAGTAGAGGGCTGAGGACGCAGCCTTGTGGGGCACCAGTGTTGAGAATAATCATGCCGGAGGTATTGCTGCCTATCCTCACTGATTGCGGTCTGTTAGTTAGAAAGTCAAGGATCCAGTTACAGAGGGAGGTGTTGAGTCCTAGGTCTCGGAGTTTGGTGACAAACTTGCTTGGAATTAGTGTATTGAAGGCAGAGCTGTAGTCAATAAACAATAGTCTAATGTATGTGGCTTTACTGTCCAGATGCTCCATAGCTGAGTGTAGGGCCAGGGAGATGGCATCCGCTGTAGACCTGTTTTGCCGATAGGCAAATTGCAATGGGTCCAGGTTGTCTGGTAGGCTGGAGTTGATGCATGCCATGACTAACCTCTCAAAGCACTTCATGATGATGGATGTCAGAGCCACTGGTCGGTAGTCATTGAGGCATGTTACCTTGCTTTTCCTTGGTATCGGGATGATAGTGGTCTTCTTTAAACAGGAGGGAACCTGAGATTGAAGCAGGGAGAGGTTGAATATGTCCGCAAATACTTCTGCCAGCTGATCAGCACAAGGTCTGAGCACATGGCCTGGAACACCATCTGGGCCAGGTGCTTTCCTTGTGTTCACTCTCCAGAAGACTGATCTTACGTCCTCCACTGTGATGACAGGTTCAGCTGCATTGGTGGCTGTCAGGGTGGATGGTGACAATCCACTTCCCTTTTGTTCAAAATGCGCATAGAATGCGTTAAGTTCATCAGGAAGGGATGCGCTGTTGTTAGCTGTGCAGCCCGACTTCGTCTTGTAGCCTGTTATGGCATGTAAGCCCTGCCATAACTGGTGGCTGGTCAGGGACTCTATTTTGAGTTGGTATTGCCTCTTGGCATCCCTGATAGCTTTCCGAAAGTCATACCTCGATTTCTTGTACAGATCAGGATCACCAGATTTGTGTGCAGCAGTCCTCTGCTTCAGTAGGGAGTGGATCTCCTGGTTCATTCATGGTTTCCTGTATTGCTGAAGCTTAATAAGCTGAATTTGTGGTTAGATAACTAACTTTATTAATTAGCAAAACGCTAAAAACTTTTCAAATTGTCTTTTTCTTTAGGAAACCGCTCTGACAGTTCTGAGAATAGTGACTGATCGCTCGAGTGCTGGGACTGCCAAATGGGCTTGGCTTAGACGAGGACTTTATTACCTGAGAGTCAACCAGAATTCCCAAGCTGTTGCAGAGTAAGAAATGTTATTTGTTTGAGCACTGGTGATCAGCAATTTCAGTTGAGATGGTCTAAGGAAGTAAGTCACTGGGGGGGGGAGTTTGGGGCTTGTGGGTGAGAAGTGAGATGTTGGAGAAATGGCACTGGCACAGATAGTGTCAGTGTCCTGGTGAAAAGAAGATGAGTTATGGAAGAAGGAAGCAATCAGCTAAACACTTGGTCTCTTGGGCTTTGAATAGTTATTAGAAGTTCGGGAGGATTGGAAAAGAGTTTAAGCTGGTTAAATTATTCTTTTTCTCCTTGTCTGGAAAGCATTTTTAAAAAAAATTAGTTGTAGCATAAACTGCTTTCAGGATTTGGTTATCTTCCAAAACTGAAGGAAGAATGAATACTTAAAATAAATCTAAATGTTCTGAACTATTTAGTAACTTTATACTTGTAACATTTTTGTATTTAATAGTAGTTCTACATCCATATTTGGTTGTGTGGAATATTCCAATCTGACATTAAAGCTACCTAGTAAAGCTATTCCCTTCACAATTGAGGGATTGAAATATTGAAGGTAGAAGGAAATCGCTTCAGGCAGACAAGTACAATGATAGTGTTGTCTTGAAACTTATTGTATGATATTGTTGTGCTTGATTATATTAGCCAAGTTAACAATCTGTCTTTTTAAGCTTACAAGCAGCTTTGAGGGCAGACCCAAAAGACTCAAATTGCTGGGAATGTTTAGGAGAGGCCTATCTCAGCAGAGGAGGTTACACTGCTGCTTTAAAGGCCTTCACAAAAGCCAGTGAACTCAATCCAAATGCTGTGTACAACATTTACAAGATAGCAGCCATCAAGCAGATTCTTGGCAAGTATGCAGATGCAGTTACAGAGTATAAACAGATAGTTCAAAATTCGGAAAACTACGTGCCAGCACTCAAAGGTAAGTTTTTTAAAATTGTCCTCCTTAACAATCTTGGAGTAATGTTATACATTTTATTTTTGATGGGTGCACACCAATCAGTTAAAAATCATGTTCCGAGGTACCTGTTTTTTTTGAGTGCTACAAGTGTCCTAAGAAGTTCAAAAGGGCATAAATGATATACATGTGCATTTTTAGTGATTATGGCAAATGCCATATTGGTCTATCACAGCAGATTAATCACTGTTATGAACTGTAATGCACTCTCAGTGAATGTTCATCAAAATTTTATAGACCAGTTAACTAGTGACACTAATCAGCATATAATGCTAAATAGATACCAGTATTGTCATTTTCGAGCATAACGGTCCAACTAACATTGTCTTTTAACCTTGGATTGAAGAACATATTCAGGAGTAGCAGGATCCTAACCATCGCAATTTAAAGATTTAGTTTCAGGCTGATTCCTTTCAGTTGGTTGATTTCAATCTAAGTGCTTTCTATAATTGTTTCATGTTACTGAAGTCTGATGTACCTAACCATTAATGCATCAGTACATATTGCCCTTGCAGTACAGCACAATTGAAAGAAAAAAAGCAGAGTGCAAGAACAGACATGTCCAGGAGATGGACAGGGGGGGAGGGGGTGAAGCAGAAGGGTTGTCAGAAGGATGTATCACCCAGGCTGTTGGGGAAACTATATTTTTCTATGTTAACTGAGGATCAACATGTGAATGAGTATGAATGAACAAGTGCAAAACATTTCATGGGAGTAATGTGGTTTTAAAAAAAAAATGCAAGTATGAAGGGATTTACCACCTTTGAAAATGGATAAATTTTGAGGCCCAGATGAAAGGTATCCCAGAGAAGCAGGGGAGAAATCGCAGTGATCCACTGACTTTTCAATCTTTCCTGGCAATAGGAATGATGCTAGAAGATTAGAGGATTGCTAACATTATAACGTTCCTTAAACAACGGATAAGTGAAATAATTGCAACCCAGTTAGTTTAGCTTTAGTGGAGGAAAAGTGGGTGGAATTCTCTACAAGGATCAGTCTAAAATCTTCATTCTGACAGGTTAACCAGAAGCTGTCAGCATAGATCTATTAAAGGGGTGGTTTTGGCTGACTGATGTGATTGACGTTTTTGAGAATGTGACAAGAAGGTCAATGAGGGTAGTGCATTTGATGGTGTTGATATGGAGTTTAGCCAGGCTTTTGACAAGATCCCACCTGGCAGTTTGGTCAAAAAAGTAAAAACACATGCGATCCTACAGGGAATGGAAAATTGGATCCCCAGATTGACTCTCTGAACCATAATGAGTTAGGAACATTGCAAAACCATTAGGAAACACTACTTCTACAGCCGACAAAGCTAATGGTGAGGTTTTGTCAAAGTTTTTAGGGATGTTTTAGGGCAATACTTCCTCAGACACAACTGGAGGCCATGCCATAGTTCAGGCCATGCTAGTAGAAACTGAGATGTTTTAGACCTCCAAGGTAGCCTTTCTTCATCCTGACTTGGTAAGTACAAGGGTGGGGAGATCACAGCTGATGATTCATGGCACTGGATTGGAACAGTAAAATTTGGCCCACAAAGCTGAGAAGAATACTTCTTTCAAGTCCTTTACCAAGAATTAGACCTGCGTATAGTTAAAGCTAATGGCATGCAGGAAAGCTCTGATGTAATCTTTGGGCTGAGGTGGGGAAAAGGAAGAAATCTGTGCCCTTTTCAGATTCATAATTGCTCAGAATGAGGGCAGGAGTCTGACAAAGTTCACAGAAGAGTATAATTTGAAAGGCGAAGGAATGCAGGCAATCCAATTTAAATGTCATGTTCTTTGCAAATTCACTACAAAATATACAGAAGTTTTATGTTAGCAGAAAAAATAAAGTAATAGGATCCTCATCCACTTTTAAGTATATAAGCACCCTCAATTTGTACTGTTTTTCTTTTCTAGGTCTAGGTGAATGCTATTTAATGATGTCACGAAGTGCCCTCAGCGATTACTTGGATGGAAGAGCTTTGGATTCAGCTGAACAGGCACTTCAGTACTTAGCTGGGTGAGTAAAGATGAAGCAGGTAGTTAAATGAACACAACCATTTTTGAACTGGCCTCTTTGAAAGCCTATTCATCAAGAGTTAAGACCTGGCCCTCAGTTCTGGATACCCTTCACACTAGTGGGAAAATGGAATACTTTTATTTGCAAACTAGTATCTTTTCCTTTTATAACTACTATAGCAATTTCTAAAAAGCAAGGAGCAAAGCAAAGAGACAAATACTGTGATAAGGGTTTTCAGTTTCAGTTTACCAACTTCTGGTTTCCAATTGAAAATTAACTGTTAGAAGTGTGGAGTCTCATTTCATAGAAATTTTTTTGAAAAATGTAATTTTAAAGTTTATTTTCTCTGAATAGTCACCTTTCCTTCCATTTATCTCTTCCTGTAACAGATTTGACATTGAATTCATTCTTCAGACTTGCGTTACCTTCTCATTCTTACAATGTCTATTTCATAATCATTCAGCTGAATTATTACACAGTGGCTTTCTCTTTACAGGCAGCTCCCATGTCCAGTTATAAAGTCGTAGACCTGTACAGCATAGAAACTGGCCCTTCAGCCCACTGCGTCTATGCTGACCATCATGCCTACCTATAGTAATCCCACTTGCCTGCATTAATTCCTTATCGCTCTCATTCAAGTAACTAACAAGATGCCTCTTAAATGTTGTTACTGTTTCTGCCTCCACCACCCTGTTAGCTCATTCCAGATACAATCACACTTTGTGTGAAAAATTTTGCCCCTCAGATCCAATTTAAACCTCCACCCCTCTCCTTATACCTATGCCCTCTGGTTATAGACACCCCTACCATGGGAAACAGACATCAGCTATCTACCCTATCTATGCCTCTCATAATTTTATATACCTCTTATATGATGCTATGTGACTGTGATGCTGCTGAAAGTAAGTTTTTCATTGCACCGGTGCATACGTGTACTTGTGCATATGACAATAAACTCAACTTTCACTTTGACTCTATCATGTCACCTCTCAGTCTCCTTTTCTCCAAAGAAAACAGATCCAGCCTGTCCAATCTCTCCTTATAACTCAAGCCCTCCGATGCAGGCAATGTCATTGTGAATATTTTCTGCACATCATCTCGAGCTTAATCACATCTTTCCTGTAATGAGGCGACCAGAACTGCACACAATACTCCAAGTAAAGCCTAATCTGTTTTGCACTCAGTGCCTCAGCCAAAGAAGTCAGCCATGCTATATGCCTTCTTCTCCACCCTGTCTACCTGTGTTGTCACTTTCAGGGAACTATGCACTTGTACACCCAAGTCTCTCTGTTCTACAACACACCCCAGGGCAGCAGCACCACAGGCACATAGCATCATATAAGCAGCATTCACAAGACAAACATAAATTAAACACAAATTATACACAATTTTTACAAAGAACACAATTACAACAAAATAAAAACAAAGTTCATTTTAGCGCAAAGTGGCCATAGTGTTGCTAAACTGTAGTGATTAGGGTTTTGCTGGGTTGGTTCAAGAACCGAATGGTTGAAAGGAAGTAGCTGTTCCGGAACCTGGCGGTGTGGGACTTCAGGCTTCTGTACCTCCTACCTGCTGGTAGTTGTGAAAAATTCCCTGGCTTATCCCTGCTACCCTCCTTTCTTTAAAAAAAAATTGGCACAACATTAGCTATCCTCCAGTCTTCCGGTATTTCACCCATGACTAACAAAGATATAAAAATCTCCACCAGGGCCTCAGCAGTCTCCTCCCTTGCTTCCCATAACATTCTAGGATATGCCTGGTCAAGCCCTGGGAATTTATCCACCTTAATTCACTTCAGGACTTCCAACACCTCATCCTTTAATAATGTTGATATGCTGCAAAAAACCACTGTTCCATCCCCTGAACTCGGAAGCTTCCATGTCCTTCTCCATGGTAAGTACAGACGAGAAGTATTCATTTAAGACCTTGCCTACCTCCTGTGGCTCCACAGGTGGATTATCACATTGATCCTTAAGGAGATCTACGCTGTCCCTTGCTACCCTGTTAATATACTTATAGGATCTTTTAGAATTTACCTTTATCTTTTCTGGACACTTTTTACCCTCCCAATTTCCTCCTCAAGCGTACTCCTATATCACTTGTACTCTTCGAGGGACTCACTTGATCCCATCTGCCTATACCTGACACTTGCCTCCTTTTTCCTGACGAGGCTCTCAATATTCCTTGTCAGCCAACATTCCCTAATCTTGCCAGCCTTGACCTTCACTCTAACAGGAATATGCTGGCCCTGAACTCTTTTTACTTAATGTTTAAAAGCCTCCCAGTTGTCAGACATCGCTTTACCTGCAAACAACCTCTCCCAATCAACTTTTGAGAGTTCCTGTCTGATGCCATCAAAATTAGCCTTCCCCTTATTTGGGATGTTAACTTGAGGACCTGTCCTGTTTTTAAGAGCTGTCAGTTAGTCAACTCACACTTTAAGAAACTTAATACCTAGAAGAATATATGGGCATGTCAAATGAGTGACTGATCTCACTAAGTGCCCCATCAGATCAAATTATGGCCCCATCTGTTCAAAATGATATTGTATTTATTTAAAATGGCTTAAAATATTTGTTTTTGGATTATGTATCACACTTGTGAACTCCAGTTTGCCCTGTTCATTCAGTGCTGCACTCGAGCATTGGCCTGGATGCAAGAAAGAATTTACACTTGTTTTTCGTTCATTCATGGATCTCACTGGTTTGACTAGATGGCAGTGTCATGTGAGTGGTGTGACATGCCATTTCAGGGGAAAGTTAAGCATGAACTTGATTATTATGAACCCAAACTGAAATTTAGGCTGGGGAAGCATGTTTTCTATTGTAAAGGAATAAGTTTGGTTTTACAACATTCAATTAACTTTGTAGTCACTATAACTGACGCTAGCTTTTACTCCAGAACTTTTGGTGACGGAGACATTTAGCATGCTGGCCTTCATCAGGCAGGGCATTGAATTTTGGAGTAGGGACATTATGTTGCAGTCATATAAGTCATTGGTGAGGCCACATTTGGAGTATTGTGTACAGTTTTGGTCACCCTGTTATAGGAAAGACATTGTCAAGCTGGAAAGGGTGCAGAAGAGATTTATGAGGATGCTACTTGGACTAGAGGGCCTGAGTTATAGGGAGAGGTTGGCCATGCTGGATCTTTATTGCTTGCAGCGTAGGAGAATGAGGGGTGACCTTACAGAAGTTCATAAAATCATGAGGGGTATGGATAAGGTGGATGGTCATAGTCTTTTCCCCAGGGTTGGGGAGTCCAAAACTAGAGGGCACAGATACAAGATAAGAGGGGAGAGATTTAAAAGAAACCTGAGAGGTGACTTCTTTACACAGAGGGTAGTGAGTACCTGGAATGAGCTGCCAGAGGAAGTGGTTGAGGTAGATACAACTGCAACATTTAAGAGGCATTTGAATAGGTACATGGAGGGGAGGGGCTTGGAGGGTTATGGGCCTATCATACCTTTGAACAATAGTCTTTCTTCCAGAGGAACGTTGTGGGCAATTTGGCATTCTGCAAGATCACACAAACAGTACAAAGAGCCTTGCATTCATTTAGCTCTTTCATTCGATATTCCAAAGTGCTTAACAGACAATTAAATTAATGACCAGTTCATACGTTATTCTGGGTGATGATTGAGGGAGAACTTCCCAGCTTTTTGAATTATTCCATGAAGTCCTGGGTTCAAACATCACAACTGAAAAACTTCTGTAGCATTGCAGTAATCTCTTAGTACCTCACTGAAATGTCTGCCAGGTTCTTGCAGTAGGGTGTAATTCAGGGGCCTTCTGGGCCTAAGTTGGGAATGGTGAACTAAGCCAAACTGATAAAAGCTAAAATGAGTGCAAGCCATCAGGACAAATAGCTCAACATTTGAAAGCACAATGCCAAAATTGTTATTTGGAAAAGTCTTAAATCAAGATTTTGGATGCAAAATTAAGTCTCTCTATTGTCACTTATGTGTGGTTTTAGTGGAACTATGTTAACATGAGAGGATCTACTAAATAGATCCTTAAAATACAGGTACTTATTTTTAAGAGCTATCAACTACTTTAAAACAAATTAAAGTAATCTTCAAATATTTTAATGTGTTCTTGAACGTCTGTTTTGATAGCCTTGGGCTTTATTTGAACGACAGTACTTGTAACTGAAATAAAACAGTATCTGCAGGAAATACTCAGCAGATCAAGCATCATCACCTGCGGAGAGAAACAGAGTTAACCTTTTCAGGTAAATGACCTTTCAACAGGACTATTCTTTCATTTTAAGTGACAATATTTTATGTTTCATTTTATTGTAGAGCTGTGCAGTATCGACCTGATGTATCTTGTCTTTGGAAGCTAATTGGAGACACATGTACCACACTCCATGTTCTGTCACCAGCAAAGGTTAATGTTCAAGTCCCTTTTGTTCTCATTGGACAGACTGAAAAAACTAATTTGCACGCGTTAAACAAAAATGAACTGCTTCGCCTGGGAGGAAGGTAAATTATGTTCAATTTAATAAGTTGCACATTTTAATCTTCCAAAGATGGTTTATCAATTTTATAAGATTTTGTGCCAGCAACTCATTTATACCCATGTGTACATGAAGGGAAGATTTCCTCACAGGCAGTTTTCCTTTAGCCTACCCATACAAATTAAAAATGAAATCTTTTAAACTGAAGAAAAGTATGTCATTTGGAAGCTAAATTAATCATTTAATATATCATATGTGATCTAAATTCTTGTGTGTTGAGGTTGCTAACCTTGTGAGTACAAAATTTTAAATTAATTTATTCTGAATGTCATGTAACCCAAATTCTTGAACTAAAATAGAATATGTTGCAAAATTAAATTTTAGTCTTTTAAACTGCAGTTGAAATTGTGAATCAAACTAATTAAAATTACAATTTTATATTTGCAAATATATTTTTATTATGTAGGAAAGTGGTCACTTTTAATAGCTGGAACTTACTTGTTTCTTAGATGCTATGTGCGAGCCCTCACATTGATGTCTACATCTGCCAATCTGTGGTGTGACCTTGGTGTGAATTATTACCGACAGGTACAACACCTGGCCACTACAGGAGAAGAAAATACAATGCATGAATTGCTGGAAAAATCACTGCAGGTAAAACAAAACTGAAACAAACAAGATTTAGAAGTTAAACATCCAAGTGATATACCAGATTTTAAAATGAAAGTGTGTTGCAGTGAATTGACTTCTGATACTGTCTCTTTGCATGAAGTTTAACTGTTTACTCTGCTGCCAGCAATCATTAAGTTTTTGTTTACATAACATATATTGCTTAGTGGTTGGATCTATATACGCAATAAAAATGTGTTCTTCAATGTATTACCTTACCAATTATCACACAGTCCCAAAAACTGGGATAAATATTTCCCCTTCCAAAAACTATTCCTGATTGATTGATTTCTGTGGTTATTTCTTTTTGAGCCAATCAGAAGAGACTTCAATTTAATTTTGAATGACTAAAACATTTCCCGAATAAATTTCATTTTAAACTTTTCTGTCAGTTTTATAATCACAACTACTTAAAATATCTTTTAATTTGGATATCGTGGCCTGGCTTCTCCGGTACACCCAATAAATCCTTAATCTTGACAGAATCAAATCGAAAATACTAAAAATTGTAGAATTGTAAAACAATTACTCTAAGCTCAAGCATCTGTGATATTTAAAAAAAAAGCTGTGAGCGAAAACACTATATGCTGGAGCATCTGTAATAATTAAACAGTACATTTGCCTGCACCATTCTTTTTCCACAAAACTGGTCAGAATTCAGATTGGAAAGAAGAATTTGGTAAGTGCATTCTTAGCTGAAGCTCGAGGCCAATATTAGGCAAATTTTCTTCATTTGGTTTGGACATAATTGCTTTTTCATGGAATATTACATTCTTATCACTGAGCCCAGCAGCTATTCCATTTACTTAAATTAATGAACAGATAGGCTCCAATTGATTTATGCGACTTCTTTATTCGCCCATCTCTTTCAATTTATTCCCCTTTGTGAGGCTCTCAGGACAATCAACAAATAAAATTTGCTCCTTGATGTTACCTAACTTTTGTTTCTGTTTTTAAAACATTTCCAGTAACAGTTTTTTTTAATATTCAACAGTGCCTTAAAAAATCTGTGATGTTGAACAGCAAAAATCATCAATACTGGAATGCACTTGGAGTTGTTGCCAGTTACAAAGGTATTGCCAGATGGCACTTAATCTTGGGGTGTAAACTGATTTTTTTTCAGTCCAACTCTGAAATAGTGCAAGTTTCTTTTACAAACTTTAAGGTGGGCTGAATTTGGTGTGAAGATAGAGTTATAGAGCCATACAGCATGGAAACGGGCCCTTTGGTTCACTGAGTTTGCACCGACTCTCAACCACCCAGTTACACAAATTCTACATTAATCCCATTTTTTGTATTCTCCCCATATCCTCACCAACTTCCCCAGATTTTATCACTCACCGACACAACAGGTGCAATTTACAGTGGCTAATTAACCTACCACAATATTGGACTAGTACTATGAATAGTAGGGCACTAGGGAGTGTAATGAAACAGGGATTTAGGAATACAAGTGCATAGTTCATTGAAAGTGGCGTCACAGGTAGACGGTGGTGAAAAAGGCATTTAACACGTTGGCCTTCATCACTCAGGGCATTGAGTATAGGAGTTGGGACATTGTTGCAGTTGTGTAAGTTAAAGGTGAGGCTGCACTTGGAGGACTGTGCACAGTTTTGGTCACCCTGTTATAGGAAAGATGTGGTTAAACTGGAAAGAGTGCAGAGAAGATTTGCGAGGATGTTGCCAGGACTAGAGGGCCTGGGTTATAGGGAGAGGTTGGCCAGGCTGGGTATCTATTCCTTGCAATGTAGGAGAATGAGGGGCAACGTCATAGAAGTGTTTAAAATTATGAGAGGCATAGATACGGTAGATAAGTCTTTTCTCCAGGGTAGGGGAGTCTAAAACTAGAGGGCATGGGTTTAGGGTGAGAGGGGAAAGATTTAAAAAGTACCCAAGGGGCAACTTTTTCACACACAGGGTGGTGAATATATGGAACAAGCTGCCAGAGGAAGTGGTTGAGGCAGGTACAATAGTGCCATTTCAGAAGCACTGGGGTGGGGGTGGGGGTGGGGGGGGGGGCGGTGTTTTGAGGGATATGGACCGAATGCAGGAAATTGGGACTAGCTGGGTGGGTGCCGTGGTTGGCATGGACTGGTTGGGCCAAAGGGCCTGTATCCATGCTGTATTGCTCTATGATTTTACTAATCTGCACAAATTTCAGATGTGGGAGGAAATCAAAGCTTCCAAAGGAAACCCACGTGGTCACAGGGAGAGTGTGCAACCTCCACACAGAGAACCTGAGGTCAGGATTGAACCCGGGTCTCTGGCACTTTTTTGACATCCACTTCCAGTGTTATAGGATTTGTGCGCATATATACCCAGGTCTCTTATTTAGCCAATATTGTCTTTTTTTTTCCTGCCAACGCGCATCATTTCACACATTTCTGTATTAAACTTCGATGCTGCTTGTCTGTTTATTCAGTCAGCCTATCAATGTATATAACTATATTAAGTTAAATATTCACAGAACTAAGTGAATCTTCTTGCTTTTCCACATTGTTGTGATACAGGTATTGAAAATTATGCTCTCGCACAGCATGCATTTATTAAATCTGTTCAGGTTGAACAAAATGTAAGTAAATTCATGATTTCTCATTCATATTTAACAGTAAATGCATTTTACTATTTGCCATTAATTCACGTTTACTGTTGCTGAAATAAAGTGATTTTCATAATGATATGAGGAGTTATGATAAGTTAAATCATGCAACTTTGAATTAAGAGTAATTGCAAATCTTTTTTAAAAGTGTAGTGATAATGTTTACACCTTGATCATTAAGTGTAATGATCTCTTGTACTAGAATGTTGTGGCATGGACCAACCTGGGGGCTACTTATTTGAAGAATGAAAACATTGAGGTAAATATTTGAGAACATTAGTTTTTCAGTGATAATATAATTCAAAGTCAAGATAATTGGGTTTATTTAGTAGTTCTACACTCATTTACAGTCTGTTCATTGTATCCCTGAGGTACAGAAATGGCTGTTATAAAATTCTCTAACCGTACAGCTGTTTAACTATCAATATGTTTTAAGATTGATTGCCATTTGTAATGTTATCACCATATTTGTTTTTCATGTGTTTTCAATCTAGCTTGCCCATGAAGCCTTTAAAGTAGCCCAGTCTTTGGAACCCTCTTATGTTATGTGCTGGATTGGACAGGTAGATAGTTTACACATTTTACAAAATATCATATTCATTGAAGTAGTTTTATATTTTCTTGTAACTATTTGATTAATACTGGTGCACCTAGTATAAGTTTAAAATTGTATAGAGGACATTGGGCCAATTCGGGATTTAGCCGTACTATAGTGGCACAGCTTCACCCATTTTATTGAAAAACATTGTATTTTGAATTTTTTCCACAATCTGTAGTTAAGTATTGCAGCATTCAGAAAGAATTTTGGAAAGAAGAGATGCAGCATATTAGCAATAAAAGTAGTTTCAACTATAATGCTACTATTCATTGATGCAACAATGACCTGTTTATGTAATAACTTTAGTGGAGCAAAAGCATCAAATGACATGCCATGCAGAAGAACCAAATGCCTAACCCACCTTTTTGAAGCTACCTTGCTCTCAAAATACAATAGGGATTGCCAACACTGGTCATTCACTTCACTTCTGTTGACTTTTTATTTCACTTTGATATACTGCTTGCCTTTCATTATTTCTTTCATAACTGCCAGAAGCTTTTTTTTCACACAGTTTTTCTTTCCATTTATGTAGTAGTTTCTTCCTGGAGTTATTATCCTCGTGAGGTACTTCACATTCTCTACACTGAATTGGTTTTGGTATTGGTTTATTATTGTCACTTGTACTGAGCTACAGTGAAAAGCTTGTCTTACAAACCGACCGTACAGGTCAATTCATTACACAGTGCAGTTACATTGAGTTAGTACTGAGTGCATTGATGTAGTACAGGTAAAAACAATAAGAGCTACAGAGACAGTGCAGTGCAATAAGGTGCAAGGTCACAACAAAGTAGATCGTGAGGTCATAGTCCATCTCATTGTATAAGGGAACTGTTCAATAGTCTTATCACAGTGGGGTAGAAGCTGTCCTTAAGTCTGGTGGTACGTGCCCTCAGGCTCCTGTATCTTCTACCCGATGGAAGAGGAGAGAAGAGAGAATGCCCAGGGTGGGTGGGGTCTTTGATAATGCTGGCTGCTTCACCAAGACAACGAGAGGTAAAGACAGAGTTCAAGGAGGGGAGGCTGGTGTCTGTGACATCAAATTAAAGCAACAAACACAATGTATTTGGCACACACTGTTTAATTGTCAATATCATTGCTTTCATTCTAAGTACTTATATAAGAATATTGATATTTTCCATATACATTGACAGAGAAATTGCTTTTTTTATTTTTATGGCAGTTGTAATTTTCAGTCACATTTTTGCAGGCACTTATAGCGGAATCTGTTGGCAGCTATGAGACAATGGACTTATTTAGACATACAACTGAGCTTGGTGTCAATGTAAGTGTTCTACTATCTTAATTGTACTTGCAGGATTAATTTTAATCAAGTCTAACCTGTGGTACTATGAAATCAAATGATTATCATCAACAATACTGTTAACTGTTTGCAAGAAATCCCTTTCTGAGATCTGGAAATTTTTGGTGATTTACATCTCAGACAAAATTTGCTGTCAAAGTAATATTTCTTTGCAACTGGCATGCCATCTTCAGGTGTAAGAACAATTAAAGGATAAGATCCAAAAGTTGGTGCCCGATTGTTGCTGCTCTGCCATTGGCTTCAAAGACAGCATTTTACCTTTTGTTTAAACATTATGAAGTAGTTGTTTTTGCAGAGTGGATGTGAAGAAGTCACCACAGATATTTCACTCCAGTGATGGATAACATAAATGCTATTCTAGTGATGTGATGAATGTTACTTTCCACCATGCAGGGCTCTGACATAGAAAATGGATTATTACAAGCATGGTATCATTGCTTTGTATATGAATTTATGGAAGATTCTAAGAATGTTAATTTTATGATTTTTTTTTCCTCTTGTAATTCAGGCATTATTCTTTGTTTACATGATTCGGCATTAATTTCACCTGTGCAGCCTCCTTTTCAGGATTTTGTATTTATTCATCAGATCTTAAATTTAATTGGTTAAGATTGTCCTGTTTGCTTGGGTTCAAAGTTCCTTATTTTCATCATTGCAGCCTGAAGAGCTTACAATTTCAACAACTCTGAAGCTGCTGTAGTGTTAAATCCTGCTAATGACAGATATTGCTATATGCCCCTCCATAGAAAATGCTTACCCATTGAGGTTTTTGAGATGTGTATAAAAATTGAGTCAAGTGTGACACCAGCTTTATAATTAGCTGCCAATGCAATTGAGGACTGAATTGGTAAAGAAAAATGGTTTAAATATTGCTAGGATTTATTTTAATTTTACAATGTGAAAACTAAATAGAAAAAATATTCCTTTGTACAGACTGAAGGAGCAAAAGGTTATGCGCACTGGGTGTGCACAACACTGCAGGATAAATCGAACAGAAATTCAGAACTGTACAAATACAACATTGTACAGATGAATGCAATATCTGCTGCACAAGTTGTCATGAGCAAGTATACAGGTAAGGTAAAATGCAGTGACAAGCTGGGCACTTAAACAGGAATTGATGTTCACAGTTTCTTAATTTAGAAATATTTTCCAGCATAACATTGCTAACTATAAATATAGTTATTAATACAGATGTACAATAAAAGCTTAAACATCTGACAGTACCTCAATCAATAATATTAGTTTCCATTATAAAACTGTCGTACACCTTAAAAATAAAATATTAAATAATATTGGGTTTGCAAATTAATGATGCATTAATCAATATTTCCTAAGTATTAATAACATTTTTTTCATAGCACCTGCAGTATGAAAAAACTTCCTCAGGTGTTCCATGGAGGCATATTCAGATTATAATTGATGCCAAGCCAAGCAGATAATTCAGGGTGACCAAAGACTTTTTTTTGTAATATATCAAAAGAAGAAAAAGGTGGAAGGGTTTCTGGTCTAAGTATAAAAGCTGTGATGAAAGGGGGGATACTTCACAAGTTGGTAGATGTCAAAATCAATTATGTATTAGACACAGTTAAGTTTTCATTCTTTGGACTTGCAAAATTGAAGCAGGACCATGGGCAGTAAACAGAAATAAAGGAGAAAAAAATTTAACTGTCAACAAGAAGCTTGAAGGTGGGGTGAGTAAGTGGCTGAGAAGACAAAGAGACAGGTAGTTTAAATGGGTGACGAAAGGTCCAGGTCTTAGCTTGAAAGTATAATTGTAAGTAACTTGTGGCAGGATATTGTATAAGAACAGATATCATTTGAAGAGGATACATGGATATGGATGGTGAAGGACAAAGTGGTTGGAGGTAGCATGGGATGGCAAAGTTGGGTGATTAACATATGAATTATATAAAGGGAGAAGTTACAGGTTGGGGCAAAATGAAGTGTAGTGAAAGTTTAAAGGCCTCCTTCAAAGTGCAGTGAGTGAGAAAACATGGATGTCATGGGTCTGGGAGTGATGGTAGTAAATGAGTTTTATAGAATCAAACAAGGATTTATGCCACAGGGCTTCACTTGATCTGTGTTCATGCTGGTAAAATAAGGGCAATCCATCATAATCCAACTTTGTGAAGGAAGTACACAATGGTTTGCACAGCTGTTTTGTTTGAAGTAGATAACATAAGACTTAATTTATTTTTTGAACAGAGAGAATTCAGACAGATCCAATAGCTTTCACAATGTTGGGTTACTTAAGCGAGTATCTAAACCTGAAGAAGCAAGCAGCAGAGGCGTATCGCAGGTAAGGGTTGCATTATAAAATAAAAACGTTTGACGTGACCCTGAACCAGAATTTCATGCATGTAGATAAGTTGCTTCAAAGTTCTTTCCTCCTAGGATGGAAAGATTGAGCGATTCATGAGATCTTGCAAATCAAAAAATATTTTTTGCATCTATTAGGTTTTGAAAGCTAGTGGGTGTTGGGCAAGGGTGGGTGCAAAAACCTCTTCAGCTCAAGAACAAGGTGTGACTTAAAGTAATGATGGAGACACAAACATGAATCAATCCTTAAAGTGGAAAAAGAAAGTTGGCAATAGGTTGAGAAGTTTAGAATGCATGAAGTTAATCAAGAATTACCTTATGTTAATTAAAACGATCCATTAATATATAGACGACAGAGTTGTCATTGATTATAACATGAAAAGGAAGTTGCACTGATCGAGTTGGGATCCTGGTCATTGCTTTGATTGGTCACTTGTGGTAAAATAAAAGAGCTTATCTGCTTGAATGTGGGTGTGCCTTTCAGTTGTCTTCTCAATCTTCAGAAAGAAGAGTGGGGGAATGTGCAAAATAAATTAATATTTGGCTTAGTTTACAAGCAGATGCTTTTGTTAGAACTATGTACATATTATACACCTATTGTATATCTAGTTTACAGGTAGTGTGAGATTACAGCAGATGTGGCAGGGGATCCACATGGGAGCTATTGAATTTGAGCAGACATCTGCTGTTGCAGTCTTGAATTCATAAGAGCAAGGCAAAGAAATTTACAGGGAATAAAGAAAATAACAATAACTTTGATAGTTAAATTCTAAAATGCGCATGTAGGAATTCCTTGTGAAAGTTGGAAAGGTGAATAAGGTGCCAGATGAGATTATCTGAACTTCACAAATGCTCTGTGATATGGAGTTATAGTGTCGTACTGCCACAGGCCTTTCAGCCCATTGAGTCCAAACTGACTATCAACCCTCCCATCTACGCTAATGCAGCATATAATCCCCTTATTTTCTTGGCATACAAATAACTGTCCATATATTTACATCTATTCTAATCACTTTGCATTGAATTTATGCATTAAGCTAAACCTCATAGTTACATGCTGGTAAATGTCTTTCAATTGAGTTTCAACATCAGCCTTGAATGTTCACCTGTTCTTCTGTGTACAAGGCCACAAAGCATTTCTAAAATCGTCATTTTGATAGTAAAACTTTAATTTCTTATAATAATTTGATTAAAATGTAGTTCTATGCACATTTCTTAAACTTGGGTTCTTACAAGGTTAGTTCTGGAACAGGTAAATTTGGCATTAAAATTTCTGTCAAACTAGAAGGCCTCTTCTACATCAGCAAGATCTATCACTCAACATGTTCTGTACTTCTAGTAGAAATATCTTGGTAAAGAACAAGAAAACAATGCAACTTTTTAAAGACAATACATTCTATTTCCAGCTTGACTGTTGTATCTCGGGGCTGCACCATTTCAAAATTAGATCTTGTCTGCACTAAAACTAATTTTCTCCCATGGATTAGAAATCTGATTCAAGGACCATCCTCAAATATTTTAATAATATGGTCTTAAAATCTATAATAGACAAGTGAAAGTGACAATATTTAGAAGGGAAATGATCTCTTTCTAGGCTTGCTTCCACATAAATCAGAACTTACTGAAGAATAGAAATATTGTTTGCATCTCTGAACAGAGTTATTGTTTAGTCACTTTGTCCAAAGTTTTGCAAAATATTGCAGTGCAAAGTTCATGCAGATTGACCATGGATGGGGAAATTGAGAGGAGGGGCTTAGGTTAGTTTCAAGCTTTTGTTCTGTTGCCCCCATATTCCAAGGTTTTCACCTCAGGACTTGGATTGAACTGATTCTTTCAGATTTTTGACTCCTTGGTTTGGTAGGTTCCAGAGAGAGAGAGAGGCAGCTATGATCTGCCAACACTTGCTAGAACCATCACGCAGTGTGGTATGATCCATATCAGTGCTACAGAGATAAGTGGATTGGGAGAGTGGTCTGAGAGAGTGAGAGCTGCACTGCTTGCCAACAACCTGATCAACACAAAAGTGACATACCCGCATTTGCAAGGTGCATAATGGTCAACTAATATCAAATAAAAAAAAATTGCCCTGGGTTTTGCAGTTATGCTGATAATGTTATTGTCAACATTTACTATTGGTCCACTCTGAAGCAAGTACAATTTCTGGAATGTGTAGTTAAAATGAGGAAACTTTGGCCTTGCTGATAATGTCCAAATAAAAAAATCTGGTGACTGCCTTGGCTAGTGTGTAAAGATGAGGGATTGTCACACAAGCAAGGTTTCCTTTGGAGTTAAGGTGGCTCAAAAACACAATTGATAGAGAAAGTTATTAACCAACACAGTTAACCAAGAATGATAGGAAGGTAACATAGAAGATAAAACACTGCCTCTACTAGTTGGATAAATGGTCTGTGTTATAAATTCTATCTAATTTTTGTGTTTTGGAAAATTGTTTCATTTTGATAGGACCAATATTTGCTGCTTTGATTTTTAGAGCGGTTGTACTATTACAAAATGCAGAAGACAACGAGAAACTTCCTTTTGCTCGAAGAAATTGGGCTCGAGCCTTGTGGTAAGTTGTTTATAGCAGCATGCTACGTTGGTGCTGGAAGCATGGTGACTCTGAACAATCTACACAAAGATGCATTTCACCGTGTGTTTTGATGTACATGTGACTAATAAAGAAATCTTACCGATAACTTGAATAGAGTATGACAAGGTATTATTTACTTTTTGTAATGATGAGCGTTTTAATATCAAATAATAATATGAATATTTTTATGTTTATTATCGTGTTTCAACATGTACATTAAATTCAGTTTATTTTATACAAGGCAGCAAGGTTAAAGTTCACATTTTCTTTGTCATCACCTTCGCCTTAAACTATTCTCTGAATCTAATAGACAAATTAATTATGAAACTCATGTCAAATTGAATACTGAAATTGGTGTTTTGATTGTTTGTGGGGATGCATACATATTCTTATACATGTCAAATGTATATAAGTACAAAAATATCAGAAATTGTTGTCCCTTCTTAATGGGTATGAGCATATGCACTCCTCTCTTGGCACTGCACAAAAACATAAGAAATAGGACCAGGAGTAGGCTACGTGGCCCTTGAGCCAACTCCATCATTCAGACGATAATGGCTGATTGATCATTGGCTTCAACTTTACTTTCTTTAAACCATTGATCTCTCCTGTAGTCCAAAAATCTGTCTAATATTTGAATGTTAATGACTCAGCATTCACATTTCTCTGGCCAAGGAATTACAAATGCATAATCCTTTGAAAAAAGTTCTTCCTCATCACCATCGTAAATCTTTATCCTGAGACTATGACCTGTCGTTCTAAATTCCTTAGGTAGGAGAAACCTCTTCACAGCATTTATCCTGTAAAGTTCCCTCAGAATATAATTGCCTCTTATTCTTCCATATTCCACTGTGTATGTATTCAACTTTTCCTTATAAGGTGACCCTTCATCCCAAGAATTAACTTGATAAACCTTCTTCACATGGTATTCTTTCTTAAATAAGAAGAACAAAACTGTACGTAAAGGCTCTGTACTTTTATTGCAAGACTTCCCTGCCTTTGTACTCCATGCCTCTTGCAATAAAGGCCAATGTTCCATTTGCCGCCTTAGTTAACTAACTTAGTGCTAACTAACTAACTTTCTTTGCTTCTCATACAATGGCCATATCTCTCTGAACACCAAAATACATTAGTCTCACACTATTTAAGGAGTGAATGGAATTCAAAATTTTGTAGATGCCCTATCAGGGAGATTCTCTTTGTTCTACCCATCCTTTCTCCCACCTTGGAGTCATGCGTTATGGAAACAGACCATTCAACCCAGCATGTCCACACTGATCAATGGGCACCCATCCATATTAAACCCAGCTTCTGGTACTTGGCCTGTAGCCATCTGTGCTGAGGTGATGCATGTGCTTGTCTAGATACTTATTAAATGCTGTCAGTGACTCTCCTTCCACCACTCTCAGGCTCCCTCTCAAATCCCCTCTGAATCTCTAAATCCCAGAGATTGGCAAGTACCTGGAATGCACTGCCTGAGAGAATGGTTGAAGCCAGGTTGCTAACAGCATTTTCAAAGTGTTTGGATGGGTACTGGAATTGCCTAGGCATAGAGGGCTATAGGTCAAATGCTGGGAGAAGGAATTCGTATGGAAGGTTACCTGCTGGTTGCCATAAATATGTTGGGCCAAATGGCCTGTTTCCATGCTGTACAGTTCTATCACTCTAATTTGAAAGCTGTTAACTGATTTCCTCAATGGTGCACATGCAAAGCTAGCCTGAGGGATGAGACAGTTAGAAGTATGATTACAATGCACTTTGTACTATTGTCTTGTGATGTGGTACTTTCAAAATCTGGAATTTCAAAGCAACAGCTACAGGGTAAACACAAATCCTAACATAAGGGAAATACACTAACTTTGTGATTCACAATCAATTCTTCATGTGAATATATGATTTTGCTCTAAATATTTCCTCTGTAATGCAGAAAGTTAATGGTAATTGTTTTATTATTGTCACATGTACTGAAATATGTTGAAAAGCTTTTGTTTGCGTGCCGTCCAGACAGATCATTCCATAAGTACATCGAGGTAGTACAAAAGGAAAATAAAACAGAATGAAGGATATAGTATTACAGTTACAGAGAAAGTGTAGTGTAGGCAGACAAAGTACAGGGTCCATGACGAAGTAGATTGAGAGAGTAAGAATTTTGTTCGAGTGTCTTATAACAGTGGGATAGAAGCTGTCCTCGAGCCTGGTGGTACGTGTTCTGAAGATTTTGTATCTTGTGTCAGATGGGAGGGGGGAGAAGAGAGAATGATTGGGGTGGGAGGGGTCCTTTAATAATTTTGGCTGCTTCCCTGAGGCAGCAGGAAATGTAGATGGAGTCGATGGATGGGAGATTGATTTTTGGGATGGATGGGCTGTGCTCACAACTCTCTGTAATTTATTGCCGTATTGGGCAGAGCAGTTGCCATACAAGCTATGATGCACCCAGGTAGGATAATCATAACATACCGCGAAGCTGTATTAAGGTACCTTTTCTCTCTGCACGGGAATGAGGAGAATCGGGAAGGAAACTAGTTGAACTGGAAAATATGATGAAATCTCTGGGTCTCTGGTTTTCGGTAATATGTTAGATTAAATCATACCCCAATGCTTTTAATGCTTTTATCCTAATTTTTTGGTGAGTGCCATATATATAGTGCTTTTACCTAATTAGCCAAGGTTCAGATTCTTGCCAGTTGAGTGAGCCTGCTGAATAAACTTGCCCTTTGGTTTGGACATATGTGCGCTGCTACGTCAAAGTCACCTTTTCTTTCTTCAGTGCTGCAGGTCACTATCAGGAATCCATTCAGGCTTATATGTTGAATCCACTCATGGAGTTTGATGACATTACTGGACTTGCCTTAGCTTACTTAAAGAAAGGCCAACTTCAGGAGAGTGCCAAAGGTAAACATGGAATTAACATAAACTGAGTATACTGGAAGAGTCTGTCGTCTTGACATTGAGTATTCATTTGTTCAAATGTACAGGTCATTTTAATCAGAATTATTTTAATTTAAATTGTACAGCCCTCAAATACAGATATATAGAATGTGATGTGTAGTTAACTTGTGCTTGCTGATTACATTACACACAAGGTGCTGAACTTTAACAGTTTAGTGATTGCATTTGATACTAAGCATGCTGCTTGTTGACTGGACAGATCATAGTGAATCAATATCATGAGTGGCTATCTCTGTTTAAAGATAGCTATAGTGCTTAAATATCCTGTTAAAGAGGGTCTGCATCTTGATAGCAAGTGCGAGCAGCTGGAAAGTGAAACTGACCTAGAAAACATTGAAGAATGGTCAAGCACAGGTTTTCAGCTTTTCATCAAACCTGAAGGCCTTGATGAAAGGGGTGCAAAATAGGACATGTCCTGTTTTGAGAAGTGGAGCACAAGATTCTGCTGATGTATACTCAGAAGGCTGTGGACTGTTGCCATAACACTGCATGGTGGAGTCTGGCAACAATTTGGTACAGCTTAGAGCCAGTCATTTCTATTGTGCAAGTGGTGGCACATTTAGTGGACTCAACCATAATGCTGAGTCTGAGGCCCAATATTATAGTGCAAGCAACAGCCACCTTGTATGAGTAATGCAATGGGAAGCTCAGACTGCTGTCTTGTGAGTGTAGCTTGTTGCCAAGAATAGTAATATGACTTATTAGAAACATAGAAGAACATCGAAAAACTACAGCACAATTCAGGCCCTTTGGCCCACAAAGCTGTGCCGAACATGTCCCTACCCTTGAAGTTACTAGGCTTACCCATAGCCCTCTATTTTGTTCAGCTCCATGTACCTATCTAACAGTCTCTTGAATAGACCCTATCGTATCCACCTCCACCACCGTTTCCGGCAGCCCATTCCACGCACTCGCCACTCTCTGAGTAAAAAACTTACCCCTGACATCTCTATATCTACTCCCCAGCACCTTAAACCTATGTCCTCTTGTGGCCACCATTTCAGCCCTGGGGAAAAGCCTCTGACTATCTACCCTATCAATATCTCTCATCAATTTATACACCTCTATCAGGTCCCCCCTCATCCTCCGTCTCTCCAAGGAGAAAAGGCCGAGTTCCCTCAGCCTGCTTTCATAAGGCATGCTCCGCATCCCAGGCGGCATCCTTGTAAATCTCCTCTGCACCCTCCCTATGGCTTCCGCATCCTTCCTGTAGTGAGGCGACCAGAACTGAGCACAATACTCCAAGTGGGCTTATTGTGGCTGCATTTTGGTGTACAAAGTGGCTTTCAGGCTCTGGCAGCAATATAGCAATCTCCCAGTTGTATTAGGGTGGCAGAAGTACTACCCCAAGAGGTGAAAGTGGTTCCATGAAGCATAAGTCTATTCAGCTGGGAACATTTGTTCACTCTCTCTGCCAATATGCCAGTCCCCTAACTGTTGCCCCCCAACCCAACCTTTGTTCATGTAGGAGCACACAGTCTGTCTTGTTGATCTAGATCTGCATGGTGTTGTCTTCCAAGGACATCTGCATTCCAGCCTTCCACCTCCTCTTCCCCCCCCACCCCAACTGTAAGTCAGCAACTTTCCACAAGCTATTCTACAGTACTGGGGTAACATTGCATTATAATGAGCAGAGATGCACAGAAGACATCCACAGGGTAATTGCCTTACCTTTTGAAGTAATGTGCCCTGATTTAATTTACAGGTTTAATTAAAAATGTTGGTTTTGTAATACCTTTGTGACCAAGCAAATGTTTTGATTGTGGAGAAAGAAGGAATGTTGGACTCTTGGTGAATTGAGGTTGTGGTTATTGGTATCTTGCATAATTTTTTTTTCTGAATAGCCCAGGCAAAGAGTGACATTATCGCCTGTTGGTGGATCCTTCCTGCATCTGAATGCATGTTCAGCGATTATCAATTAAAGGAGCACATTGCTTGGAACACTGAGTTCCAAGATGGCAGTGTTAGTAGCAAATCAGCTTTGCATGCTGATTGGTGTCGTGATCTGCCTGCTCACATTCTCGTTGGCAGCCATTCACCGTGTACATGTGCTAATGCTTTTATTAAAATGGCACCTAATGCATTTCATCACACAAATGTGCTTTTTGCTGCTGAGAAATGAGTCCCACTACCTTCAATTTCTTGCCAACTATCTCCGAGTATGATGTGTTCTTGGATTAACCAATTCAATTTACTTACACCAATGGCTGCCTTTTAAAGCTCTTGTCACTGCAATTTTATTTTAGGTAATTCATGGAACAAATCCATTCTGACATTTGGAAATGCCCAAGGCACTATTTATATGCTAGCTTTCATAAAGAGAGAAATTCCACTATCTTGTTGTATTTATCCAATGAACTGCAATTATTTCCATTTTGCAATTTACTGGTGCACTTTATTCTTCCTGTATTGAGATTAATTTTGTAAGTTATGTAATTTATTGAGTTTTTTTGGTAGGATACAAGTTAATTTGTTGGAAGACTAACATTTTGGCTCATTTATCTTTTTCCAGCTTATGAAAAGGCTTTAAGTCTTGCTCACACGGAGAAAGAGAAGGCTCAAATACTGATTGCGCTTGCCATGATTGAGTTTAAAGGCAACAGAATGGACAATGCTAAAACTTTACTTTTCAAGTGGTAAGCACCTGGGAAACATAATTCACTTTACATTACGATCTCAATTTCAGAATGTTTCTCTGTTTTTATTTTCTAGTTTATAGATGCTGATAAGTAGAAGAGCTGGAATTGTACCTAACATTCAGAATTTTTATACCTTCTGTGGCATAATTTATGGAAGGACCTTTGCTCAAAAATGTACATTTTTGGGTTACTCCCTTTTAGTGTATGTACATGTTTTTAGACTTAGTATGAGGCATCAGATAAGTAGTTCCCCACTGGATAAAAAGTGTTGCAATTTCTGCTTGCAAGGAAGTGAAATAATACTTTTCAGATTGTCTCACTGTGGAGGAAGGTGAGAGATTGGTTTCCTGGCTAAATTTTTGAAATGTACTTGCAATAAGTTAGTGCCCCTTCCATATTTAGACAGATAAGGAGTTCCAGGAATTTGACCTGTGATATCAGGAATATGTTCCTGATATATCAAGAAAATAATTCTAAGTAAGAACATCTGCAACCTGGAGAGGATCCTGCTGATGAGGGTGTTCCCATTCCCGTATTGCCTTACAGATGATGCTAAGGCTTTGGGTAGTTGAGGATTCAATCACTCACTTCAAGGTGCTAGGCTTGCTCTAACCTGTTCTTCTAGCATACCAAATTTATATGGCTATGTTGAAGGTGTGGCTAGTTCTGAAGCATGTCTTCCAGACTGTAGCTGGAACAGCATTAGCACTTGCTTTTTCCAGTACCCTGAATTTTCTTGATGTTACGTGGAATTAATTGAATTCTGCAATGGTGTTGACTTCAAAGGCAAGATGAATTATCCCCTTGGCACTTCAAGCTAATGGTGATGCCAAATGTTTCTGCCTTGTCTTTTATACCCACATGCTGAGCTTTGGCATTATTGGAGTTTTCATGGTTGAATTAGTTATTCATTATCCAACCCCATTCACTCTTATTTGTGGTGGGATTGCACAGTTTTGCTCTAATTCATTCATTGGTAGTGGAATTGAGTAAACCACTATTCCCACCCTTGCATTATTTGGTGTGAGCTGCAAGTTTTTGAAATATTTCTTCTTATTCAGATCCATCCTTATTGGAACAGCTTTAAACTTTTTAACAGATCTGATTAACTACCCTTAATTGCTTCCAGTACCACCAGAAACAAATTATCTGCTTGTTTTATCAGATTGCTATTTGTGAGCCTGTATGGAAATAGCCGTAAGATTTGCTAACACGATTGCACTTGAAAAGAGGGCATAAACTCACTAAACAAATTGCATCTATTTTTCTTTCTCTCGTTTAATGTATTTAATAATTCAGTTGTTTTAGATAGATGCTGAAAGCACATCAGTTATGAATGCGGGCATATTAGAATAGAGTAAATTACAAAGTTAATTGTCTTTTGCTTTTATTCTAACAGCTCCATGCTGAAAGAGCCCAGTTTAGAAAGTCTGCAGGCATTGTGTGCTCTGGGACTATTGAAGAAGGATACCACTCTAACGACAGCAGCACTTAATGAACTGTTCAAACATTGGGATAAAATCAGTTCAGCTTATGAAACCTACCTTCTTTCTTCAGGAATGTTTTCTTTGCAAGGTAACAGTTTAGCTGTACAGAGACAGGCTGCGAAAGCTGTTCATAGGTAAGAGAAATGAGATTAAAACTAATACTTTAATATACAGACTAGAATTCATTTTATAACAGAAGAGATGTATGATCTTTATCTCCTTATAATTTCTCTCCTAGCAGCAAAATAATTACCAGATATACCCCCATGTGAAATGTTGATTAATTTGGTGGGAATTGTGGATCCTGTTGTCAGTTACTTTTAAGTCTTATTCAAATTTCAGAAAAGTAGCATTTGTATATAATTAAAACTTTCAATTTAATTTGAGCTTAAGTGGTCAAAGCTACTTCAATTTTGTTCTTGTAGTTTTGAAGCAGTTGGTTGAGTTTACATTTATTACCTTTAAGAACTCTTTTTGTATTCGGCCTTTCTCATTAGTGCCAAAAGTTGAATGTGGAAAGTTATTTATTTCCTTATTATCTAATTTTAAAGAATTTATGGATGTAACTCGATCAGTGGCTTAAATTAAGTGAACATACTATTAATCATATTGTTACAGGCTTGAATGAGTTATGGCAACTGTAATACAGCCAATTATTTTGTGTAAGTAGTGGCTCAGGCTTGAAATGTTAATGTATTTCACAGAGATCCTTTTTGAAGTTAGTTATGGCAGGTATCAGCAGTTTGCATTCAGTGAAATACAAATGCAAGAGAGATGGTGTTTTCCAGAATAATTACTGGTAATTGAAAATTTGAATCCAAAAATATTAAAGCAAGACTTGTATAGTGAACAGAGTGATTGGCAAAAGCAAATCAATTTTAAGCTAACTTAAAGATGTTGAGCAAAATTATGAACATCAGAAAACCAGCTAATTTTAAATGCTACAGTTTAGCCACGAATGACCACTTTGAGTACGTAGCTCAAACAAATCTTCTTGTGTTGACCACGTGTGACTTTGCCTAGTGAGCTTATTATCAGAATTATTTGTAGTTCTTTCTTTAGCCAAACCTTAAAGAAAGGGTAAACTTAAATACTGGGAATTTGAAATTGATGCAGAAAATGGTATGAAATGGAGTCTGTAGGCAAGGAATAAGAGCAGTCCTGGTGTCTGACCATCTGTTTAATAGCAGAAGTAGTAGTTCTAATCAGGCAGATGGCCCTGTTTGCCACATCAGGATACAGTCTTCATAGGTCAGACTTGCAGAGTGGTTGAAGGAAGTGGAAATAAGTGTGAGGCAGCTACTGAGCATAATAATCAGTAGTAGTATCTGTGCTGCACATCCATACTGAAGGTTACAGCTGCATATCTGAACTGTCTCTGAAGATTGTTGCTTTCAGTCATTAGATATTTATTATTCCTTGGTCACTGCAATGTAACTTGGATAATTCTAATGTAGATTTTATGTATAAAGTTTGTTTTGTTGCTGGAACAAGAGATCTCTATTTTGCAATGTTATGAAATGATCTGTAAGTGTATTTGAGGGACTTGCCAATCTCTTTATCATAGAATGTGAATTCTTTTATTCCAAGAAATGTATTTGTAGGTTAATTGAAAAACATATTACAAATTTTAATAACTTTCTTACCCCACCACCCCTCCCAGCAATCCAGCTGATCCTGCCCTTTGGACATTATTATCCAGAGTTGTTCCTCAACATACTCCCCAAAAGGCAGAAGTAAGTAGCCTATATTTTTGTCTGAAATCCTGTTATCAACGGACATATCAAGAACACAAATTCTAAAGGATATTTCTAAACCCGCGGCCATCATAACCATGCTAGTCCTCTCATTACAGAAATTTTTGATTAGGTTTGTCCATCAGAAAACTTCCTGGAATGCTAATTTTGCTAAAAACTGTGGGCCCCAGTGACATGTGGTAATGGTCAAAATTGTTCCCCCAGTCATAAAGAAATAGTAGAGTGATGGGGAAGGGGTGGGGGCTGCTGAAGAGCAAACAGGTTGTTTGAATTGTCTTTATGATCTGAGCTGCTTAAAGCATAGAAAACTGGCTGCAACCTTCCAGGCACTGAAAGTAACTTGCATCCACTACCTCCACCCATGGCCACAATCAGAAATACCCCTTCCTCAACAATATGTATTAATGGCAGTAGTCTATAAGCTGCACCAATATTTTTCTTGTGTTAAGGCATTCTTCTTTTGTACTTTATTAACAAAGGTAAAATAATTCATGAAATGTAACCTCTTGTGGGAGAATATGATGTGTGAACTGAATTTTGAATAACTTTGGTATTATCTTATTTTCATTATGGCTAATAATATCATTGGGAAGAGGACCTTGCCTTTCTCTGACAAATCTTTCTTTTTGTAGGGTGGAATAGTGGCTGGCAAGGTCGCACAGGCCCTAAGTTCTCATCATTCAAAGGTAAATTCAAACTAAAACAGTATTTATGTGACTATTTTTGTTTAGTCTTCAGAGTAATATACCAACTGCCACATGCAATGTTAGAACAAGATCTAGTATACTTAAATCTGACACCTAACGTGGGATATTTGCAGTTTATAAATATGATATTCATTTTTCTTCTCTTCCAGAATGCTCTTTTGTTCAGTGCTATAAACCAGATGGCAGCAGGAAAACATGCAGCAATTGATAAAAAGGATAATGCATTAAAGACTATCCAAAAGGCAGTCCATCTATATCCAGGTATGCCAGTCTGAGATTCAGATTAAAAGAAAAATGCTTCCATTATTGCTGCCTCTCACCACCACCACAAGCTAATGTCTTTTAAATATTCATAGGTCACCAAAGGGGAGAATTTTAATTATAATTGAAGGCATTTTGCTGATGGAGTAACGTGTCTCACGTTAAATAGCTAATGTATATCCAGCTAGGTACCAAGGTTATCAGTCTCAGGAAAAACCTGCTAAGTACTGAGATTGTCTGCTAGATGACCCAGTGATACCACATCTGATTTTAATTCTGACTCCAATATTCAGTGTGGCTTTATGCAACCATGAGCAATCATCATCAACCAAAAAATGAAATTGAGTCAGTTGAGGCAATATCAGTTTTTTTTAATTGAAAAATAAATGAGGATGCTGGTAATCTGAAATAAAACAGAAAATGCGGGAAGTACTGAGCAGGTCAGGCAGCATTCTGCTGAGAAGGAAAGAGTTAATGTTTTGGGTCAATAACCCTTCATCAGAACTGGAGAAGTGGGAAACTTGTAAACTGCAGAAATGTGAGAGGTGGATGTCTGTGATTGGTGGAGACCAAGGTTGTCCTGGTGACGCAATGTTGTTGGAGCTGTCTGGTTAATAGACTTCCAGTTGGAGAAACCAAATGTAGATTGGGTCATTGCTTCAGTCCTCAAGGGCAGCCCTGTGCTGCTTTCTTTCTTCAATCTTTTTATTAGTTTCTAAATTAATACAGATTAATATATAACATCAATGTCTGTACATGTAATACAAAGAGATCAGGAGAACAATCATGGCATAGATAATCATAAGAGTAGTAAAATATAAAAAAAAATCTGTAGATCCCATGCTTTCTTAGTAAATGAATATATAAAAGAAAGGAAAGAAAAAAAATGTATTGTGTATATAAAAGAAAGGGGGAAAAAAAACCCAAATCAATAAGAAAAATTATAAACAATATATCAAGCCAAACTGGAAAAAAAAATTTCAAAAAAAAAGGAAAAAAAAAGACTGGACTGAAATTCCTCAATAGAAACAGAGCAATATTATGTCGTCAACTCCATTCCTCTAAATTGGAAAGTTATTGAAAGGGGATCTATAGCATGTGAAAATATTGAATAAATGGACTCCAAATATCTTCAAATTTAAGCGAAGGATCAACAGTACCACTCCTAATTTTTTCCAAGTTTAAACATGATATAATTTGAGAGAACCATTGAAAAGTAGTAGGGGGTATTGGATTCCTCCATTTAAGCAAAATGGATCATTTGGCCATTAATGTAACAAAGGCAGTCATACAATAAGCAGAAGCAGATAAATGGCCAGACTCTATCCTTGGTAATCCAAAAATTGCAGTGATAGGGTGAGGTTGTAAATCAATATTCAATACAATTGAGATAATCAGTAACTGTGCTTCTAGTCACTTGTCACTCTCCATCCCACTCCCACTCTGCACTGTTCTAACAAAGACCAATGTATATTCGCGTAACAACACCGCATCGTCCCTCTAGACATGGCGCAGCCCTCGGGACTCGATATTGATTACAACTATTTCAGACACCCAATTTTTAAAAAAAAAATTGTGTCAAAATTGGCCTATTCTGATGTAATGCCAACCATCTTAACTCAGATTGTCTTGTTCCACAAGTGCTGCCTGATTTGCTGGGTATTTCCAGCAGCTACTGCCTCATAATTCCAACATATTCTTTTGTTTTGAATTCTCTCTCTAACTCCCCCCATTCAACTTTTTAAAAAGATGTGTCTGAAATATTATGCCAGTGGACAGCCTTGATCTCTGCTCCATCAGAGACACTCCCTCTGTTCTCTCCTAAGCTCCCCTATCTTCAATTAAGAATACACTTATTTTCTCACTTCCCCAGTTCTGGAAGGGTTATTGACCTGAAATGTTTACATAGAACATAGAACAGTACAGCACAATACAGGCCCTTCAGTCCACAATGTTGTGCCGACCTTTAAACCTCGCCTAAGACTATCTAACCCCTTCCTCCCACCCCTTTCTCTCTCCATCAGTCAATCTCCATTTGATTTTAATCTATCAATGGCTTTGCAAAGCTTGAGAGAAATTGATATTAAGAAGCTCAGCACAGTTAGCCTGTATTATTACTTATTCTCCATGTCCGCCTTATTCCCATTAACAACTATTTGTCAAGCAGCTGTGATTGAGATGTTTATGTGTCCTTTGTTTCAGCAGCTAACAGGATGCATGCTGTACATTTTCTTGTTTATTTTTAATATGTTCCTGCTGTCTGCCCTAAATCTTTTACACTTATTGTTATCTCTGTACTGTCATTTAAGACCTCAGTAAGTAGAAGTGGTCTACTTCTGTCTACTTGCCTTCCCTTCATAACTTTATAAAATCTCATGCTCAAATAAGAGTAGTCCCAGTTTTTGACATCTTATTCCTAATTTCTCTATTTGCTGTACGTGGGCGAATCGACATTACACCCTCTCTATTGCCACATCACTCTTCCAATATACAATTACTTCCTTTCTACTTGTCCTACCAATTTGAGATGTTTTAGTAGCTTGTGAACCTGACCCTCCAAATCCCACCGTCTTTCTATATTGCCGTATCTTATTTGAATCACTATATTTGCTGTGAAACTTTTAAACAAAAAACTGAAGTTACATATTTTATTTGATCTGCCACATTTTTTCCCCCCTCCATTTTTTTCCCGCATAAATTCTGCGGGACAGGATCTACCAGCATTTGGATAGACAGAGTCTGATTAGGAGGAGTCAGCATGGCTTAGTGCATGGGAAGTCGTACTTGACTAATATTTTGAGTTTTCATTTTCCTATTTACCTACTTCTCTGATTTTAGATATAGCCAACCCTGTAGAATAGCTGGAGGCACAAAGGGTAGATGACAGTAGGGCAGTGGATGCTATCTATTTGGACTTTAGCAAGGCCTTCAACAAGATTCTGCATGGTAGGCTGGTCTGTAAGGTTAGGTCTCTTGGAATCCAAGGAGAGCTAGTTAGGTGGATTCAAAATTGGCTTGGAGGTAGGAAGCAGAGGGTGGTTGTTGAAGGTTGTTTTTTGGAATGGAGACTGGTGACTCATGGTGTGCCTCGGGTTGGTTGTGGGACCCTTGTTATTTGTTATTTATATCAGTGATTTGGATATGAATGCACATGGCTCGATCAGCAAGTTTGCGGATGACGTGAAATTAGGAGGTATTGTTGACAGTGAAGAAGGTCATCGAAGATTACAGGGGGGTCTTGATCAGTTAGGGAAGTGGGCCAAGGAGGTGATGCATTTTGGAAAGTCAAACTTTATACAATGAATGGTAGGGCATTGGGGAACAGAGGGACTTAGGAGTACAAGTGCATAGTTTGTTGAAAGCAGCGTCACAGGTAGACAGGGTGGAGAAAAAGTCATTTAGCACGCTGGCCTTCATCAGTCAGGGCATTGAGTATAGGATTTGGGAAATTATGTTGCAGTTTTATAAGTTAAAGGTGAGGCTGCACTTGGAGGACTGTGAATAGTTTTGGTCACCGTGTTATAGGAAAGACGTGGTTAAACTAGAAAGAGTGCAGAGAAAATTTACGAGGATGTTGCCAGGACTTGAGGGCCTGAGTTATAGGGAGAGGTTGGCCAGGCTGGGTCTTTATTCCTTGGAATGTAGAAGAATGAGGGACGACCTTGGAAGTGTTTAAAATTATGAGGGGCACAGATAACGTCAATGGTAACAGTCTTTTCCCCAGGGCAGGGGAGTCCAAAACTAGGGGGCATAGATTTGGGTGAGAGGGGCAAGGTTTAAAAGGGACCTGAGGGGCAACTTTTTCACGCAGAGGGTGGTGAATATATCGAACAAGCTGCCAGAGGAAGTGGTTGATGCAGGTACAACAGTATCATTTAAGAAGCACTTGGATAGGTACATGGAGGGGCAGGGCCTGGAGGGATATGGGCCAAACGCAGGAAGTTGGGACTAGCTGGATGGACAGCATGGTCAGCATGGACATTGGGCCGAAGGGCCTGTATCCGTGCTGTATTGCTCTATGACTCTATAAGTTCCTTCATTTAATAATGATAGCTTTTATCTCTCTTTTTTATCTAAGCTACTTCTGGCCTGCCTAAAGATGTTATCACCTAATATATTTCCATTCTTGCTATGGTTCTATTACAGCTATTTTGATCTCCCAGTAATGCAATTGCATCAAATTCTCCCCTTTTATTTCTTTAAGCATTTGCTGCATCTTTTGTCCTTGTATTTAATGCTATTCCTTTTCCTGTGATTTCTTTTTTGTGTGTGGTTACCAGCTGATATGTCTTTTCTTGGTCTTTTCTTTCCTTTTATAATTGAACAGTTCAATTATTTTTTTCTACTCCCTTTGTTTTGCTGTCCTATTCACTAAATTAGCTTTTGTTTTTATTGACCTCCACTCTAGATTGCTTTTATTTCCTTGCTCATTTCCTTCCTAGTTTGATTCATTGTTCATTTTCCTATTTACCAACTTCTCTGATTTTAGATATAGCCAACCCTGTAGAGTAGCTGGAGGCACAAGAGGCCGCAGATGCTGGAGTCTGGAACAACACACAAAGCGCTGGTTCAGACTTGCCGAGTTCCTCCAGTGCTTTGTGTGTTCCTGTAGAAAAGCTGTTATTTTCCATGAAACTGCTGCTAATGCACATGTTCTCTTGTAATAACATACCTTTTAATGTAAAATTCTTAATCTTCCTAACATTCCTATTCTAGTATGACCACAGGGACCTGGAGACTGCCAGTCTTTAAAGTCCTGGTCTCATCCACGAATTCTGTAATCCCTAACTCTTCACATAGGACTTAAAACCTTCCCCTTTTTTATAGTGTTGTGTCCTTGTAACTGTGATAACTCAACTTCTAATTCCTTAATTATTTTCATTTTTTTCAAAAATGACCTTTATCCTACCCAGGGAGATGAAAAGCATTCTGAACACTGCGTATGGACTGTAAAAGGCTTTTGGCTATCTACTTCTTGGCTTTCTGGCTGTTGTGCTATGCATATCAAATCTAACAGTTGGTGTCCACCACCTGTAAACAATCATTTTAATCTTTTTTTCTAGATTCCATCTCTTTGCTCTTTCCCGTTTTGAGGTTCAGTTGTTTCAACTGTTCCAGGTGGAAATAAATTTATAACTCATAAAGAAATTAATTTCCATATTCAGCAATGAATTTGTCAGGAAATCACGAAGATTAGGTTCATCATTGAGCTTTAATGTGTAGTGTTTTCTGTCATACACAGCTCTAATATCTTTGCCCATTATGTGGGTGGTTAATAACAAAAGGCACAATATTAATATCAATATTAATATTAATCATAACTGAACAAAAATGACCAAAGGCTGAGGACATCCAGTTGAATTTATTTGTCAGAAAGAAACTGAAAAGAAACATCATTATTTCAAGGCATTTAAACAAAAAAAACTTGATAAATGTTTTCCTAAAATTAAAAAGGAATCATTCTTTTATCTTTAAATGTAAAGTTAAGGTATAATGGCCTTAGTGTCTCCATGTTAAAACTCTAAACACCAAGGGAGGCAATAATACTGTTGTACAATAAGTTGTAGTATGAAAGATTGAAGAATGTTGTTGCCTGGTTTTTAGAGTTAATATGTTTTTAATAGTCTGTTTCATTTTGTAGATGATCCCGCTGTGTGGGCCAGTTTAATGGCAGCATGCCACATGGAAAAAATATCATCTCATTTGAATGGTACAACTCCAAAGCTAACTGCATCTGAGGAACTGTTTGTTGCAATGATCACTACAAAAAGTAAGTAATGCATTTTGCTTTACATGGTAGGTTGCCTGCAAAATTTGACCTGCATTCTTTTATTTCAATATGGCACAACCTTTAAATTGATTTTTGAAATTCAGTTTGAAAATAAAGGGGCTTAGTTGTATATCTCTAGCATTGTGTAGTCTGTTTTTGCTTTGCCGTCACAGTAGCTGAAACCCTTGCATCTTAGTAATATCATCTCAACATTCTTGTCCTCCTTCCTCACATGTTGCTGATCAATTGCATGCTGTTTTGTAACTTTCTCAGTTGCCTGCTAAATTAAGCTGTTATACCTGTTATCTGTGCTATTACCTAATTGAGGGAAATACTGAAAGCATCCTTGTTTTAATTCATAATTATTGAAATGTTTATTGGCTCGTACTGGAATATTTTGAGGGAGGAGGAATGATACATAATACATAATTCTAACATTTTTATTATTCTGCAGTAAAAACAGAGAAGACCATGCCAACTTCCTATCTTCAGTCCCTGGAGAACTGGTCTCTGCAACAGGCTGCCACTGGACTAAAAGAAATGGGCAGGCATTCTGATGCTGAAGCCTTCTGTACTAAAGTACTGTATAATTCAAACAGGAGCTTTAATATATTACTATGCATGAACGCCCTGCTTTTGTATTTGATTCCCCTAGCAATAAATGATAGCATTCCCTTAGCTTTCTTGCTATACCTGCATACTAGCCTTTTGTGAATTTTGCACTAGGACAACCAGATCCCATTGTATCCCAGAGTTCTAGTCTCTCACAGTTTAGATAATATATTTTATTATTTACTAAGATGGACAGTTTTCATTTTACCACATTAAACTGAATTTCCAGATTTTAACCATCACTTAACATAGCAATATTTCTTTTATAGCCTCCTAATGTCCGTATTTATTGACTGATAAAAAAGAGGAATGGTAATACATTCCAAGTTGGCTGACAAAACTACATGTGAAAGTAGGCTGCAACGAGTATGCAAAGCATTGACAAAAGGATATGGACAATTGTAGAATATAATGCAGGCAAATGTGATGTTACTTACCCTGGTAGGAAAAAATGAACAGCATTT
The DNA here is from genome assembly GCF_009764475.1 of Pristis pectinata. Taxonomy (NCBI): domain Eukaryota; kingdom Metazoa; phylum Chordata; class Chondrichthyes; order Rhinopristiformes; family Pristidae; genus Pristis; species Pristis pectinata. The sequence goes on from NC_067411.1 coordinate 93,766,006, forward strand.
TAGAAAAAAAAAGTCTTAATTTGGGAGTCCTTGTACATGAATTACAGGTAGTTGTAGGTAGATTTAGCAAACAATTTGAATGCAGTTGCTATGGCCTTCATTACAGAGGAGTTGGAGTATAAAATTAATTGTTACAACTATAACATAAGAGAGGCTGAAAATCTGGAGCAACAGACACAAAATGCTAGAGGAACTCAGCAGCTAAGGCAGCATCTATGGAGGGAAATAAACAGTCGACATTTCAGTCCTGAAGAAGTGTCTTGACCCAAAACGTCAACAGTTCCTCCAGCATTTTGTGTGTTGTCCATTTTCTTCTTTCGGTGCTGCCTGACCCGCTGAGTTCCTCCAGCATTTTGTGTGCTGCTTGTTACAATTATAGAGGGTTTTGGTGCGATGACACCAAGAGTGCTGTGTTTAGTTTTGATCTCTTTACCTCGGGAGGATACTTGCCTTGGAAGCAATGTAACAGGATTTACTCGATTGATTCCTGAGATGAGGGGACTTTTCCATGATGAAAGATAGAGTAGAATAGACTTTATACTCAGGAGCTTAAACAATTGAGGGATGGTCTAATTGAAACAATGTTGTTCTGAAGGTGCCTGAAAGATTGTTATCCTTGACAAGGGGGCCTAGAATTACAGGGAATAATCTCAGGATACTGAATTAATTATTTAGGACCAAGATCAGGAGCAACGTCTACACTGAGGGGGTTATAAATCAAATTTATTTCTATTCTTGATGATCAATTGATTATCAATCGAGTATACTCAAGGCTGAAAGGGTTATGAGAATTGAGAAGGAAAGTGTTGAGGAAGAATATTAACCATGATCTGGTTGAATGGTTGAGCAACTCAAAGGGTCATGTCCCTAACTCGTGCTCCCATTTATGTATTTATTCAGTACTGTCACTGCAACAGTGAAATTTTAAGTATGCATTTTCAGATGGAGAAACTTTAAGGGGCTGGATTGAGATGGATCTGGCTTGCCACTCCAAGTCGCCATATTAGGTCTCTGCCAATCTCTGCAAACTAGATGTTGTGGGGCATTCTTGTTGTAGCTCCACATTGTAGGGTTGCATCAAGATGAATGGCCTCAGTGGCAACTGATCCAAATGCCAAGGCTCTGTCCTCAAAATGCCGCTGACAGATTTGACAGATGAAAAACCTGGGGACAGAGCTGTGGCTACTTTTAAGTCTGTAAGTGAATTCAAGATTTTAAAAATAAAAAAAATTAAATCATAATAAAATACTTGTAATTAAAAACATTTAACTAAATTCATTAAAAATAGTGCTTGATGCTTCCTAATCCACAGGCCAAGGATTCCCATTGAAATCATTGGAATCCCAGCAAGATGGTGCTCCCGGATTTACTACACCTTAAATGGATGCCCTTCAAAACCACTAGGAGGTTTTGCCTCCAAAATATTTCCCGTCACCACGTGCAGTTTTGCTGTTTTGAAAAGATGCTGTGTGATGTAATATAACAGACACTTGTATGTACATAAAAATTTAGGAAAATGTTTCAAGTGCTTCACAGAAATGTATTTGGATGAAGTTCCACATTGAGCCAAAGAAGGCAAGATTAAAACTTGGTCCAAAAGTTTAACAGAGGGTTTTGAAGAGATAGTGGAAGTGTACAGGTTAGACCAGATTTTCAAGGAAAAAAATTGCTTGGTGTTTTATTGACACTCTCCTTTATTTTAGGTACTTAAGAACCACCCAGACCATCCTGCAGTGTTCCTCTTGCTGAGACAGGTTCAATGCGAACAGCTCTTGATTTCACACCAGCAGCTTCCTGATACAGTTTTAGAAGAGCTGAAGAAGGCAGTGATGTCAAACTTCACATCAATAACAGCTTGGCATGTATGTTGTATGCTGTGGCTTAGTTTTACATTAGTAGTCCTTTTTTTATGACTGTCTTTGCACCACATTTTGGAGCAGTAATTTAAAACAATTCATAATTGTTATTGGTTTATTAATGTCACTTGTACCAAGGTACAGTGAAAAACTTGTCCTTGCATACCGATTTGTACAGATCAATTCATTACACAGTGCAGTTACATTGGGTTAGTACAGAGTGCATTGATGTAGTACAGGTAAAAACAATAACAGTACAGAGTAAAGTGTCATAGCTACAGAGAAAGTGCGGTGCAATAAGGTGCAAGCCGTGATACATCCAGATAGGATGCTTTCTATGGTGCATCGATAAAAGTTGGTGAGAGTTAAAAGGGACAAACCGAATTTCTTTAGCCTCCTGAGGACATAAATGCGCTGGTGAGCTTTCTTAGCTGTGGCATCTACATGATTTGACCAGGACAGGCTGTTGGTGATGTTTACTCCCAGGAACTTGAAGCTCTCAACCCTCTCGACCTCAGCATCGTTGAAGTAGACAGGTGCATGTACACTGCCCCCTTTCCTGAAGTCAATGTTTGTATCTGTTAAAACAAATTCTGCTTAAAAATATTCTTAACATAAATTGTCACCATCTTTTTAAGTTCTTGGCATTCATCACTAAGAGAATCATTGGTTCAGTCATTGATATCATTAGTTTCTTTTGTAAATGAACATTCTGACAGTTATATGAAAAACACTTTTAAGAGAATTGTCATCTGCTACATCTAAACTTGTTTAAGTATTACAGAAATGCTAATAGAGTTAGATGAGGTAGTTGGGAGGTGGCTCAATATAAAACATTGGTGCTAACAAGGCTGGCTTGGTCAAATGCCCTTTTCCTTTGTTGCAAGTCTTTTCACTTGTTGCATATTATCCCTAATGGTAAATGCATTGTACTGTGTTGTTGGAAATAATTCCATTAGTTTGGTTTTCTTGGATAAGTGAGTGGCCAAGTTGTGAATCACATCTCATAATTTTTTAATAAGAGGCCAATCAACCTATTGAGTCTGTGCCAACTCTTGAAATGTTCCCATCAGTCCCACTTATTTTTCTATAACCTATTCTCGCTGCATGCCCCGATTCTCCTGCCACCCACCTAACCAGGGGCAATTTATAATAGCCAATTAATGTGCCAATGTGCCTTTGGAATGAGGGAAGAAATTGGAGTAGCTGGGGGAAACCCACAGGGAGAATGTGCAAACTCCACACAGAATTGAACCAGGGTTGATGGAGGTGAGTGGGAACAGCACTATCTGCGGCACCATTATACTGCCCACATGTCCCTCGTGCAGATGATGATTTGTATGTTCAGTTCAAGGAAAATGCCCTTGATCCTGAAATTTTATAGGGTCTTGCCTACTCTTACACTCTATTCCCTCAAATTGTGTTTTATAGATGCAATATTTCTAGAAATCGTACCAACTTCTAATCTGGTTTCAGATTTTTTAAAAAGTCGATTTTCATTGGTTTGAAGCCAGACTTTTAAGTGATTTTCTGCTTTCGACCCTGATTTTATTATTCTTTATTGAGAACTTTATGGAACTTACGGATGCCTGCTGCTGACACTTGGAAAGGAAAATTCTTTCATCCAGCACAGCTGCTTTTCTTCAGCTCATAATTTATTTAAGTAAAAAGTTTTAAGTAAAAAGTAAAGAATAAAACATTTGACAGGAATCTATGTTCATTTTTGAATATCTGTTTTCCACTAGTGGCTGGCAGAAATATATAAATCTCAGGGTTTGATGGTAGCTGCAGAGATGTGCTACAGGCAAGGATTGCAATTGTCTTCACAACAAGGTGATGTGAGTGGCAAGTTGTCAAGTCTGCTCCGATTAGCACTGCTTGCACTTTCACTCAGCACGGTAAGGATTTCTTAATTAGCTGCAAGTTTCGGAACAAATTTTCAAGCTGGTTTGATCTTTTCCTCTTTTCCCAGATGTTTTGAAATAAAGGCATTTTGAGAAGAGGCTGAATTTGGTGCAGAACTTTTCAAGTTCACTGAGGTCATCCAGTGAAAATTTGTAACACTACAAATTTGTAGCTACTTTCAATGTGTACATATGTGCATCAATAAGTGTGATTAAACCGTGTTGATTTTTCTGGAAATTAGAAACATTGCATACTTTGTGAGAAAGTTTAATGCATTGTCATTCAGATGTTGTCAACTTAATTTCCTCTTTTCCTTTCAAGTTCATGAGCTGTAAAGAAAAAACACAGCCCTTTCACCAGTTTCACTGTTTCTAATGGATATGTAAAATCACTTCTTGCATCTGGCCCACTGATTTTATTTTCTTCCCTGTGATTAAACAGTCTAGGTTATGTATTTTCCTTGATGTTTTGCATTAAATCAGGAATTTGTGTCAAGAACCAAAACTCTAAGTTAACATCTTACAAAATATAACAGCAGTCGTCCACTTTTTAGTCAAGCACTCAATGAAGGGGAATATTTCCAGTAGTGGTGTGTTCTATGACGATATGGTTGGTTGAAAACTAGAAGCACTTAGAGCAGCTACCTTCTGTATTCATAATTAATCAACTTAACTTGTGTTTATCAAGAATCAAATCAGTTTAATTAACTAAAGTACTGAAGTTATCACATTTGGTGAGTTTCCTATATTACAAAATGCCAGTTTGCTTTTCCCAAGGACACTATTCATGGAATGGGAATACTGGGAGACTTCAAGTATCATGCTGGATCCCCTTCGCCTTTGCCATTAATCCCAATGAGTATATCTCAGAATTCGTAGCCTCATCCTCTGTCTTTGTAATTACTTCTATCGCAGATTCTCAGCTCTTGTCCAACCCAGTATCTTTAATGATGAGGATTACATGCTGCATCAGAATTGTACACTCAATCAGGAAAGATTTGGATCCAGCAGACAGCAATACATCGTCCATCATACCTGACTCCATCTGAGCATTTTCACTTGCGGAGTTGTATCACAAAATCTATCGTGTTGAGTTTGAAAATGATCACTGTACTAGATGTGAAAAAGCATGTAAATATTTGGCATTTTCTGCATTTACATATTTTAGCATACCAATTAGTTTCATTTGCTGATCATTATAAGTTTGTGACAATTATGCCCAAGTATATAAATGTGTTGAAACAAGTGAGAGACAATTGTATGAAAGCATGTAGATTTTTCAAACAGATGGGGGCCAGTAAGTGATCATATCAAGTGAATGTTTGCCCAGTTTTCTTCTATTTCCAATTAAGTCAGTGAAGTTGCACTTTTCCATGATGGGTTTTGTAATTTTTTAAAGGAACTAAACCACAATGCACAATGAATTTAGAGGCTAGCTACATCAAATACATTAAGTATGTAGAACACTGGAACAAGGTTTGACCTTTTGCTGCATCTCAATAACTCCTTAATTGAGCTGAACATATTATATCATAATTTTAACTTTGACTGTTTTTTGCTAGATAAAATTTCAAAACAATCGATGGACATCTCTAGTAAAAGAAGCAACCAATGAAGCTCAGAAAATCTGCTTCTGCCCTCTAGCTGGTCTGTTCCAAGCACTTCTGCAATTTATAGTTAAAATGGGAGCAAGGTAACTTCACCACTTTATTAGAACTTATAGATGTTGCGAATAAAGTTTATTGAGTCATTTCAAGCTATACTTTTCTAAAATGCAAAAACCCATTCTTTTTCCTCATTGATCACATAGTGATAGACAACATCTGTGTTCTTTGGGTCATCAACTTGAAACATTAACACTATTCGTCTCTCCATATATGCTGCCTGCTAAATATTTCCAGCATCTGCAGTATGTTTTAGGTTGAAGACCCTTCATCAATTCTCCGTCTCTCTTCCCACAGATGCAGCCTGACTTGCTGAGTATTTCCAGCATTTTCTGTTTTTATTTTAGATTTCCAGCATCTGCAGTTTTTATTTTTGATTTTTCACTTGGCATCCAATGACCAGTCCAGGGAACCTGCCTTCCCTCAATGCAAATATATTGTTTTAGGTGAGGAGATCGAAACTGTACACAGTACTCCAGATGTCTCACTAAGGTCCCATATAATTATAGTAAGACATCACTATTCCTGTAGCCAGATCCTCTTGTAATAAAGGTCAACATACCATTTGTGAACCTAATTGGTTATTACACCTGTATGCTGATTTTCAGTGTCTTCAGAAACAGAGGTTCCTTTGAACATCATCATTACACAAATTCTCTCTATTTTAAAAAAAAAAATTCAGAGTGGATAACTTCACATTTTTCCCCATGAAAGATAGAGAACTGAAAGACAGACAAATGAGATTCTGAAATAGTGGTTGTAAATGATTTGGTGGAAAGTTTTACTCATGGGCAAATGAATATAAAGTGCCTTTCATGATGTTGGAATAATTTGAAGTATAGTAATTGTTGTAAGAAACTGAGCAGTTCATTTCTGCACTAAGATGCAAGATATCTTTTGTTAGTCACATGCATTTCATTGTGTGTTTCAATATACATCTTTTTGCATAGTGTTCTGGGGGCAGCCTGCAAGTGTCGCCACACTTCTGGCGCCAACATAGCATGCCCACAACTTCCTAACCCGTACGTCTTTGGAATGTGGGAGGAAACCGGAGCACCCGGAAGAAACCCATGCAGACACGGAAGAATGTACAAACTCCTTACAGACAGTGGCTGGAATTGAACCCGGGTCGCTAGCGCTGTAATAGTGTTATGCTAACCACCACACTTCTGTGCCTGCCCACTACAGACTTCCACAAACAATGTAGTAAAACAGGATAATTTGGAACTTTTGATGTTGATTAAGAATTAAATATTAGCTGTGACACTAGTGATAGCTCAACTCATCATGGAAATTGTACTAATGGTTTTTTTATGCCCACTAAATGGAGCCTGATAGGACTTCAGCAGCTGTTGAAAGAAGGGGGTTGAAAAGTTAAGAGTACTTGAGTTATGAAAGATGTAGGCAAATAGTCAAGAAAAGATTAATGAGACGATTAAGGCCAATATCAGTGATTAAAATGACTGGTTGGCAAGGTCATGAGGATAGATTTATTAAAAGGAAATATTTAAGGACATTGAGGGCAGTAAACTCTGAAGAGAAAGAATTATGCTGAGTTGAGGTTAACAATGAGGGTAAGGATTTGCTTAATGCCGATGCATGGAAAATAAATGAAGCTTGGGGTAGGACAGATTAAAAAATGTAAGGAAAAGGCAAGAGAGATGTAACTGTGTGTAGTGTTCAAGAGGATACCAGTGGAATTGGGGAAACACAAGGTGTGATGAGGCAATTTCAGTATGGCAGGTATAATAATGTATAATCATCAGATTGATTTGATTTTCATTTCTAAGCTTTGAGAAGCTTATGTGCTGGAATAAAAGAATGAGTTAATGATGTGTCCATCCCCCAGGGAGACTCGACGGCTGCTGGAGAGAGTAGTATATCAGCCGGGTTATACTGAAAGCATTGCATCAGTTGCACGTTGGTACCTCCTCCGACATTTGTGGGCCAAAAATGATGATGCACTTATTACGGTAAGACTAGAGTATTTTAAAATAATACATGGCATTTATATTTCAAAATCCTAAAGTAGTTCATGAATTATTTTTGAAATGTGCTCACAGCTTTAATGTAGGCAATATCAATTTGCACGTGAAGATTTTACAAACAGCAGTGAAAAATTATTTTAGCATGATGTTAGTTGGGGCATTTCTTGCTGTACAGAAGATGAACTGGTATGTAAAAGAAAGCCTAAATTTACTTTGATTAGTAACATTTAATACTTTAGTTAGCGTTGTTCCTCTAAAGTTTTTACTATCATTTCCATAGGATACTTAAAAAAAAAAAGCAGTGGATGTTTTGAAAAGTGTATCCGATCAGATTGCAAGAAGCCTTGGTTTAATATCTAAGTCCACCATACTACCTCTATTACATAAACCAATCAGGCTAGTCGTCCAGTGGGGTTTGAACATTCAACTTTCTGACTCTGGTAATAGCTGCAAACTAAACCAAATTACTTCTTCATTTCTCTTGGACACAATGCATTGCCTTCATGAAAATAATGTAACGATATGAAATACTCTGAACACAGCAGAGTTTTTTTTAACAGTTTAAGAGGAGAAAAGGTGTCTTAAGAGGAGAAAAGGAGATGGTCCAGAGAGGCAGAACTCCAATCAGCGTACTGTATCAGCCAGTATACATTGTAGGCAAATTGCCATGCAAAATTTAGCTCGGGCAGGGATGAGCCTTTCTTCTATCCCCCACAATTAGATTTGGGAACATAACTGGCAGCAACCTTGAACTACTTCAGGAACTCTAGGTGTGTGCCGACTGCAGACGTAGATTCTGTCGAAGGTCTAATAAACACTTGAAAATGAAAAGGTGGTAGTTGAGTATCAACAAACTACTTGATTTCAGAGACATCACAGACTAGTAGCAGAGGTGGAAAATCCTTATTGTGAGTGATAATACAAGCTCTTTGCTCCCTTTTCGGTCTTCCACATTCTTCCGTATCTTCACTACAAGTTGAGATGACTGGGGCAACCCTTGCACTGCCTTGACCAAGTTTAAATAATGTGGCACAAGACGGATGGAGAACCTTGACATTTCTGATTTTATATGGGTCAAATATTCATTTGATAAACTTCATGTTTGGGAAACGCAGCAAGGACCAACATTTGGTCAAAATCATTTGTGTTCTAAATGAATCTATTGTGCTTGCAGGTTTTACTTCAAAATGCAAAAATGAAAGGTGATTCCAGAGTCGAAGAACTGTACCAGAAGCTTAATGAGTCATCATGATTACTGAACTGAAACAAAGACAAACTTTGAATGCCTGAACAATAAACTGTAGCATGGGAACTATGGCTTTGGTTGCTAATATTACTAGGATTTCTGGCTGTCTAACAGCAGTACCTATGGCTGGCGGGCTAGCTTTTTTTGAAGCAATACCACTGCTATTGTTCATTGCACCTTGGATAGATGTTTAAAAAAAAATCCACATATCATTATCTGGATCCATACTTTCTCTTCTATGCAATCATTGTATTGTCCTGTCTTTTGCATCTGAATATGTCATCAAGGCCAAGGAGCTTGCCAGATTTCTTTATTTTTAGATGAATACTTTCATTGTAACTTGACCATTAATCTGTAATGTTGCAGTATGAATACAAAGAAATAATCATGTTTGGACATTTGTTGCAGAGTTCATAATAATATCACAGCAAGCTATGCATTCGTATCATGAGTTCCTGCTGAAAATTATAATTAAAGTAATTATCTTGCCCCAATCTTTAAGCTCTTTATTTAATGTTATGCTTATGACCATTAAAGTCACCACTGACAGTCTCAATTATTTTTGACAAACATTCCTTTGCACCAAATGTATTCAAATACCTCTAATTTGTTACTGGATAGCAAATATGCAAGTTCAATATTGAAGTGAAATCTTAAGGCTGCTTTGGCATAGAAACTGTTGTAGAAATGGGAAAATGCTACATATACTGGAAATTTGGAATCATGCAGCATCTGTGGGGAGAGAAATTGTTAATGGGTGAAATCCTGGTAGATAAGATCCCCTACCCAGAATCACTGCCCACAGTCCACACATGCCTGTGCAGTTGCTTGGGATGGATGGTGAGTGCCCTTTGCAGTGGCCCTCTGCACCTTTAAATCCAGTGACTTGGCCTCATTGAAGAATGGGCAAAAGGCAGTGCAGTGCAGAGGCCTTACCCCCAAAATACTCAGACTGCCTTGCAAAGGTGGAGCTGACATTTGGCTAACTGAAATTTGTAAGTGATATTTCTTTTAAAAATCTCCTAATATTTAGAGAGATGTAAAAACTATTCAAATTAAAGATAGTGAAACATTTTAAAAATAAAACAAAAGTCATTTCAAACACCAAAGCAAAATAATTTAAAAGAAAATTAATTCCCATTTTCTTCATCTACAGAGCTATAATTCCTATTGAAATCAATGGGGTCTCAGATCCTGCACTGTTGGACTCTGTGTGAAGCCCAGTGAAGGATCATAGGAATAGATGCATCGCCATCTGTCATTTGGTAAGTCCTGGACTTGTGCACATGAAAGTGCACACATGGAGGTCTGGGATTTGCATCTGACCTATACTAACAACTGAGCACTGGCTGTTGCAATCAGAACTGCCAGCAAAACTCATTGGTATCTGCAGTAGAAATCTATGGCGGAATCATGGCCGATGTCAGAATGGAGGGGGAACCACATCAGTCAGCTTGCAATAAAAAAGAAATGATGACTTTATTGATCTCTTTTAAACATTTAATATTTGCAAACAGATGATGTTTTGGGGGCAAAAATGTAGCAGTTTCAAAAGAATTGGATTACAGTCAAACGACTATCTTCCCCAGCATGTTCAGTTGAACAATTCTAGTTGAAGATGTTTCTAATTATGATAAAGACTGGCTTTCCAACACTGCCTGAGCAAAGAACCTAAAAATAAAGGACGGGAGCCAACAAAGGTGCAGCAACACGATTTTGAGAAGGTCCTGTGCACATTTAACAGTAATTTTCTTAAAACAAAGTAACCTAAGGCAAATGACTGTGAGTACCACATACATTTTAGGATACGTGTCATTGTTGGGGATAGTTATTTTAACAATATAAATGACATCAACATAACCTAGGAAAATATCTGCACTTTATTCAAAAGTATGATGTAATAAATTTGTTTTTATGTAAAACAAAATCGTGCTATCATCCAGGATATACTCAGCTGACAGTTTATATTAAAACTGATTTTAAAAAAATAATTAAATTAATTTTAATTTTGTAAAATATGCCCTGTGTGAATGCAATTGATTCTTACAGTACTTGATAGCTAAATCAAAACAAGTGCACTTGAATTTTTAATATAACTACATCTGAATGCCTTAATTTCTGATACACAAATATAAATCTTTGGTTAACTGTACAGGTAAGATAGTTTGATGCACAGATCTAGTTTGTACACAAGGTTATGAAACAAGCATAGTGTCAAAATTGTAAAATTAAAACAGTGTGGGAAATGCTGGAGGTTAACCAGCAGATGTGAATAGTGAAAAAGCTGTTTCAGGTTAATCTTCAGTGGAAAAATTCAGGGATAAAGTTTCTTTTCTTTTTAATAAAAAGAGGAGGGAAGGAAAAATTAAAAGCGAAGTTCTGTGATACAGTGGAAAGGAAAGGAGATATGTTGCTAAGATGAGCTTGATATAAGAGGAAAGTAGAATTTAAAAAAAATCTGAAAGAGGTGATCATGAAAATAGAATCATCTTAAGTTGTTGAACTGCATACTGAATCTGGAAGTTTGTAATGTGTATGGACTAAAGATGAGGTCCTGACTGCTGACCTTCAAGTTTCCATTGATCGTTCTTGGAAAAGTGCAGGATTCAATGTTAAAAGTCAGAGTTGGGATGGGGCGGAGAATTGAAGTGACAGTACCCAGCAGCTTGAACAAAGGTTGTCTGCATTTGGTTTCTTCAATTTAGAAGGGATTCCATCATAAGCAGTCAATACAATGCACTAAATTGAAATAAATTTAATCACTTTCACCTGAATGACTGTTAGAAGGAGCAAGTAAAAGAGCAGCTGTTTCAGGGGAGGAGGTATTGATAGTGATTAAAAGTGAACCAGGACAAATACCAAAATGTATTACAGAGTTAAATAGATTTTAGATTTAAATTCGGTATCAATGGAGGTTTTCTGACATTGTTCTGCATCATTCTGGGTAATCTTAAGATTAAAAGATGTTAAAGATCATTCTTTCAGAATTCTTCCATTATTTTGTATTACCAGAGTTGCAGTGCCTTTTTTTTTAATTTCGCAGTTCATTACTGTTCACCAAAGCAACAAATAAAAGCTTTCAAAAGCAGGGTTACATTTCACTGGAAATTTCTTGAATTGTTTGAACAATGACAAACTGAACATTTCTGAGGCAAATCATTTTTCTTTTGTTGTTATGCGAAATATACCTAAAGATCAGAAAATATTAAACATGCAATTCCAAAAGACATTCATTATTTCATTTGTTTTAGGGGTACATAATTCATTTGGGGTTTGATTATTAATTTCAAAAAATATTCCACTGTTGGAACTAAGAAAAATAAGGATCAAACTACAGGCTATGCAAATGACATCTGAAAAGCTTCAAATGGCTTGCTGGTTACAGATATCAATCACATCCTACAGAATTTTATGGATAGCTTTTAAGATCAATTATCTGCCGTCTGATTTGTTTTAAGTCTTTCTGAATCTTTTCTTTGTCCATTTTTATCTTCCTGTCACTGATTTTATTCAGTGAATTGATTGATTCCTTAATGGATTGAAATCCTGTTAAAGAAAATTTACATTTCAGATATTAAAATAATTCATCTAAAATGCAATTTTATTTTCCATAGACATAATTGCAAATAATAAAAAGAAAATTGAGATTGGCACAATATGTTCAACTCAAAACGTAATTAAAGTAACTTCCTAAAATACATTTTGTTCCCACTTAACATTGATTTGAAAGATAACTACATTATTAACTTTTTACTTCTTGTCTGATAATTTAATTGCAGCATGACTTTAAACATTAATGATTTCACCATTGTAGAAAAAAAACTGTAGAAACAAAGGTATTGAAATTAGTTTTATATAGCAGTTAGTATAGAGCCGGCATGGTAATATAGTGGTTGGCATAATGCTATTACAGCACCAGCGACCCAGGTTCAATTCCAGCCACTGTCTGTAAGGAGTTTATACGTTCTCCCCGTGTCTGCGTGGGTTTCCTCCGGGTGCTCCGGTTTCCTCCCACATTCCAAAGACGTACGGGTTAGGAAGTTATGGGCATGCTATGTTGGCGCTGGAAGCATGGCGACACTTGCGGGCTGCCCCCAGAACACTCTACGCAAAAGATGCATTTCACTGTGTGTTTCGATGTACATGTGACTAATAAAGATACCTTAAACACTAGAGCAGAAGCCTCTAAAATTTAGTTTCGCTTCAGTCATTGAGCCAGGGCCAAATCTTGCTGGCTTGGGTTGACAGCTTTGAAAGGAACTGCCAGCATTCAGCTATTCAAACTGAACCAGTCCTGCATTTGCTTTTGTGTTGGGACTCCGGGACTTGCTGACAAATCCAGCTAGACCTGGTGCTGGATCTGAACCTGTTGATTTAAGTGGAGGTTCTGAGCCTGCAGGAAACAGGCAAATATTTTTAATTTGCTTTAGTTTAATGTTTCTAGTTGTTTTGTTTTCATTAATAGTTTGTTCTTTAATTATTTGCTTGCATTTTAAATGTCTTCAAATGTAGACATATAAAATTTTTAAAAATCATTGACAGCTTTGGCAGAAATCAAAGTAGCAACCTGGCCATCTGTTTAAAGACCAGAGAGTAGAACTTCTGCACTACGCTGCTCAGGACTGGTCACTGCCTATAACCAGGTAAATCTGCCAAGTATGAGCTGGGTGATATGGCCAAGGGAACTGGATTTTGGAAGCAGAGTACAACCTGCAGCTGCCACTCAATTGCAAATTTGTCATAAGTTACCTGGAATGGATTTCTATTTCATTTTACATATACCCTTTTAATAATTCATTGATATAATAGGTTGTATTAAGTATTTTTTTTGTATTTGAAGGTTGACAAGGTATTTACAGTTGATGTAACGTGGAATTAAAAAGGTTCAGTGAAAAATTTGTTTTTATAACATGTTGAATGACAATTAAGCTATATAAATTCAAAGCCTAACACCGGACCAGGATCTGATGGATCATGGCACCTCACAAGATGTCCTGTTGGACACATACATTACTTTTTATGTTTTTTTTACACTTCTTTGCCCACAGAGTTACAAGAGGTGCAAGCTAATAATGTCACAACTAGAGCTTCAGGGCATCTAAGATTTGGCATCATTAAAGTACACACAATATTGACTCTACAGCTAAATCTTAAGATCGTGATTAGACTTGCTCTTTAAAATTTTAGATTGTAAGAAATCACCAGAGTTGAAAATCCTTCCACTAATCTATTGTTGTGGCACCTGAAACAGTATGAATGGAATTAACCACTCACCTTCCCTGTATTCATTCTTTATGCTTTCTAATTCATGCCAGATATTTTTCTCTGCTTTGGCAAGTTTTTCATTTATCTTTGTGTCAGAGTATTTCTTTCTGTTGACTTCAATATCCAAACTTTGTCTGTCTTCTAATTTTTCTAGTCTCACAGAGATGTGATTAAGTTTCTCTAGTATTTTCTTCTCTACGAGTTCCTGTAAAACAAAAGTTAACTCATTGCTCTCAAAACATACTGTTCCCCTGGCTCTCCACAGATTATGCTTTAGTTCAATACATTATAAAAATTGATTTGTTCCTCCTTTGTGGTTTTTCTGCATTGTTTATGAAGCTTCTCTGAAAGTTACTGCCAGGAAATGACTGAAAGCAGCCGAGGAATCACCATCCTAATGTAAACTGCTTCCATAAATCATTTTAAAAAGGAGTTGGTCAGGTGTTTGCAGATGATGAATGTAGGGTTATGGAGTATTTCAAAGAATCAGCACAAGCACATTGGGCCAAATGGCTGGCTGTACAATAAACTTGTTTTGTTCTATGATGTCACCATTCGGGTTTCTCTAGAGAAGAGGCCAAGTCTGTTCAAAGTCTCTTGGCATGTTTAAATACATGGTGAAAAAAAAAATAGGATGAAGCCAGAATTATGTGTCTGTGTTTGTAATATGCAAGTGAGAATTGTACATGGCACACCAAACATTGAGGCAATATAAATCTGCTGTTGCCTTCCAAGATATGTTTTGATAAAACATAACCGTAACACTGAAACAGACAATTCGCCCTCTATGATGTTACATGAACAATCTAATCATGATCATAGATTCTGTTTTCTCATGAATTCTTTGTTCACTTTTCCTTCAATACAAACTAATATTGAAAGCTGATACAGTTTCTGAGGTGGCTACTAACTCTGGAAGCAAGTTTCTCTCTGTGTTGAGCTTCTGTGTAAAGTCTTTACTGCTACTCTTTACTTCAAACCACCTCCAATGTCCTTTCACTTTTTCATTTGACCATCAAACCACCACCATGCTTCTACCTCTGTTGTCACGTTTCCTCACCTCTGCCTTTCATGCCCCTGTCATCATGAAATTATTCAATGTCTTACTTTTTAGTTCTATTCATGCCCTCATTTCAAAAAGCCACTAATTAGCACAGGATTGGCTAGTTGGATTTGGCTGTGGCTTACAAACCCAAGTCATATTCTTCTGTTACCATAATATCTTCCACAGTATACGCAGAGCTGTGAGGTGCTGCTGCTTCAAACAACTTTCCTCACCCTATTCGCCTTGGAAATAGTAACAGGAGTTGGCTATTAATCCCCACCTGCTGGATCCACCATTCAATAAAGTCATGGCTAATTTTTTTAAACCTCAGTGCTGCTTTTCTGCTCTAACCCCATATCTCTTAATTGCCTTAATATCTAAACATCTAGCAATCCTTATTTTGAATGAACCTCCAAAGAATCCCTACCCTCTGGTGAAGAAATTACTTCTCAAGTATGTCCTGATTGGCCAACCCCTTCTTTTGAAACCATGAACCCTGGTTCTGGACATCCCAGCTGGGGGAAACATAGAACAGTATGGGCCCTTCAGCCCACAGTGTTGTGCTGACCTATGTCAACTTACTCCCCAATCTAACCCTTCCCTCCTACACAGCCCATAACCCTCCATTTTTCTTACATCCATGTGCCTATCTAAGAGTCTTTTAAATGTCCCTATTGTATCAGCCTCTACCACCACCCCTGGTAGTGCATTCCAGGCACCCACCACTCTCTTTGTAAAAAAAAAATCTACCTCTGACATCTTTCCTAAACTTCCCTCCACTCACCTTAAATGGATGTCCTCTGGTGTTGGCAATTGCCACCCTGGGAAAAAGGTGCTGGTTGTCCACTCTATCTATGCCTCTCATAATCTTATACATCTCTATCAAGTCTCCTCTCATCCTCTATCACTCTAAAGAGAAAAGCTCTAGCTTGCTCAATCTTTCCTCATAAGACATGTTCTCTAATTCAAGGCAGCATCCTGGTAAATCTCCTCTGCACCCTCTCTAAAGCTTCCACATCCTTCCTATAATGAGGTGAATAGAACTGAACACAATTCTCTAAGTGTGGTCTAACCAGATTTTTATAGAGCTGCAACATTACCTCACAGCTCTTGAAATCAATCCCCCAACTAATGAAGGCCAACACACCATACGCCTTCTTAACCACCCTATCAACTTGCATGGCAACTCTGAGGGATCTATGGACTTGGACCCCAAGATCCCTCTGTTCCTCCAGACTGCTAAGAATCCCGCCATTAACCTTGTACTCCACCTTCAAGTTCAATCTTCCAAAATGTATCACTTCATACTTTTCCAGATTGAACTTCATCTGCCACTTCTCTGCCCAACTCTGCATCCTGTCTATATCCCTTTGTAACCTATGACAACCTTCTACACTATCCACAACACCTCCAACCTTCATGTCATCTGCAAACTTACTAACCCATCCCTCCACTTCCTCATCCAAGTCATTTATAAAAATCACAAAAAAGCAGGGGTCCCAGAACAGATCGCCCCGGACACCACTCGTCACCAACCTCCAGGCTGAATATGCTCCCTCTACTACCACTCTCTGCCTTCTGTGGGCAAACCAATTCTGAATCCATGCAGCCAAGTTTTCATGGATCCCATGCCTTATGACTTTCTGGATGAGCCTACCATGGGGAACCATCTGTGCATCTATCCTGTTGAAACCCCTTAAGAGTTAGGTATGCTTCAACAAGATCACTTTAAGAAAATTGGACATATAATTTCTAATCTCTCCTCATACAACAAACCTGCAAACCCAGGAATCCATGTAATGAACTTTCATTTCACTCCCTCTACCAACTATATCCTTCCTTGGGTAGGGAGACCAGATCGGTGCACACTATTCCAAATGCAGACTCACTAGGGCTCTATATAATTAGAGCAAGGTGCCTCTATTCTTGTACCTAAAATCTTCGGTCAATAAATCCTCTTCCTGGAGGCTGTTGCTTTCTCCTTGACCGTCCCCACCTCAATCCTCCTCTCTCCTTCTCCCCAATTCAACTGCAAGAACTCAACTTTTCCAAGCCTTAGTGACATTTATTGGTTCCTTTTGCTTGTAAATGGTGTACAGAGCTGCTGCCATCACCTATCTCCCCAGAATCCTTGATACATCAATCCTCTCCATCTATTCATCCGTCTCTAATCTTTATTCAATAATTCATAAGCATGAACTTAAGAGATAAAATACTAATGTTTTCCATAACCACCTGTTTGACCCACAGTGCAGCTACCACTGCTGTAGCAATTAGACCAGCTTAGGCAAAGTTACGAATGACAAGCTCTATGATTATGACTGCAGCAAATTACTTGTTTTCTTCGAAATGTTTAATGTTTGACCACACCATTCTCCTGCATCAATTATCCTCTTACCAGCTCTGTTGGATTGCCTTTACATGCTTCCATTCTGCCAATGAAAATCCAGCAACAGCTTTTCATTGCCACAATCATTTCTGGAATGCCCCATCTTTGGCTCCTACAGATTAATCTTCCATGTCGCCCTCCCGTCTTCTTCATAAGTTCCCTCTAAAACTCAGCGGACGATTGCTGTCCTGCATTGAATCCCACTCATTCGTAGCTCCATTTGAATGGCCTTCATTGATTCTCTGTGCTTCAGTACATTACACAAAAATCCCTTTGTGGCATTGCTCCAGCTTATCATTGTAAAATGCCTTCAAAATATTGGTGCAAATTCTTGTTCTTTAATCATGAAAATATTTTGTAGCTCTTAGATTAGTTACATGCTTCATTTGCATTCTGTCAAGATTTATTACCACTGCTAGTTTTTTTCTATGTGAATATAAATTAAGCCGCTTACAGTTTTCTCTTGCATAAAATGTAATAAGCGATCCACACGTTGTCCGTGTTCATCCTCTGTTTTATTCAGTTTATGCTCTGCCCACTCCTGCTGGTGTTGTATCTGTGCACGTACTTCAGACTGCGCAGCATTAATCCTGGAGAATAGTTTAGTGGTTACTTATATTTATGAAATTCATGGAACATCCAAAAATAGTTTAAAGTACTATCAATAAATTAGTCACAGGCTCAAAGAAATAGAAAATAAAGCTGATTTACAAAAGCCGATATTGTTGATTTGCAGTGATTCTTGGAAAACTAATTTAATATCAACATTCTTGTAACTTCTATACACTAGAGCATTACGTAAAGGCAGAATTCATCTCAGTGATGTGCCCCAATTACTTTTAGGAACAATGCAAGATACTTATCATGAAATCTGGATAACAGAAATTTTTCTAAATGACTACAACTTGATGGTATTTAAATTTATTTTTGGTTGTGTCGCAATTCTACATATAAAATCAGTTTGGTCAGGTTACTATTAACCCTTTTGTTACAAGACTGCAATGTACACATTGTCATCTTCAACGTTAAGAGTACAATTTGATATTGTTCCTATTTCATATGACATGTCTCCACTACATGAAAAAGAATGTGATTGGAATAATCCACAAGAATAATTTAAGTAATAAACAATTAAAAGCTATTTATTTATACTCTTCATATTCTAATATACTTTTACTTGAAATCTAGAAGCTGTAGTTCATGTTGTTGCTCCCCTCTTGCTGCCTTTAGTTTGGTATTTTGCTCATATTTCGAGCTGTCTATTTTGGTCAGTAGTTGCATCACCTGTTGCAAAAACAATGACAAATAACAATCTCCATGTTCTAGGAAAATCATTTTCCTGATTAAAATTATCTTTTTCTTAAAACTTTGTATGTCAGAGTTTCTTTGCCCGACACAACCTACATTTCTACATATACAATTAAGTTAAAAATTCAATTTTGATGATGCAAGAGAGGAAATGAGAAAATGTGTGTACATTCCCTTCATACATAACTTATGACAAAATGTGCTAGACTTGATGGGCTGAATAGCCACCTTCTGCTTTGGAAAGGGAAAAAAAGACACAGAATAGTAAACAATGTGTTTGCATTTTCTTGTTTGCATTTGATGGAGTGGATAAAATAATTTATATCAAAAGCTCTATTCAAATTCAAATAATTTAATGTAAGTTATTTCCTACCAACCTTTGCTTCCAATTCTTTCATTTGCAATTTGAGAGAAGACTTGGCATCTTGAATTTCTTTCTTTACTTTCTGTATTTCACTGCTGATTACACTGACATCACCAGCAAGCTTGGAGATACTAGCATCACATCTTATAATGGAAAACAATACTTTACAATCACAGCATCAAATTAAATAGACAAAAAAAAACAGACATTTCCTAATGGAATGCTTTTCTACACATCCAATTTTCCTTTATGCTCTGCACTTGAGTGATTGTATACCTCCCGTAAAAGGAAAATTTACTCCTAATCTTCAGGAGATTACTTTAAAATTAGATTGTTTTTGTTTTCTTATATTGTTTTTTTGTAATGCAAGAACAGTCATGAGATATATATCAGGAAGGCAAAGCTAGGGAGCAAGGCAGGGAAACAGAGAAGCGGCCATGGACAAACCATGTATTCCATAGAACCATACAGCACAAAACAGGCTCTTCGGCCCACCATGTTGTGCCGTCCATCAAACCACTCTCACACTACCTAACCCCTTCCTCCTGCATATCCCCCCATCCCACACTCCTCCATATGCCTATCCAACAAGCTCTTGAACCTGTTC